>NC_134690.1:103658222-104858222 GCF_050947455.1 Rhinoderma darwinii | reverse complement strand
CGTAAGGACCGGGTTCACTCCGTGAGCCCGTTTCTTCCCCTACCCGAATTTGGTGTATGGATACGCCAAATGTTGGGAAGGGGTTAACATAAATTTTCTACTATATTATTAAACATGATATAACACAAATAATAATACAATTATATGTACAGTAATACCAAGCATTAACCGAAACACTGATCCCGTACAATTATATAAACATCAATAAGAAAAATCAAAACTGTCTTTATAGCATACTTACCAATATATGAAAATCAAATTTTTAGGTCATCTTAAGCTCGTCCTCGTTCTTCCGAAGAACACTCCCAAAATACCATTTTTGAAGGCCATTAACATAATTCCCTCCCCTTTTTCTAAATCCATGTAATAATATTACCTATCCAACATTTAACTATAATATGAACATAAATATGATGTGATAAAATGAACATTGATACTGAACAATAACATATTATCAAGTAATATATATAATTATTATCACTACCTAATAGTAGGGAAACTAATAAAAACATAAATATGGCGCAATAATGAGCTCTAAATACATGCAATAATATACACAAATAATAATATGACCAATAGTACTGTGCATCAATGTCAATATTAATACTATCCATAATATTACACTCATACCATATAACATGAACACTTAAACTGTGTAATAATATTCACATTAATGCCGCAGGATAGTATATATGGTAATACCATACAATTTTATATATATATATATATATATATATATATATACATACATACATATATGTATATATATATATATATATATATATATATATATATATAAGTTTACATATATATAGTAATACCAAATAATATATTTTGTAATACTATACAATAATTTATACAGTAATACTGAACAATAAAATATATTGTAGTCACATACAATAATATATATGCTATTCCATACAATAATATATTATCCTGTGGATATGCCATGAATGTCGAAGATAGGAAAAACCCATTAACTCTGAGGCTGCTTTCACACTTCATTTGCAGTATTCATCAATAATATAGAATCTGATGCTTCACAACCACACCAGATCCCCGACCATAAACAAGGGGTTAGCAGAGCGTCTTCTATCTTCCTGAGTCTTTTGTATGCTCTGGGATGCCTCTAGGTTCTTCTGAACCTGGGCCCAGACTGTGCACAGTTCCCGATGAACAACATCTACCTCGAGATTGTTGGAACCACTAGGTGAAATGGAGGAGAACCGTGGATTAAACCCAAAACTACAGAAAAAGGGGGAGACCCCTTACGAGTTACTGACCCGGTTATTAAGGGAAAATTTGGCGAGGGGAATGAAGGAGACCCAATCATATTGACAGTCAGAAATAAAACACCTTAAATATTGTTCTAGGGACTGATTAGTCCTCTCAGTTTGGCCATTAGTTTCAGGATGGAAGGCAGAGGAGAAGGACAGGTCAATCTCCAACTTTTTACAGAAAGCTCTCCAAAACAATGAAACAAATTGTACCCCTCTGTCAGAAAAAATATTGACAGGAACCGAATGGAGACGGAGGATGTGTTTGACAAACAAGGTAGCAAACATCTTGGCATTGGGTAGTTTCTTGAGGGGCACAAAGTGGCACATCTTACTAAAGCGGTCTACTACAACCCACACCACCGACTTGCCTTGAGATGGAGGCAGATCGGTGATAAAATCCATGGAGATATGAGTCCAAGGTCTCTGGGGAATGAGCAAAGAACATAGTAAGCCTGCTGGTCGGGACCTGGGAGTCTTGGACCTAGCACAAATTTCACAAGCGGCGACGTAGGCCTTAACGTCTTTACGCAAGCCAGGCCACCAATAGTTTCTAGAAATGAGGTGCTTGGTACCCAGGATTCCTGGATGGCCAAATAGTGCAGAGTCATGATTTTCCCTGAGTACCCTTAGCCGGAATTGCAGGGGAACAAACAGCTTATTCACAGGAAGGTTCCCGGGAGCTGAACCTTGATCAGCCGCAATTCTGGAGACTAAGTCAGAATCAACAGAGGATATTATTATACCTGGGTGCAAAACACAAGCAGGATCTTCCTCCGAAGGAGGGCTGGCCATGAAGCTACGCGACAGTGCATCAGCTTTAATATTTTTAGACCCAGCCCTATAGGTGACTACAAAGTTGAATCTAGTAAAAAACAACGCCCATCGAGCTTGTCTCGGGATTAGCCTCAGGGCAGATTCTAGGAAGACCAGATTCTTGTGGTCGGTAAGGACCGTTACCTGGTGCCTAGCCCCCTCCAAGAAGTGGCGCCACTCTTCAAATGCCAATTTAATGGCTAAGAGTTCATGGTTGCCCCCGTCATAGTTACTCTCAGTGGGCGAGAACTTCCTGGAGAAGTAGTCACAGGGACGGAGATGGGTGAGGGACCTGGTACCCTGGGACAAGACAGCACCCACTCCCACCTCGGAGGTGTCAACCTCCACGATGACTGGCTGTATTTGGTTAGGCTGAATCAGCACTGGGGCAGACATAAAGCACTTCTTAAGGATCTCAAAAGCCTGGACTGCCTCCGGAGGCCAGAGGAGGAGATCAGCACCTTTGCGAGTAAGATCCGTAAGAGGCTTAGCGATGACGAGAAGTTAGCAATAAATCTCCTGTAATAATTAGCAAACCCCAGGAAGCACTGTAACGCCTTCAGGGAGGCAGGTTGGACCCATTCAGTCACAGCCTGTACCTTGGCAGGGTCCATGCGGAATTCATTAGGAGTGAGGATTTGACCCAAAAATTGTATCGCCTGCACCCCAAACACACATTTTTCGGATTTAGCAAAGAGTTTGTTTTCCCGAAGTGCCTGGAGCACCTTCCTGACATGCTCAATGTGGGAGGACAAGTCCTTGGAAAACACAAGTATGTCATCAAGGTACACTACAAGAAATACCCCCATGTAGTCTCTTAAAATCTCATTTATGAAATTCTGGAAGACCGCGGGAGCATTACACAACCCAAAGGGCATGACGAGGTATTCGAAATTACCTTCGGGCGTGTTAAACGCAGTCTTCCAACTCATCCCCTTCTCTGACTCGGATAAGGTTATAAGCCCCCTGAAAATCAAACTTAGAGAACCATTGGGCCCCCTGAACCTGATTGAAAAGATCAGGAATCAAAGGAAGGGGATACTGGTTCCTTACAGTGACCTTATTCAAGTTTCGGTAATCGATGCACGACCTAAGACCACCATCCTTCTTCCCTACGTAGAAGAAGCCAGCACCTACCGGAGAAGTAGAGGGGTGAATGTAACCCTTGGCCAGGCTTTCCTGGATATATTCTCTCATGGCCCCACGTTCGGGACAAGAGAGATTAAAAATCCTACCTTTAGGGAGCTTAGCTCCTGGTACCAAATCGATTGTGCATTCGTATTCTCTATGAGGAGGTAACACTTCGGAGGCCTTTTTAGAAAAAACATCAGCGACGTCCTGAATAAACTCAGGTAGAGTGTTCATCTCCTCAGGGAGAGAAATAAAATTAACAGAAAAACAGGACGTCATGCATTAATTACCCAATTTAGTAAAATCCCCAGTACTCCAGTTAAACGTGGGATTATGCATCTGCAACCAGGGAAGGCCTAAAACCAAATCAGACGATAATCCCTGCATCACCAGTACAGAAGACTGCTCCAAATGAATAGAGCCAACAATGAGTTCAAAAACAGGGGTATCCTGCGTAAAATAACCATTAGCAAGTGGGGTGGAGTCGATACCCACTACCGGGACAGGTTTAGGCAAATCAATCAATAGCATAGGTAGAGACATAGCAAATTCCACAGACATAATATTAGCAGAAGACCCTGAATCCACGAAGGCACTGCCGATGGCAGACCTACCCTCAAAAGAGACCTGAAAGGGAAGCAAGATCTAATTAGGTTTCATATTTACGGGAAATACCGGTGCGCCCAAGCGACCTCCCCGATGGTCACTTAGGCGCGGAAGTTTTCCGGCTGGAGTATTCTTACTCCTAGGACAGTCGTTCACTTGTTGCTTGTCATCCCCACAGTAGAAGCAGAGACCATTCTTCCTGCGGAGCTCTCTACGTTGTTGGGGAGACACGGAGGCCCTGAGTTGCATTGGTTCATCCGAGTTTTCCGTGGAAGAACGAAGCAACGGAATCTCGGGAGCCATCATGGGGGAGCCAGAGGAGAAGGCACAAAAACGTTCAAGTCGTCGTTCCCCGATACGTAGGTCAAGACGTACTGCTAAAGCCATAACCTGATCTAAAGAGTCAGAAGAGGGATAGCTAGATAATAGGTCTTTCAGGACGTTCGACAGACCCAATCTAAACTGGCAACTCAAGCCAGGGTCATTCCACCGAGAAGCTACACACCACTTCCTAAAGTCAGAACAGTACTCTTCAATGGGTCTCTTACCCTGACGTAAGTTCACCAGCTGACTCTCGGCAAAGGCAGTCTTGTCAGTCTCGTCATAGATGAGCCCGAGAGCGGAAAAAAAAAGGTCAACAGAGGAAAGTTCAGGGGCGTCAGGAGCCAAGGAGAAGGCCCATTCTTGGCGGCCGTCCTGGAGCCAATAATACCCACTCGCTGGCTCTCAGAACCTGAAGAGTGGGGCCTTAGACGGAAATAGAGTCTACAACTCTCCCGAAAGGAGAAAAAAGTCTTCCGGTCCCCTGAGAACCGGTCAGGCAACTTGAGATGGAATTCAAGAGGTGAGGTGGAAGGGCACTAACTGGTTAGCATCACGCTGGTCGCACCTCTGAGCCAGGGCTTGGACCTGTAGGGAGAGACCCTGCATATGCTGAGCCAGGGTCTCAAGGGGGTCCATAGTAGTAGGAACCAGGGTAGAAAAGGTAATGGGCCTGTGATTATGTAAGCCTGGCCAAGGGTTACATTCGCCCCTCTACTTCTCCGGTAGGTGCTGGCTTTTTCTTCGTAGGGAATAAGGATGGTGGTCTTAGGCTGTGCATCGATTACCGAAACTTGAATATGGTCACTGTAAGGAACCAGTATCCCCTTCCTTTGATTCCTGATCTCTTCAATCAGGTTCAGGGGGCCCAATGGTTCTCTAAGTTTGATCTACAGGGGGCTTATAACCTTATCCGAATCAGAGAAGGGGATGAGTGGAAGACTGCGTTTAACATGCCCTTTAGGTTGTGTAATGCTCCCGCGGTCTTCCAGAATTTCATAAATGAGATTTTAAGAGACTACCTGGGGGTATTTCTTGTAGTGTACCTTGATGACATACTTGTGTTTTCCAAGGACTGGTCCTCCCACATTGAGCATGTCAGGAAGGTGCTCCAGGCCCTTCGGGAAAGCAAACTCTTTGCTAAATTCGAAAAATGTGTGTTTGGGGTGCAGGAGATACCATTTTGGGTCAAATCCTCACTCCTAATGAATTCCGCATGGACCCTGCCAAGGTTCAGGCTGTGACTGAATGGGTCCAACCTGCCTCCCTGAAGGCGTTACAGTGCTTCCTGGGGTTTGCTAACTATTACAGGATATTTATTGCTAACTTCTCGGTCATCGCTAAGCCTCTTACGGATCTCACTCGCAAAGGTGCTGATCTCCTCCACTGGCCTCCGGAGGCGGTCCAGGCTTTTGAGATCCTTAAGAAGTGCTTTATGTCTGCCCCAGTGCTGATTCAGCCTAACCAAATGGTGCCATTCATCGTGGAGGTTGACGCCTCCGAGATGGGAGTGGGTGCTGTCTTGTCCCAGGGTACCAGGTCCCTCACCCATCTCCATCCCTGTGCCTACTTCTCCAGGAAGGTCTCGCCCACTGACTATGACGTGGGCAACCGCGAACTCTTAGCTATTAAATGGGCATTTGAAGAGTGGCGCCACTTCTTGGAGGGGGCTAGGCACCAGGTAACGATCCTTACCGACCACAAGAATCTGGTTTTCCTAGAATATGCCCGAAGGCTAAACCCGAGACAAGCTCGATGGGCGTTGTTTTTTACTAGATTCAACTTTTTGGTCACCTATAGGGCTGGGTCTAAAAATATTAAAGCTGATGCACTGTCGCGTAGCTTCATGGCCAGCCCTCCTTCGCAGGAAGATCCTGCTTGTGTTTTGCCCCCAGGTATAATCATATCCTCTGTTGATTCTGACTTAGTCTCCGAAATTGCAGCTGATCAAGGGTCAGCTCCCAGGAACCTTCCTGAGAACAAGCTGTTTGTTCCCCTGAAATTCCGGCTAAGGGTACTCAGGGAAAATCATGACTCTGCACTATCTGGCCATCCAGGCATCCTGGGTACCAAGCACCTCATTGCTAGAAACTATTGGTGGCCTGGGTTGCCTAAAGACGTTAAGGCCTACGTCAGCGCTTGTGAAATTTGTGCTAGGTCCAAGACTCCCAGGTCCCGACCAGCGGGCTTACTATGTTCTTTGCCCATTCCCCAGAGACCTTGGACCCATATCTCCATGGATTTTATCACTGATCTGCCTCCATCTCAAGGCAAGTCGGTGGTGTGGGTTGTAGTAGACCGCTTCAGTAAGATGTGCCACTTTGTGCCCCTCAAGAAACTACCCAATGCCAAAACGTTAGCTGCCTTGTTTGTCAAACACATCCTGTGTCTCCATGGGGTTCCTGTCAATATTGTTTCTGACAGAGGGGTACAATTTGTTTCATTGTTTTGTAGAGCTTTCTGTAAAAAGTTGGAGATTGATTTTACCTTCTCCTCGGCCTTCCATCCTGAAACTAATGGCCAAATTGAGAGGACTATTAAGTCTCTAGAACAATTTTTAAGGTGTTTCATCTCTGACTGTCAATATGATTGGGTCTCCTTCATTCTCCTCGTCAAATTTTTTCTTAATAACCGGGTCAGTAACTCGTCAGGGGTCTCCCCCTTTTTCTGCAATTTTGGGTTTAATCCACGGTTCTCCTCCGTTTTACCTGGTGGTTCCAACAATCCCGAGGTAGATGTAGTTCATCGGGAACTGTGCACAGTCTGGGCACAGGTTCAGAAGAACCTAGAGGCGTCCCATAGCATACAAAAGACTCAGGCAGATAGAAGACGTTCTGCTAACCCCTTGTTTGTGGTCAGGGATCTGGTGTGGCTGTCTTCAAAAAATTTGCGCCTTACGGGCCTGAGGAGAGGACTTGGGTACCTGCCCGGGATGTTCACGCTGGGGTATTGCTCAGGAGGTTCCATCTTCGGTTCCCCAATAAGCCAGGTCCACCTAGGTAGGGTCCAGTGGCCCCTCATAAAAGGGGGGGTACTGTAAAGGATCTGCCAGACACATTTTCTGCGTCGACGTCCGTGGTTAATCAGTCTGCATCTGCTCCTAGGTCTGATAGAGTGACTCTATCTGCTACCACTCAGGATGGTAAGCTGAGGAGTGGGAGAACCTATCACAGCCTGGCCAGATGGAGCTAGCTCCCGCCCTCTGTCTATTTATACCTTCATATCTTGTTTCCTGGCACTGCTTTTCCTGCTAGTACTATTGACCTCTGCTTCAAATTGACCCTCGCTTTACTGACTATGCTCCTGCTCTGCGTTTGGTACCTCATACACTCCTGGTTTGACTCGGCTCGTTCCCTACTCTTGTTGCTCACGGTGTTGCCGTGGGCAACTGCCCCATTTCCCTTAGCTTCAGTGTACCCTTGTCTGTTTGTCTGTCGTGCACTTATTGAGCGTAGGGACCGTCGCCCAGTTGTACGCCGTCGCCTAGGACGAGCCGTGCAAGTAGGCAGGGACTGAGTGGCAGGTAGATTAGGGCTCACCTGTCTGTCTCCCTACCCCGACATTACAACAGCACTGTCCATAAATTGACAGTGACTTCAAGGGCTTCCCCAGGCCCAGAAAATCTGTTCAGAATATTTTCGACGCTCTGGCCGGGGGCTATGGCATCATAGAACTCTTGACATCACTGTCCATATATGGACAGTAAGGTCAAGGGCCAGAATTGCAAAGTTCCTGATGTCACAGTATATACTAACAGTGACCTCAGGGGCTTTTCCAGGGGTGAAATCCAATTGATGTCAAGGAATTCCCCAGGGTCAGAATCTCCGGCCAGAGTGTTGCCGATTGTCCGGTGGGCGACTCTGATATTGTAGCTTTTGACATCACTTTCTATATTGCCGACGCCCTGGCATTGTAAAGCCCTTGACATTACTGTCCATATATGGACAGTGATATCAGGGGCTTCTCCAGGGCTGAAGTTCCCCTGCAGCGCTTCCGACACTCTGGCTGGTGACTTCGGCATTGTAGTTCCTGACATCACTGTCCATATATGGACTGTGATATCAAGGCCTTCTCTATTGCCAAAATGCTCTGGCCGGGTTCTACAGCTTTGTAAATTTCTTGACATCGCTGTCCATATATGGCCAGTAACATCAAGGGCTTTCCCATACCGGAATCCCGGCCAGAGCATTGCGGATACTCTGGCCGGGGACTCCGGCTTTTCAAAGTTCTTGACGTCACTGACCATATATTAGCAGTGAGTCCAGGGGCTCCTCCAGGGGCTTAATCCCACCAGAGTGCTTCTGACCCTCTGGTAGGGCAATCTGGTATTGTACCTCTTGACATTACCGTCCATATATGAAGAGTGACATCAGGGGCTTTTCCAGGGCCGGAATCCCCAGCCAGAGCATTGCTGACCCTCTGACCAGGGACTATGGCATTGTAAAGCTCTTGACATCACTATCAATATTTGTAGAAAGTTGGTACTGGCTTCCCCAGGGCCGGAGTCTCCCAGAGCTCTTCCAAAGCTCTGGATGGCTACTCCGGTATTGTAACTCAACATCATTGTTCATATAAGGACAATAATCTCAAAGCCTTAAACCGGGTCGGAATGCCGACTCTCTAACCAGGGACTTCCGCATCATAAAGGTCTTGACATTACTATTCATATATGGACATTGACGTCATAGGCTTCCCTAGGGACAGATGTCCCCCAAAGCGCTTCCATCACTCTGGACGGGGACTCAGGTATTTTAGCTCCTAACATCACTGTCACATCACAAAATCCCAAGTTCCTGATGCTCTTGCCGAGGACTCTGGCTTCACTAAGCTCCTGGTGTTACTGTCTGAATATAAACTGTGATGGTAGGGGCTTCTCCAGGGGTGGAATTCCCATCCGGAATATTGATGACATTCTAGCCGGAAACTCTGGCATAGTAAAGCTCTTGACATCACTGTCCATATATGGACAGTGACGTCAGGGGCTTCTCCAGTGCCAGAATCTCCTGCTAGAGCGTTGCTGCTGCCATGGCTTGGGACTCCGGCATCATAAAGCTCTTGACTTCACTGTCCATATGTCTGCAAAGTGGATGAGATATTTATGAAGGAAATCCTCACATTGTGGAAAAAAAAAAATCTGCATTTGTTGCAAATTAAATCTGTGGTGACATTTTTGCTGCATTTCTGCAATAGATAGGGCATGCTGTGATTTTTATAATCTGCAGCATGCCAACAATGTGCAGCGGATTTTGTTTGCTTTGAGTGAATGGGGTTTGTTAAAACTCCATTCACTAACATTGTACTGTACTTTGTTGCGGAATTTTGATGTGGACTTCATAACAAATAGGCGATGTGTGAATTCACCCTAATATAAAGGTAAATTCACACCCGCCAGATTTGTTGAAAAAATTAATCTGAACGGGGGTTGCAGAAAAGCATGTGCTTGCTGCAGAAACAATTCTATTCAGATTTATTAAACTGATTTTCAGTCGAAGAAATTTCTGCAACAAATCTGCTGCTAAGGGTACACAGGTTTGGTGCATATTTTTCCCCAGCAAATTCACAATGAATCCGCAGCACAATCCACGCATATTACTTTGCGTGTTCTACTTTCAAAAGGGTGAAATTTGCTGTGACTAGCTCTAAAGAATGAGCATGCTGCAGATTTGAAAAACTGCTGCATGCTCTGATATCTGTGCGGAAAATCTTCTGCAGCATGTGGACGAGATTTGTTCAAATCGCACCTACATGGATGGGACTGTAATCTGCTGTACGGAAAAACTGCATAATTTCCGCCCAGTGTGCAGGGGCCTTAAATAGACACAATTACCTCACAATAATAAAAATTTGAATACCTCAGTATAATATAAACACTTATGCCTCACAATAATATAAACACTAATACCTCACAATAATATAAACACTAATATCTCCATATAATATAAAATCTGATACTTCACTATAATATAATCACTAATAAATAACTCACTATAATATAAATACTGATACCTAACTATAATATAACACTATTATCTAACTAGAAGGCACTGTTCACACCTGCGTTGGTGTTTCCGTTGTTCTCCTCCGTCATAAGAGCAGTACAACGAAAATACTGGAAGCGCCAGTTTCGTGGTACGACAGACAACATACCCGGCGATGGAACCCATTGACTATAATGGATTACGTCGGAGATCTGTCAGGGATCCCCCAGATCTGTGACGGAGGCCTCTAATTAATACTAATACCCCACTATAATATATACACTATTACCTCACTATAATGATATGTTACATGAGTCGCTTTTTGTAGATGCTTTTTGCCATAATCTTGGTAATTGTGGCAAAACCGTGCCAATTTTGTGAAAAAATCTGCACTTTTGTTGCGATTATTAAAACCGCCACAAAAACTATTTATGTGAACAAACCATAATGTAAACACAATTACCTCACTAATACCTCTTTTAATCATGAGCACAGTTACACAGGTCAGGTCATTCACAGATACTCACTGCCCAGAGTAACTAGCATTAAAGGTAGTATAGAACAGACGATCCAGTAACACACATCTAGTAATAGCATTAGTGGCGTTGATCCAGGGTTCATAACTGATCGCCATTTTCTGAGGTCAAGAAGGAATTTTCCCCCTGTGATACTAATTGGCCACTCGTGTCCAGGGTTTTTGCCTTCTTCTGGATCAACAGCTTTAGGTATAGGGATGTCATTCACATTAATAAACGTTATAAATAAAAGAGAAATAAAATAATAAAATAAATCTGATTAAATCTCGCAATTCTCTTGTGTCCTTATTTCTCAGCATGTGGTGGAGTTCAGTATCTAGCAGAGCATTTAGGTCAAGTCCAGACGTGTGTTACAGGCGGATTTTGCTGTGGATTTGCAGCGGATTTCCTTTGCATTGAAAATGGTGAATTCCTAATGGAAAACTACTGCATTTCCGCAACTGAATAGGCATGCTGTAGATTTAAAAATCTGCTGCATACCCGGACTTCTGCACTTTTTTTTTCCACTAAATGTGGATGGAGTTTTAAAAAACCCCACCCACATGTATTGTACTGTAAATTCCACTGATTGTGGAGATTATGCCACGTCCGAACATACCCTAAGGGCAGTTTGTTTTTGTTTTTCATATATGTGTCACTATTAAAAAATTCTTATGTTTAATTATACCTGCCTATGATACATTGATCACGGCTGTTGTCACGAAGGTATTGGGCAGTCCGGCAATATTCATTAAAATAAATGAAGTCTAATTAAGCCAATATCGGCTGCTAAGTTCCTCTGCAGATCCGTATGAGATATTAGACAGTGTACATTCAGGTTTATAGGTAGCCATGTACAGTAATACATGATTGAATTGAGTCTACTGCATCTCTCCACTGTGGATCATAGAGGAGTGTCCTAAACAGGGGACAAATTCTATGATGTCCATATAACCTAATAGGATATGACCCAAAAGCTGTTATTATGAGATATCCCTTTTAATGGACCATTCGTGTAATGCATGGGTCCTCATCTATTGTAGCAGCACTCTCTTATGACTAACAAACACGGTTTCTAAATAGGGGACTCGCATCTATTATCTCCATATGACTTTATAGGGAATATGAAAAAGACAACCCCTTTGGTATAAAAAAAAATAATAGACATGACTTGAGTAAGTCGAGTCGTCTTCATTAATCGCTTAACCCCACCAGTATTGAATTAAACTCAGACACATGGGCTGGATTAAATGGCCCCAGCAGCCGTTTTAATAAAAGAATAGAACAGAAAAAATATTTTTATCCAAAACCATAAATACCATTAATAAATACATTTTCAACATAACTTACGTGCAAACATAACGAATACCAAACATGCATCGGTAATGAACAAGTATTTGTAAGTATCATGGGGAGTAATTGGAGCTACAAATATCTGGCGGCCATCTGCCCACAATACCTTTATACCCCCACTGTGTACCTGGCTCAGAGGCACCTTTAGAACCTGCAGACGCCATGTTATAACCACCAATGACTTCTCGAATATACCAACTGAGGAGCCTCACAAACCAGATAGATAGTTAGGCCCCCTTCTCACTGAGTTTTTTGCAGGCGGAAAAATCTGCCTCAAAAATCCTTCAGGAATTCGAGCCAGATTCTGACCTGCCTGCACGCTGTTCGCTGAGTTTTTCGGTCGCGGGCATTGAGCGCCACAGCAAAAAAAAAAAAAACACAGTGAAAATGGCTTTCTATGCCTCCCATTGATGTCAATGGGAGGCCAGAGACGTACACGCCCGATGATAGGGCCTGTCGCTTCTCTTTTAAATCAATGGGAGGCAATTTCTGTCATTTTTTGGCGCTGCTTCCAACACAAAATACTCTGTGTGACCATACCCTTAAAGATCCACCATCGAAATTATATGGGGTATACACACCCCTGATGAATCCCCCTACCAGTTTCAACACCAACTCCAGGGATTCCCATCACGTCACTGCGAGCAGACCTTGACTTCCTTTATCAATCAACAAAAATTTGGCGGAGACTAGCAGAAAGTGGGTGGAGCTAATGACAGCTCATGAATACGCCGGAATCCATCTCCTGTGGCCCTGCCTGGCCCGTGAATGTAAGTTGTCAAAGGGTTAAAAAAGGTTAACATTAGCACATAAGTGAGGGCAGCATAATTAACCCCTTTAACCCCTTAATGCACCTTGACGTAAGTGAACGTCATGGTGCAGGGGAAGAAGTATGTAACTCTGCTACATGTCAACTGAAAACAGTCCTAGATATCAATGAACTTCTGAAACGTCACATATCCCAAATTAAAGGAGTTTTCCCACGAACACATGTATCCCCTATCCACAGGGGTCGACTGCACTATTGATTCTGTCAAAACAACTGAACCCTGTCACAACGGAAACCATTAACGACACTTCCATCACTTTTGAGATCAATGGTGAGGGATACGGAAGCTAAGGTTTCTATTTGCCTTTCCGTTGAGGGGTTTTTAGATAGCTATGAAATAAAAATTATACATTTTACTCATTTATCACTTCAGTGAATTTCCAAATGTTCATATTTGTGGGAGCACAATATATATCGTTAAAATACAGTGAATTATTACGAATTAGTACAGTTCATTATACAATTTAATATATCTGGGTATGGCAGCCTTTGCACTCTCTGACCTAAATACAGAAGGATGGATGAGTGAGGCAAAAAGCGTCTTCTCTGAGTGTGAACTGGCGTATACAACGCAGGGTGTGTCCCTTAAATCCACTTTTAAAAACCTCACTAGATTACACAAGGATTATACAAGAAGTTGGTGGGAAATCCAGAGTCTAGAGAACTATCTCAAGAACAAAATAGTGCCTAGAGGCCTAGAGGCCTCAGAGTCCCTATTACCCCAGCCCCCAGATTAAAGACACCTAACATTAAAGAGAGGTGGGAGCAGGAGATTACAGGGAGTTCACTGAGATTTATGCAAATTTTGGTTGAGGAAGAGATTATTCAGTTTGATCACATCAGTGTGGAACTGAAAAAAGAGATTGAGACAGCCAAGACTCTGGTTGATACCCCAGGCTTTGATAAAAAAGATAAAACCTTGCAACAATCCTTAGAGAGGTTTACTTGTCATCTAAAAGAGCGTAAGCACTTCCAGTTCCAGAGAGATCTGCAGGAATTTAGGGAGAAAAAAGCTTATGATTTTGTTAATCAGAAACAACAACAACATCAGCAGGGAAATAGGGGTCAAAGAGAATCTGACCCCTCTACATCTGAGAGTGAAACAACAGACTCTGAAAGAGTAGGCCCATTCTCTGGGACTGGTGGTGGTAGACAAAAATTTAGGGGAGGTGCCAGAGGTAGGAATAGAGGCCGAGCCAGAGCTTCTTCCAACAGTGGCAGTAATAATTTTTTATCCAACAATCCCCCCATTTCCCGCTACATGCTGAGGGGACAAAAGGATTTATAAAGGGAATAGGAACGGATAAGTTACAAATTATTAATTTATCGGAACATATTCTGAGTCCATCTGAGATCATGCTTTTAGAGAAGGGACTTTCATTTTTCCCCACAGTAAAATTTGATTCATTTACCTGGATCAAGGATTTGAATTTGTTTGCTCGTAAATTAAAATGGATTAAGTTTTTCAAACATTACAACAGGAAAAAATGTCTGGAAATGGGTCTAGAGGAATCTGATTTAGAAGGACTAGAAGCACTGGAAGGGTTACTTGAAGAATCAGGTAGAACCCCAGGACTGGGTCCTTTTACTAATCTAAGAACTAGAAGTAGGAAGTTGCCGCCATTGGGAGATTTTACCAACGTAGATCTGTTCGTAGATTTGGTGGGTGAAGAGATCAAAGCTTTGAGTCAGGATATGAGGGGCATTGATAACAATCTGTCTTGGTCTGAACGTGTAGCTCTTACCACTTTGGAAAAAAGACGTAATATCATTCTAAAAGCATCCGATAAGGGTGGGAACATTGTGGTCATGAGTCGAGAAGACTATAAGAAAATGTGTGAGGACATTTTGCTCAATCCTGACTGTTACACCATTCTAAAAGATTACCCCACAGCAGTGTTCAAGAAGGAGCTTTTAGGTATACTGCGGGATGCAAAGAGCAGGTCTTTGATCAGTGCTAGCGAATTCAACTTTCTATTTCCTCAATTTCCTATTATGGCATGCTTTTATAGCCTGCCAAAAATCCACAAGGGCTATCCTCCCCTACGTGGTAGACCCATTGTATCAGGTATTAATAATCTTACCCAGAATGTGAGTACATATATAGACCAGGTGCTGCGTCCGTTTGTACTAGGTCTCACATCATATGTACGTGATACCATGGATGTTTTAAAACAAATTGAGGGTATCACTTTGGAACAAAATACATTTCTGGCGAGTTTGGATGTGGAGGCTTTGTATTCCTCCATTCCACATAGACTTGGCTGTGAAGCAGTGGAATACTTTCTAAAATCTAGGGGCACTCAATATGTGGCTCATAACCAGCTTGTTTTGCAATTATTACACTTTGTGTTAGAGAGGAATGTTTTTATCTTTGAAGACCGTATTTTTCATCAGCAGCGTGGTACAGCAATGGGGAGTCCCACTGCTCCCACTTATGCAAACTTGTTTCTTGGTTGGTGGGAAGAGACAGTTGTCTTTGGGGATAAATTTGTCAAATGGACTTCATCAATAGTTATCTGGATTAGATATATTGATGACGTGTTGTTGCTCTGGAATTCCACAGTGGAGGAATTCAATAATTTTGTGGCAGCCCTTAATACAAACGATCTAGGGCTCAGGTTCACATGTGAAATCAGTGATCAGGAATTATCTTTTTTAGATCTTAAGATAATTAAAACTAAGGAAGGCACAATACGTACTAAAGTACACCGAAAGGAGACAGCAACCAATAGTTTCCTACAATGGAACAGTTGTCACCCCTATCCCCTCAAACGTGGGATTCCCAGAGGCCAATTCATGAGAGTACGCCGAAATTGTAGTTCAATGGACGATTTTGAGTCACAGGCACATGACCTCACAAACAGATTGAAGGAGAGGGGCTTCCCTAAGGGGGTAATTAGAAAGGCCTATGAGGGAGCGAGGGATGCAGATAGGCAGAGCCTTTTAGTCCCTAGACAACGTCAAGAGGAAAGGGTCACTAGGCTCATAGGTACTTTTGACTCCAAACAATCTGAGATCATGGAAATCCTCAAGAGGTATTGGCGTATCCTAGGAGCCGATGCGGACTTGGCGGATCAGATAACACAATGGCCTTCAGTCACGTTCCGTAGAGGTAAAAACATCAGGGATAGGGTGATGCAGAGCTGTTTTGATCCAATAATCCAAAAGGGTACTTGGTTAGACAGGCAGATACCGGGTACACACAGATGTGGTAGTTGTAGAGCCTGTGATTTCATTCAAAGTGGAAAAAAATTCAAAAGTGTTACCACCAAGGTTGAGTATGATATCCGAGATTTTGTGAACTGCAAAACGGCTGGAGTTGTCTATTTAATCACATGTCCGTGCCCACTGAATTACGTGGGCAAGACGATACGGCAGTTTCGGCGCCGGATTAGGGAACATGTTGGAGATGTTACAAATGAAAGAGATACTTCCATATCAAAACATGTGCATGCAAAACATCAAGGCAGGGCAGAATGTTTAAAATTTCAGCCAATTGAATTGGTACGTCCTCCTAAACGGGGAGGGGATTGGGATAACCTAATTCTGTGTAAAGAGGCCCAATGGATTTACAGACTGGCTTGCGTACATCCTGAAGGTTTAAACGAGCAAACAAATTATACCTGTTTTATTTAATATACTATCCATATCAAGTCATAGGGCTTTTTTGGTCCTCTGGGTGGGGGTATGGTAATGCATTCCTAGTCCCAGTGTAGTCACTTGTAATATATCAATCAATAAGTAGCAGGTATGGCAATTGAGTCCAGGAGTGTGTCAAATGTTTTAAGTGAGGTTTACGATTACGTCGTTCTTCTATCCATATATTATGTATTTTCAGGGTAGGTGCTCCTATCGTGGTAGTCCAATTGCGGCCCTGAGCTGATCCGCAACATATATCCAACCTTATAGTGTTATACTCCATCCTTGAATAGCATGAGGCTTTGTGTAGTAAATAGATACTTCTACAACCTCCCATTGAGTCCGCATGCTCTGTGTTGTTTACATTGTTACTTCCGGGTATGTCAGCTGACAGCCGGGAGTCACATGGTTTAGCATCATGGATGTGCTGGGCCAGTGTGATTGGCTGTTTGATGTATGCTGCCGAAGCCAGGGGGCGGAGTATTCAGTTCATAGTGACTCAGAGTCCCAGAGTGAAGCATGCCGCTGACATCTATGCCTGCATGCTTCCATGTTGTGCAGTAGAATATCTGCTGCTGAAGATATATCGCTGGCATCCTGGCCAGACTGACAGACCCCTGATGATAAGTATAGAAACGCGTAGGGTCGGGTGAAGTGAGGGAATTTTGCGTAGGGGGCAGTGGCATTGTTGTGCATCTGTACATTGGGAGAATCTGGTGCGGTTAACGCAGGCTCCTGTGTGAACGAGGGTCCAAACCACTGCTTTACCAATGTTATACGCTGATTCCATATTTTGATATCTCTGTTTACATACCCAGTCATTAAGGGTTCGCAAACGAACTAGGACTGGGAGTATTCTGTTTAATAAGTTTTTAAATACACGGTTGGGCTTTTCACAGTGGTGATTGTACCCCTGTTTTTAGATAGCTATGAAATAAAAATTATACATTTTACTCATTTATCACTTCAGTGAATTGCCTTTCCGTTGAGGGGTTAACCTGATGGAAACCTTCGACGGAACCCCTCAACCAGTGGCGTAACTACCGCCGTAGCAGCTGTAGCGACTGCTACGGAGCCCCACCATGGCCGGAGGCTCCGCTAGCAGCCGCTATTGGCTGCTACAGCGGGACGCCACTGAACACAACGGCAGAGCAGGGAGGTATCTCCCCGCTCTGCGATTAAACAAAAGACATGTATCCCCTATCCACAGGATAGGGGATACATGTGTGATCGCTGGCAGCGATAGGGAGAATGGGGGACTGAAAGTCCCCTGAAGTTCTCCATCACAAACCTCGGACTTCCGGCGTCTGTGTTGGCAGCTCTGTAGAAATGAATGGAGCGCCGGTCGCGCTTGTGCGCATGCGTGACCAGCGCTCCTTTAATTTTTAGTGAGCTGCGCAGATGCCGGAAGTCAGAGGTTAGTCATGGAGATCTTCAGGGGACTTTCGGTGGCCCGTTCTCCCTATCAATGCCAGTGATTACACATTATTTACACATTATTACACGTTATTTGTAGGACACACTATAGGTCACTTTTTTTTTGGGGGGGGGGGGGGCTGTATGGCGTTCCCTGCAGGGGGGGGCTGTATGGCGTTCCCTGCAGGGGGCTGTATGGCGTTCTCTACAGGGGAGGGCTGTATGGCATTCTCTACAGTGGGGGCTGTATGACGTTAGCGCCGTACAGCCCCCTCTGTAGATAACGCCATACAGTCCCCCTGTGGATAACGCCATACAGTCCCCCTGTGGATAACGCCATACAGTCCCCCTGTAGATAACGCCACACAGTCCCCCCTGTAGATAACGCCACACAGTCCCCCCTGTAGATAACGCCACACAGCCCCCCCTGTAGATAATGCCACACAGTCCCCCCTGTAGATAACACCATACAGTCCCTCCTGTAGATAACGCCATACAGTCCCCCTTCTGTAGATAACGCCATACAGTCCCCCCTGTAGATAACGCCACACAGCCCCCCTCTGTTGATAACACCACACAGTCCCCCCTGTAGATAACGCCACACAGTCCCCCCTGTAGATAACGCCATACAGTCCCCCTCTGTAGATAACGCCATACAGTCCCCCCTGTAGATAACACCATACAGTCTACAGGGGGGGGCTGTATGGCGTTATCTACAGGGGGGGCTGTATAGCGTTATCTATAGGGGGCGCTGTATGGCGTTATCTACAGGGGGGACTGTATGGCGTTATCTACAGGGTTGGCTGTAAAAAAGGCACTATCTACAAGGGGGGGGGGTTGTGTGACACCCACGGTAGGGGGGGCCCCAGTCAAAAGTTTGCTATGGGGCCCAGTCTTTCCTAGTTACGCCCCTGCCCTCAACGGAACAGGATGTGAACAGGCCATAAAGGGGTTTTACCAGTCTCTAAAAGCGAATTGGTCGGGATCCGACTCCCGGGACCCCCGCCGATCAGCTGTTTTGAAGCTCGTATGAGCGCTGCTTCCCCTTAATTTCTTCTTGGATAGGGGATACTACATGTGTTTGTGGGAAAACCCCTTTAATTTGTAATATATGATGTTTGACCCATCAGCTATTGATGGCCTATCCTGAGGATAGGGCATAAGCTTTTGATAGCTGTTAATTTGTAATATATGACCTTTGACCCATCAGCTATTGATGGCCTATCCTCAGGATAGGCCATCAACTTTTAGGGACGGGAAAACCCCTTTAACTCCATTTGGAGCATCCACTTGGGTCTTTAATATTTAATATTTAGAAAGAATGTGCCTGGAGACACTAGAGTTTATAAAATAATAAAATAATGTCATTAAGGCGAAATTCACACGAACGTGTGCGTTTTGTGCACTCGTTGCAGTTCCGTGTGTCATCAGTGTTTGTTGCATGGCTGCGTGATTTTCACGCATATGCCATCCTTATGACACTGTTTAAAAAAAGAAATTAAGTAAGTGCTTTTATTTTTTCCTTCATTTCTTTATCTACTGTTGCGCGAATCACGCACGACACACGGAAGTGTGTCTTTATCTACTGATGCGCGAAAAACTGCCAAGTATAGGACATGTCGAGTTTTACGCAGCGGACGTACGCTGCGTGAAAGTCACGGACTGTCTGAACGGCTAATATAGGTCCGTGCGATGCGTGTGATTTTCACGCGCGTATCACGGACGTTAAACACGTTTGTGTAAATAAGGCCAAAATAAGGCTTTATTTTATGATTTTAGAAACACTAGTGTGTCGAAGCACTAATTTGTTTAAACTCTGCACCAAGACACAAAGATGTAATAGCACGTCGTGGTGGGGCGTGATATTTGGAGCGGGCTCCCCCACTACGTTTACTCGCTGTCAGCTGTGTGTTATAGCTGACACCTGGGACTAATGGCTATGAACAGCGAACGCGTTTAACTCCTTAGATGCTGCGATCAATCAAGATTGCAGAATCTAAGTGTAATGTCCGTGGCTGCGGGCTGTCAGCTCCAACCTCCCCCTGACAGCGATCGCGTTTAACTCCTTAGATGCTGCGATCAATGAAGATGGCAGAATCTAAGTGTAATGTCCGTGGCTGCGGGCTATCAGCTCCAACCTCCCCCTGACAGCCGCAGCCACGAGTCGGCAAGCGCTGGCCCCAGCCTCCTCCTCAGGAGACGCCAGCGCTCGCGTCCACTCACCTCTGCCGGATCCCGTAGGGTGCGCGCGCACGCTCGTGCCCGCTTTTAAAGGGGTAGCGCGTGTGCGCCAGACCTCATGGACGAACTTTGACCCGTGAGTACCGTGGACTATAAGAGGGGTCCAGCCCCCTAGTTCTATGCCTGAGCATTGTTGTGTTCCCTATAGTTTGTCTATGTGATGGCCTCCTAGTGTGTTTCCGTTTCCAGTCCCTGTTCCAGTCCCTGTACCTATACTTGTTTCCAGTTCCTGTACCAAGCAATACATACATTCCTGGTCTAGCACGGAGCTGTGCCAAAGTCGTGCTGCGCTACATCCACGTCTGACCTGCTTCACCTCGCCTGATGTCCCCCTGCTACCTAAGTCCCAGCCAAGTCTGCCCTGCTGCTGTCTGAGCTGCCACAGGTACCTATAGAACTATAGACAGTCACCTGCTCCCTGTTGGTCAGCTGCCTTACCGCCAAGGCGGTACGGCCCAGTGGGTCCACAGACACTAAGACGTTAGAAAGAGGGGGCGTCCCCCTCCGAGAACTTATCTGCGCCCCCACAACGTGAGGGGGGCCTAAGCTGAACTTTTGCACTAGGGTCTATGAGCATTTAGCTATGCTTCTGCTGGAACTGTATCATCGTGAACTACTAATACACTGTGCTGGTCCATGTACCAGTGACTGTACCCATCAACACTGAGCCAGTTGTTATCTCCGGGCCAGGTTCCCTGAACCAGCCATCATAAAAGCAATGTTTCTTTGTCCTGTTGTTCCTGCAAGAGGACTATTCATTTGTTTCTGTGTCCCCCTGAAGCAGGAGAGACTGTTATTTTTGGCCATCCATTCTGTTTAGGTTGTTCTTGAAAAGTTAAAGGGCTTCTATTTCCGTTGGTCCAGTTACTGTCTACTGTAATTTTATGCCTGTGCCATGGACGGCACAGAATGAACCAGGGGGGAAATATAATATATGGGGGAGAACCCATAAAGGGGCTTAATTGAATTTATGGACAAAAATTGCACTATTTATGTGTATTTATAATGGCTGGAATTTTTTAATGTGTACTGTGTTATGCATACGCTGTAAGGTTTTGACCATTTTGCATTGTACAGGTATGTTGATGATTGGCTTGCTGGAACCTAAATTGTGGCTGCCGTTATATCCGGCCCAAGGGCCATTTTTTCTGTATTGCCATGCCATAACAGGTGATGACGTTAGAGTGTGAGAGAGGCTAAGCTACTGGGGAGCTGCTCCAGTGTGTGGAGAGTTGGAAAGCTGCGTCACAATTTGTAAGTAAGCGACGGCACGATCGTTGGGTCTGAGTGCGGGGTCCTGGAGTGAGTTGCATGTCACAGGTAAGAGTTTTCCCTTGATAGCAATGGTGGGTATTGGCAGGAGCCTTTTTCCACAAGGACAGTGAGCAAGTATTCCTGTTAGGTCTTACATTACCGGACCAACCCCTGTTTCTTGGAGAGCGCCCGTGGCCCTGTCTGCGTAAATCAATCAAGCCTGCCATCATCTACATACATGCCTGGGCCGTGTCTAGGAACATCTCAAATTGAGACTAATTTTGTATTTTCCCAGCTGCGGCCAGTTGGGCTGAGAACTCCGACATAGTAAAGTTTGAGTTTGCAAACCAATATCCTGTTTAATACCATCTTTGCTTCCGACACACCTGCAAGGGTCTGTACACCATTCAGGCCCCCACCTTACAGACACACAGACCGCTTGTAATTCACTGTTTGGATATGATATTCAAGTTATTTTAGCAATCTCTCTCAGCCTGCAAGTAAATGAGGCTAATAAACAGGCTCAGCCTTAGATTGGATGGCCCCCTGTGCAAAATGTTCTTTTGATGCCCCCCACCCATAAGAAATAAGGGATATATATCCTTCCTTTGTGACTGCTGCAGGTCACTTTCTATGCACAATGTGACATAGGACTTCTCTTCTACCAAACTGCATATATCTTAAAGGGGTATTTCGATTGTCACACTGATCGCACACCTCTAAGGCCGGATCTGCTATTACACAGAAGTACTATTTTATTAATTTTAGATTAGGAACTTAAATTTACACACTAAGATGATATCCTAAGAAGTTTGTAAGTGGATGTCTGGATGTGCAGTATGTTTTATCTGTGGCAGAAAAGGTGCAAGGATGCTGGTCAGGACTTAAAGAGGCTCTGTCACCAGATTTTGCAACCCCTATCTGCTATTGCAGCAGATAGGCGCTGCAATGTAGATTACAGTAACGTTTTTATTTTAAAAAAACGAGCATTTTTGGCCAAGTTATGACCATTTTTGTATTTATGCAAATGAGGCTTGCAAAAGTCCAAGTGGGCGTGTTTAAAGTAAAAGTCCAACTGGGCGTGTATTATGTGCGTACATCGGGGCATTTTTACTACTTTTACTAGCTGGGTGTTCTGACGAGAAGTATCATCCACTTCTCTTCAGAACGCCCAGCTTCTGGCAGTGCAGATCTGTGACGTCACTCACTTCCTGCCCCAGGTCCTGCATCGTGTCGGCCACATCGGCACCAGAGGCTACAGTTGATTCTGCAGCAGCATCAGCGTTTGCAGGTAAGTAGCTACATCGACTTACCTGCAAACGCTGATGCTGCTGCAGAATCAACTGTAGCCTCTGGTGCCGATGTGTCCTCGCTCGTCCGACACGATGCAGGACCTGTGAGTGACGTCACATCGTGATCTCTCGAGAACACGCTGTGTCTGCACTGCCAGAAGCTGGGCGTTCTGAAGAGAAGAGGATGATACTTCTCGTCAGAACGGCCAGCTAGTAAAAGTAGTAAAAACGCCCCGATGTACGCACATAATACACGCCCACTTGGACTTTTACTTTAAACACGCCCACTTGGACTTTTGCAAGCTGCATTTGCATAAATACAAAAATGGTCATAACTTGGCCAAAAATGCTCGTTTTTAAAAAAATAAAAACGTTACTGTAATCTACATTGCAGCGCCTATCTGCTGCAATAGCAGATAGGGGTTGCAACATCTGGTGACAGAGCCTCTTTAAACTAGACATTTCTATCTCGATGAGGCCGGATTCACACGAGCGTTTTGCGCGCGGAAAAGGCACTTAACAGCTCCGTGTGTCATTACCATATGATGCGCGGCTACGTGATTTTCGCGCAGCCGCCAGCATTATGACACTCTGTTTGTATGTTTGTAAACAGAAAAGCATTTTCTGTTTTCAATCATACTTTTGACTGCTGTTGCGCGAATCACGCGCGTCCCATGGAAGTGCTTCCATGTGGTGCGTGTGATTTTCACGCACCCATTGACTTCAATGGGTGCGTGATGCGTGATGCTCGAGAAACGCAGAAATATAGGACATGATGTGAGTTTTACGCAGCGGACACCCGCTGCGTAAAAATCACGGACTGTCTGCACGGCCCCATAGACTAATATAGGTCCGTGCGAGGCGCGTGAAAATCACGCGCGTTGCACGGACGTATATCACGTTCGTCTGAATAAGCCCTAAAGAATATAATTTTTAATATGAGAATCAAAACATATCATATCATTTCATTCTTTACATAAATTTCATGCCATAGTTCTTCATTTTGTGATTTTGTATTGTAATTACTAGTAGAGGGTTCACTTTAAACTTCAGAGTTTGGTTTAAATCATCAGCATTTGTTTCTTTAATGTTGAAACATGAATTTCCCACGTGCTGTCTAATCCCAATGGGTATGTATTAAATGTTTTAATTGCTTCCTGATTGTTACCTCCCAGTAGTAAAATACATGAGTGGAAAAAAACTTGACAGCCTTAGACAAAAAATTCTAATCTAAACATAATGGTTGTTGTTTTCTATAGGAATATTTGCTTTCTAGAAATCATGTAAATCTAGTGTGCTCTTAGCCCTCTGGGTTTGCATATTAGATGTACTGTTATTTGCAGATAGCACTATATTGGTTTGTTTTTTTCCCAAATGGATGGCAGTAATGCATATATTCTGCCTGCTTTAAAGATAAAGTTTAAAGTGCTTATTGTGGCCTCCACTCTGCTGAGGGTTTGTGAAGGGCTACCAACTTTGCGCATATTATTTATGCTTTTACATATCTGTCCTAACATGTTGACTTTTTAACTTATTAGGGTATGTTCACACTGAATTTTTTGCAGGTAGAAAATTCTGCCTGGAAAAAACAGCTCCGTTTTTTTTAGGTGGTTTTGCAGCACACGCGTTTTCTGACGAGTTTTTTGCTGCGATTTTAGACACAACTTTTTGCCACGGTTGTTCAAAGAGTTTTTTGCCTATTTTTTCGAGAGACAAAATGAAATTCCGCACGTGGTTTTTGGCGAAAAACGCATAAAAAAGTGTTACAAATCGTAGCAAAAAATGCGTAAAAAAACGTGTTTCTTTCCGTCTCCCATTGATTTCAATGGGGTTTTGGAGGCGGAAAATGCCTCAAGATAGGGCATGTCACTTCTTTTTCCCGCGAGCGGTTTTTCTTGCTTGCGGTAAAAAAACGCCTCCACCTCGCATGAAATCAATGGGAGTCAATTTGGGCCATTTTTGCTGCAGTTTTTGGCGCGGTTTTCGTGGAAAATACTGTGGCAAAAAACCCTTGTGAACAGGGCCTTACTAATTGTATTTTGTTACTACTTCCACTATACTATCAGTACTAAAATAGAATGAAAAAAACACGGCGCCACATAGTACAGATGAGTAAAAAGGAGACAGGGGAACACATAATATAACATGCTCACCTTGAGAATGTGAGTACTGGCAGGTATCACAGTTAGGAGTGTGGAATGCACTTTAGCAAATAGACGAGAAGAAGCTGCTGCCCGGTTCCATAGGCAATAATCACAACGAGTTGCCGATATTAAGATAATGTAAAAAGCAGAAAAAAGAAACCACAGTGGCTCTGCTTAGGATGAAAATGAACCCAAGTTCATGTTTAATAACGATTAAAATAGAATGGATGCTACGCGTTTCAACACCGGACTGGTGTCTTCGTCAGGCAAGAGAAATACATACAATCGACATAGGTATATATATATAAGGGGGTAAACATCAAAATTGTAATAATTAATTGAATACGTTGCAACAGCGCGCCGAAAAAAACGCAAAAGAGAGGCGGGTCAGAATTCAAAGATCAAAGAAACACGAGGCTGGTTGTATACAGCCACGGAAAAATACAAGTGTATAAACATTAAAACATTAAATATTAACAATATGAAACATTGTGAATGTAAAAAACAAAAACAAAAAACAAACAAAGTAAAAATTATTTTTAATAAAAAGTAATTAGAAAGTTGCACCAAACACACTGATTCAATTAATTAATTATTACAATGTTGATGGTTACCCCCTTATATATATACCTATGTTGATTGTATGTATTTCTCTTGCCTGACGAAGACACCAGTCCATTGTTGAAACGCGTAGCATCCATTCTATTTTAATCGTTATTAAACATGAACTTGGGTTCATTTTCATCCTAAGCAGCGCCACTATACTATCAGGACTATTATTAGCCTAGCAGAATCCTGACGATAACCTAATGGACCCCATTATAAGTCAAGGGGATCGGTTCGAAAAGGGATCCATCATGTACAGAAGCAATGAAGCTAGTATGAACAGAGCCTTACAAAGCAAAATGACATTACAGCATTTTTCTAATGTGTGCGCTATGATTAGACAACTACTGTATATTTCAGGACAAAAAGAAATTGAGGCAGCACTACCAAATATTTGAATGAAGATCCTTTTATTCCACGTGTGTGCAACGTTTCAGCTCGGTGTGAGCCTTTCTCAAGCATAACAGTGTGACACTCAAAGCACATATATATGCAGTACAAAATTACAATACCAATTACATACATATAGTAAAATCGTGAAGAAATGATACAGCAAATATATATAATATTATGTCAATAGGATCCCTAATGGATATAGCAATACATACATAGGGAAATAAATATACAACATTACATGTGTTTAATATAAATAGCATGTTTACTATAATAAGGCCAATCAATCAGATGGGCTACATGTGTATAGTGACATGTGAACAGTGTCAAAGACAAGTGTGTGTTATAAAATTTAAATTAAAAACATCTTATCCTTGCTGGATCGGCTGATAGCATTTTACACTCTCTACTGCGCAGGTCTAAACGTTATGTAATCCTATCACCTGTTAGTGTGAGTCATTGCACAGCGCGTCATTTCACGCATGCGCATGGCCCACTAATAGCGATAATCGCCATTTTGGAAGAGGGCCGTTCACCCTTTCATGTCTCATGTAGATGGAGTCAGATCCTCTCAATTTAGGATATGAGTCACAAAGCATATCGGCAGTTCGCGCATGCGCGAAGTTCACTGACGATACTCGGCGCCATTTTGGGAAAGGGCAATTCCACCTCATACGTTACAGGTCCATCTTATCCTCTCATAAATCTGCAAGTGTATATATAATATAATTAGTCATATAGACAGCAATATATAGTGTATAGAGCACCCCTGTAACTTAGGAGGAAGCTAAAAATAAATATTATGTCACTATGATAATATATAATAAATAGTAGATCCCTATATACTCTATCAAATATAGAGATAGGGATATTAGGATATTAGAATAAATATGAATTCATAGTACATAAATACAAAGCCACTATATCACCAAAAAGATGGTACTAATTTAGAGGTAAACCATGGACAAGTATAACATATGAAAAAAGTTTTGGGAATACGGTATATGCAATAAAACATGAGAGCAGTGTGTACACATAGCTTCAGCCGATCCTTGAGGCAAAACTTGAGAGTAATATCTGAAAGAAAGGAAAATGAAATATATTAATTATTTTGCAAAATATTAATGGTATATCTAAACCAAAATATTGTCAATAACATATAAAATATACTCATAATACTAAATGGTCAAACTATTATTGATTTCCTAACGATAGAGGAGGGGGAGGAATGCAGGGATGATGATAAACCCACGGGCAGTTGTTCATATCAAAGTGCAACTTTGGACTATCTAGAGAAACTTGGGAAGATCTTGAAATCCATATTAAGACCTCTAGGGGATAAGGTGTCTAATTTAAAGATCCACTCTAGCTCCAACCGTTTCAATTTTGAGATCCTATCACCGCCACGTCTATGGCGGGGTACATGATCTACAATGTACAATTTAAAGTCATTCTCCCTATGGTTTTTTTCTACAAAATGTTTAGGCAAGGGTAGGTCAATTTTCTTAGTACGGATTGTGGACTTATGGTTATTTATTTGTTTTCTACAATCTAGAGTAGTTTCACCTACATATAGTAATTTGCAGGGACATTGTATAATGTATATCACATAATCCGATTTACATGTAAGATGATGTTTGATTTTATGTATAGTACCTTTAGTAGGATGAGTAAAAACCTCCCCCCCCCCCCCTATGTTTTTACAATTGTTACACCCCAAGCAGGGAAAACAACCAAGTTTTTTAGGGGCTAACACAGACTGATAACTCTTAGCCATAGATCCCACATCTGCATGTACTAATCGATCTCTTAAATTTTTGGTCCTGCGATAGGCCATACGTGGTGGAGCCTCAAGTTCCGAGATCTTACTGTATGAACTCCTAAGTATCCCCCATTCTTTTTTAATAATTCTAGTGATTTCATTGCTCTTGTGGGAATATGTAGATACTAATGTTAATCTATGAGAAGACGATTGTTTCCTGTTTTTCAAAAGGTCATGTCTCAAAATCCCATCCACTTTCAATCTCTTGTTGTCTAATAATTTTCTAGGATAACCACAGTTCTTGAATTTTTGAGACATATCTCTCAACCTGATGTCGAGAGTTGGAGGATCCTGTACAATCCTCTTCACTCTCAACATCTGGCTATAGGGGAGAGAGGCAATCATGGGATGTGGATGACAGCTTTCAAACCTCAACAGATTATTACAGTCTGTAGGTTTGCTGTATAAATCAGTAATGAGTTTATTATCCTGGATAAAAACTCTAGTATCGAGAAAATGTAAAGATGTTACTGATGAATCCATAGTGAATTTAATATCATCATCCATATCGTTCAAAAAGGTGAAGAAACATTCCAACTCGACTTGAGAACCTGTCCATGTATCTCCACCACCTCAAAACCTTAGTGAAGTGGGGAGAGACATAGACGGCGCCTTCCTCTAGGGCTGCCATGAACATATTCGCGTACGTGGGGGCTACGTTAGATCCCATGGCCGTTCCCCTCCTTTGTGCATAAAAGGAGTCACCAAATAAAAAATTATTTTCTGTAAGGACAATTTCCAATAGACACATAAGGAGGTTAATACATTCATGGGTGTAATTTGACTGCTGTAAAGCTTCAGATACAGTGCGAAGACCTCTAGTGTGATTAATTGAAGTATAGAGACTACATACATCGAATGATACGAGTATGCAGTCTCCTTCTAATTGAACCTCATCCAATTTAGTCAGAAAATCGGTGGTTTCCTGAATATACGACTTAGCATTAATGGCAAAATTTCGTAACATTTTATCCAAAAAAATAGCTATCGGTGAGAAGATAGAGCCACAACCGGATATGATCGGTCTACCAGGGGGGTCAACCAACAACTTGTGGATCTTTGGAAGGCAGTACAACACTAGAACCACCGGATGCCGCACCGTCATAAATTCCAATAGATCCCTATCTATGATGCCAGCATGGTAGGCCTCAATTAATATTTCATCAATGGTATTTTTGATTCTGAATTTTGGATCACAGGGAAGTGGCTCATAAACATTCACGTCAGCTAATTGTCTAGCTAGTTCAGCCAAATAGCGCGATGTGTCCATGACCACCAAGGCACCACCTTTGTTCGCGGGCTTGATGGTCAGGGACACATCACGAGAAAGGCCATCAATTGCCACTATCTCATCCCTCGTCAAATTGGGAGGACCCACAAATCGACCATTGTCACTCTCTCTTAAGATCCGTATACGTTGTTTAACAATATTAATAAACGCATCAATAGCAGGTTCACTAATGAAAGGTTGATTCAAACTTTTTTTGTGTAGCCCTACCTCTCTTAATGTAATTTCGGTATGTTGTACAGATCTAGCTTCAAAATTTTTATCAGCAAATATCACTTTGAATTAGATTTTACGAAAAAAAAGTCCAGTTCTAATTGGAACCAGTCCATATTGGTGGTAGGACTGAATGATAATCCCTTATTCAGGGCTGAAATTTCAACATTGGATAAGTCACGTGATTACATATTTACCTCAAGATTCTCTATGGATTCTTGGTATCTTTCTGTTCCTTGTTGATGGATTGTTGTCGGTCCCTCTTTGCTCTGAAAGCTCGAGTCCTTGTGCCACCTCCTGTGTTTACGTCCCCCTCTTCTCGAACGTCTCTGTCCAGGCTGATGCCTAAAAAACCAGTAGGGGTTTCAACGTTATCAGAGTCGGATATATTGGAATATCTTTTCCTCTTTTTCATATATGTGGTGATTATATTACCCTTATCTTATTACACTTGTCTTGTGCTGCTGATCTGCATCTATCTACTACTGTATATTTCATATGACTTTTCTGTATAAGCATTTTATAAAAGGAAATATTAAATATATAACATTTAAATCTAAGCAAACCTTTGTTGCCATTCGTTTTATTAAACGTATATAATTGGTGATTAAAAATCTATTAAAAATGTTGTATCATATTTGAGATGCAGCTTCTATGGCTCCCCTATACATAAGAGCTGCATCCCCCACTGTCAGCTGAGCCATCAGTTGAGCTGAACTGACAGATCGGCTGAGAGCAGTTCCTGCTTGTCTCTAGCACAGAGGATAACCCTAATAGTGATCACATCTAAGTTCATGAACTTGATGTTAGAGATAGCAGCCTGGAGTCACAGACCTCACAGCCAGCATGTATTACTGGGAGTACATATCACACAGGCTGTGAGTATCAGAGTGTAGATAGGGTGGAGATCAGAAGGGGAAATCACACAGGCTATCAGTGTAGAGAGAAAGCTGTGCTGTTACTTGAGAGCGAGTGAAGACAGCAGCATCCGGGACACACAGACAACACACCCAGCATGTATTACTGGGATGGAAACATCCACAGGCGGAAAGTACAGTGGCGTAACTACCACGGTAGCAGCCGTAGCGGCTGCTACGGGGCCCGCGGCTTGAGTGGGCCTGTGCCGCTAGTCGACATGCCCCCCCCCCATATGTCCGGTGGCGCCACTAGCAGCCGTTATGGCTGCTACAGCTGTAACGACGCTACTATGGGGCCCGTGCCACCGAGCCTCTAATATTTATGGGCCGGGCGACACGAGCCACCTCATGCCCGGGGAGCGCCGCTAGCACCGGAGGGGGCCCCGGTGCTAGCGACAGCCACCCCCTCTTGCAATAATTGTACCTGCGTCTATAGCACGCAGGTACAAATACATGCATTAGCGCTGAATGGCCGGGCATGCCCGATCATTCAGTGCCTTACAATGACGCTGATTGATGGGGCAAAATGACTTGCCCCGCCAATCAGCACCTTTCAATGAAGCTAGCGGCGCGATGACGTCATAGCGCTGCTTCTGTGTTTGAAAGGCGCTGATTGACTGAGTAAGTCATTCTGCCCTGCCAATCAGCGCCTTTCAATGACGCATTGTTCAGCTCCAGCAGACCTGCTCAGAAGAGAGCAGATCTGCATTGCCATCAGACGGTGCGGGAAACGGGCTCATGTGAGTATGTAAAGTTTTTTGTATACAGAGGCGTCTATATGTGGGGATGTGGGCCACTATATACAGGGGGGTCTATATGTGGGGATGTGGGCCACTGTATACAGGGGGGGGGGTCTATGTGTGGGGATGTGTGGCATAATCTACAGGGGGGTCTATATGTGGGGATGTGGGCCACTGTATACAGAGGGGGTCTATATGTGGGGATGTGGGGAACTATATACACGGGGGTCTATATGTGGGGATGTGGGGCACTATTTACGGGGGTCTAAATGTGGGGCAGTATATACAGAGGGAGCTATATGTGGGACACTATATACAAGGTGGGTTATATGAAGAGCACTATCTACAGGGGAGCTATTTGTAAGGCACTATCTATAGGGGTGGGCTATATGTGGGACACTATATACAGGGGTGGGTTACCTGTGGGGAACTAGCTACAGGGGGCTATATGTAGGGCACTGTCTACAGGGGTGGGCTATATGTTGGACACTATATACAGGGGGAGCTATATGTGAGGTGCTACCTACAGAGGTGGGATATATGTGAGGCACTATCTATAGGGGAAGCTATATGAAGGGCAGCACGGTGGCTCAGTGGTTAGCACTATTGCCTTGCAGCTCTGGAGTCCATATGTGGGCACTATCTACAGAGGGCTGTATGTGGAGCACTATCTACAAGGACTTCTATGTAGGGCACTATCTACAGAGGCTCTATGTGTGTGTGTGTGTGTGTGTGTGTGTGTGTGTGTGTGTGTGTGTGTGTGTGTGTGTGTGTGACACAGTGTATGGTACTATTATAATCAGGGACACAGTGTATGGTGCTATTATAATCAGGGACACAGTATATGGCACTATTAAAGTTAGTGGTGCAGTGTATGGCGCTATTAAAGTTAGTGGGGCAGTGTATGACGCTTTATTATATTTAGAGGTGTTGAGAATTTTAACTTCATTTATAGGTGCAGAAAAGTTTTAAAAGTGAGAAGCTGATGACATCTAAGCGGAAAACTGCAGAAATGTGTCATGGCAGGTAGAAATTCATCATAGAGGTCTGGACCAGATGGGAAGAAAAGAACTACAATCTGAAATATCACCGGTGAGTCACTTAATGTAAATGTTTATTCTGCCTCTAATTAGCACTGTAGTCACTGTATGATCTGCAGCGAGATGATGGGTGGTATGATTATGATATGATTTATTTTTTGTGAAACAGCATCTCCCAGCATATCCTCACCATTGTTCGGGCCATGCTGGGAGCTGTAGTTTTACACCATACAAACCTATACGGCAGGGGTTGCACTAAATTGAGCTGTATTTGTTCTGGTGTTGCATATATGTACTGAGCTTGGTTATGGGGCTGTATATATGTACTGAGCTTTGTTCTGGTGCTGCATATATGTACTAAACTTGGTGCTGGGGATGTATATATGTACTGAGCAGTTGCGTAACCACTGGGGTAGCAGCCGTAGCGGCTGCTGCGGGGCCCGCAGCTTGAGGGGGCCCGTGCCGCCAGCTGCCCCCCCCCATATGCCCAGTGGGGCCGCTAGCAGCTGTTATGGCTGCTACAGCGGTAGCGCCGCTACTAAGGGGCCCGCGCCCCCGAGCCTCCAACAAGTATGGGTCGGGCGACACAGACCCTCTCACGCCCCTAGTCTCATCCAGGTTGCAAATCTGGGTGAGAGGAATAAATCCAGATGAGATTGGTGTGTGTGTGAAAGTGTATGGTACTATTATAATCAGGGACACAGTGTATGGCGCTGTTACAGTTAGAGGTGCAGTGTATGGCGCTTTATTATATTTACAGGTGTTGAGAATTTTAACTTCGTTTATAGGTGCAGAAACGTTTTAAAATGAGAAGCGGAAAACTGCAGAAATGGGTCATTGCCGGTAAAATCCATCATAGATGTCTGCACCAGAGGGAGAATAAAAGAACTAGAATCTGAGACATCACCGGTGAGTCACTTAATGCAAATGTTTTATTTTGCCTCTAATCAGTATTGTAGTCACTGTATGATCTGCAGCGAGATGATGGTGATATTATTTTTTTTATTGTGAAACAGCATCCCCCAGCTTATCCTTGCCATTGTTCGGGCCATGCTGGGAGCTGTAGTTTTACGCCGTACAAACCTATATGGCAGGGGTTGGACTAAATTGAGCTGTATTTGTTCTCGTGTTGTATATATGTACTGATCTTGGTTCTGATGTTCTGGTGCTGTATATACGTATGAGATTGGTTTTGGTGCTGTATATATGTTATGAGCTTGGTTCTGGGGATGTAAATATGTACTGAGGCTGGTTTTGGTTCTGTATAAATGTATGGGCTTGGTTCTAGTGCTGTATTTATGTACTGAGCTTGGTTCTAGTGTTGTATATATGTACTGAGCTTGATTCTGGTGCTGTATATATGTCAGAGCTTGGTTCTGGATCTGTAATTATATAGGATATATTTATAATAAAAAAATTGCAGGGTAGATCGAATTGTTCTCAATTCATTGTATATTTCATGGGAACCTGTCTGGTAGTTTTAACCCCTTGAACCGCCACCATGCTTTAACCCCTTCCCGCAAACGGGCGTAACTGTACGTCCAAAATGCAAGTGATTTCCCGCATTCGGGCGTACAGTTACGCCCAAGCTTCAAACTGTCACCATGTCAACAGACATGGTGACAGCGTCCCGATCGCAACTGTCATAGACAGTTGCCGAGCAGGAATCGCGGGCACAGGACCAATCAGAGTGGTCCCGTGTCGGCACGACCTGTGATTGGCCAGTCAGTACTGACAGGCCAATCACAGCACAGGAGCAGTGGTTTGCCGGCATCTCCGGCTCTGACAAGCTCATTCCTGTCAGAGAGTTTGTGAGAGTCGGAGACAAGAAGAAATACGGTGTTAAAGTGAAAAAAAGAACAAAAAAACCCAGCGATCTGCCCCTTTTCTGCCCTTTTGTGCTCATTAACCAGTGATCACCCACTTTGGTGCCCACTGGTTAAAATATATATATATATATTATATATAAATATATATATATATATTATATCATTTCAGTCCCCCACAGTGCCCTTCTGCCGTGCTGTGATCTGTCGCAGTACCCGGTCGCCATCACCCTGCTGTGTCCTTAGATTGCCCACTGCCCGAGTTCCCTGTTAGGTAGCAATGCCACGTCTCATTTAGTTTTTCCCCTGGTAGGTAGGGCACCCTTACTCATTGAATACAGCAGTGTCTGTTCTCATTCCACGGTTGAGAGTAGCGGTTTATTATTTGATAAAAAAAAAATAAAAAATAACAAATAAAAAAGTTACAAAAGAAAATTTGTTCGTTAGTGATAGCAAGAGTTTATTAGTATGGCCAAAAGAGTCTTTTCAGCCGAGGAAGCATATGAAATGCTGTGTTCTGACACGGACAGCGCGAGTGAAGGTGAAGAGCAGTTCGTGCTTCCATCTTCCTCTGAATGCAGTGACTCTGAGTCTGCCCCCCCCCCCAGTCGGCGCAGAAGAGCCGTAGGTCCTGCTCTGCCGGAGCTGACCTGGGAAGCTGCGGACAATTATACCCCCCAGGTGCCTGAGTTTACAGCCCCCTCAGGCATTCAAATTGAAATTACCGGTTTCAGCCCCATTGATTATTTCAAACTTTTTTTCTCAGACTCCCTTTTAGAATTAGTTGTCCAGCAGACCAACCTTTATGCGGAGCAGTTTATCGGCCAGAATCCCGACTCTTATTATGGGAAAAGGCAAAATTGGACCCCCACAAATCCAGTGGAATTGCGGAAGTTTTGGGGCATTTTTCTAAGTTTTGGTCTCATAAAAAAGCCCAGTATTAGAGACTATTGGTCCCCTGACATTTTATATAACACTCCCCTTTACCGCACAGTAATGACAAGGACGGGATTCGAAGCCATCCTAAAGTTCCTGCATTACAACGATAATAGCCAGTGCCCACCCCCACAGGACCCACATTTTGATAGACTATATAAAATAAGACCCTTGATTGCCCACTACTCCCAAATTTTTTCCCAAGTTTATACCCCCCAACAAAATATTTCGGTGGATGAATCCCTAGTCAGCTTCAAGGGTAGACTGCACTTCAGGCAGTATCTACCCAATAAAAGAGCCTGGTACGGCATAAAGCTCTACAAGCTGTGCGAAAGTGCCACCGGTTACACGTACTCTTTAAGGGTCTATGAGGGAAAAGACTCCCAAATAAATCCCCCAGAATGCCCCCCCTTCCTAGGAATTAGTGGAAAAATTGTATGGGATCTTGTCCATCCTTTGCTCGGCAAAGGATATCATTTATATCTGGACAACTTCTACAACAGCGTCCCATTACTAAAAGTTCTGTTGTCCAGATCCACCTTGGCATGCGGAACAATCCGCAAAAATCAGAAGGGCCTCCCCAAAAATTTGCTGGGTCAGATCCTAAAATTAGGAGAGAGTAGAGCTGTCTGCAGCGACGATCTGCTCCTCCTAAAGTATAAGGATAAAAGGGACGTCCTTATGCTGACCAGCATTCACGACAGCAGAGGCAGCCTTGTCCCTGTACGCGGATCCACCACCCAAGTTCCCAAACCATTCTGCGTACAGGAGTACAACAAGTATATGGGTGGCGTTGACCTGTCCGACCAGGTTATAAAACCATACAGCGCCATGCGCAAGACCAGGGTATGGTATAAGAAGCTGTCTGTGTATCTTACACAGATGGCTTTATACAACGCCTTTGTCCTCTGTAGATATGCCAGCAGTGAGGATACATTCCTGCAATTTCAGGAAAAAGTCATAAAGTCCCTGATATTTGGTGACCAGGAAGGGGAGGGCAGTTCATCCGTCTCTTCCATCAGCAGGATAATTCCCGGCCAGCATTTCCCCACTGAAATCCCCCCCACTGAAAAAAAACAGAAGCCCCCCAAAAAATGTTGTGTGTGCGCCAAGCGAGGCATTCGTAAGGACACCACATACCAATGTGAGACGTGTCCCACAAATCCCGGCCTGTGCATGAAACAATGTTTCAAAATCTATCATACCTCCTTAGATTTTTAATTCATTTATTCCTCATTTCTGTCTCCCATATTGGCCATGAATAATTATTCATTTTTTTACTGACCTGCCCCATTTAAAATTTGATCATTTAAAATTTGTAAAAAAAAACACCTAAAACAAAACTAAAAATGCTCACTATACCAAAGACCCGAGGGAGTGTCTGTCTCATCCAGGTTGCAAATCTGGGTGAGAGGAATAAATCCAGATGAGATTGGTTGTCTCAGCAAATCTTTTTTTGCTGAGGCCTTTGATTTATTTTTTGGGCTGGATTTTATGGAATGGTGGGTAGGTTGGTAGTGGGACCTGCCATTCCCTCTCCCTCCATTGTGGGTTTTCCAGGTTGTCCTCCTTATTTACTAAAATTAAAAATTCTCACTATACCCCTAGATGAATACCTAGAGGGTTGACACTTCACAAATTAAAAATTCTCACTATACCCCTAGATGAATACCTGGAAAGGTGTTACATTACAATCTAAATATTCTCACTATACCGCTAGATGAATACCTTGAAAGGTGTTACATTACAATCTAAATATTCTCATTACAGTATATTACAATATTCTTTGAGGGGTTTAGTTTCCTAAATGGGGTCACTTTTCTGGGTTTCTAATGTTTTGACACCCCAGATCCTCTGTTTACATGACACAGGGCAGTAAATGCCACCGTACTAGGCCTCAGATGTTTCATGGTGCTCTTTACCTTCTGAGCCCCGCCACGTGCTCAAACAGCAGTTTATCTCCACAAATTGGGTATTGCCATATTCAGGAGAAATTGCGTAACAAACTGGGTGCTTTTTCTCCTTTAACCCCTTGTGAAAATTATGAATTTGGGGCTAAAGCAGCATTTTCTTTGAAAAAAATCTACATTTTATTATTTTACTTCCCAGTGTATGAAACACCTATGGGGTCAAACTGCTCACTATACCACTTGAAAAATCCCTTGAGGGGTGTAGTTTACCAAATGGAGTCACTTTTGGGGGGTTTCCACTGCATTGACACCTTTACAAATGCGACATGGTGCAGAGAAATCAATCCAGCACTCCAAAAGCTAAATGGCATGCCTTCCCTTCCGAGTCCTTCTGCTTGCCAAAACAGCAGTTTATGACCACATGTTGGGTATTTCCGTACTCTGGAGAAGTTGCTTTACAAATGTTGGGGTGCTCTTCCTCATTTATTTGTTGAAAAAATTAAAAATCTTGAGGTAAAGCTACATCTTATTGGAAAATAATGTAATTTTTCATTTTCACTGCCCAATTCTAATGAAATCTATGAAACACCTGTGGAGTGAAAATGCTCACTACACCCCTAGATGAATTCCTCAAGGGGTGTAGTTTCCTAAATGGAGTCACTTTTGGGGGGTTTCCACTGTTCTGGTACCTTAGGAGCTTTACAAATGCGACATGGTGCAGAGAAATGAATCCAGCAAAATCAGCGCTCCAAAAGCTAAATGGCGTGCCTTCCCTTCCGAATCCTGCCGCTTGCCCAAACAGCAGTTTATGACCACATGTTGGGTATTTCCGTACTCTGGAGAAGTTGCTTAACAATTGTTGGGGTGCTTTTCCTCATTTATTTGTTGAAAAAAATAAAAATTTTGCGGTAAAGCTACATCTTATTGGAAAATAATGTAATTTTTCATTTTCACTCCCCAATTCTAATGAAATCTATGAAACACCTGTGGGGTTAAAATGCTCAAGACACCCCTAGATGAATTCGTCAAGGGGTGTAGTTTCCTAAATGGAGTCACTTTTGGGGGGTTTCCACTGTTCTGGTACCTTAGGAGCTTTACAAATGCGACATGGTGCAGAGAAAGGAATCCAGCAAAATCAGCGCTCGAAAAGCTAAATGGCGTGCCTTCCCTTCCGAATCCTGCCGCTTGCCCAAACAGCAGTTTATGACCACATGTTGGGTATTTCCGTACTCTGGAGAAGTTGCTTAACAATTGTTGGGGTGCTTTTCCTCATTTATTTGTTGAAAAAAATAAACATTTTGAGGTAAAGCTACATCTTATTGGAAAATAATGTAATTTTTCATTTTCACTCCCCAATTCTAATAAAATCGATGAAACACCTGTGGGGTTAAAATGCTCACTACACCCCTAGATGAATTCCTCAAGGGGTGTAGTTTCCTAAATGGAGTCACTTTTGGGGGGTTTCCACTGTTCTGATACCTTAGGAGCTTTACAAATGCGACCTGGTGCAGAGAAAGGAATCCAGCAAAATCAGCGCTCCAAAAGCTAAATGGCGTGCCTTCCCTTCCGAATCCTGCCGCTTGCCCAAACAGCAGTTTATGACCACATGTTGGGTATTTCCATACTCTGGAGAAGTTGCTTAACAAATGTTGGGGTGCTTTTCCTCATTTATTTGTTGAAAAAAAATAAAATTTTGAGGTAAAGCTACATCTTATTGGAAAATAATGTAATTTTTCATTTTCACTGTCCAATTCTAATGAAATCTATGAAACACCTGTGAGGTCAAAATGCTCACTACACCCCTAGATTAATTCCTCAAAGGGTGTAGTTTACTAAATGGAGTCACTTTTGTGGGGTTTCCTTTGTTTCGGCACCACAAGACCTCTTCTAACCTGACATGGTGCCTGAAATATAATTTAAGAAAAGGAAGGCCCAAAAATCCTCTAGGTACTCCTTTGCTTCTGAGGCTGGTGTTTCAGTCCAGTAGTGCACTAGGGCCACATGTGGGATATTTCTAAAAACTGCAGAATCAGGGCAATAAATATTCAGTTGCATTTCTCTGGTAAAAAACCTTCAGTATTACAGGAAAAAATGATTAAAATGGAATTTCTGCAAAAAAAATGAAATTTGCAAATTTCCCTTCCACTTTGCTTTAATTCCTGTGAAACGCATAAAGGGTTAAGAAACTTTCTAAATGCTGTTTTGAATACTTTAAGGGGTGCAGTTTTTAAAATGGGGTGATTTGTGGGGGTTCCTAATATATAAGGCCCTCAAAGCCACTTCAGAACTGAACTGGTCCCTAAAAAAATAGGCTTTTGAAATTTTCTTGAAAATTTGAGAAATTGCTGCTAAACTTATAAGCCTTGTAACGTCCTAAAAAAATAAAAGGATGTTCAAAAAACAATGGCAATCTAAAGTAGACATATGGGAAATGTTAGCTAGTAACTATTTAGTGTGGTATAACTATCTGTCTTACAAGCAGATACATTTGAATTTAGAAAATGCAAATTTTTTGCAAATTTTCTCTAAATTTTGGTGTTTTTCACACAAAAATATTGAATATATCGACCAAATTTTTTCACTAACTTAAAGTACAATATGTCATGAGAAAACAATCTCAGAATCGCTTGGATAGGTAAAAGCATTCCAGAGTTATTACAACATAAAGTGACGCATGTCAGATTTAAAAAATGAGGCTGTGTCATAAGGTCCAAAAGTGGCTGCGTCCTTAAGGGGTTAATACATGACCTGACAATATTTCCAAACATTCCCTTGTATGTTTTTTTCAGATGCAGCAAAATCTTTAAAATCCACTTTTAAAACGACACACACTATATGCTAATTACACATTAGAGGGTCATGGGGCGGTGCCGCTATCCTGAAGAGTCAAATAGTCCTGCCTCCAAACCCATCTTTCCATGTTTGAGTGACATCTCCCTGGCTCGGATGCGCCATTGCCTTGTGGCACTATACACAAGTGGGGGGGTTGTGTGTCACTGTACACAAAGGGGGTTGTGTGGCTCTATACAAAAGGGGGAGCTGTGTGGCACTATACACAAGGGGGAGCTGTGTGGCACTAAACACATGGCAAACTAAACTGTATGGCACTATTTACAGGGGGGGCTGTGGCTCTATCTACAGGGGTCTGTGTGTGGCACTATCAACAAAGGGGGGCTGTGCTGCACTATCTACTAAGGGGGGCTTTGTGGTACTATATACAAGGGAGGGGGACTGTGTGGCACTATATACAGTGGGAGCTGTATAGCGCTATATAGCGCTATACAGCTCCCACTGTATAGCACTGTATAGCTCTGTATATAGCGCTATACAGCTCCCACTGTATAGCGCTATATACAGTGGGAGCTGTATAGCGCTAAATACAGGGGGCTTTATGGCGATATCTACAGGGGGCTGTATGGCACTATCTACAAGGGGGAGATGGGGCGCTATCTACAAATGGGGTGTGACACTGTCTATAGGCGTGGCTATATAGCACTGTCTACAGGGGGTCTGTATGGCAGATTCTACAGGGGGCACTATTTATAAGGGGGGCTGCTTGTGGCACCTGTGGGGCCCCTGTCAAGAGTTTGTTATGGAGCCCAGTCTTTCCTAGCTACACCCCTGGTTCTGATCTTTGTTCTGGCTCTGTATATATGTACTGAGCTTGGTTCTGGGGATGTATAAATGTACTGAGCTTTGTTCTGTGTCCGTATATATGTATTGAGCTTGGTGCTGGGGATGTATATATGTACTGAGCTTTGTTATGGTGCTCTATTTATGTACTGAGCTTGGTTCTGGTGCTGTATTTATGTACTGAGCTTGGTTCTGGGGCTGTATTTATGTACTGATCGTTCTTCTGGTATTGTATATATGTACTGAGCTTGGTTCTGGGGATGTATATATGTCAGAGCTTTGTTCTAGTGCTGTATTTATGTACTGAACTTGGTTCTGGTGCTGAATATATGTACTGAGCTCGGTTCTGGCAATGTATATATGTACTGAGCTTGGGTCTGGTGCTGTATATATGCACTGAGCTTGGTTCTGGGGATGTATATATGTCAGAGCTTGGTTCTAGTGCTGTATTTATGTACTGAACTTAGTTCTGGTGCTGTATATATGTACTGAGTTCGGTTCTGGCAATGTATATATATGTACTGAGCTTTGTTCTGGCTCTGTATATATGTACTGAGCTTGGTTCTAGGGATGTATATATGTACTGAGCTTTGTTCTTTCTCCGTGTATATGTACTGAGCTTGGTTCTGGGGATGTATATATGTACTGAGCTTGGTTCTGGTGATGTATTTATGTACTGAGCTTTGTTCTGGTGTTGTATTTATGTACTGAGCTTGGTTCTGGGGCTGTATTTATGTTCTGATCTTTTTTCTGGTATTGTATATATGTACTGAGCATTGTTCTGGGGGATGTATATATGTACTCAGCTCGGTTCTGGCGATGTATATATGTACTGAGCTTGGGTCTGGTGCTGTATATATGTACTGAGCTTGGTTATAGGGCTGTATATATGTACTGAGCTTGGCTGTGGTACTGTATATATATATATATATGAGCTTGGTTCTGGTACTGTATATATGTCAGAGCTTGGTTCTGGAGCTGTAATTATATAGAATATATTTATAATAACAAAATTGCAGGGCAGATGGAATTGTTCTGAATTCATTGTATATTTCATGGGAACCTGTCTGGTATTTTTAACCCCTTGAACCGCCACCATGCGGTAATACATGACCTGACAATATTTCCAAATGTATGTTTTTTTCAGATGCAGCAAAATCTTTAAAATCCACTTTTAAAACGGCGCACACTATATGGTAATTACTCATTAACCCCTTCCCGCTATTCGTACGTCCAGATTCAAAGTGAGTTCCCGCAATAGGGCGTACAGTCACGCCCTGTAGATAAAGCGGGCACAGGAGCTGTGTGCGCTTCATCTTCAGAGCCTGTCAGCTGTTATACACAGCTGACATCCCGCTGCAATGTAGGCGATGGCAGTTACTGTGTCCGCCGCATTGAAGTGGATGACAGAGGGAGGGGGCTCCCTCTGTACCCCCGGCCCCCCCTCGATGGATCGCCGCGTTCGGAATGGCCTTATCTATAAAAATGTCACATTATTTTTACCACACAGTGAACACCGTAAAAAAGTTTAATAAAAAACAATGACAGCATTTTATATTTTGGTCATCTTGTCTCAAAACAAATGTAATAAAAAGTGATCAAAAAGTTGCAAGTAACGCAAAATTGTACCAATGGAAACTACAGATCGTCACGCATAAAACAAGCCCTCCCGCAGCGATATCAACTAAAAAATAAAAAAGTAATGGCTGTCAGAAAATGGCGACATTAACATGATTTTTTTTAGAAAAGAGTATTTTTATTGTGGGAACGTAGTGAAACTTAAAAAAACAATATAAATTTGGTGTCGCTGTAATCGTATCGATCCGCAGAATAAAGTTAACATGTTGTTTATACTGCATAGTGAACACTGTAAAAAATAAAAATAAAAACCGTCCTAGCATTGCTGTTTTTTTGTTTCTTCATCTCCAAAAAATGTTTATAAATAGTGATAAAAAAAAAATCGCATGTACCCCAAAATGGAACCAATAAAAATTACAGCTCGTTCCACAAAAAACAAGCCTTCACACAGCTCTGTCAACGGAAAAATAACACGTTGATTCTCAAAACGCAATGATGCAAAATGACGGCCCAGACAAATTTTTTAGGTCCAGTAGAATTTCACTAAATACCCCACATAATCATTTGCTGGACCCCACAGGTGGACGCTGTAGATGCAGCGGAGATGAGGAAACTTTAGGGCCTTGTTCTGCTTATAGGGCTAGTGAAGAAGTCAAAGATTAGGCAATACTGGATAGCAGATATTTTATATAATACCCTAAAAACCCGGCCTGTGCATAAAGGATTGGTTCAAAGCGTACCACACGAATCCATGGATTATTCATTCACCCCATTATTACATCATCCTATTATGCCCTTATGCACTCCGCCCAGTTTACATATACCCTGATGCACTCCGCCCAGTTTACATATACCGTGATGTACTCTGCGCAGATTACATATACCCCCACATTATAAACTGAAATACCAGTAAAACACCAAGCAAAATCTGCGCTTCAAAAGCCAAATGGTGGCCCAACTGAGCCTGGCAGTGTGCCCAAACTGCAATTTATGACCACATATGGGGTATTACTGTATTCTGGAGAACCCGCTTAACAATTTATGGGATGTGTGTCTACGGTGGTACAAGCTGGGAACAACACATTGGGCACTGAAATGACATATCTGTGGAAAACGGCAATTTTCAATCTGCAACATCTATTGTGTACTCATTTTTGCAAAACACTTGTGGGGTCAAATGGCTCACTAGACCCCTAGATAAATTCTTTGAGGGATCTAGTTTCCAAAATGGGGTAATTTTTCCTGGGTACCACTGTACTGGTACTATAGCTCAATGCAACATGGTGTCAAAAAACGAATCTTGTAAAATCTCCACTCCAAATACTAAATGGCGCTCCTTCCCTTTAGAGCCTTGCTGTGTGTCCAAATAGCAGTTTATGACCACGTGTGGGGTATTTCCCTACTCTGAAGAAGTTGCTTTACAAATGTTATGGTGCTTTTTCTACTTTATTTGTTGAGAAAATGAAAAATGTTGAACTAATGCTACGTCTTATTGGAAAATAATGTAATTTTTAGTTTTCACTGCCCATTTCTAATAAAATCTATGAGACACCTGTGGGGTCAAAAGGCTCACTACCTCCCTAGATGAATTACTCAATGGGTGTAGTTTGCCAAATGGAGTCACTTTTGGGGAGTTTCCACTGTACTGGTACCTAAGGGGCTTTGCAAAAGCGACATAGTGCAGAAAAACCAATCCAGCAAAATCTGCTCTCCTAAAGCCAAATGGCGTTCCTTCCCTTCTGAGCCCTGATGTGTATTCATACAGTACTTTATTACCACATATGGGGTATTTCCGTACTCCGGAGTAGTTGCTTTACAAACGTTATGGTGCTTTTTCTCCTTTATTTGATGAGAAAATGAAACATTTTGACCTAATCTACGTCTTAGCGGAAATTTTTTTACTGCCCAATTCTAATCAAATCTATGAAACACCTGGGGGGGTCAAAAAATCTCACTACACCCCTAGTTGAATTCCTCTAGGGGTGTAGTTTCCCAAATGGAGTCACTTTTTGGGGGTTTTGGGGGTTTCTACTGTACTGGTGCCTTCACGAGCTTCACAAATGCAACATGGTGCAGAGAAATCAATCAAGCAAAATCTGTACTCCAAAAGCTAAATGGCATGCCTTCCCTTCCGAGTCCTGCCGCTTGCCCAAACATCAGTTTATGACCACATGTTGGGTATTTCCGTATTCCGGAGAAGTTGTTTTACAAATTTTGGGGTGCTTTTCCTCATTTATTTGTTGAAAAAATTAAAAATTCTGAGGTAAAGCTACATCTTATTGGAAAATAATTTTTCATTTTCACCGCCCAGTTCTAATGAAATCTATGAAATACCTGTGTGGTCAAAATGCTCACTACACCCCTAGATGAATTCTTCTAGTGGTGTAGTTTCCCAAATGGAGTCACTTTTGTGGGGTTTCCTTTGTTTTTGCACCACAAGACCTCTTCTAACCAGACATGGTGCCTGAAATATAATTTAAGAAAAGGAAGGCCGAAAAATCCACTAGGTGCTCCTTTGCTTCTGGGGCCTTTGTTTCAGGCCCCTAGTACACTAGGGCCACACGTGGGATATTTCTTAAAACTGCAGAATCAGGGCAATAAATATTCAGTTGTGTTTCTCTGGTAAAAAAAATACCTTCAGTATTACAGGAAAAATGGATTAAAATGGAATTTCTGCAAAAAAAATGAAATGTGCAAATTTCCCTTCCACTTTGCTTTAATTCTTGTGAAACGCACAAAGGGTTAAGAAACTTTCTAAATGCTGTTTTGAATACTTTAAGGGGTGCAGTTTTTAAAATGGGGTGATTTGTGGGGGTCAGATCTGAACTGTTCCCTAAAAAAATAGGCTTTTGAAATTTTCTTGAAAATGTTAGAAATTGCTACTAAACTTATAAGCCTTGTAACGTCCTAGAAACATAAAAGGATGTTCAAAAAGGATGCAAACATAAAGAAGACATATGGGAAATGTTAACTAATAACTATTTTGTGTGGTATAACTATCTGTCTTACAAGCAGATACATTTGAATTTAGAAAATGCAAATTTTTTGCAAATTTTCTCTAAGTTTTGGTGTTCTTTACAAAAAACATTGAATTTATCGACCAATTTTTTTCAGTAGCATAAAGTACAATATGTCACGAGAAAACAATCTCAGAATCGCATGGATAGGTACAAGCATTCCGAAGTTATTACCACATATAGTAGTAACACATGTCAGATTTAAAAAATGAGGCTGTGTCATTTGGTCCAAAAGTGGCTGCGTCCTTAAGGGGTTAAAGGGTCATGGGGTAGTGCTGCTATCAAGAAGAGTCATATAGTCCTTCCTCCAAACCCACTTTTCCATGTTTGATTGACATCCCCTGGCTGTAGAGAAGGGGGGGCTGTGTGGCACTATACACAAGGGGGGGCTGTGTGGCACTATACACAAAAGGCAGCTGTGTGGCACTATACACATGGGGGAGCTGGGTGGCACTATACACAAGGGGGAGCCTTGTGGCACTATACACAAGGAGGAGCTGTGTGGCACTATACACAAGGGGGAGCTGTGTGGCACTATACACAAGTGGGAGCTGTGTGGCACTATACACAATGGGGAGCTGTGTGGCACTATACACAAGGGGGAGCTGTGTGGCACTATACACAAGAGGGAGCTGTGTGGCACTATATACAAGGGGCTGTGTGGCACTACTAAGGGGGGGCTGTGTGTCACTATCTACTAGGGGTGCTGTATGGCACCATTTACAAACGGGAGGGCTGTGACTTTATCTACAGGGGTCTGTGTGTGGCGCAATCTACAGGGGTCTGTGTGTGGCACTATCTACTAAGAAGGGGCTGTGCGGCACTATCTACTAAGGGGGGGGGGCTGTGTGGCACTATTTACAGTGGGAGCTGTATAGCACTATATACAGGGGGGCTTTATGGCGATATCTACAGGGGGGCTGTATGGCACTATCTTCAAGGGGGAGGTGGGGTGCTATCTACAAGTGGGGTGTGACACTGTCTATAGGCGGGGCTGTAGAGCACTGTCTACAGGGAGGCTGTATGGCACATTCTACAGGGGGCACTATCTATAAGAGAGGCTGCTTGTGGCACCTGGGGGGGGGCCCAGTCAAGAATTTGCTAAGGGGCCCAGTCTTTACTAGTTACGACCCTTGGAAAGTTTGAAACTATAGCTTGCAAACTGAATATCAGGGGTTCTGAAAATGGATGAAGTAATGGAGATTGCAGCCTAAAACCTAGTGCAAGTTTGTTTTTTTACCCCGGTAAACACTAACATATATAAAAATATTTTTTTCCCATGTCAAAGGTTTCCATAGACATTAAGTGACTTCCATAGAATACATAAATGGTTGAAGTCCACTCTTTCTTAGCAGCTCTCCCCTTAGGCTCATAAAGGGAACCCCTCTTTATGATCATATGTTTGTCTTTTTGAGACAACCCCTTTAACAAACAACATGTTTGGCCTTTCAAAATAATAGGTTGCCAATATAACTACAATTATGTTTAATAACTTTCTTGAAGAGTGATAGGTACACATGAATATGACCCAGAGTCTGATTATCAAACACTCTGGATGACAGAACAGGCATAACTTGGGAGATAAAAAGTATCTTTTAACACAATAAACCTTTTACGTTAAGGAGCCCAATAAAAAAATTATGTGCAGCTTAACATAGTCTTCCCATTGATTCAGATGTTGTCAGCCTTATGTTTCTGTATATACTATATATCATGATTTTGATAATATAACCCATTAATCCACAACTATACAGTATTTCTGTTCTGCTGTGTTTCAAATTCCACAAGTTTTTACAAATAAGTAACTAATGTAGGATTATTTATATAGTATACATTTTCCCATTGACCTTTGGCTTAAGATCTACATCTGTAGCGCATCCCTAGGCTAGAAGTTTGACCTCTAAAGTCTTATTGAGTTGGGAAATATACATTCAGGAAGTAGTTCATCAACTAATATGTTTCTGGATGACTAGTTTAATGAAGATAGTGAACTGCGTGAGGCACAGTACTCTCCCATAGAATTGCATTGCAAATAACTCCAGTAATATGGCATGTGTTGTCGCAATTCTTGTGTCACGGATTCCATATGATAAATGCTTGTATGAATCTGTGAGGAAAAAACCCTCTGTGTGCCTCCATTTAAAATCAGAGGTACAGTATGGGTTCACAGCAGACTATAGGTGCTTTATTGTGGATCCATACAACACACAATGGCAATACTGCTGCACACATGGGCCCTAAGAGCGCACATTCAGGAAACAAATGTTTTTGAAAAGAAAATGGCAGACAAGTTAAAGAGACACAGTTTAAAGTACAAAAAGCTGCTAATATAATTCCCAAATATTTACAAAAATGTGTCTGGAGATTCTCAGACCCGAAGACATAAATGAAGTGGTGAATTTGAGGGCTGACATTTTTGCTGTTCTTTCTGTCAGTTATCCCATTAAAGGACATTACAGTTGGCTTCCTCACATCCTCAAATGGCTCCTATAAAGGGGTACACACACACACACACACACATTTATGGCATATCCACATGAGATGCAATAAATGTCTGATAGATGCAGGTCCCACTTCTGGGACCCACCCCTATCTTATAAATTAGGCTCCCCAGACCTAGAGACGGCTGTTAGCCACATTCAAGCTTAGCATAGATGCACAACAGGACGGGAATCCGGATGCAGTGTAGCTTTCTGAACTGTGCTCCGTAACTCCCATAGACATTGAATGGGAGTTACGTGGTATCGTCCTGCTTCACCTGGAGTATCACCTGGAGCCGGGGGACCCCTGTGCAGGAGCCATATCTATCAGACATTTATGACATATCCTATCCTATGGATATGCCATAAATGTTTGTGGTGACACAACCCATTACCACCGCAGCCAGTTTTAACCTTACTGACAAAGCAAAATTTTTTAAATCTGACATGAATCAGTTTATGTGGTTATAACTTTTGAATTATTTTATTTATCCAAGCAATTGTTAGATTATTTTCTTGTGACAAATTGTATTTTGTTATTGGTAAAATTTGTTTGATAAAGTCAGTGTTTATTTGTAAAAAAAACAAACAAATTTATCAAAAGTGTGGAAAATGTAGCCTTTTTCTAAATTTGAATGTACCTGCTTGTAAGACAAAGTAGTTACTAATTAACATTTACCATGTGTCTACTTTATGTTGGCATCACTTGTTGAATGCTCTTATGCTAATAAGTTTAGCAGTAATTTTATTTACATTTCAGTTCTGAAGTGATTTTAGAGACCTATATATTAGAAATCTCTATAAAACATCCCATTTTAAAAACGGCCCCTCTCAAAGTATTCAAAACAACATATGGTAAGTTTGTTAACCCTTTAGGCATTTTACAGGAATTAAAGCAAATTGGAGGTGATTTTTTTTTCTTGCAGGTATTACATATCAATCCATTTTTTTCTGTAACACAGAAGGTGTTAACAGAGAAATGCAACTAAATATTTATTACCCTGATTTTGCAGTTTTCAGAATTATCTCATATGTAGCCCTAGTGTGCTACTTGACTCAAATACAGGCCTCAAAAATGTAGTCTATTATGGGATGCGTTTAATGGGTATTGTACCTCATGAAAAAGTCACAAGAGTTCTTGATGTTTCTGTTTAATGGATCCCATAATAGTCTATAACATCCATTATACAGCCTCCGCTTATCATATATGTAAGTTACTTTTATCGGCGTATATGGAGACCATAAGAGCAGTGTGAATTGTGCCTAATACTGCTTTCATTGAAAATTTCATGTAATGCCTCTTCTTTCTACCCATTATTTCATGTTAACCTTATGCTTATAGTTATTAATGGATGGATGTTTGTGACTATCCATATTTTTTCCTCTAATGTGCACCCCATCTCCCTTGCTTTTTCCCCTTTTAAACAGTTTATTAATGTATATTACTATATTAGAGTAGAAATAAGAAACCCACCACTATCCAAGAGTAAAATTAATGGTTGTTTCAAAGTTGCATGCTAAATTGGCATGGGATAATGCTCTATGGACAAAGCTTTTTGGGCAGTCCAGGACAGCTTCTTTTATAACCGACTTAAAGCAAATACAGCATTACTGAATAAGGAAATGACATGAACAGTCATTATGATAACATGCTGACAAGCTGTAGGGATGCTTTGCCCTCTTAAGATCAGGACAACTTGGAGGAACCAAGAATTCTGCACTGTACAAGAAAATTCTTAGGGCCTGTTCACATCAGCATTGGATTTCGTTTGGGGTTTCCGTTCCGTTTATCCATTCCGTTCATCCATTCCATTAGAGTAACAGATTAACTGAAAACTATAGCTTCCATTGGTATTACCATTTATTTCAATGGCAATGCTTCCATTGCCGTTAGTTTCCGTTTGTATACGTTCCGTAAAGTTTCAGTTTTTTTAAAAACAGAAACCATAGAGTAATCGACTACACTATTATTTCCGTCAAAAAAACTGAAACTTTACGGAACGGAAACAAATGGAAACCAACTGAAATGGAAGTATTACCATTAAAATAAATGGTAATGCAAACGGAAGCTATAGTTTCCGTTAGACTTTCCGTTTATCTGTTCCTCTGATGGAACGGATGAACGGAAACCCCAAATGGAACCCGACGCTGATGTGAACACGCCCTTAATTAGGTTATTAGATTGTAATTGTGTTATATAGAATGATGATGATCCAAAACCTTGTTCTGTAAACAAGAGAGGGCTAAAATTGTTGCACATGGGAACTCAATTTTCAGCCAGTCAAAGTAAAAATTTTCAGTACTTCTTCTTTCTAGATCACACTGGTCTGCCTATTGAATCAGCATAGTCTGGGTGTGGGGGCGGGGGCATCGTCTGATGTGGACAGGAGGAAATAGTTCAAATTTATTTTTATTTTGTGAAGGGAAGGATTATAATCTTGGTTCTTTTTGTGGATGTTTATGGAACCATCACATAATAATTATCTTAGCCTAATTCCGGGCTGGACTGGGACCCAAAAGTACCACTGGAGGACTAACATTACATAATTATACTACATGTACCTAATGTATATTAATTTCTGATTCAATCATCATGCTTCAATTCTAAATGGTTTTGGGTTTTGATATCACACAGACATGTAGATTTCATGGAAACAATACTGAAAAAAATAATGTTTTAGTTGTTTTTTGTCCCTATATACAAAGTTACATTAATTTCTGCTATTTCAACAGGGCAAAGGCTAGTAGGTCTTAGTAGCAGTCACAAAGCCTCTATACTTTGTACACTTTTTTTTACCCATTCTTTTCCCAAAAGAACAGGGGGTGCCACTGTGTTGGCCCCATGCTATTTAAGGTCATATTTTAGATGAAGAATTATTAAGAAATAAAAAAAATCATACAATATACAATGTTCGAATAGCACCATAAACTCCACAAATAACACCACCATAAAGTGGCTAAAAATACCACCATATATTCCTTTAAAAATTTTGTCTTACAGTAATCAAATACTGCCATAGATACATAGATCAAGTAGTAGCACCACACGCATAAAACATGAGATGACAAACAATCAACTACTGTAAATAGTTATGAGCACTCTTATAACAATGTGATATCAGAGTTCAGCATAAAATGTAGTTCACATAATAAATAATGATAGTTGTCCTCAATTTAGACTCTAGTAAAGGTCATATAAACCAATGTTTTAAGTATTGATGTAAGCAGTGACTCAGTCCTCTATAGTTATCCAAGATTATGAAAACATTCACATCTCAAGAGCATCAAAATTTTAAGTTAATGTGGTCATCAAAATAAATCATAAGCATTCATTTTTTTTTAGCAATAGTGAAATTTCATCAGTGAAGGAAATATACTATAGAAGTGAGGAGAATAACATTGATTATCTTGTTACAATGGCGCCTGTCAAGGGGTGGAATATATTAGGCAGCAATTGAGCAGTCAGTTCTTGAATTTGATGTGGTTGAATCAGGGAAAATGGGCAAGCATAAGGATTTGAGCGACTACGTCAAGGTTCAAATTGAAAGAACCTACAATGTACTAGTGAACATAAGAACTGAACCATGGAGCAATGGAAAATTGTGGCCTGGTCTGATGAATACCATATTATTTTACATCACGTGGACAGCAGGGTGTTTGTGTGTAGCTTACCTGGGAAAGATATAGGGCAAGGATGCACTATGTGAATAAGTCAAACCGGCCGAAGCCATGTAATGCCCTGGGCAGTGTTCTGCTGATAAATCTTGGATCCTGGCATCCATGTGGATGTTACTTTGAAACATACCATATACTTAAACATTGATGCTGGCCAAGTCCACCCCTATATGACAACTGTATTTCCTATTGGCAATGGCCTCTTTCAGCATGATAATGTGTAAGGTCTGGAAAGGCGTCTCCCTTCCTTTCTTCATGGTATGGAGCAGTATGGAGGGGCTTGTCGAAACAAATGCTCACTTGAACTGTTTCATGAGTGGGTTGTTTGAGGGTGCAAAGACATTTATTGATTAAGCTAAGGTTAACTCTGCATCACTAGTTCAAATATAATGGGACAATGACATTAGAGTGGGGTCACACAAGCTGTGTCTGACCTAGCATTGTGGATTGGGGAATATATGCTACTGTCCCTTTTAAATGTGTTTATGTAGCAGGTACAAGTGGTTCACTTTATATTTAAATGTGACGCTCGAAGAAGCAAGTACAGAGCAGCTAGTTGCAGCCTACTAGGCCTGGTATTGCCGGACCAACACAGGTATCAGGGAGTGGTACCCTGGGCTCTGTCCACAACAACAAGCAAGCCAGCCATCATCTACCTGTCTGAATTGTGTCTAAGAGATGAACTTTTGTTGTTGTTTTTCCTGATGTGGCCGGTTCTGCTGAGAGCTCTGACATAGTAAAGTTTGAGTTTGCAACAAATCTCTTGCTACATATCATTTTTGCTGTGACACATCTGCAAGGGTTGCACAATACCTAGGCCCTGCCTTACAGATTGCACATCAACTGGGCCTGTGTCATTGTTGCGACTAACCCTGTGGTCCTCGCCGGTACGTGGTCTTACAAATGCACCCTGCTACACTGCAAAAATTGTTCAGGAATGGTTTAAGGAACATAACAAAGCGTTCAAGGTGTTGACTATGCCTCTAAATTCCCCAGATCTTAATCTGATCGAGCATCTGCGGGATATGCTGGTCCAACTCATGACGGCCCTATCTCGCAACTCACAGGACTTATAGGATCTGCGGTGACATCTTACAGTTAAATATCGCAGAACACCTTCAGAGGTCTTCTGGAGGCCATGCCTTGATGGGTCAGAGCTGTTTTGGACGCAGGAGGGGGAAATAAGCAATATTAGACAGGCAAGTTTTATGTTATGGCTGAATGTTGTATGAAATAAATATTATACAGTGAATATTACACTAATTATATTACAATTACAACTGTCATTTGGAAACATAGATATGGTCTTTACATTTCTTGGCAAAGAGCACATAGACCAAAGATCACTCTATGGCCACATCCTTTTTTCTTGCAGCTGGTATCCATCTGTAGCTTTGCTAAATCTCTTCAGTTCCTAAAACAAGAATAAATATTAGCACTTCTAGTAGCAACAGTGATGTTTAACTGTTGTCAGGGGCAGTGCTATTGTGCTGGAGCAAAGGCCACATTGTGAACTGTAGTGTCAATGGTGCATACTATGATCCTGACCCAGGAACCAAGTGCTAGTAAAATGGCTTTTGGACTGCCAGTGATATGGTTCTGATGCCGATACAAAGCTATAATAATCAGTAGCCATCCCTTGTGCCATTTGTGAATAATAGTATCTGCAGCCGTCAACAGCTAGACAGCCAAATGTACAGATCCAGAGAGCAACTGAGGCACCATATTGGAATGGTTATTACATTAGCAAAAAGGTATGTGCAACAGAGGTGTGAGCTGCCTGCTACCACGGTTCCCTGTAGTAGAGGCGGTCCACTTAATAATATAAAGGCCACAAAAAATTTAGAAATGTAAAAATGGTTTTATTTCTAACAGTTCCAGGTGAAGAGTATTTCAATATAGGTTGGGATGTTGGCTTTATTCTACTGTAGTTACTATCAAAATATTATAAATTAAAATATTGAATATATTTGCCACTTACTGTACACTAGCTACTAAATATTTCTACTACCCTGGTCTTTCATATGTTTCTTGCCTCATTACCTCCGGTTGTATCTTTCAATCTTCATAACAAAAATCCATCATGCCGGGCACAGGCATACACAGAGATATGGTGCCCCATAGCAAAGGTCAAAATGGTACCCCCATTAGAGTTTCAGATTTTGTCACCCAGTACAGAAGGCCTGGTGTTTCTTTCCCCTTCTTCCCGTTCCATGACACCACCAACTCATTTGATAATAATGCAGTTTCTCTGGAGCCCTGCACAATATCTTGCCATGGGGATAGGACGACCAGGGCTGGCCCCCTCTCTCCAAGGGCCACATAGCAACCATATGTTCTGTCGATATGGTATGTGTGATTTGCTTTTAAGGGAAAGGCCACACACAGAAATCATAAGGCCCCATATGCCTTTCACAGGGTTCTTCAACAAAGTACTAAAAATATATTATACACCATAATTTCATAATTTTATAGGGGTTGTAACTCTGGTTTTAAAGATTTTCCATCTTTTTCTTTATTTAAACGTTAAAAAAGGAGGTGCAGGTGCTTCATAAATATGGCGCTCAGTCGGAACACCAGATTTTTCAATGTATTTATGGCTAACAACCGGCGTAAATAAATTGATAAATCTACCTCATATAACTCTAAATGTTTCCCTATAAACACAGTACCTGATAAAACTCTGGCTGCCTACCACCACCGCTAGGGGAAGCTCAGTGCATATGGATTTATACATCTTATACTGAACTCAATGGAAGCTGTAAAAATCCCTATTCAGTGAGTTCTCCCTAGTAGCCACTGCAGGAAAATACCATGATTTTATTTTGGGATGTAAGAGTTTAGTGCCGGGTCCCCTTCTCAGCATGGGCCCCATAGCAGTCGCAGAGTCTCTCCCTATAGCAGGTATAATGCCTCAGTGATGCCAGGCAATAGTCAACTTGTCACCCAGAGTTAATGAGAATTTTCACTAACCTGGGGGAATGTTATCAATCACAATACTCACCATACTACTATACCAACTGTAGTGTCCATGGAGGCGGGCCGTCGGGTTTACTCACCACCCGACGCCTGCAGTCATGGATCCGTGAGCGCTGGTCCCCATCTCCTTCCTAGGAGACGCCAAATGGTCCCTTAGTGTTCCCCGTTCCAGTTGTTACACATGCCCTATTACCCGTTCCTGTATCCCGTATTGTTCTTGTTCTTGTGCCTACCAGTGTTGGAGTCGTATCTACTGCACCTGCTGTCGTTTGCCACGTCCAGTGTCGTTTGCCACGTCCAGTGTCGTTTGTCACGTCCAGTGTCTTCTGCCACGTCCCGTGTCTTCTGCCACGTCTGTGACTGTGACAGAACACTCAGGCCATGGAACCCGCTGGCCAGCCCAAGACCGCAGTCCAGAAGATACAGACGGAGATGCATGACCTACGCACACGTCAGGATCAACTCCTTGAGGCTGTGAATTCTATCCTGGTCCGCCTGGATCTACTCACTGTTCCACCCCCGGTTCCTCCTCCTGAGGCTGATGCTGTGACACTGCCTGTTGCTACTCCTGTTTGTTCCGGATCCACAGTTCCTCTGCCACTTCTTCCTCGCTACGACGGTGATCCCAGAGCATGTAGAGGATTTCTTAATCAATGCACGGTTTATTTTAGGCTACGGGCTCATCTCTTCCCCTCCTCGCTGGCAAGGCCCTCGCATGGGCGAACCCAATCTTGGAGCAACAAGGACCTGTATCCTCGGACCTAGCCTTGTTCCTGCAGTCCTTTTGTGCCGTGTTCGAGGAGCCGGGTCGAACATCCTCTGCCGCAGCCACTCTGTTGACCCTCAAGCAAGAGGGCTCCACAGTAGGGGAGTATGCTATCTCCTTCCATACCCTAGCAGCCGAGCTGGCATGAAACAATGAGGCACTGGTGGCGACCTTCTGGCAGGGACTGTCCTCTCACATCAAGGACGGACTGGCAGCCCGTGACCTTTTTTCTACCTTGGATGCCCTCATCCTGTTAGCCACCCGGGTTGATATGAGAATCCGGGAGCGCACTCAAGAGGTTCGACAGGAGAGCCGGGCCCACAGACCAGCACCCTTGGTCCAGAGACCACTATTGTCTTCCCCTAGTGTGCTGCCTGAAGAACCCATGCAGGTAGACAGAGTCTGGTTATCTGAACAGGAGAAGCAGCGCAGACACTCCTCTGGACTATGTATGTATTGTGGCCTTAAGGGTCATTATGTGCGCCAATGCCCACAGAAACCAGGAAACTCCAGTACCTAGGGTTGGTTGGAGAGGCAACTCTAGATGGAACGTCTCCAAACGTTAAAACCTCTCCCAAATTGTCGATTCCTGTGGCCATCGTCTCCGGAGAGACGTCACATCCCTCCACCGCCTATCTTGTCTCTGAAGGGGCTGCTAATTTCATCCAACAGGATCTAGTGGACCGTTTACGTCTACCCACAGTCCGTCTGGAAAGACCCCTGGCTGTTGCCTCTGTGAATGGTCTACCATTTCCCGATCCGATTATGCTCATCACGGAGCCGTTGACACTACGGTTCAGAGCTCTTCACTCAGAACAGATCACCTTCCTGGTACTACCTAAGGCTATCAATCCTGTCCTGATGGGTCTGCCATGGCTCCGCCTACACGCCCCGGTCCTTGACTGGAATTCCGGAGAGGTTCTTCAATGGGGTTCCAGATGCCATAGCCATTGCCTGTCACAAGTCCGTCCTGTTATGCCCCCTCTGCCTCAATCACTTTCCGGTCTATTATCTCAGTATGCCAGTTTTGCGGATGCCTTCTGCAAACGAGAGGCTGAGACGTTGCCTCCACATCGGAATTATGACTGTCCCATTGAACTGGTTCCTAATGCTTCTCTTCCCCGTGGATGTGTATATCCTCTCTCCTTGCCAGAGACTTTATCTATGTCAGCCTATATCAAGGAGAACTTGGAGAGGGGTTTTATTTGAAAATCTTCCTCCCCGGCCGGGGCAGGCTTCTTCTTCGTTAAGAAGAGAGATGGATCTCTTTGACCCTGCATTGACTACCGTGGTCTCAACCAGATCACGGTCAAGAACAAATACCCATTGCCACTTATATCCGAGCTGTTTGATCGCATACGAGGAGCCAAAAAATTTTCTAAGCTAGATGTGCAGGGGGCTTATAATCTAATCCGGATTCGCCGGGGTTACGAATGGAAGACGGCATTTAACACCCGCAATGGGCACTACAAATACCTAGTGATGCCCTTCGGACTGTGTAACGCTCCCGCAGTATTTCAGGAATTTGTCAATTATATTTTCCGAGATCTCCTCTATATGTGTGTTGTAGTTTATCTCGATGATATTTTGATTTTCTCCCCAGATCTGATGACCCATCGGAGGTATGTCCGTCAAGTTCTTCTGAGACTAAGAGAGAATCGCTTATATGCCAAGTTGGAGAAGTGCGTCTTTGAAAAGAAGTCTTTGCCCTTCCTGGGCTACGTCATCTCGGATCAAGGTCTTCAGATGGACCCTGAGAAACTAAAGTCTGTCCTGGAGTGGACACGTCCTCAAGGCCTAAGGGCCATACAACGGTTCCTGGGATTCGCCAATTTCTACCGGCTGCTTATTCCGAACTTTTCATCTCTGACGGCTCCCATCTCTACCCTTACCAAGAAGGGTGTGAACGCCAAGGTGTGGACTCCAGAGGCAGAGTCCGCATTACTAGCCTCACGAAAGCCTTCACTTCAGCTTCGATCCTCCATCACCCTGACGTATGTCGACAGTTCTCATTGGAGGTGAACGCTTCCTCTGTTGGTGCAGGTGCACTTCTGTTCCAGAGGAGCTCCAAAGGAAAGGCAGTAGCATGTGGCTACTACTCAAGACTTTTTTTTTCTGGTGAGCGCAATTACTCTATTGGAGATTGGGAGCTACTGGCCATCAAATTGGCTCTGGAGGAGTGGAAACATCTTCTAGAAGACGCAGCTCACCCCATCTTGATGTACACCGACCACAAAAACCTTACCTACCTTCAGTCCGCTCAAAGACTGAATCCTCGTCAAGCCAGGTGGTCGCTGTTCTTCACCCGTTTCCAATTTCTGCTCTACTACCGACCCGCTGACAAGAATGTGAGGGTCGATGCCCTGTCCAGATCATTTGAGATGGAAGACACGGTGGAGTCCCTTCAGACTATCATAGACCCATCCTGCATTGTCACTGCTAATCCTCTGCAGATTAGAGACATCCCTCCGGTGAGAACTTTTGTTTGGTTGGCAGACAGGAGAAGAATTCTCCGCTGAGGACACAGTTCTAAACTGGCTGGGCACGCTGGTGTCCGTAAAACCCAAGACCTGATTGCTCATCACTTCTGGTGGCCCACGCTACCTAAAGATGTTCTGGACTTTGTCTTTTCTTGCACGGTGTGTGCTTCTAACAAAGTTACTCACTCCAAGCCGGCCGGTCTGCTTCAACCTCTGCCTGTACCCAATGCCCCTTGGCAGCAAATTGCAATGGACGTCGTCACAGACCTTCCTCCCTCAGCAGGATGCAACACCATCTGGGTGGTGGTGGACTGGTTCTCTAAGATGGCACATTTTATCCCGCTGACCGGCCTACCTTCTGCTCCCCGACTGTCGAGTCTCTTCATTCAACACATCTTTTGCTTGCATGGCTTGCCTCTTCACATTGTGTCTGACCCGGGGGTTCAGTTTACCTCAAAGTTCTGGAGAGCCCTCTGTAAACTCCTGGATGTGAGTTTGGACTTTTCCTCAGTCTATCACCCCCAGTCCAATGGGCAAGTTGAGCAGATCAACCAGATCATGGAGAATTATCTCCGCCACTTCATCTCTTCACAGCACGATAACTGGGTACAGCTTCTTCCATGGGCCGAATTCTCATACAACAACCACACAAGTGAGTCCACCACGTCCACTCCATTTCACATTGCATACAGTCAAAGTCCTAAAGTCCCTCTTCCTGTGTGGACTTCATCTCAGGTACCCACTGCTGACTCTGCATATGGGGACTTCCTGCAAATCTGGCAACAGACCCAGTAATCTATTTTGCTGGCCGTAGATCGCATGAAGCGAAAGGCAGATACTAGGAGAAGAGAGCCGCCTCAGTATCTTCCAGGTACTAAAGTCTGGCTGTCCTCTCGAAACATTCGCTTGAAGGTACCCTCATACAAGTTTGCTCCCAGGTTCCTTGGTCCTTTCGAGATTCTGCAACAAATCAACCCTGTCTCCTATAAGCTGCGGCTGCCTCCTACCCTCAGAGACTTCAACTCCTTCCACGTGTCCCTCCTGAAACCAGTGGTCCTGAACCGCTACAGCAAGACTTCTAGTTCCACAATTGCTCCCAGCGGTCCTTCTGATGTATTTGAGGTAAAGGAGATCCTGGACTGCAAAAGGGTAGGAGGAATGACTTTCTATTTGGTGGACTGGAGAGGGTTTGGTCCTAAGGAGAGGTGCTGGGAGCCAGAAGAAAACCTCAGTGCTCCTGCTCTTATTAAAAAGTTCCTCTCTCGCTCTGGCCCCAAGAAGAGGGGGCGTAAGAGGGGGGATACTGTAGCGTCCATGGCCGCGGGCCGTCGAGTTTACTCACCTCCCGACGCAGAAATGGATCTGTGAGCGCTGGTCCCCATCTCCTTCCTAGGAGACGCCAGCGCTCACTTCCGCTCCGTTCTGCTGCTTAAAGTTCCAGCGTGCACACAAAGGAAATCGTCATCATCATCAACTGCCATGATTTCCTGGTCTATAAGAAGGCCCAAGGGCTTCTGATCCTTGCCTGAGCATTGTTAGTTTATCCCAGTCTGTCTTGCAAATGGACCCTTAGTGTTCCCTGTACCAGTTGTTACCAGTGCCCTGTTACACGTTCCTGTATCCCGTATTGTTCTTGTTCCTGTGCCTACCAGTGTTGGAGTCGTGTCTACTGCACCTGCTGTCTTTTGCCACGTCCGGTGTCGTTTGCCACGTCCGGTGTCGTTTGCCACGTCCAGTGTCGTTTGCCACGTCCTGTGTCTTCTGCCACGTCCAGTGTCTTCTGTCACATCGGATACTGTCCGCCACGTCTGGCGCTACCTGCCGCACCAGCCTCCATCCGTGCTGAAGCCACAGCCACCGTCTGGACTAGTTCAGGTACCCAAGCGTTGCTATCTGCTATTGACATTCGTGTAGACTGTGACCTGGTCAGCTGCCTCCCCGCTTTGGCGGAGCGGCCTAGTGCGTCCACATACCCTGTGACCGTGACACCTTCTGCAGCTGTTGGCATGACCAATCCTTATTGAGTTAATTTCCCATAAAATTGGCCACAAAATAGACTTGAGTATTTTATGAATATGTTATTCCTACTTTCAGTCCAGTGGGCAGAATAATATTCCAACTTCTCTCCCTCTCTCCCTAACATTTTTTTGTTTTTTAGGCCAATTCCTAAAGTAATATACGATAATTGGCAGAACCATAATTGTTACTGTAATCCTGCTTGCTTGCTGGTGATCTATACTGGATGATAGTCATGCTGTGTGGATTCAATATGGGATTGAGGATCTGGTTTTTCAACGTTTACTTCAGTCACAAAGTGTCAACGGTATATTCTCATTTGAGCAGGCAGATAAACAGAGATTATGGGTGTTGACCCCTCTGGAGTCCCCCTTAGAGAGGTTGCGGCTGTTCCCATATTACCCAGCAAAAATAAGTCAAGGAAGCGCCCTGCCAAGTCACTGTGGGAGCTATAATACACAGGTGTAAGAGCTGGACTCCTGGCTACCTTTTGTAGCTATCCTTTCTCGCTCTCAGCCAGCAGCCAACGACTGGTCAGGCGTTCCTTGGAACGCAACCAGCCAGCAGGCAGCAGATTTTTATGCGGCAATGCGTTAAATGTCCATAATCAGTCCTAATAAGGCTTCTTTCACTCTGCCCCTTTAAGACTACCTGCTCCAATATAGCTATAATTCTATAACCTCTGATCAGATCAGACAAATTCCATAACAAGGCAAACTCAAACAGTAATGACTTTACCGCATTATTTGAGGGCCAGGTTACAGGGCGTTGGCAGACAGGCTGATATGGGTGGTGATACTCTATGGGTAAATGCACACAGGGCAGATATGCTGCATAAAAGTACACAACATATCCGTCCTGGAAGCCGCAGGAAATTCCGGCCGAAAAACCGGACCAAATTGTGGTGCAGTTTTTAAGGCGGAATCTCTGCTGTGAAAAGACTGCCAGAAAAAAGTTCATACTTACCCTATTTTCTGTTGTCATAGCGACAGGTAGCTACTCTGAGTACTGCCCGGCCTCCTGGGGTGAAGCTGCAGTCCACGTGGCCGCTGCAGCCTTTGATTGACTGCAGCAGTCACATGGGATGAAACGTCATCCCAGGAGGCCAGGCTGCACTCAGAACAGAGGCTACCATTGCAATGACAACGCTCGGGGGTAAATATGAAACTTTTAATTATTTTTAAACCCAAAAAAGCTTTTTTTTTCTGATTTGCGATTTTTGGGGCGAAATTGCAGCTTTTATCTTGCAAAAATCGCATAATTTGCTTATTTGTTGTTACCTCCTAATTGAACTTAAGGAGGAGAACCCACAGCAGAAGAGCAGAGATACCACAACATAAATTGACATGCTGCGGATTAAAGAAAAAGCACCGCAGGTAAATTTATGAACGCTTTCACTGCAAATTTTTTCTGCAGTAAGTAGATGAGCTATTCTGCAATAAAATCTGTTGTGGAAAATCTGCAGTGTTTACGCGGCGTGTGACCCTACCCTAAGACGTACGAGTACTTGAGTTGCTTGTTGAGCTGGAGGGTACTCCACTTCTGCTACCCAGTAGCGCTTGGGGCAGGGTTTTCTATTTCCTATGGAAAGGGCTCTACCCTAGCTTGACTTAACCTATTTTCTGGGTCTTATTCACTTTTTCTGTACTTTTTCAGAGCTCCCTCTTCACCCTTCTTCCTACTCTCGCTCAGACGGCAAAACTGGTTCCTCTACACCATGTCACGACACACACCCTGGAGTAGCTCCGCCTGTTATCTTTGCACGGCCGACGGAGGCTTCCCTCCATCGTCCTGTGTGGAAGAGTTGTCCTTATGATGCTCTAAGTGCCGTTTCCATGACGATGGCGCTCCCACAGCTTCTAGAACATAACTCCCTCTCCAAATCCCCGGCGCTGCCAAGGCCCCTGTTCCTGCATTGTCCCTGACATGTTAAAGGGTTAATGAATAGAGGTTAGTCCCTTACATGTTAAATTTGTTTAAGCTTTTACTAATTTTAATAATGTTTTATAAATAACTAGTATGATCTGATTCCTGGGAAACTCTTACTTAATGTCTAAATAGGGAATTGTTTCCTTCCTTCAGGATAGATAATACTTATCTTCCATAGCTTTTTTATTTTCCTGATATTTTCCATTCCTCCTTATAAACTCTGCCATAGACTCCATAAGTAGGACAACTATAATTGGACACGGGATAACCCTGTCTAATGCCATTTGCTAGAACTCTTCCTGTTGGAAACAAGTACAGTATAAACACTTTGCTTACTTGCCTTTGCCGATTCCGGAAACCAACATTTTCTAACACTGCCTACATATAAGTTGGAGGTATCCTGTCAAACGCTTTCTCTCCCTCCTATAACGACAGTACAGAAGGTGTTTGGGAGTACTCCACTATTTAATCAATCCTGGTAATTTCTTGCCTTGCCTACATAAATCCTATTGTGTCCCTTATTATTATCTGAGGAAGCAGATTCCATAATCTATTGGCTAAAATCTTTAGATCAATTTTAATATCTGAATTTATTAATTAAATTGGACAATATTTATTAATTTTCTTATCCTTATTAACACATAGGCAGAAAATATCTTGTTGTTCCTGATTACAAGGCCCTGCAGCCAGTCATACAGCTGTGAGGTTTCCAAATCATGTTCTCATATTAATATTCAATTGCAGGTTGGAGCATGGGAACAGTCCTGACCCACAAAATTTGTCTTGCTTGCATGCAGAAGAAAAAACAGCCTTTGCCAGAACGCGCATGTGATTATTTAGCTATGTATTTTATTACTGCTTAGCTTCTCAGAGAATCAGAGGATGACATTTTTTGAATAATATTTATCATGTGTGCACAATTGTTTGTGTAGAACTCATTATATGGCCAACTCCACACAAGCGTGTTATGGATCCATACAGTAGCTGTGTATTCAGTTCCAAGCATGGGATCGGTTCCCATCCTGCGAGATCAGGAAAACCTTTCACAAACAAGGCTAAACTGTCACAATCTGGGCACCTTCTGTTTTGTAGAGGTCACTTTTCAGCTTGTGTTCCCTAGTCATCAGTCATCTCATTATCATCAAAGGGTAGGATTGCAATGGTAGGTAACACCTCTGTTATGAAGGTGGCAGCCCTCCAAATTAGTAAAGCCAAACAAACATTTATATAACCATGCTACAAAGTTTCAGCCTGCTCATTGGTTAAAAAAAATGCTCCAATGAGCAGACTGAAACATTGCTACATGGGTAAATAAAATTATATTTGGCTTCAATAATTTGGAGGACTGCCAACGTCATTATTTATACACTGTGCATGGAATCAATGGTGGCTCCTGTGGCTCTCACCTGCTTATGGACATACACAGTGCTGCTTTACTACATTTATTTCTATTTTGAAGATGGAGACAGATAAAACAGGATATCATTATTTAAATTACTGGAGACAGCTCACCTTTTAGTCCCAGTGCAGTGACTACTGGACATGACACAGAGCGTTCTCACAACACCGTCACATATAAGTCAATGATTTGTTTTTCTGACCCAGTTTTCTTATGTCCAGGTGCCTTCTATTTGCTGTAAAGCTTATATCAGCAGCTGTTCCCATAATCATATAAAGAAAATAGACGAAAAATAGATAATGAAAATATTAAACAGATTACAAATAAGCATTGGGTCATTTATTACTCATTCTATGACTTTCCTGGCATAAGAAATGCGATAATGGGGCAAAAGTCACAATTTTGTGCCATTTGTGCCGCTCATGGCAGTTTTCGAAAAAGTGGGTGGAGCGTAGGGGAAGGGGCTGGGCCACCCGCGGTTCGACAAATTTACTATAAGTTACACCAGAAGCTGGTGTATTTATAGCACAAATCTACACCAGCTCATAACGGATGGCCAGAGATGCACCTAATTTATTAAGGGGCATGTACTCCTTAATAATTAAAGCGCGTCTTACGCCACCGTCTCTTAGATTATGACTGGTGTATGAAACATCAGTCTTAATAAATTCCCCCCAATATGTTTCGATAGTAATAACTGACGAGCATTTAATTCACTTGCAGTATAATCCTCTTTGTTATAGTATAATAAATAAAAAGTTTTTCAAATAAGAAAAATTTAAAAAAGAGGTATAAATATAGTCTGGATGTAAAAAGAGACATATACAGTGAAAACCCACCCACTTGAGAAGACCCACATCCAAATCAAAATTTTCTCAGACTGCCTCACCATTATAGTCTATGGAATCTGCCCCTCTATAAGCAGACTACCCCCTAATCCTACCAAAGACCCATTTTTTTTTAGAAAATGGGAACTCCCTAAAAAAACACAAACACAAATTTACATGCGCTGTAAATCATGTGAACGCAAGCTTGTGCCACACTGCAACACCAGACCCGAGAGAGCAGAAGGAAGAGACTTGCTGGGCACATCAGGGGAGAGAAGCTGCCAGCATCGCACTGCATCTTTGGGGCAAATACAGCAGGATCATTTCAAACACCTTGCAGTGTCATAGGAGAGGAGTAAGGAGTAGGAGGGGTAAGGCTGTCAGAGAAGGGGAGGGTGTAGCATGCGTCATGCTGAACTGAACACTCCGCGCTATTGCTGAGCAAGGGGGCCTGCCAACTGCCACTGAAGTGTCAAGGTTAGCAATGATGGGGGATAGGGAGAGTGGAGAATGATTGGGGTCTAACAATGAGGGGAGCCATGCTGGGGTACTGTACTGTATACTAATGAAAGGGGAGCCATGCTGAGGGGTAGGAATGTGAGTGGAGTCCTAATGAGAATCAGGAATGAGAGGGGAGCCACGCTGGGGACTATGAAGGGAACCATGCTAAGTAACAATATTTAGAGGGGTGTCATGCTGGGGACCAGGAATGAGAGGGGGGCCATGCTTGGGACCTAAAATGAAAGGGTAGACATGCTGGGACCCAGGAATGAGAGGAGAGCCATGCTGGATACTAGGAATGAGAAGAAGCTGTGCTGGGGACTAGGGATGAGAGGGCTGTTTTTTTGTATGTTGTACATATTTGCTGACTGCATTATACACCTTTACCTGCGATCTGTGTTATTTTATTTTTTTTGAAAGGACCACTCTCATAAAATACAATTTTTATGTGCAATTTTGGGTGGTCGATTCAAAGAGATTTCACTGTATTCCATACCCCAACATAAAGCAATTTTTTTATGTAAAATAATGTTGACAATAAAAATATTACGTAAATAATAAAACTAGTTGGTATCAATGCATCCAAAAAAATTTAAATAAACCTTTAAAACCGCTTTAATCGCATGGTGTTTTTCTATTTTTTTTTTTTTAAACTGATGAAAAAAGTGTGATGCAGGTCTCTTGATACTTAGCTTAGCAGCCATCTTGATGCCCCTAGTGGTAAGTGTGTGAATAGCTGATGGTCAATTTGCTAGCTGTGATGGTAATCTATAGTGTTCTGTCTTGTACTGCTAATATCAGTAGACATCTGAGAACTCGTTGTTAAACTTATCTTTGTACCATTGTATCCATAAAAGTAAGTATTGCTTTTCTCATTTCCATGTTAGTTGTACATTTTCTTTTCTAATTTTAAATGTAAAATGAAAGTCTTGAGGATAATTGAAATTATCCAACTGATAAACACCTAAATGAAAATCTATTATAGACATTATTGCTCAATGCTATAGATGAGATCAACAATCTGGTTCAGAGCAACATGGCCATGATAGTATAGCCATTGGTAACTGCAGCGAAGTGTTCTTTTACATGGCCCGAAAACAAGCTCTGATCAACAAGACAGCTTGATTGGCGCTCACTTGCTCCTTCACATGGAGCAATAATCGGTTATATATGATAGTTTGTCCCCATTCATTTCCATCATAACGACAACACATCTCCTTGTTTACACGGGGAGATGTGCTGCTGACTAGCGAACATTTTAACGAGCAGATTAGTCTATGAACACTCGTTATACCGATCATTGGCACGCGTAAAAGGGCTTTTAGTGACAGTCGCACACCGTTCAATATAGCGGCAGGGCAGCCTTCTTTTAGTGTCACTATGGCCTTTATGATCCATACCATATGAAAACTACCATTATGCAAAGGTAAAACTTTTTTTCAGATTTTTATACGGTAAATGTTTTGTACGTTATGTAAGGAAAGGCAATGAGCTGTTTGGTAAATTGAAACTTAATGGAATCATGCCTTCAGCAATGTAGTTTTAAATAGTCTAAAACAAACATGCATGTAGAGATAGTGAAGCTTTTATAGAATCAACCTTCCGTTCTATAGAAAGAAACCACTGAAAACAAATATATCTAATTTTACACCACTGCAAGATCATCCTGACCAGAAAAAAATTCAGAAGTCGTCATCATGAATAGTTGATATATATCAATATATCAATATATATATATATATATATCATGTCACATATATCCATGCACATTACACACAGATAACACACCCACATACATACACATTACACACTCACATTACACACAAATTGAACACACATAGGACAGCCCACATGTAGCGTATCTATTTCAAATTTTTCACCGTTTCTGAAGCACTTCCGTCCAGTGTGTGGTGGGCCATATAGTTAGACACATATTTACATTACACACAAACAAACACATTTACATTGCACACACATTACACATAACACACATACTTAAACATTACACACACACACACACACACACACACACACACACACACACACACACACACATACTGTACATACACATAACACACATACTGTATATAGTTACACACATGCCTCTCATGCAGTTAGCTGTCACATCCCAGTAGTGGAGAGGGAGATGAGAAGATGAGAAAAAGAGCCGGCTTCCTGCCTGATCTGCTCTCTGCACTCCATCCCTCTTCCTCTGCTGTCCGTTCTGACAGAGCAGCTGCCTGTATCAAGTTACAACATCCAGCAAGAAGCTCCAGCTAGAACATAGGCAGGAGAGGGAGGGGGCAGGCAGCAAAAAGAAGAAAGAGGTTCACTACAAAAGTGTTGTGGAAATAATGCTTAGGCCTCCTTGTCAACTGACTGATTCCAAATTACTGGGAGAGCAAGAATCAGCTATGATGCATCGGAGAGAGAAACGGACACAGACGCAGGGTGTATGTGAAATCAAGATTCTCTCTGCTTTATTGAAGTACAATACATACAGTATGTTATATACCAACAGATAAAGGTGTGGCCGTGTCCCCCTCCCCAATCACACAATCACACAAGTGGTTGTGGCCTTGAGCCATCTAATCATAAAGAGGACGCGTATACATTGTCAAATGTAGTCAACATATTCTTAGCTATGTGCTCAGGGCTTATGGTGCGCCATTTCTAAGAAAGAGGAACAAAGGTTAGACAAAGTGTTTACACAAGTTAGTTGCAAAACTTCTCCTTTGTAACAATAGTTTTAAGATAAATAGAACGTAATGGATTCTTGTTAATAGGCAAGAGACAAAAATGGATGACAAGGGACAGGCTTCCATCTCAAAGGGCATGGCCTTCTCTCTGTCTGGATGTCGACATGTGGGGTATGTTCACCTATAGCAGATTTTTGGGCAAATTTTTTTTTATTTTCCCAAACATCTAAACATCTAAGTTTGTAAAAATCCATGCACACGCTGTAGAAATACACCATTCAGATGTATGGAAAAGATTCTCTGTTGCAGGAATTTCTGAAAGACATCTGCCTGCCAGAAGTCAATTTAAAAAATACATGAAGCTTATTCGGAATATTCAGCATATTTTCTTTTAAAACGTAGGCTGGGATGACCATTTGCAGTCCATGGGTCACTGACTCCGCATTATCACTTGTAAGGATTTTTTGTATTTGAAAGTGTCCTTCTTTGTGGACCTGCGAGTCCTACTCTTATGATTTACAGTTTTCATTTGTTTGACACTGTAATATGCGGATTTTTGAACAAAAAGAGATTTGACAAAAAAAAATACAACTACATTCCATACATCGGAATAGGGCTGCTTCTACAGTATCTGCATGGATTTCTGCAAGCCCCATTCAGGTTTTCTGAGACAATAAATATTCGGGCTTAAAGGGTAACTAAACTTTCAAAAATCTTCTGACATGTCATAGTGACATGTCAGAATTTTTGGTCGGTGAGGGTCTGAGCACTGAGACCCCCACCGATCGCTAAAATGATGCTGCAGATGCGCTCAGGTCACTGATGAGCCACTTTGTTTCGGATCGGCTTTTCTCGGAAAGCCGAGTAGTTGGTGGCTTTCCCGAGAAAAGCTAATCAGAAACAAAGCGGCTGAGCGCTCACTGCTTCTGCAGTTTTTTGAAGGTTTAGTTACACATTAAAGAGGACCATTCAGCTCTCCTGACATGTCTGTTTTACTAAATACGTGTATTCCCCTTAAAATAATGATTCTGGAGCATCGTTTGTTAGAACTCTGCTTTGTGCTGTTCCTCTGTTATTCCTCCTAGAAATGTATGACTAAATTGACAACTGGGTGTCACCAGTTAGGGGGGTGTCTGTAAACATTCTGAGACAGTGAGCACTGATTGGACAGTTTCAGACTGTGTAAGGATATGCCCATTTGACAAGGAAAATGGTAACACCCTTTATAAATTTCTAGAAGGAATAATTATATATCAGGAAATAGTTATATCACATGACCTGCACTTTGACTATTCACATCTTACATCGTCTTCTGTGTCGACCGGAAGTATATGTCTCTTGTGAATGCATAGAGGGACTGACTTCTGGTCAACACATATTACACTGCAGGATTCGGATAGTCAGGGAGAGTCACGTGATATAATGGCCTGGAACGGCCTAGAACGGAGTGGATAACTCAACAATAAAGTGCACGGTAAGAGAATTACCTGCACTACCTTTTACCTGATATACTTTACAAGTAAGGAGAAAGATAAATAAAAATGCCCCTCTTTTTTAAACCCACTGTTAGATGGGCATTCCTACTGAATGAGAGTGCCTATGAAGCTCCATGACATTTCCTGCCTCATTTGGTTTGTGTGCATTCGGATTAATGGGATAGTCACAGAAATTTCTGCTGCGTGTAAATTAACCTTAGATAGTTAGGCAGTTAAGAGAGAAGGTAAATGCAAGCAGTGGGTGCATGCATGGGTTATTTCTGCATTTTATGTCTCATGTAAAAAATACCTGCACTTTGAATCCTTTTTGTATGATATTTTTTTACATGCGTTTTTGTGTCATTTTTTAAATTGTGTCCTTTTTTACAGATGTTTTATGAACTTATATTAAAAAGGCTGTTGAGAAAAATAAACTTGAAAAAATATGTAGACCTTTTCAAAATGTCTTATAGACCCCCAACAAACATAGGGCGCACTTTATTAAGACAGGAGTTTCATACGCCAGACCTAATAGAAAGAAAAGATGTAGTAAAGTGTGACACATTTATTTTGAGACGAAAGCCTCTAATAAATGTGTTTCATTTTTCCATGCACCACAAGTGTGTTGTAACGACCACTGCCATGTTCTATCCATTTCCCCATTAAAAAAAAAAAAAAAAACACATACTCACCTCATCGCTCCTCTTCTTCCCCTCCGGGTCCCCTCATCATTCTAGTGCAGCTCCTATAAGGTCCAGATGCCAAGCTGTGTCAGAAACTTATATGTGACGCAGCACTTCAACCTCATCAGTGCTACGTCGCATACATTGTTCTGATGCTGCCCGGTGTCAGCATGTTGTATGTGCCGTGCTGGAGTGATGAGGGACCGGGAAGGGAGAGGAGGAGCGGTGAGGTGAGTATAATTTTTTATTTAACTGTCTAATGGGGGTAGTGTGATCTGGGGGGGCAGGTAGGGTCACAACACGATCCTCTACAGTGCTACATCCCATAGAGTGAAAGCTAGGAGCTGGTGAAGATTTCCACTATAATTGAAGCCACTTTTTCGAAGCCATGTCTTCTATCTTCTATAATGTGGGGAGGGGGCATAAAAAGGCCAAGAGTCGCAATTTGTAACTTTTGGGCCCTTTTGCGACTTTTCTACGCCAGAAGTCTGCCATAGAAAGGTTGATAAATTACCCTCATAGACTTCCATCAAATGTAGAAACAAATACAGCGAAAAATGCAACTAATAGTTGTAAGTTAAACCGGCCTCATAGCACTTTTTATAATATTACATGCACATGTACAATAACATTATAACAGTATATAATATAGAATGCAATATCCAAACTTCTATTGGTTTAAGAAATTAGATCTACAGCACTATTATAAAAAAAAAAATTCAGTTATAGGACTTCTATGTTTAGATAATGAAGTCATGTATTCACTCCATACTTTGGTTGTTCCTATTTCTTGGAGAATGTTCTCTTTATATTTTATACAGAACATTTGCCAGCAACACCAGCATGGTGCTATTCCCTAGTGGTGAATGTTATCAAAAGTTGTTATTTTATATAGTTTTGTTTTTTTTCTTCAATGTTCATACTTTTAGATCAGGAATTTTATTTAGGTATGACTTGCTCATATAAGTGTTTTGCATTAAAGGCAAAATACCACTGAAATATGAATCGTGAAATACAGTAAATTATATATAATTGAGAAAAGGAATGCAAATAATAATGTAAGAAAAACATTTTTTCAAATGAAACGGTTACTGTGTCTATAGAAATATTTGGAAAGGAGATTTATCCCAGTATACAGTAATTCAAGCAATTTGCTAGATCAATTTATATCTACATAATAAATATTTCTATGGTTATTATTGTATTCCTCAAAATATAACAGACAACAATAATATTATTTTTAATTTGGGATGGGGGAGATATCCCTGGCAGCCATTTTTTCTTTTTCGTTATTGGTAATTCTCATATTTCTCAATTTAGAATTATATAAAATTTTCATAACATACATACTAGACCGTGGATTGGTAATTCAACAAGGACAGAGAAACATTTGAAGAAGTTTACAGGAAATGAGGATAGTAAAGGTAGGTTCTAAGGCCCTATTCAGACTAGCGTTGTTCATGCCGTTGTGCTGTCCAAGTGTAGAACGGACAGCACGCGTTCTAAACTGTGACACATTATAATCAATAAATCAATTCACACGTCCAATTTTCTGTTGGTCCGCGCAGAAAAAATGACAGCATGTACTAGTTTGGTCCTATTCCTGCAATAGACTCACCCATTCAAGTCAATGGGTCCTTGGAAAAATCGGACAGAACAAGGAAAGTACCTGAACGCAGTTGATTTGTTTGTTGCTGGCAGATGCTGCAAATAAGGCAGGAACGATGGGAAAAACTTATGATAATTGATGCTATAAGGATATAAGAAAACTGATGAACGGAAAGCTCTGGGACACAAAACTGATGTAATCCGGATGGAAAATTGTCTGTTTTTTTCCTGATGAAACACAGACAAGTTTCAAAACACTTTCTGAGAGGGGCCTCGGACCAACACGAAATAATATGATCAGTTTATCTGGTACTTATAAGGGTTGTATGATGACAACAAGCCTTGTGGATGTCACAGAAGAGGCTCCCATACTCAGGACCTCCTCTATATTAGCCGAGCAGAGAGTCGCTAAGAACGATCGTCTTTCTTCAGAGAAGTAGTTGTCTTACTGAGACCAAGTGTAGAAGTATAGAAATCCTTACAGTTCACAATAGTCAGCAGAATACTTTTATATACGGTTAGTGTTCTCACTAGTGACAATCAATATGGCTACACTTGTTGTCATTAAACGGTGCCACAACTAATAAAAACAAATATTTCCACCTTTCCAAACTTTAGATAATCCTTTAACTTTTTTTTACTACTATATGTTTAAGTTTTGCTTTGAAATCCCCTTTGCCAGCCCATGCACATTAATTTAGACAAATACACACTTTTTAAAGGATATTTTATGACATGCTCTTACCATTCCAAAGCATATTAATTATTTTGACCTGTACAATTGCCTTTTGGCTCACAATGGACTTAGATAATGATAAGCACCAATTACATTATTCTTGCGTATAATGAAACTATATTAAATTAAACTATATTAGAATGCTTTAATTTGCCAAACACCTTAATCAATCTAGTCTATTACTTGTAAAATCAGTAGACCTAAGTAACTGCTACCAAATTGTATAGATATAAGCAGTAGTATTCTACCGAAGATATATACCCAGAGAAGCAGTTTAACAACAGTTTAAAGGGCTTTTCCGGAATTAAAGGGGTTTTCCTATTAAAGAACGTGATGGCATATTGCTACGATATGCAGCCCCTCCACATTTTTTTCTCTATATAGCGTTGCTCCCCAGCACCAGCTATTCAGGGAGCTGTAACACAGGCTCATTCATTCAAATGAGGCTGTTTCATAGTTTCTTGTACAATGGGTGGCTGGGTGCATCGCTGTGCAGGGAAAAACTGTCATCTCTGGAACAGACTGCAGTGGCGTACTCATCATAGTGGCAAACCACACCATTGTTAGGGGGCCCTTGGTAAGAAGGGGGCCTGGCTCAGAACTCCTCCTCCTCCTTCCTGACATTCAGCAATAGCATTTACTGCATCCACCACAAGGGGGAGCTCAATGCATAAAGATTTTTTCATTGGTAGCTGTATAAAATCATGTGCACTGAGCTTCCCCCTATTGGTGGCTGCATTATCATGCACTGTATTGTGTAAAGTAAAGCAGCGGATTTAGAGTTGAATGGAAGATATTTATTAATTCAATTATACCAGTAACCTGGTGTAAATTCATAAAAAAAAATATGGTGTTCAGCCTAAGGCCTCATGCACACGACCGTATTTTTTCCCACCCGTAAATACTGGCGTAAATACGGGTCCGGTGTCACACGTATTCCACCCGTTTTGCACCAGTATTTACGAACCCGTGCCCGTAAATATGGGTCCGGTGTCACCCGTATTCCACCCGTATTTACGGGCACGTTTTTGGCGGCAAAATAGCACTGCACTAATCGGCAGCCCCTTCTCTCTATCAGTGCAGGATAGAGAGAAGGGACAGCCCTTTCTGTAATAAAAGTTAAAGAAATTCATACTTACCCGGGCGTTGTCTTGGTGACGCGTCCCTCTCTTCACATCCAGCCCGACATCCCTGGATGACGCGGCAGTCCATGTGACCGCTGCAGCCTGTGATTGACCTGTGATTGGCTGCAGCGGTCACATGGCCTGAAACGTCATCCAGGACGTCGGGCCGGATGTCGAGAGGGACGCGTCACCAAGGCAACGGGCGGGAGACCACACTGGAGGAAGCAGGAAGTTCTCGGTAAGTATGAACGTCTTTTATTTTTATTTTTTACAGGTTTATTCTGATCGGTAGTCACTGTCTAGGGTGCTGAAAGAGTTACTGCCGATCAGTTAACTCTTTCAGCTCCCTGGACAGTGACTATTTACTGACGTCGCTTAGTAACGCTGCCGTAATGACGGGTGCACACATGTAGCCACCCGTCATTACGAGAGCTCCATAGACTTCTATGGACTGTCCGTGCCGTTATTACGGCCTGAAATAGGACATGTTCTATCTTTTTCAACGGCACGGGCACCTTCCCGTGAGAAAACGGGAAGGCACCCGTCGCCAATAGAAGTCTATGAGCCCGTTATTACGGGTCGTAATTACGACCCGTAATAACGGGAGTTTTACGGTCGTGTGCATGAGGCCTAAGCAGTAAACATTACCTGAAAGGGGTTGGTCACTTTTTTGGAAAAAAAATTGGAAAGGCAATAAACTGTTAAGTTGTGATGTTACATGTATAATTATCTTGATCTCAGACCCAGTTGTGCAAAGATAGACCCCAAGCTGCCCAAGTTTTTGTGTGTAGACAATGAATGGCGGTGGTCTCCGCATCCATACGTTGCAAGATAATTCATCTTGTAATTAACAACTGAAGAGTTGATTGCCTTTCCTGATTTTTTTTGTTATAAAGTGTCCAAACCCTAAAGAATTAGTACATTTGTCGAAGCTCTCAGAGGGGGGGAAGCCCATACTATGTTTTGCTATGGGGCCCTATGATTTCTGTGTATGCACCTGTTAGTGTAAAGGATCTGCCTGACACAGCTTCTGTGTCGACGCCCGTGGTTACTCACTCTGCACTTGCTCCTAAGTCTGGTCGAGTGACCTCTTCTTCCACCAATCAGCCTGGGAGGCTGAGGAGTGGGAGAGCCTATCACAGCCTGGCCAGACGGAGCTAGCTCCCGCCCTCTGTCTATTTATACCTTCACTTCCTGCTCCTTCTTTGCCTGTGATTCTTTTAGTCTGTTTCCTGGCCCTGCTGCTGCTGCTTACTACTTGTCTTCTGCTTCATATTGACCCTGGCTTGACTGACTATTCTCCTGCTCTGCGTTTTGTACCTCGTCCACTCCTGTTTTGACTCGGCTCGTTCACTATTCTTGTTGCTCACGGGGTTGCCGTGGGCAACAGCCCCATTTCCCTTGCTTCTGTGTACCCTTGTCTGTTTGTCTGTCGTGCACTTAGTGAGCGTAGGGACCGTCGCCCAGTTGTACGCCGTCGCTTAGGACGGGCCGTTGCAAGTAGGCAGGAACTGAGTGGCAGGTAGATTAGGGCTCACCTGTCTGTCTCCCTACCCCGCCATTACATAATCACAGGCCAATATACCTTTTCTACCCTGGTCCCTGTCACAACTATGGACACCCTTGAGACCCTGGCTCAGCAAATGCAGGGCCTCTCCCTACAGGTCCAAGCCCTGGCTCAGAGCGGTAACCAGCAAGATGCTACCCTGGTAGTGCCCCCCACCTCACCTCTTGAACCCCACCTCAAGTTGCCTGACCGGTTCTCAAGGGACCGGAAGACTTTTTTCTCCTTTCGGGAGAGTTGTAGGCTCTATTTCCGTCTAAAGCCCCACTCCTCAGGTTCCGAGAGCCAGCGAGTGGGTATAATTATGTCCCGGCTCCAGGACGGGCCCCAAGAATGGGCCTTCTCCTTGGCTCCCGATGCCCCTGAACTTTCCTCTGTTGACCTTTTTTTTCTGCTCTCGGGCTCATATATGACGAGACTGACAAGACTGCCTTTGCCGGGAGTCAGCTGGTGGCGTCTCAGGGAACGACGACTTGAACGTTTTTGTGCCTTCTCCTCTGGCTTCCCCATGATGGCTCCAGAAGTTCTGTTGCTTCGTTCTTCCACGGAAAACTCGGATGAACCAATGCAACTCGGGGTCTCCGTGTCTCCCCAACAACGTAGAGACTTCCGCAGGAAGAATGGTCTCTGCTTCTACTGTGGGGAGGACAAGCATCAAGTGAACAACTGTCCTAGGCGTAAGAATAAGCAGCCGGAAGAACTTCCGCGCCTAAGTGATCATCGGGGAGGTCACTTGGGCGCACAGGTATTTCCCGTAAATATGAAACCTAATAAGATCTTGCTTCCCTTTCAGGTCTCTTTTGGTGGTAGGTCTGCTACCGGTAGTGCCTTCGTGGATTCAGGGTCTTCTGCTAATATTATGTCTGTGGAATTTGCTATGTCTCTAGCTATGCCATTGATTGATTTGCCTAAACCTGTTCCCGTAGTGGGTATCAACTCCACTCCTCTTGCTAATGGTTATTTTACGCAGCATACCCCTGTTTTTTAACTCCTTGTTGGCTCCATGCATTTGGAGCAGTGCTCTGTACTGGTTATGCAGGGATTATCATCCGATTTGGTTTTAGGCCTTCCCTGGTTGCAGTTGCATAATCCCACGTTTAACTGGAATACTGGGGATCTTCTTACCAAATGGGGTAATGAATGCATGACGTCATGTTTTTCTGTTAATTTTATTTCTCTCCCTGAGGAGGTGAACACTCTACCTGAGTTCATTCAGGACTTCGCTGATGTTTTTTCTAAAAAGGCCTCTGAAGCGTTACCTCCTCATAGAGAATACGATTGCACAATCTATTTGGTACCAGGAGCTAAGCTCCCTAAGGGTAGGATATTTAATCTCTCTTGTCCCGAACGTGAAGCCATGAGAGAGTATACCCAGGAATGCCTGGCCAAGGGTTACATTCGCCCCTCTACTTCTCCGGTAGGTGCTGACTTCTTCTTCGTCGGGAAGAAGGATGGTGGTCTTAGGCCATGCATTGATTACCGAAACTTGAATAAGGTCACTGTAAGGAACCAGTATCCCCTTCCTTTGATTCCTGATCTCTTCAATCAGGTTCAGGGGGCCCAATGGTTCTCTAAGTTTGATCTACGGGGGGCTTATAACCTTATCCGCATCAAAGAGGGGTATGAGTGGAAGACTGCGTTTAACACGCCCGAAGGTCATTTCGAATACCTCGTCGTGCCCTTTGGGTTGTGTAATGCTCCCGCGGTCTTCCAGAATTTCATAAATGAGATTTTAAGAGACTACCTGGGGGTATTTCTTGTAGTGTACCTTGATGACATCCTAGTGTTTTCCAAGGACTGGTCCTCCCACATTGAGCATGTCAGGAAGGTGCTCCAGGCCCTTCGGGAAAACAAGCTGTTTGCTAAAACCGAAAAATGTGTGTTTGGGGTGCAGGAGATACAATTTTTGGGTCAAATCCTCACTCCTCATGAATTCCGCATGGACCCTGCCAAGGTTCAGGCTGTGGTGGAATGGGTCCAACCTGCCTCCCTGAAGGCGTTACAGTGCTTCCTGGGGTTTGCTAATTATTACAGGAGATTTATTGCTAACATCTCGGTCATCGCTAAGCCTCTTACGGATCTCACTCGCAAAGGTGCTGATCTCCTCCATTGGCCTCCAGAGGCAGTCCAGGCTTTTGAGATCCTTAAGAAGTGCTTTATCTCGGCCCCAGTGCTGATTCAGCCTAACCAAATGGAGCCATTTATCGTGGAGGTTGACGCCTCCGAGGTGGGAGTGGGTGCTGTCTTGTCCCAGGGTACCAGGTCCCTAACCCATCTCCGCCCCTGTGCCTACTTCTCCAGGAAGTTCTCACCCACTGAGAGTAACTACGACATTGGCAACCGCAAACTCTTAGCCATTAAATGGGCATTTGAAGAGTGGTGCCACTTCCTGGAGGGGGCTAGGCACCAGGTTACGGTCCTTACCGACCACAAGAATCTGGTTTTCCTAGAATCTGCCCGGAGGCTTAACCCGAGACAAGCTTGATGGGCGTTATTTCTTACTAGATTCAACTTTTTGGTCACCTATAGGGCTGGGTCTAAAAATATTAAGGCTGATGCACTGTCGCGTAGCTTCATGGCCAGCCCTCCTTCGGAGGAAGATCCTGCTTGTGTTTTGCCCCCAGGTATAATCATTTCCTCTGTTAATTCTGACTTAGTCTCCAAAATTGCGGCTGATCAAGGTTCAGCTCCCGGGAACCTTCCTGAGAGCAAGCTGTTTGTTCCCCTGCAATTCCGGCTAAGGGTACTCAGGGAAAATCATGACTCTGCACTATCTGGCCATCCAGGCATCCTGGGTACCAAGCACCTCATTGCAAGAGACTATTGGTGGCCTGGGTTGTTTAAAGACGTTAAGGCCTACGTCGCCGCTTGTGAAATTTGTGCTAGGTCCAAGACTCCCAGGTCCCGACCAGCGGGCTTACTATGTTCTTTGCCCATTCCCCAGAGACCTTTGACCCATATCTCCTTGGATTTTATCACTGATCTGCCTCCATCTCAAGGCAAGTCGGTGGTATGGGTGGTAGTGGACCGCTTTAGTAAGATGTGCCACTTTGTGCCCCTCAAGAAACTAACCAATGCGAAGACGTTAGCTACCTTGTTTATCAAGCACATCCTGCGTCTCCATGGGGTTCCTGTCAATATTGTTTCTGACAGAGGGGTACAATTTGTTTCATTGTTTTGGAGAGCCTTCTGTAAAAAGTTGGAGATTGATCTGTCCTTCTACACGGCCTTCCATCCTGAAACTAATGGCCAAACTGAGAGGACTAATCAGTCTCTAGAACAATATTTAAGGTGTTTTATCTCTGACTGTCAATATGATTGGGTCTCCTTCATTTCCCTCGCTGAATTTTCCCTTAATAACCGGGTCAGTAACTCGTCAGGGGTCTCCCCCTTTTTCTGTAATTTTGGGTTCAATCCACGGTTCTCCTCCGTTTCACCTGGTGGTTCAAACAATCCTGAGGTAGATGTCGTTCATCGGGAACTGTGCACAGTCTGGGCCCAGGTTCAGAAGAACCTAGAGGTGTCCCACAGCATACAAAAGACCCAGGCAGATAGAAGACGTTCTGCTAACCGCTTATTTGTGGTCTGGGATCTGGTGTGGCTGTCTTCAAGAAATTTGCGCCTTAAAGTCCCGTCCAAAAAATTTGCTCCCAGTTATATAGGGCCGTACAAGGTCATTTGAGTCCTTAACCCTGTCTCCTTCCGACTGGAGTTACCCCCTTCTTTTCGAATACACGACGTGTTTCATGCCTCCCTCCTGAAACGCTGCTCCCCATCCTTGGCTCCCTCGAGGAAACCTCGGGTCCCTGTTCTCACCCCTGAAGGGGTAGAATTCAAGGTGGCCATGATTGTGGACAGCAGGATGGTCCAAGGCTCTCTCCAGTACCTGGTCCATTGGAGAGGATATGGGCCTGAGGAGAGGACTTGGGTACCCGCCCGGGATGTTCACGCTGCAGTATTGCTCAGGAGATTCCATCTTCGGTTCCCCTATAAGCCAGGTCCACCTAGAAAGGGTCCAGTGGCCCCTCATAAAAGGGGGGGGGGTACTGTAAAGGATCTGCCTGACACAGCTTCTGTGTCGACGCCCGTGGTTACTCACTCTGCACCTGCTCCTAAGTCTGGTCGAGTAACCCCCTTCTTCCACCAATCAGCCTGGGAGGCTGAGGAGTGGGAGAGCCTATCACAGCCTGGCCAGACGGAGCTAGCTCCCGCCCTCTGTCTATTTATACCTTCACTTCCTGCTCCTCCTTTGCCTGTGATTCTTTTAGTCTGTTTCCTGGCCCTGCTGCTGCTGCTTACTACTTGTCTTCTGCTTCATATTGACCCTGGCTTGACTGACTATTCTCCTGCTCTGCGTTTTGTACCTCGTCCACTCCTGGTTTGACTCGGCTCGTTCACTATTCTCCTGCTCTGCGTTTTGTACCTCGTCCACTCCTGGTTTGACTCGGCTCGTTCACTATTCTTGTTGCTCACGGGGTTGCCGTGGGCAACAGCCCCATTTCCCTTGCTTCTGTGTACCCCTGTCTGTTTGTCTGTCGTGCACTTAGTGAGCATAGGGACCGTCGCCCGGTTGTACGCCGTCGCTTAGGACGGGCCGTTGCAAGTAGGCAGGGACTGAGTGGCGGGTAGATTAGGGCTCACCTGTCTGTCTCCCTACCCCACCATTACAGATAGATGATAAATGTATTATAAAACCAACTTGAGCTTTCCTATTGCAGGTAAATGTAGCCAATAAGGCACACAAATAATAAAGTAAGCAATATATTTAGCAAAAATAGATGATAAATTTAGTTTGTATTTATTAACATAGCCACTTAAAGGGGTTGTCCAGTACTAAGAAATTGATGGCCTATCCTCAGAACAGCATACCCGCCGATCAGCTGTTTTGAAGGGGTCGCAGCACTCGCACAAGTGCTGCTTCCCCTTCAATTCCTTTACTGCTCACACTTTATATCACTGACACACTTTTAGCGGCGATTCACAGTGTTAGAGCCTTCTCCCATTCACTTCAATTGAAGAAGGTTCTAATACTGTGAACCACCGCTACAAGCGTGTCGGCGATTCACAGTGTGAGAAGTAAAGGAAATGAAGGGGAAGCAGCTTTTGTAGATATATATTGTATATATTTTTCTCATTGATCATAATTAATAAAATATCTACCTCATTTTATTGATGCCTCAATATGAATACATGAATCTGTACTTAGATATAAGCTCTGTCTTGAGAGTCTCATATAGAAAACAGTGTGTTTCCTTGAAAAAATAGGGGTGGGAAAAAGGGAGGTAGAGAGGGGAAGAGGAAAAAAAGAGAAAACGGCGCTCCTCTAAGGTGATATTGCTTGTATCAAATAATACAAAATGTTGATGAGCAGATCTCTTAGATATGGGTAAAATAAAATAAAACAGCATGTGACGTGTTTCAACCCTGGACTTAGGTCTTCATCAGGCCTGATGAAGACCTAGGTCCTAGATTGAGAAGCATTGCATACTGTTTTATTTTAATTGTTTTGTTTTTAACAATTTGAATATATTTTAGTTTGTCGCAATAAATATATTTTAACTCGTCAATTTCGTAAGGACAGTGGAGTGTTCCTTTCAAAACTGAAGGAAAGATATAAGTCACCCATTAGAGCAAACAGGAGCGCCACGGAAAGGAGTGAACTTGTTTTTTCAAAATCCATTGGATACTATAGAAAACAGTGTGGTAGTTAAAGAGAAACTGTCAGTTCTTCTAACATGACTGCTTTAATAAATACTTGTAGTCGTAAAAGAAAATAAACAAGAAAAAAAAAACTATGGAGCTATGGAACTATGCATTGTGTCATTCTTTTATTATTTCTCCCAGAAATGTGTGCGGTTCCCCACACAATCTGACAATAAGGCCTTATTCACATGACAGGGTCCGAGTGAGGAGGAGGAGAGAGTGCGTGAGCAACGGTAGACCCGGCCATCACTCGGGACACATTCCGGTGATGGCCGTGTATTACCCGGCCCCATAGACTTCTATGGGAGCCGGGCGGCAAGGTACCCGGCCGAAAATAGGGCATGTCCCATTTTTTGACGTCCGGTTTTCCCGGCCCGTCAAAAAATCGGTCGTGTGAATAGCCCCATTAGGGGTCTATTGTTCCTAATGCAGCCGGGTGACGGCAGATTTATGAACGGCCGTCACCCAGCCGGGAAACCCTGTCGTGTGAATTCCGCCTAACAATCAGTGCTGACAGTTTCAGACATGTAGTTACACACACTAAAGACAACGGGAATGGTAATGCCATGTTTCCAGGAGCAATAGCAGAGAAACAGTACAATGAAAAATTCTAAGAAAAGATGCTCTAGAATTATAATCTCACAGGGAATACAAGTATTTACTAAAACAGACATGTCAGGAGGGGTGAGGGTCCTCTTTAAGTTTTCACTTTCAAAGTCATTTATTTAATTTTACAATATATAGACATCTTTAAGTTTTCAATCATAAATGTTAAGAAACATTATTGTAATAATGCAGAATTCTTGTACTTTTGTTTTTATCAATGTTTCAATTCGAACAAACTGTCAGTATGAGATACTTTGTATTTACGTTAATGGTGAAATTATTTTGGTTTTGTTTGTGTGTGAAACTTATTGGTGAAATACACAACTTATTCCATAACTGTGAATTCTCAGCTTCTTCATATTTACAGTGAAGGAAATAAGTATTTGATCCCTTGCTGATTTTGTAAGTTTGCCCACTGTCAAAGACATGAACAGTCTAGAATTATTAGGCTAGGTTAATTTTACCAGTGAGAGATAGATTATATTTAAAAAAACAAAACAGAAAATCACATAGTCAAAATTATATATATTTATTTGCATTGTGCACAGAGAAATAAGTATTTGATACCCTACCAACCATTAAGAGTTCAGCCTCCTCCAGATCAGTTACACGCTCCAAATCAACTTGGTGCCTGCATTAAAGACAGTTGTCTTAAATGGTCACCTGTATTAAAGGCTCCTGTCCACAGACTCAATTAATCAGTCTGACTCTAACCTCTACAACATGGGCAAGACCAAAGAGCTTTCTAAGGATGTCAGGGACAAGATCATAGACCTGCACAAGGCTGGAATGGGCTACAAAACCATAAGTAAGACGCTTGGTGAGAAGGAGACAACTGTAGGTGCAATAGTAAGAAAATGGAAGACATACAAAATGACTGTCAATCGACATCAATCTTGGGCTCCATGCAAAATCTCACCTCGTGGGGTATCCTTGATCCTGAGGAAGGTGATAGCTCAGCCGAAAACTACACGGGGGGAACTTGTTAATGATTTCAAGGCAGCTGGGACCACAGTCACCAAGAAAACCATTGGTAACACATTACGCCGTAATGGATTAAAATCCTGCAGTGCCCACAAGGTCCCCCTGCTCAAGAAGGCACATGTACAGGCCCATCTGAAGTTTGCAAATGAACATCTGGATGATTCTGAGAGTGATTGGGAGAAGATGCTGTGGTCAGATGAGACTAAAATGTAGCTCTTTTGTAATGACAGGGATAGGGAAACAGACAAGTGAGCCCTAATCTACCCGCCACTCAGTCCCTGCATACTTGCAACGACCCGCCCTAGGCGACGGGATACAACTGGGCGACGGTCCCTACACTCAGTAAGTGCACGACAGACAACCAGACAAGGAAACACAGAACAAAGGGAAACGGGGCAGTTGCCCACGGCAACACCGTGAGCAACAAGAGTAGTAAACGAGCCGAGTCAAACCAGGAGAGTACGAGGTGCCAAACGCAGAGCAGGAGAGTAGTGAACAAGCCGAGTCAAACCGGGAGTGTACGAGGTACCAAACGCAGAGCAGAAGAGTAGTCAGTAAGCCAGGGTCATATGAAGCAGGGTAAAATAGTACAGAAGCTGCAGCAGGGCCAGGAAACCAACAGAGAAGAATCACAAGCAAGGAGGAACAGGAAAGGCAGGTATAAATAGACAGAGGGCGGGAGCTAGCTCCGTCTTGCTAGACTGTGATAGGCTCTCCCACTCCTAAGCCTGCCATCCTGAGTGGTGGAAGATGGAGTCAGTCTCACAGACATAGAAGCAGGTGCAGACTGATTACCTATGGGCGTGGATACAGAAGCTGTGCCTGGTAGATCCTTAACATCTTTGGCATTAACTCAACTCGCCGTGTTTGGAGGAAGAGAAATGCTGCCTATGACCCAAAGAAGACCGTCCCCACTGTCAAGCATGGAGGTGGAAACATTATGTTTTGGGGGTGTTTCTCTGCTAAGGGCACAGGACTACTTCACCGCATCAATGGGAGAATGGATGTAGCCATGTACCGTCAAATCCTGAGTGACAACCTCCTTCCCTCCACCAGGACATTAAAAATGGCTCGTGGCTGGGTTTTCCAGCACGACAATGACCCGAAACATACAGCCAAGGCAACAAAGGAGTGGCTCAAAAAGAAGCACATTAAGGTCATGGAGTGGCCTAGCTAGTCTCCAGACCTTAATCCCATCAAAAACTTATGGAGGGAGCTGAAGATCCGAGTTGCCAAGCGACAGCCTCGAAATCTTAATGATTTACAGATGATCTGCAAAGAGGAGTGGGCCAAAATTCCATCTAACATGTGTGTAAACCTCATCATCAACTACAAAAAACGTCTGACTGCTGTGCTTGCCAACAAGGGTTTTGCCACCAGGTATTAAGTCTTGTTTGCCAAAGGGATCAAATACTTATTTCTCTGTGCAAAATGCAAATAAATATATATAATTTTGACAATGTGATTTTCTGTTGTTTTTTTTTTATATAATCTATCTTACATTGGTAAAATTAACCTAGCCTAAAAATTCTAGACTGTTCATGTCTTTGACAGTGGGCAAACTTACAAAATCAGCAAGGGATCAAATACTTATTTCCTTCACTGTAAATATTTGTTCTGTCAACTGTTCTAATGTTCTTAAAAAAGATAAAGAAAATCATTATTTCACAACATGTACCTAGAAACTGAATACTATATGTACACCAACACTTCATAAAAGGAAGGATATTTTTACCTTAGGCCACTCACATACCATACATGTTCCAGACAATAACAACAGTAGAAAAAGAGAAACTTGATCCAGCGCTGGGATTAAAAGGAAGTAATATTCCAACTTTATTCAAAATATTTTAAAAAGTCCATATACATAGGTGTGGATGCATCAGATAGCAGGCATGGAGTACTAAAGTAGTTTTATCACATTGTTATTAGTACGGTCTTTGTCAAAAGTTTTGAGACTGACACAAATTTAGGTTTTCACAAAGTTTGCTGCTTCAGTGTTTTTAGATCTTTTAGGTAGATGTTTCTATGGTATACTGAAGTACAATTCTAAGCAATTTTATAAGTTTTTCATGTTTTATTGACAAATACATCAAGTTTATGCAAAGACTCAATATTTACTGTGTTAACCCTTCTTTTTCAAGACTTCTGAAATTCGCCCAGGCAGCCTGGATATCGGCTTCAGAGCCAAATACTGACTGATGGCAGCCCATTCTTGCCTAATCAGTGCTTAGAGTTTATCATAATTTCTGTGTTTTTGTTTATCCACCTGCTTTTTGAGGATTGACCACAGGTTCTCAATGGGATTGAGATCTGGGGAGTTATCACTGTTACCTTGTGACATGGTGCTTCAACATGCTAGAAAAAGCATTGTTCAACACCAAACTGCTCCTGGATCGTAGGGAGAAGTTGCTTTTGGAGAATGTTTAGATACCATTCTTTATTTATGGAAGTGTTCTTAAGCAAAATTGTTAGTGGAGCCCACTCCTTTGAATGAAAAGCAAACCAACATATGAATAGTCTAAGGCTGCTTTACTGTTGGCAAGACACAGGACTCATGGTAGCGCTCACCTTTTCTTTTCCAGACAATCATTCTTACAGATGTCTCAAACAGTCTGAAGGGGCATGATCAGAAAAAATAACTTTAACCCAGTCTTTTGCTTTTCAATCCCTGTACTACCAGCAGAATGTCAGTCTGTCCTTGATGTTTTTCTTTGAGAGAAGTGGCTTCTTTGCTGCCCTTCTTGACACCAGGCTAGACTCCAAAATCCTTCGCCTCACAGTGCGTGCAGATACACTGACACCTGCCATTCCTGAGCAAGCTCTGCCCTGGTGTAAAATCTGATCCCATAACTGAATTCTCTTTGGGAGGTGGTCCTGGCACTTGCTGGACTTTCTTTGGCACACTGAAGGCTTCCACACAGCAATTGAACTTCTCTCCTTGAAGTTCTTGATGATCCGATAAATGGTTGATTTAGGGGCAATTTTACAAGCAGCAATGTCCTTGCCTGTAAAGCTCTTTTGATGCAAAGCAATGATGACTGCACATGTTTCCTTGGAGGTAACCCTGGTTAACAGAAGAAGAAAATAATTTCAAGCACCATCCCCCTTTTAAAGCAACCAGTCTGCTCTTATAATTCAATCAGCATGACAGAGAGATATCAGCTGCCTTGTCCTTATTAACACTTTCTCCTGAGCTAGCGAGAAGATCACTGAAATTGTGTTAGCAGATTTGTGGCAGGGCTGAAATGCAGTGGAAATGTTTTTTTTTTTAATCAATTTTCATGGCAAGGAATAACTTTACAATTAATTTCAATTCATCTGAGTACACTTCATAACAATCTAGAGTTAATGCAAATTGCCACTATGAAAAGTGAAGCAGCAAACTTTGTGAAAACCCGAATTTGTGTCTGTCTCAAAGCTTTTGGCCTGGACTGTATTATCATATACTGGAGTAAATTCTCTGTATATGTAGATTAATACAAATTGTAAAGCTTTTATGTTTAGAAAGCCCTTTGACATATACTCTATTAGGGAATTCTGTTCAGGTGCCTTATCTTTGCGTGGAGAGCGGTTACAATGAGCGTCTCCCACTTAGGAGGACCTGTTCTTTTCAGCATTACACAGACAACCCATTGAGTGTGGCGGTGCTGTAGGAAAATGAAACATTTACTGTCAGGTCCCCACAGCTTACAGCTGACCTCTAGGGTCCCAGCAGCGACACTTCTAGCAAATAGGGATTCTCCAAAATGGAAAACCCGTTTAAGATTTTTGTGTTTGTTTGTTTGTTTGTTTTTTAATATCCACTTACAAGCTCATGATGCAAGCTATTGAACTTTTTTGTATAATGAAATCCTAATGCACTATAAAAATTACATTTATTGATTGGTATGCGCAGTGTAATGCACCGTTAGAAATGTTTGCACTAAAGAAATGGACCAGGGTAAACCATATGACCAGTGTTGCTACGATATTGATCAAATGTCTTAGCTGTGTAAGGACAGTCACGAATCACTGAGCAGACACTGACAGGTGTTTCTTATCTTTTCCTATTTTACAGAAAGCGGAAGAACATGTAACTTTTAAAGAGTTTTGTCATGCGAAACTAACTCTTTCATGTTTGGAAAAGCTATAAGGATACTACTGCATGCCAATTTTGTTTTCCTTCATTAACATACTCTATACAATGGTGGTTGACTGTAGAGCATAACCTGCATGTGTGCATGAATTGATTTATAAGGTGTAATGGTGAACATTAATTGTTTTTAATATGAAAAAACAGGTTAAAAAAATGTCTAGAAAAGAAGGAAGTGCTGCCTGGTGAATCACGCAGTCAGAGTTCATATTTCTGCAGACATAATAGAAAAAACAAGACTAAGAAAGCAAAATTTACACCATATGCAAACCAGGCATTTTCACTTTGGCGCTAGGAGAGGTTATGTGTCTTATAAACTTTAGTTGTAGTGTATTGCAGGTATCATCTTATAGTGTAGTCTAGAAGGAGAACAGCTCATGGTTGGACTTCTCGTGTGAGGAGTTCTTGATCGTGGTTCCAGCTTTTCTGGTGCAATAGATGTAGACTTCACCGAACTTGGAAAGACAACATTAGAAAAATAAGATGGATAAACGCAGGGTTAACATATATAGATGATCTATATGTGGAAAATAATCTATGTTGCTTCTCTGACTTATCATTCAGATACAAACTAGATAAAACTCAATTCTACAAATTTCTGCAGATAAGAACGATTATGAGAGAAATTCCACGTTTTATCAGATTGGTTCCCAATCACTTACCTTTAAAAATCAAATACATATATCTAAATGGCATAGAGATCTGAACGGCCAATTTTCAAGAGACCAGTAGTTAAGAGCATTCTCCATCTCTCTTAAATCCTCTTCCTGTACTAATCATCAAGAATTATATTATAAAATATTCTATAGATGGTATCTCACTCCATATAAACTTTCCAGAATATATAGTGATGCATCGCCCCAATGTTGGAGAGGTTGTAACCATTTGGGATCCATACTTCACATATTTTGGGAATGTCCTTTATTATTAACCTTTTGGCAATCTATTAGCGCATTACTAAATGAGATTACAACTCAAAATATCAACCTCACGCCGGTACTTGGGTTACTACGGCTTGGAATTGATGTTATTCCCTAACAATTCCAAATTGTAATATGTCAAATATTAATATCTGCCACATCAGCTGTAGCGTTCAGATGGAAAACATGTAACATCCCGACCAATACAGACATCATTAAAAAAGTCAATACAAACTATCAATATGAATATATTTATGCCTGTAGCATACAAAGACATGACCGGTTCTGTAAAGATTGGATGTGCTGGAATAATTCTGTATATGACGTACCACTCCCTTTCAAGTGGGAGCTCATACGTTGTCTGTTGTATACATTTTATTTTTTCTTTATGATGACCTGTATACGTTCTTCACAACATTTATTTTATTTACCTTTCTTTTATTACCCATATTATTTTGAATCCCATTTTCTCAAAATGTTAAAACTTATAGGAATTAACGATTACATTTTTATATGAGACTAACTATTTACTTCTACCTGCGAGTAGTACTGTTATACACATATATTTTCTGATGTCTCAACTGTTTAATAAAGACATATTGAAACAGAAAAATAAGTTTGGTGCTCAGGGATGATAGCTAAGTGATTTACCTACATCAATCCACTTTCTACTTTCCAACTGCATTTACATGTTTTCAGTTGGACCCTCATGCATGCATTATTTCTGAACACACCTAGACCCAAAGAATATCTAGCACCAGCAGGCAGGGTGAAGTTTAGTGCCGGCAGCAGTCAAGATTGTTGAAAACAGGCCATTGGATAAGAGGCAGTCTGGACAAGATCAACAGTCTGGGGAAGCATCAAGTCTAACAGGTTAGCATAATCAGTAGGCAGGAGAGTTGTCAGAAGAAAAGACAACTTTACACTCAGAAGTCAAATGAAGAGGGAACAATTATAATAAAAGGAGGCAATAAAGAGGGAAGAAGAGGTTCACAACAGGACAGGAAATAAAACCTTGAAGAATGCTGAGGCTCTGGGAACAGGAAGCAACAAACTACTGTAGAACTATGAAGCGAGAACCAAGAATGTATAGTCCCCATTGTTAGTCATAAGGGTCTGTTGGTCGTCGCTTATAGGTCATCGCATTATATGACTGATCTAGCAAAGCAGCATTGCTACCATTATAAACGGAGCCATGAAAGTAATGTGAGCAGAACCCAATAAGTCACTCAGAAATCTGGAAACTAAAAACAGCTCTTAAGGCCATATTTTGTGCAGTTATTGACACAGTTATTAATGTTTCTTTTTTAATCCAAGAGGGGGGAAAAAAGGATAAGTTTTCTTTTATGTTTCCCTCCATTTAGGATCCACTCCTTGTTTTATCTGACTGCAAACTGCATCAAAAACTGCACTAACCTGCCCTGTGTTAACCTTGCTTGTGTTTTCCAACCAAATACATTTATATCCACAGGACAACTCTGGGACCACCATTTATCAGGAGAAGTTCTCAACAAAGTTTTATTGGAATGGATAATTCTTATAACACACTTGCAGTCATACAGGTGATGACCGGGGGTGTTTTGGGCCTTCATGACGAGAGCAAAATTTCACATTTGGGAATGCTAATTCATTCCAAAGGGAATTTTTATTTTTATTCCTTAGTCTACCCAAATATTTTTTAATATATTTTTTTTGCGGAACACAAAGGGCTTTCCAATTTTTCCAAATTGGAGCCAATATCTTTTTATTTTGTAGGTCTTATATAGAGGAAAATGGGCAGGAACTGTAAAAAAAAGAAACCTTTTCTCATTATTTTCATATTCTGTTCTAAGGTAGTTGTTCAATCAACAATATTTACCCCACAAATGTATCCCTGTGTCTCTACTGTGAAGATGATGCCAAGTATATGTATCTTGTCTAACATATGATGCCGCTACAGGAGCAAAGGCCATGTTTTCGTATTAGATGATGGACCTCTCCAGGAACTTTATTATATTTCAGTTTGCTATCACAGTATAGGGCTGGGCTGTAAAAAGGACAGGCTGAACCAGTTGATGGCAACGTGCGGAAGAAAAAGCACTGCCAACAAAGAACACATAACATGGCGGGGACTGCGCCATCAGTCCACTATTTTATGTGGGGCAGGAAGGGTTAATAGCCACTTACTCTCAGTCAAATGTATTTCTGTTCTAGATAACTGCTTCTCTTTCTTCTCAGATCTCACTTTGACATTAGACGGGAGAATGTATTGCTACAACAAACTTTAGATATGAGTGCCATGATGAGTTGTTAGGTAGTCATGTTATCGGGACCTAAACAACTCAGGTCCCAATGGTGTCACTAGGACCAGAGGCTGTTAGTAACATTCCGATCAGGGTGTTGGGGCTGCTGTGGGGGACACAATCACCAGCAGAAGAATGGACATAAATATAACAGTTCTGCACAAAGCCCAGTAAATGTGGACATATATTTTCAGTGGGCAGTCCTGAAGTGGTTAAAAATTCCCAACCATTTCCATACAAATAATCTTTATAGTAGCTGATGTCTGATACTCCTATAGATGGCATGATTTAAATGTGGTTGTTATATAAGAGCGCTAATAAGTAATTGTCACAGACTATGAGAAGCAAACAAATATTTATATGGGATCACATATGGTCTTAATAAAAATGTTTGTGAACACAATGAAATTAAATGAAAGAATTAGACTTTTTCCTAAGATTGCTACTGATATTTTTTAGACATTTTACTTTAAAGACTACAGTATGTGCACCAATGCATCAACATGGTAATAGACTACAAAAAAAAACTTGTGTGGTCTAATGCAGGCATACCTACTTCTATATGTTTGTTACTTCCTTCTAGGGGCAGCCCGGGCAGGCATACCATATGCAAAACCTGTGAAGCTGCACAGGGGCCCAGTAAGTAAGGGGGCCCACCGCCGCCTTAAAAGCAGCTTCCTACTGTCTATTAGATTGCATGAACTGTAAGGCTGGGTTCACACGACCTATTTTCAGGCGTAAACGAGGCGTATTATGCCTCTTTTTACGCCTGAAAATAAGGCTACAATACGTCGGCAAACATCTGCCCATTCATTTGAATGGCTTTGCCGACGTACTGTGCAGACGACCTGTAATTTACGCGTCGTCGTTTGACAGCTGTCAAACGACGACGCGTAAATTGACTGCCTCGGCAAAGAAGTGCAGGGCACTTCTTTGCAACGTAATTTGAGCCGTTCTTCATTGAACTCAATGAAGAGCAGCTCAAGATTTACGAGCGTCACAGACGCCTCGCATAATACGAGGAGGAGCATTTACGTGTGAAAAGAGGCAGCTGTTTTCTCTTGAAAACAGTCTGTCTTTTCACACGTAAATGCCTGCTATCGTGTGCACATACCCTAAGAGATTGACATAATGTATTTCATGGTTCATAATTACTGGTGGATTGTTAGAGAGACATAAAGAGGACATGAGGTTCTTTATTTATGGAGAGCTATCAGAAGGTAAAAAAAAGTGCCGATATACTGTTCTTGCACAGGGGCCCTCTGCTGTCTGTGTCCACCCCTATTTCTTGCGTACATTTATTTGGTAGGTTAGCAGGGAGTAAGGGTATGTGCACACACACTAATTACATCCGTAACTGACGGACGTATTTCGGCCGCAAGTACCGGACCGAACACACTGCAGGGAGCCGGGCTCCTAGCATCATACTTATGTACGATGCTAGGAGTCCCTGCCTCTCCGTGGAACTACTGTCCCGTGCTGAAAACATGATTACAGTACGGGACAGTTGTCCTGCAGAGAGGCAGGGACTCCTAGCGTCGTACATAACTATGATGCTAGGAGCCCGGCTCCCTGCACTGTGTTCGGTCCGGTACTTGCGGCCGAAATACGTCCGTCAATTACGGACGTAATTAGTGTGTGTGCACATACCCTAAGGGATATATAGAATGGAGTATAATTTGAGAAACAGACTACACGGGGTCAGTGACAGTCTTTACCAACCTGCAATTGCATGGGGCTACAGAGGTCAGGGGAAACCTATTGGGCACCCAAACGTACAACAGTATTTGCATCAATATTAGCATTCCTAGCACACGGCATCTGTTGCACAATACACGCAGTCCTGGGCAGCCGCCACATTAAATTGTAGCTACATTTTCAGAATGCAGGTATAATTCAATACTGTGGTCGTATAAGGAGATGTCAGCTGTGGCAGGATCCCTGCTTGGGCCATCGCAACGACGATACTGCATCGCGCCAGCCTATGCAAGGGTCCCATCTTGGCGTCTCGTGGGCTGCAGGCCTAACGTGGCTGAGGAGGCCTGCTGTGCAGCTCCATTTGACATGGAAACAGGGCTAGGTGAGTATACGTTTTATTAGTTCAGCATTGTGAGAAAATAGACATGGACCGCACAATCCACAATATATACATTGATCTGAGGCGCTAGGCATAATTTATAAACATGAAAATGAGGTTCTTTGTTAACATTTTGATCAAACTGTATAAGCCCACTTGCCACTTCACGGCGACCTCATTAAAGTGGGTCCCTACTCTATCGGTTGCAGCACCGCATGGCGGCCACCGCCACCGCAGCACCACTCCTGCAGAGGGAGCAACCCAAGAGTTCAAAAGCACCCATGCTATCAGACTAAGCCAAGCCTACTTGGCTCTGGGCCACGTCCCCCCACAAGTGCAGCACTACAGCAATAGACGCCACCCCACAGAACCACAATTTATTATTTGTTTGGGGGCAGTATTACTAAATTGGTGCACTATCTACATGGGCATTGTGTGTGGCACATTCTGCATGGGGCACTCAGTGTGACACTATCTACAGGGGGCACTTTATGTGGCACTTTCTAAAGGGGACACTGTGTGTGGCACTTTTTACAAGGGCGCTGTGAGTGGCACTCTCTGCAGGGGGCACTATGTGTGACACTCTCCACCTACCTGTAAGGCTATGTTCACACAGGGCGGATACGCTGCATAAAAGCACACAGCATATCTGTCCTGAGCACCGCAGGGAATTCTGGACGAAAAACGGAACCAAATTGTGGTGCAGATTTTCGGTCTTAATGTCCGCTGCAGAAAGCTGCACATAAAAAAAAAAAGGTTCATACTTACGTAGCCATGGCGACGCGTCCCTCTGCCGTCCTGCACGCCGGCCTCCTGGGATGACATTTCATCCCATGTGACCACTGCAGCCTGTGATTGGCTGCAGCTGTCACATGGGTGAAACGTCATTCCAGGAGGCCAGCCTGGATGAAGAAGCACAGAATTTTGGGTATGTATTAGATTTATTTTTTTTAGTTGCGATTTTTTTAACTCCCCATATAATTCAATTGGGAAAACCCGCAACAAAAAACAGCGATTATGCAAATTCAATTGACATGCTGTGGATTAAAAAAACATACCGCAGGTCAATTTCTGAGTGTTTTTTCCGCTCATCATTTATGCAGTGTGTAGATGTACATTGTACTTTTGCATTACTTGAATTGAAGTATTCTTTGGCCCAGTTCACACAGAGTTTTTTTACAGGCAAAATCAGCATTTTTTACGCGTTTTTTTGTTGCGTTTTTTTTTAGGTGTTTTTTTTACCTCTTTCTTCAACAGGCAAAGGAAAAAAACACGAACAGTTTTTTCGCCAAAAAACACGTAAAAAACGTGTAAAAAAAAACTGTGAACAGGGCCTTTTTTTCCCTGTGATTCGGCCTTTCTTTGGCTATAAAAATCTTTCACACGTCAGTATTTTGGTCAGCATTTTGAATTGGTATCTGTGAATCAAACTTGGAGTGGATCAAAACACAGAAGAGGTGCAAATCTTTCCATTAGGGCGGATTTACACGAACGTGATTTACGTCCATGCAACCCGCGTGATTCTCACGCGGGTCGCACGGACCTATGCAAGTCTATGGGGCAGTGCAGACTGTCCGTGATTTTTGCGCAGCGTGAGTCCGATGCGTAAAACTCACGACAGGTCCTATATTTCGGCGTTTTTTGCACATCACGCACCCATTGAAATCAATGGGTGCGTGAAAATCACGCGTGCCACACGGAAGCACTTCCGTGGGACGCGCGTGATTCGCGCAACAGCAGTAAAAGAATGAATGAAAACAGAAAAGCACCACGTGCTTTTCTGTTTACAAACATCCAAACGGAGTGTCATAATGATGGCGGCTGCGTGAAAAGCACGCAGCTGTGCACCATATGAACATGACACACGGAGCTGCCAAGTGCCTTCTGTGCACGCAAAACGCCGCGTTTTTTGCGTGCGCAAAACGCTAACATTCGTGTAAATCCCCCCTTAGGCTGTATTCACATAGTTACATAGTTACATAGTTACATAGTTAGTACGGCTGAAAAAAGACACATGTCCATCAAGTTCAACCAAGGGAAGGGAAAAGGGAAGGAAAAATTTCTACACATAGGAGCTAATATTTTTTTGTTCTAGGAAATTATCTAACCCTTTTTTAAAGCCATCTACTGTCCCTGCTGTGACCAGCTCCTGCGGTAGGCTATTCTATAGATTCACAGTTCTCACTGTAAAGAAGCCTTGTCGCCTCTGCAGCTTGAACCTTTTTTTCTCCAGACGGAGGGAGTGCCCCCTTGTTTTTTGAGCGGGTTTTACAAGGAACAGGATATCACCATATTTTTTGTATGTGCCATTAATATATTTATATAAGTTAATCATGTCCCCCCTTAGTCGTCTTTTTTCAAGGCTAAATAGGTTTAATTCTTTCAATCTTTCCTCATAACTTAAATTCTCCATGCCCCTTATTAGCTTCGTTGCTCTTCTTTGTATTTTTTCCAACTCCAGGGCATCCTTTCTATGAACTGGAGCCCAGAACTGAACTGCATATTCTAGATGAGGCCTCACTAATGCTTTGTAAAGTGGCATTATTACATCCCTGTCCCGCGAGTCCATGCCTCTTTTAATACACGACAATATCCTGCTGGCCTTTGAAGCAGCTGATTGACACTGCATGCTGTTATTGAGTTTATGATTTACAAGTACACCCAGATCCTTCTCAACAAGTGAATCCGCCAGTGTAGCGCCCCCTAGCACATATGATGCATGCAGGTTGTTGGTACCCAGATGCATAACTTTACATTTATCTACATTAAACTTCATTTGCCAAGTGGACGCCCAAACACTTAGTTTGTTTAAATCTGCCTGTAATTCATGAACATCTTCCATAGTCTGAACTATATTACATAGCTTGGTGTCATCTGCAAAAATAGAAATAGTGCTATTAATCCCTTCCTCTATATCATTAATAAATAAGTTGAATAATAGTGGTCCCAGCACTGAACCCTGGGGTACACCACTTATAACCGGTGACCATTCAGAGAAGGAATCATTGACCACAACTCTCTGGATACGGTCCTTGAGCCAATTCTCAATCCAATTACAAACTATATTTTCTAAACCTATAGTCCTTAATTTACCCATTAGGCGTCTATGGGGGACAGTGTCAAATGCCTTTGCAAAGTCCAAAAACACTAAATCCACAGCGGCCCCTCTGTCTAGACTTCTGCTCACCTCTTCATAAAAACAGATTAGGTTAGTTTGACAACTTCTGTTCTTAGTAAAACCGTGCTGGCTGTCACTTATAATGCTATTTATTGTCACATAATCCTGTATATAGTCCCTCAATAGCCCCTCAAACATTTTCCCCACGATGGATGTTAAGCTTACTGGTCTATAATTACCCGGGGAAGACCTAGAGCCCTTTTTGAAAATAGGCACCACATTTGCCCTGCGCCAGTCCCTTGGCACTATACCAGTCACTAGAGATTCTCTGAATATTATGAAAAGGGGGACAGAAATAACTGAACTAAGCTCTTTAAGAATTCTAGGGTGTAACCCATCTGGTCCCGGAGCCTTGTGCACATTTATTTTATTTAATTTAGCTTGGACCATCTCTACATTCATCCAATTCAGTATATCAGCCGATATATTAACAGCACTGGCACCGGCTACATCAGCTGCTCTTTCTTCTGTTGTATATACAGAGCTAAAGAACCCATTTAGTAACTCTGCCTTCTCTTGATCCCCTGTGATCAACTCCCCATTACCATTATCTAGGGGTCCTACATGTTCAGACCTTGGCTTTTTTGCATTTATATGCTTGAAGAATTTTTTAGGATTTGTTTTACTATCCTTGGCCACCTGCCTTTCATTTTGTATTTTTGCTAATTTTATTACACTTTTACAGATTTTATTAAGCTCTTTATATTTTACAAAGGCTACAGCTGTACCCTCAGATTTGTATTTTTTAAATGCCCTTTTTTTGTCATGTATTGCCCCTTTCACAGAAGGTGTAAGCCATGTGGGGTTTAATTTGAGTTGTTTATACTTATTACCTGTAGGAATAAATTTTGCACTATAATAACTCAAAGTAGATTTGAAAATCTCCCATTTATCATTTGTTCCATTATTTGACATTAGTTCTTCCCAGTCTATATCCTGAATTGCAGCCCTCATCCTGGGGAAATTGGCTTTCTTAAAATTAAATGTTTTTGCCCTCCCAGCCTGCGTTTGTTTTTTACAGTATAGGTAAAATGTAACTATATTGTGATCACTGTTACCGAGGTTTTCACGAACATTGACATTCCCAACAAGATCTGCATTATTAGAAATGACCAGATCCAACAGAGCTTCACCTCTAGTCGGGTCTTCCACAAACTGGCCCATAAAATTTTCCTGCAAAAGTTTGACGAAATGTCTCCCCTTTGCAGTTGAAGCCGAACCATGACACCAATTAATATCCCGGAAATTAAAATCTCCCATTATCACTACAGTACCCGCCTGTGCAGCCCGCTCCATCTGTTTATATAGCTGAACTTCCATCTCCTCAGTTATATTGGGGGGTCTATAGATTACACCAAAAGTAATTTTTTCAGTGTTTACCTCCCTTTCTAGTTCCACCCACAAGGTTTCAACCTCCTCACAGTCTTCACCCACTATTGTCTCTTTCACACTCGCCTTCATATCACTTCTCACATACAGACATACACCACCACCTTTCCTATTTGTCCTGTCTTTACGAAAAAGTGTAAAACCCTGTAGATTTACAGCCCAGTCATGTGAAGAGTCCAGCCATGTTTCAGCAACACCAACTATATCTATATTTTCTTCTACCTGGCTATACACGTTGTGCCTCATGACGTACACACTATCCCTCCATGTTTCACTCACTTGCACCCCATTATCCATTTATTTCTATTGAGGCACTTCATTTATTACTGCCCCCTATATTTCACTTATAGTATTACACTTGCACACACACTATTCATTTATTATTTCTTACTACACATCCCATGCACCACACACCACTCCCCTCAAGACTAGTGGGAGTGGCTATTATTATTTAAAGCACCTGCTCGCCCTTTCATCAGCATTTCTGGCCTGGCTGTGTCCATTTGTAAGTATGGCCTTTGTCGGTGTTTTTGTATATGTCCCTGTGTTTTTATCGGTTCTGTTTGTGCATCAGGAACGTTCTGTTCCAGTTTAGGAGTTAGGGACTCGCAAGTCTGGGGATCCTTGTCGTGGATTGCGAGCTTGCATCCTTTTGGCCAAAATGATTACCAATACCCCAGGTATTTTTCATTATTATGTATATTCGCTTCTCTTGGACACAGCCGGGTCTTTGATGCTGGGAGAGCATGGTGTGTTGTTGTTTGGCATAGCAAGCAGGGTAGCCCGCTCTATGAATTATCAAGGCGTCACAAATAGGCTTCTACCTGGCTATACACGTTGTGCCTCATGACGTACACACTAGCCCTCCATGTTTCACTCACTTGCACCCCATTATCCATTTATTTCTATTGAGGCACTTCATTTATTACTGCCCCCTATATTTCACTTATAGTATTACACTTGCACACACACTATTCATTTATTATTTCTTACTACACATCCCATGCACCACACACCACTCCCCTCAAGACTAGTGGGAGTGGCTATTATTATTTAAAGCACCTGCTCGCCCTTTCATCAGCATTTCTGGCCTGGCTGTGTCCATTTGTAAGTATGGCCTTTGTCGGTGTTTTTGTATATGTCCCTGTGTTTTTATCGGTTCTGTTTGTGCATCAGGAACGTTCTGTTCCAGTTTAGGAGTTAGGGACTCGCAAGTCTGGGGATCCTTGTCGTGGATTGCGAGCTTGCGTCCTTTTGGCCAAAATGATTACCAATACCCCAGGTATTTTTCATTATTATGTATATTCGCTTCTCTTGGACACAGCCGGGTCTTTGATGCTGGGAGAGCATGGTGTGTTGTTGTTTGGCATAGCAAGCAGGGTAGCCCGCTCTATGAATTATCAAGGCGTCACAAATAGGCTTCTACCTGGCTATACACGTTGTGCCTCATGACGTACACACTATCCCTCCATGTTTCACTCACTTGCACCCCATTATCCATTTATTTCTATTGAGGCACTTCATTTATTACTGCCCCCTATATTTCACTTATAGTATTACACTTGCACACACACTATTCATTTATTATTTCTTACTACACATCCCATGCACCACACACCACTCCCCTCAAGACTAGTGGGAGTGGCTATTATTATTTAAAGCACCTGCTCGCCCTTTCATCAGCATTTCTGGCCTGGCTGTGTCCATTTGTAAGTATGGCCTTTGTCGGTGTTTTTGTATATGTCCCTGTGTTTTTATCGGTTCTGTTTGTGCATCAGGAACGTTCTGTTCCAGTTTAGGAGTTAGGGACTCGCAAGTCTGGGGATCCTTGTCGTGGATTGCGAGCTTGCGTCCTTTTGGCCAAAATGATTACCAATACCCCAGGTATTTTTCATTATTATGTATATTCGCTTCTCTTGGACACAGCCGGGTCTTTGATGCTGGGAGAGCATGGTGTGTTGTTGTTTGGCATAGCAAGCAGGGTAGCCCGCTCTATGAATTATCAAGGCGTCACAAATAGGCTTCTACCTGGCTATACACGTTGTGCCTCATGACGTACACACTATCCCTCCATGTTTCACTCACTTGCACCCCATTATCCATTTATTTCTATTGAGGCACTTCATTTATTACTGCCCCCTATATTTCACTTATAGTATTACACTTGCACACACACTATTCATTTATTATTTCTTACTACACATCCCATGCACCACACACCACTCCCCTCAAGACTAGTGGGAGTGGCTATTATTATTTAAAGCACCTGCTCGCCCTTTCATCAGCATTTCTGGCCTGGCTGTGTCCATTTGTAAGTATGGCCTTTGTCGGTGTTTTTGTATATGTCCCTGTGTTTTTATCGGTTCTGTATATTTTCTTCCAGTATCAAGGCCTCCAGCTCCCCCATTTTGCTTGCTAGACTTCTGGCATTTGTGAACATACACTTTAACTTGCCTGTCAGTTTTTCACTTTTATCAGAAATGTGATTTGACATTAATCGGTCCTTTTTATTTACACTGATGTTTTGTAACGAAAGGATCTCCTTATCTTGTTGTCTAGTCCTCTCCCCACATTCTGTTTCTCCCCCCACCAATATAGTCTGACCCCTCTCTAACCTGGCTACCCCTTTTTTTTCTACATTGACCTCCCTCCTCAGCCCTAGTTTAAATACTCCGCCACCCCAGCTAGAATTCTCTCCCCCAGCACAGCGGACCCCCTTCCATTTAGGTGCAAATCATCTGCAGAATACAGTTTGTACCCCAATGAAAAGTCAGCCCAGTGCTCTAGGAACCCAAATCCTTCTCCTCTACACCAAGACTTCAGCCATGCATTTAACTCCCTAAGCTCCCGCTGTCTTTCCTGTGATGCGCATGGCACAGGCAGTATTCCTGAGAATACAACTTTGGAGGTCCTTCCCTTCAGCTTGTAGCCTAGTTCTTTAAAATTATTCTTAAGGCTCCTCCACCTACCATTTATTCTGTCGTTGGTACCGACATGGACCACGACAGCTGGATCATCACCAGCCCCTCCCAGCAATTTGTCCACCCGTTCCACCACATGCCGAACCCTGGCACCAGGGAGACAGCAAACCATTCGGTTGAGGTGGTCTTGGCGACAAATAATTCTATCCGTCTTCCTGATTATAGAATCCCCTACGACTATCAATTGTCTTGGCTTACCTGCATTACCATCCCGCCGACTACTAGCTGGGCTGTTCTCCCGGCTGTTAGGGAGATCAGTATCCACTAGGGCTGCCATTTCTGAGACTGACACCCTCGCATCATCACCCAACTTGGCAATTTTGCCTGGAATGTCAGAAACCGGATCGGCCTTCCTTGTCTTTGACCCCTTTCTACTGCCCCTAACTACATTAACCCAGCTACTTACCTGATCCTGCTCACCCATGTCTTCACCCTCCAGTTGTAACCCACTAACTGCATGCTCTGTGAGCAGCAAGCTCCGTTCAAAATTGTCTATCCTCCTCAGTGTTGCATTCTGCTCCTCCAGATCTCTAATACGAGCTTCCAGGTGACCAACATGCTCACATCTGCCACAGAGATATTCACCCTGGAACTCCGGCTCCAGTCGTGCATACATATGGCAAACTGTGCACTGAAGAAAACCTCCAATCTTGCTGTCCATTATCCCAGTTACAAAAAAAAAAACAGCGAACAGGTGTTAATCAAAAAGATAAAGAAGTAGAAGAGCACTTACTTGGGCTTTAACTCCTCTTTTGAACTCCGGTTTTTGGAACTCCACTTAATATACAAACCACTTGCTATTCAAGCCACAGTCAATTTAAATTTTTATTTTTTGCTGTGAAACAGCACAAATTTACCAAAACATGTGAACACAGCCTTAGGCCTCATTTACACGAGCGTGTGCGTTTTGCGCGTGCAAAAAATGCAGCGCTTTGCGTGCGCAAAAGGCACTTGACAGCTCTGTGTGTCATCTGTGTATGATGTGCGGCTGCGTGATTTTCGCGCAGCCGCCATCATAGAGATGAGGCTAGCCGACGTCAGTCACTGTCCATGGAGCTGAAAGAGTTAACTGATCGGCAGTAACTCTTTCAGCACCCTCGACAGTGCATTCCGATCACCATATCGAGTAACCTGTTTAAAAAAAAAGAGGTTCGTACTTACCGAGAACTTCCCGGCCGTTGCCTTGGTGACGCGTCCTTGGTGACGCGTCCTTGGTGACGCGCCTCTCTTGACATCTGGCCCCACCTCCCTGGATGACGCGGCAGTCCATGTGACCGCTGCAGCCTGTGCTTGGCATGTGATTGGCTGCAGCTGTCACTTGGACTGAATTGTCATCCCGGGAGGTCAGACTGGAGGAAGAAGCCGGGAGTTATCGGTAAGTCAGAACTTTTTTTTTTTTTACACGTTCACGTATATTGTAATCGGAAGTCACTGTCCATTGTGCTGAACCAGTTTAACTCTTTCAGCACCCTGCACAGTGACTGTCTCCTGCCGGATTCGGTCAAAACGAGTAAAGTTCGGTTCGGTTCGGTCATCTGTAAGACATCCCGTTCGGATGTTTGTAAACAGAAAAGCACGTGCTTTTCTGTTTACATTCAGTTTGACAGCTCTTGCGCGAATCACACAGTTCGCACGGAAGTGCTTCCGTGCGACCTTTGTGGTTTTCACGCACCCATTGACTTCAATGGGTGCGTGATGCGCGAAAAACGCAGATTTATAGAACATGTCGTGAGTTTTCTTCAGCGCACTCATGCTGAGCAAAACTCACGGACTGTCTGCATGCCCCCATAGAGTAATATAAGTGCGTACGACACGCGTGAAAAGCACGCGCGTCGCACGCACGTATATTACGCTCGTGTAAATGAGGCCTAAGGCTGGGTTCACACGACCTATTTTCAGATGTAAACGAGGCGTTTTAAGCATCGATTTACGTCTGAAAATACGGCTCCAATACGTCAGCAAACATCTAGCCATTCATTTGAATGGGTTTGTCGACGTACTATGCCGACGACCTGTCATTTACGCGTCGCTGTCAAACGACGACGAGTAAAAAAGACGGCTCGTCAAAAGAAGTGCAGGACAATTCTTGAGACGTAATTTGAGCCGTTTTTCATTGATTCCAATGAAGAACAGCTCCAAATTACAGCCGTAATTGACGCGTCGCAAAACGAGAGTACGAGCAATTACGTCTGAAATTACGGAGCTGTTTTCTCCTGAATTTCAGCCGTAATGGTCGTTATCGTGTGCACATACCCTTACGCCTCGAATTATGCCTGAAAAGACGGCTCCAATACGTCGGCAAACATCTGCCCATTCATTTCAATGGGCTTTACGATGTACTGTGCAGACCACCTCTCATTTTACGCATCGCTGTCAAAGGACGACGCGTAAAATTACAGCCTCGTCAAAAGAAGTGCAGGATACTTCTTGGGACGTTTTTGGAGCCGTTTTCTCATAGACTCTATTGAAAACAGCTCCAAAAACGGCAGAAAAAACAGCACGAAAACGGCGCGTAAAACGCAGCGAAAAACGCAAGTTGCTCAAAAAACGTCTGAAATTCAGTTGCTGTTTTCCCTTGAAAACAGCTCCGTATTTTCAGATGTTTTTGGCTCAGCGTGTGAACATACCCTAAGGGTATGTTCACATGGCAGCGTCCGTTACGGCTGAAATTACGGTGCTGTTTTCAGGAGTCCATGGAAAACGGCTCCATTTACGTCTGAAGTAATGACAGGTACTTCTTTGACGCGGGCATCTTTTTTACGCGCCGCCTTTTGACAGCGGCACGTAAAAAAAAAATTACCGTCGGCACAGAACATCGTAAGACCCATTCTAATGAATGGGCAGATGTGTGCCGACGCTTTTGAGCCGCATTTTCAGACGTAATTCAATGCTAAAACGCCCGAATTACGTCTGTAAATAGTGTGTGTGAACCCAGCCTTCGCCTCTTTCACACGGCAGTATTTTGATGAGTATTTTGCTTCAGTATCTTTAAGCCAGAACTAGGAGTGGAACCGTCACAAAAAAAGTGTAATGGAAACATTTGCTCCTCTTCCCTGTTTTGGACCCTCTCCTGGTTTTGGCTTCCAAATACTGAAGCAAAATACTGACCAAAATACTGCCGTGTGAAAGTGTCTTTATACTTTTTTTCTGTGTAGGTTCCACTTCTGGTTTGGGTTAAAAAATACTGTAGCAAAATACTGACAAAAATACTGGAGTGTAAGGCTGGGTTCACACAGAGTTTTTTGCAATAGGAAAATTTTCCTTTGCCGACACGCCAATTTTTGCATCGTTTTTTGCGGCGTTTTTCGCCTGCGGCCATTGAGTGCCGCGGTCATAAAATGCTGCGAAATACGCTTTCTCTGCCTCCCATTTATGTCTATGGGAGGCCAGAGGCGTAATTGCCCGAAGATAGGGCATGCCCCTTCTTTCTCCTGTGAGCCGGTTTTTCCGCTCGCGGGAAAAAAACGCCTCTGCCTCCCATTGAAATCAATTCGCGTTTTTTGGCACGTTTTGCGGCACGGTTTCCGCGTCAAAAAACTCGTCAAAACTAGTTTTGTTTTTTTTTAAAGCCAAACACAGAAGTGGATGCAAATAGAAGGAAAGTATAAAGGAAGGATTGATATGTCTCCACACTTTTTACCTGGGACATCAATCACTTCTTTTTTATTTTGAAGTAACACTGGAAGATGTAACATTTTATAATGTTCCTATTTAAGGGGATTGCCCAAGGTTAGAAAAAATATGATATTGCAGCTCATCCCCATTCCCTTCAACAGAGTTGAGCTGCAATTCCAGGCAAAGCCTATCGACAGATGTGGCACTGTTTCTAGAAAAGAGCAGCCATGTTTTTCTAATCCTGGACAAATCCTTCAATATACAGGTCCTTTCAGTATAGTGTTCATAGTTAACGGTATGAGATGTGAACTATTTGTTCTCTAAGTGCTCAATTGCTGTTGACGCAATCCTGGTCAAAATATATTTGACTGAAGTTTTAGATGGGTGTCTCAACTGACACCCTTTAGTTAACTTATCCAGATCCATATCCATAAGTTATATCGATATATTGGAGAGAAGTAAGACACAAAGAGACACGCTTTGTGTATACAAATACCCTTCTCTGCTTTTTTGATAAAATACATACCCCATGCAAGATGGAGTCACAAAACCATACTTTCAAAATGGAGTCACATAAACACATTTTACTCACTGCATTATAAAAGCAGTTTATAGTGGAACACTTTCTTTGCTCCCTACTTCTCTTGGCGTCTAGTGGTTTTATGCAACAATTCCTGGTGTCCAAGGATTTCGATCCCCAATCGCTCCATTATGTTCAATGGTTTTAAGCTCTTGGTCTGCCTCTGGTGTTCACTATGTCATGGTTCGGCTTCAACTGCAAAGGGGAGACATTTCCTCAACCTGTTGCAGGAAAATTTTATGGGCCAGTTTGTGGAAGACCCGACTAGAGGTGAAGCTCTGTTGGATCTGGTCATTTCTAATAATGCAGATCTTGTTGGGAATGTCAATGTTCGTGAAAACCTCGGTAACAGTGATCATAATATAGTTACATTTTACCTATACTGTAAAAAACAAACGCAGGCTGGGAGGGCAAAAACATTTAATTTTAAGAAAGCCAATTTCCCCAGGATGAGGGTTGCAATTCAGGATATAGACTGGGAAGAACTAATGTCAAATAATGGAACAAATGATAAATGGGAGATTTTCAAATCTACTTTGAGTTATTATAGTGCAAAATTTATTCCTATAGGTAACAAGTATAAACGACTCAAATTAAACCCCACATGGCTTACACCTTCTGTGAAAGGGGCAATACATGACAAAAAAAGGGCATTTAAAAAATACAAATCTGAGGGTACAGCTGTAGCCTTTGTAAAATATAAAGAGCTTAATAAAATCTGTAAAAATGTAATAAAATTAGCAAAAATACAAAATGAAAGGCAGGTGGCCAAGGATAGTAAAACAAATCCCAAAAAATTCTTCAAGTATATAAATGCTAAAAAGCCAAGGTCTGAACATGTAGGACCCCTAGATAATGGTAATGGGGAGTTGGTCACAGGGGATCAAGAGAAGGCAGAGTTACTAAATGGGTTCTTTAGCTCTGTATATACAACAGAAGAAGGAGCAGCTGATGTAGCCGCTGCCAGTGCTGTTAATATATCAGTTGATATACTGAATTGGATGAATGTAGAGATGGTCCAAGCTAAATTAAATAAAATAAATGTGCACAAGGCCCCGGGACCAGATGGGTTACACCCTAGAATTCTTAAAGAGCTTAGTTCAGTTATTTCTGTCCCCCTTTTCATAATATTCAGAGAATCTCTAGTGACTGGTATAGTGCCAAGGGACTGGCGCAGCGCAAATGTGGTGCCTATTTTCAAAAAGGGCTCTAGGTCTTCCCCAGGTAATTATAGACCAGTAAGCTTAACATCCATCGTGGGGAAAATGTTTGAGGGGCTATTGAGGGACTATATACAGGATTATGTGACAATAAATAGCATTATAAGTGACAGCCAGCACGGTTTTACTAAGGACAGAAGCTGTCAAACTAACCTAATCTGTTTTTATGAAGAGGTGAGCAGAAGTCTAGACAGAGGGGCCGCTGTGGATTTAGTGTTTTTGGACTTTGCAAAGGCATTTGACACTGTCCCCCATAGACGCCTAATGGGTAAATTAAGGACTATAGGTTTAGAAAATATAGTTTGTAATTGGATTGAGAATTGGCTCAAGGACCGTATCCAGAGGGTTGTGGTCAATGATTCCTTCTCTGAATGGTCACCGGTTATAAGTGGTGTACCCCAGGGATCAGTGCTGGGACCACTATTATTCAACTTATTTATTAATGATATAGAGGATGGGATTAATAGCACTATTTCTATTTTTGCAGATGACACCAAGCTATGTAATATAGTTCAGTCTATGGAAGATGTTCATGAATTGCAGGCAGATTTAAACAAACTAAGTGTTTGGGCGTCCACTTGGCAGATGAAGTTTAATGTAGATAAATGTAAAGTTATGCATCTGGGTACCAACAACCTGCATGCATCATATGTCCTAGGGGGAGCTACACTGGCGGATTCACTTGTTGAGAAGGATCTGGGTGTACTTGTAAATCATAAACTCAATAACAGCATGCAGTGTCAATCAGCTGCTTCAAAGGCCAGCAGGATATTGTCGTGTATTAAAAGAGGCATGGACTCGCGGGACAGGGATGTAATATTACCACTTTACAAAGCATTAGTGAGGCCTCATCTAGAATATGCAGTTCAGTTCTGGGCTCCAGTTCATAGAAAGGATGCCCTGGAGTTGGAAAAAATACAAAGAAGAGCAACGAAGCTAATTAGGGGCATGGAGAATTTAAGTTATGAGGAAAGATTGAAAGAATTAAACCTATTTAGCCTTGAAAAAAGACGACTAAGGGGGGACATGATTAACTTATATAAATATATTAATGGCACATACAAAAAATATGGTGAAATCCTGTTCCTTGTAAAACCCCCTCAAAAAACAAGGGGGCACTCCCTCCGTCTGGAGAAAAAAAGGTTCAAGCTGCAGAGGCGACAAGGCTTCTTTACAGTGAGAACTGTGAATCTATGGAATAGCCTACCGCAGGAGCTGGTCACAGCAGGGACAGTAGATGGCTTTAAAAAAGGGTTAGATAATTTCCTAGAACAAAAAAATATTAGCTCCTATGTGTAGAAATTTGTCCTTCCTTTTCCCTTCCCTTGGTTGAACTTGATGGACATGTGTCTTTTTTCAGCCGTACTAACTATGTAACTATGTAACTATGTTGTTGCCCTAGTGCAAATATGATGGGAGATAAGTTGAGTAGTAGTTTGGGACCTTTTTCTGTAAGTGGTAGTCCACACAGCGTTTTTTGGCACTGATTTTGACACAAAAACCGTGTCGGAATCAGCGCCAATAAACAGCCAAAATCGCCCCTCATTGATTTCAATGGGAGGCAGAGACTTTTTTTAACGGTTAGTTTTTGACCACTCGTGGAAAAATAAAGCGGAACTCCTTTTTTTTTAGCGGTTTCCGCCTCTGACCTCCCTCAAATGAATGAGAGGCCGAAATTTTTTTTTTTTTAGATTTAACGTGAGCAAAAAAACACCACAAAAAATGCTGGCAATTCAAAATCAGATTTATTTTCTGCCTGACAAAAAACGCTATGTGGACTATCCCTAAGGCTGGGCTCCCACGTACCGTAAACGCTGTGAAATTTCCGCTATGGAATTCTGTGCTGAAATTCTGTAGCATTTAGAGTAGCAAAGTGGATGAGATTTAAAAAATCTCATGAACACGCGGCAGAATAAAAAAACCAGCGTAAACGTTAATAAATTGATCTGCGGTGCGGAATTTAAATCCGCAGGATGTCAATTCATGCTGCGTTTTTGTTGCTTTTCTGTCGAGGGTTTTCCCCATTGAAATTAATGGGGATGTAAAACCCGCAACAGATAGCCAGTGTTACGACTTCCGCTGCAAAAATCGCAACTCAAGAATAAACAAAACATACTTATCCAGTACTCTCTCCTTCTTCCTGCAGTCCGGCCTCCTCGTAGGACGTTGCATCCAATGTGACCGCTACAGCCAATCACAGGCTGCAGCGTCACATGACCTGCAACATCATCCAAGGAGACCGGACTACGCGCAGAGAAGAGGGAGGGGGTAAATATAAACTATTTTTTATTTTCTCACAGCGCTGCTTTCCGCAGCGGAAATTCCTTTCGAAAAGTGGTGCGGGTTCCAGGTCGGATACGCTGCACAGTTTTTACGCAGCGCATCCGACCCGTGGGAACCCAGCCTAAGAAGATCTTTGGGGGAACTAGACACCTGACTAACACTAAGTAGTAGTGTGCACTCTTGCTTTTAGGGTCTGCGATCAGCTGAACAGGTTAAAGATGCAGAATGTTCACCATTCGTGCTATAAATAAGTCTGTACAAGAATCTTTGCCTTATTTTACTCATTTATATAGCTATCATTTGTCTACTGTACTGTTGATATGAGTACATGGATATAAAATCGCTGGAACTAAACACATTCATTGTTTTAAATAGGATAAGTCTGGTTGGATTTATGTTGGAAAAAAAAAAGAACATATCAGAATGTCTTAGGCTGGGTTCACACGACCTATTTTCAGGCGTAAGCGAGGCGTATTATGCCTCGTTTTACGCCTGAAAATACGGCTCCAATACGTCGGCAAACATCTGTCTATTCATTCGAATGGGTTTGCCGACGTACTGTGCCGATGACCTGTCATTTACGCGTCGTCGTTTGACAGCTGTCAAACGACGACGCGTAAAATGACTGCCTTGTCAAAGAAGTGCAAGACACTTCTTTGGACGTAATTTGAGCCGTATTTCATTGAATTCAATGAAGAACAGCACAAGATTACGGGCGTCAAAGACGCCTCGCAAAATGCAAGGAGGAGCTTTTACGTCTGAAACGACGCAGTTGTTTTCTCCTGAAAACAGTCTGTCTTTTCAGACGTAAAAGCCACTTATCGTGTGCACATACCCTTACTGTTTACAAACTCAAACAATAGTTGCTGTGTACTTTTTTTTCCTTTTTATGTATCATAGTTATGCCTAGTAAATGAGGGGAATTTTCCAAGAAAATGTATTTATTAGGGCTAATTCAGACGAGCGTATTTTACATCCGTGATACGCGCGTGAAAATCACGCACGTCGCAGGGACCTATGCAAGTCAATGGGGCCATTCAGATCTTCCGTGTTTTTCATGCAGCGTGTGTCCGCTGCGTGAAACTCACTGCATGTCCTATACTTGAGTGTTTTTTGCTCATCACGCACCCATTGAAGTCAATGGGTGCGTGAAAATCACGGACAGCACATGGATGTACATCCATGTGCTGTGCGTGATTCACACAACAGTTGCTCAAGAAATGATGGGAAAAATAAAACCACCTTCTACATTTCATTTTGTAAACCTCAAAACCGCATGACATAAGGGTGCCATACGCACAAAAATAACGCAGACATGCACCAAACACTGATGACACATGGAACTGCAACGCGCGCAAAAGGCCTTAAGAGCAAGAAAGTTTATAAGAGCTCAATGTAAACCTACAAAAGAGAGAGGAAATTAACATGTACCATTGTAGGACAATAAGGCTGGGTTACGCGACAACAGAAAATGACTACAAAATTGGTACATTTTTAACTCCCATTATTCTCTAGGGGGAAAAAAGTTGTTAGCAATCTTTTAATTATCGCAAAAATGTCAAACATGTTGTTTAGCCCCAGCCTAAGGCCTTATTCACACAACCGTATTTAACGTCCGTGATACACCCGTGAAAATCACATGCGTCGCACGGACCTATGTAACTCAATGGGGCCGTTCAGACAGTCTGTGATTTTCATGCAGCGTGTGTCCTCTGCGTAAAACTCACAACATGTCCTATAGTTGAGCGTTTTTCGCGCATCACGCACCCATTGAAGTCAATGAGTGCGTGATAATCACGCGCGACACACGGACGCACTTCCGTGTGCTGCGCGTTATTCGCGCAACAGTTGTTAAAGAAATGAAGGAAAAAATAAAGCCACCTCCATCATTTCTGTTTCTAAACATAAAAACAGTGTCATAACAATGCCATATGCGCGAAAATCACGCAGCCACGCAAAATACAGATGACACACGGTACTGCAACGCGCAAAAAAACGCTGCATTTTTTGCACGCGCAAAACGCACACGTTCGTGTGAATTTAACCTAACTCTATGTTATATGGTGACAAATTTTTTAGTTTTACAGGGGTGCTTTCGAAAATGTCTTGCTTGTAATTTGCATAAGATAGTATTCAGTTCTTCACTAGTTCCTGAACATAGTCCAAAACTATAATGGAAGTTAAATTGTTACATTTCGATGCCATTTCAATGCCAATGAGGGCTGAAAAATGTTTCACCAGGATCTGAAAGGTTGAATTCTACGTTGCCCAGTTCTGTTGTTTACTGAGATATCAGTGGAGCCAAAGGTGTCAGGCAGCCTCGTTTCTCCCTTTCAAAATAATATGTACATATGGTCAAGTCAAATGGAAACAGTCAGCCCGGAGAGTGGGGACCAGTGGGCGGGTGAGTGGTACTGCTCAGAGTCTGTAGTGGGGCCTAGTAGAGAAACAGAGAAATTCCTTGCTTGGTGGGCCTGTGAGAAAGCTACAGTGAGGCCCTGTAGGCCTGAGACATGGTCTAGTGATTGTAGTCCTGGAAAATTCTGGACTACTGGAGTAGCCATTGGGAAATGTAGTGGTTGGTAACCCTTGAGAGATAGAGCCCTAGCTAACTTAATCCTGTATTAACTGGGAGTATAGGAAGAGATCTAAGAGTCTAGAGATCTCCTTGTAAAAATGCCTGTTGGACGTGACTGTTTTAGAAAATTGAATGTTAATGTAATTGAGATACAGAAGCAAGAAACTGTGACTGTGAAGACTAACCCTTGAATCCTAGTGTCCTAAAGGTTTGGGCTGGAAAGTAGAGACTGAGCGTCAAGAGGATAGAAGAGAAAGGATAGACAGATGTCTCACCAAAATGCGGGAAATCTGTGAAAGAGGCGGAAGTTTGTGTAACAGTCTGGGTGTGCTCTCAGGAAGACAAGTAGAGATCTGGAGCAGGAGATAATTCTAGTTGATAACGTCTTTATCTGGTTTGACATTTTTGTAACATTTGTGTTATAACCACTTAGCTTACTGTGCCTGATAAAGAAAACGTAACAATATGCTTGTGTGCCACTGTAATAATAGTTGTGTTCAGTAAAGATAACCTGTACGACATTCATTTGGTCTACATTTGTATTTTTCTTAAAGGGGTACCACTTCAGCAACTCCACGTTATATACTATTGGGGAGATCTTATTCTAATGGAAGCCCTCCACTTGCCGCCATTTTCCCCGGTTGTACTGTTTGAAAAAAGCTCATGGAGAGCTGAAACGTCGCTACTTTTGGAATAAACAAACAACTTTTTTTTCCACTGAGTGCTGCCTAACCTGGGACATCCCCGGTATATAGATACTATAGATTATGAAGACAGGGCTGCATTTACAGCTCATGCTGCCATAGGCTCTAAGGCTGAATACACCATTTATTTATTTTTTTGTGTAATAATAATCTTACTAGTATGGAAAACCTGTTACACGGATTTGCTATGAAAAGGAATGATGATAGTATTTGTAAAAAAATATATTATAAAAAAATATAAGTGTATTTTAAAACCTGCAGTCCTATGTAACACCACAGATAACACACAGTGATAACTCTGAGTACAGATAATGCAGATGTTACCTGCAGTCCTATGTAACACTACAGATAACACAGTGATAACTCTGAGTACAGATAATGTAGTAGATGCACACACAGAAATATATACGGAACTTATACACACACATACACAGTGACACACAGACAAATAGAGGCACAAACAGACTGAGTACTCACATCTACTTCCTCACAGGCTTCTTGCAGGTCGGGCTGTGGACGGAACTAACTGTGCCTCGGACACCACGTCCTTGCCAAATATATATGTATGATATGCAATTACTAGTGTTATTAAATGCTCACCTAACTAACGCATTGCCCATAAATAGCACCTTCCAATATGCTGGTGCTATTTATGGGAGTGGACAGGGGAGTTATTTATGGGGGACAATCTCCTAGTGTTTATGAGGCACAATCTGCTGTCATTATTTATGAGGATACTTTGCTGGTGTTGTTTATGAGGGGCACTGTGCTGGCATTGTTTACGTGGGAAATTGGCTGACACGGTTTATGTTGGTTTTAGGAGGTCACTTAGCTAGTGTTTTTTTGGGGGGAGGGGCAAGTAGGGCAATACACAAACTCTAGCTATTGCATTCACATTTACTACATACATACTGTCACGTAGCGGGTTAGTGGACCCACTAGACCGCAACGCTGTATCAGGGAGGCAGCTGGCCAAACAACAGGAACCCCAGAATACAAAGTCCCGCACAAGGGTACCTGGATAGTCCAGACAGTGGCCGCAGCTCTGGCACAGATGCAGATGGGTGCAGCAGGTATCGCCAAACGTGGCGGATGTCAAGGGTGCCGCAGGTTGCGCCAGACGTGGCGAATTCCTCTGGACGTGGCAGAAGACACAGGACGTAGCAGATGACCCAGATGCTGCAGGTTGCGCCAGACGTGGCAAATTCCTCTGGACGTGGCAGATGACACAGGACGTGACACGACTCCGACACTAATAGGCACAGGAACAAGAACAGTACGGGATACAGGAACAGGTAACAGGGCACGGGTAACAACTGGAACGAGAAACACTAAGGGACCATGTGCATGGCAGATTGGGAAAACTAACAACGCTCAGGCAAGGATCAGAAGGGCTTGGGCCTTCTTATAGACCAGGAAATCATGTGCCCTTGATGATGATGATTTCCAGACGGGACACAGCAGAACGGAGCGGAAGTGAGCGCTGGCGTCTCCTAGGAAGGAGATGGGGTCCAGCGCTCACGGATCCATGGCTGCGGGCGACGGGAGTAAACCCGACGGCCCGTGGCCATGGACGCTGCACATACATACATACATACATATGCATGCAAATAAATATATATATATATATATATATATGTGCATACATAGGCCCCTTACCTCAGACCCTTTTATTGCAGTAGAAGGGAGGCTGAATATCGTTGATCGGCTCCTTGTGTCTTGATTTTTTTAGCTTCCAGAAGTGCTGCTGGTAATAATTCTATCTGTACACAGGGAAACTGCCTGTGTCTAACAGCTCATTTATCTTTGATATATATATATTTATTTATTTATTTTTTGTAAAGTTCTTAACGTTCTAAAAAGGTGATATGTTTATGCATCAATACAATCCTATTATTTTTTATATTTTGTACATTTTTTATATTTGTTTACAAATAAGCAATAATTGTTTTGCAATTTGCAAGTAAACATTTTCCCTCATTTCCCATGACACACATTTTCTTTATTCAGTAATAACATTTTTATTGCTGTTCTAATGTTACATGCATGAAAATGACAATTTGACAGCCGTGTAGTCTGACACCACTCTAAGCTATTGTGGATTACACCGTTTTACCATTGTGCACACATATAAGTGTGGCATTTTAGACAAAATAAATGGTCTAAAATCTAAAGGTCTAAATGCTCATTTGTTAAATGGAGAGTATCTTGTATTTAACACTCTTGTATATCTGTCTATGTGGCTCATAATTTACCTCAATGGTACGAATAATGAAATACAGTAATACATTTCTTTAGGCGTTATAAATCATCATGTATACCAATGCATCTGTATTTGGTCCGTATGTGATCCGTATTGCATCCGTATGTCCTCAGTATTGCCTCCGTATCGCATTCATTAATAAAGGGGCTGTCTAATATCATTCAATTATCTCCCTAAAATATGGCCCATCAGTAATACGGATCTGTAATACTGATATAATACTGATGACACAATGATGCAATATCATCCGTAATACGTCCGTATCATGGATCCATGTTATTGACGTTTACAAATACTCTTGTGTGAAAGAGGCCTTCGATTTGGAGAGTATCTTGTGGTAAAGGTGATGTATGAAGGTTCAAAATCCACAGCTGTGTTAGGTAAGATTAGAATTTTATACGATTAAAATTAAAAAATGCAATGTGCAGTCAGGGAATTCGGCAGTAGATGAGACAGGAGAGTGTTGTAGAGATATAGAAGGACATAAAAGTTAAAATTTCTTCATATGTTATTGATGTCAAATCAAGCATAGGCATTGTCACATCCACTGGGAAAGTGGACCCACTGGGCTACTCCGCCGTAACAGAGTAGCTGCTGGCAGGGCCGGACTGGGACTTAAAATCAGCCTTGGCATTTTAAATCACACAGGCCCACCACCTATCCATGCATGCTGTCCAGTCGGACTGGGGTAAGTTGGGCTCACCCTTTGCACAACAAGTGAATGGGGCAGTCTGCAGTTGTCTGCACAGCCAGGTGGCCGGGAGCATCGCAACGAAGGGAAAAACAGTGAAGTGGTCGCAGCACTAAATCAGCGCTGCAGCCCCTTCATTCTCAGAATCAGTTGAGGTCCCATAGGTCCCAGATCATAAAGTGATGGCATATGCTAGAATATGCAATCACTTTTACAAGATGGGAATACCCCTTTAGGAAGGTAACAAATTAATTGTTGAATGCAGAGGGATTTCCCCACTCGAACGGGGTTAGGGGTATGTATATCATCCTTTTTATTGGGGCCATGTGGGGGCAGCTATAGGGGCATTATACAGCGTGGGTTCAGATATGGGGGCAGTTATAGGGGCATAATACTGTGTGGAGATTACTATGGGGCAATATACTGTGTGGGGGCACTGTCAGAGGTATAGTATATACAGTAGTATACAGCAGGCTCAGGGGATAAATATTAATTCAATGGTGTAGCATGCAAATAGAGGGTGTGGCATGTAAAGGGGTGTGGCCTAAATAATAGTTCATTAATCGTAATCGACGTTACATGTTCAGTTAATCATGATTTTGATTTAGGTCATAATCGCCCAGCCCTATACTGACGTATACAGGCCAACGATGGCTGATAAGACATACTTTTGGTCTCCATTATGATAATGGAGCCCTATGAACGCGTATATCTTGTATGTCAGGATCTTTACCGATGTACAAAATAAACTTATGGCATTAACATGATGTGAATTGGGCATTACACACATACTGTATGCACATTATGCACATACAAAAGTATATACATTATACACACGTATACAGTATTTATACACACAATTACAGAATTTATACACTCATTACACAGACATTTACCTTTCTTAATAGACAACTGGGCGCGTTTTTACCTTTTGACCAACTGGGCGTTGTAAAGAGAAGTGTATGACGCTGACCAATTAGCGTCATACACTTCTCTCCATTCATGTCCATTTGTACTCAGCACAGCGTGGGACTTAATCACTGCACAGCGTGATCTCGCGAGGTCACGCTGTTTATGACAGCACGCTGTGCTGTGTGAGTAAGTCCAACACAAACTTTACCGAAGTGTCGGGGGTGTGAATAGACATCGCGTCCTGGCTGGAGGTGATGTCTATTCACTCTCAAGACACTTCAGTAAAGTTAATGTGGGTGTATGTGACACTACAGCATGATCTCGCGAGATCACGCTGTGCTGAGTACAAATGGACATGAATGGAGAGAAGTGTATGACGCTGATTGGTCAGCGTCATACATTTTTCTTTACAACGCCCACTTGGTCAAAAGGTACAAGCACGCCCAGTTGTCTATTAGGAAACTAATTAGTATAATTCTAAAATTGCTCAGAACTTGCTTAACCCCTTTCCGCCCCGGAACTTCCTGTATTGCAATGCTTTGAGACACCAAACCGGTGCGTCCGGGCTAAAAACTGTCACCCTGTCAAAGGACAGGGTGACAGGACTGTGCCGTCAACTGTTTATGACAGTTGATCGGCACAGTAAGACGGCAGGGGACCAATTACAGCGGTCCCCGGCCGGCAATTGCTGTGATTGGTCAGTCACAGCAGACTGACCAATCACAGCTCCATGAGAAGGTGTATGTGATGGTGCTGGCTCAGAAGCTGAGCCAGCACCCTCACCACCAGTTATCGGCTGTCCGACACCCACCTGTAATGGCCAGGACTGGAGCTAGGCTCCGATCCGGCCAATTAACTCCTTAGATGCAGCTATCAAAGCGATCGCTGCATCAAATTGTCTTGTAGCCTGTCGGCAACCGTGATGGTTGCCACGGGTGTGGGTGTCAGCTGTTTGTCATAGCTGACATCGTGCTCTAACGACCAGGACCGGAGCTAGGCTCCGATGTGGCCGATTAACCCCTTAGATCGCACCCTATGGTTGCTAATGGCAACCATCGGCACCCGCGGGAGTTCCCATGATTACTATGGCAACCGTAGCATAACAATAGCTTCCTAGTACGGAAGCCCATTAGGCCCCGCCGGGAGGCGAAGCCTAATAGTGTTGCTGTCAGTGAATAGCTGACAGCTCTAATACACTGCACTATGTAGGTAGTGCAGTATATTAGAATAGTGATCAGGGCTTCATGCCTTCAAGTCCCCTTGTAGGACAAAAAAACAAGTTAAAACAAGTTAATAAAAATTTAAAAGAAAATAAGTTTCATGTTAAAAAACACTAACAGCCTTTTTTCCCATGATAAGTCTTTTATTATAGGAAAAAATGGAAAACATAAAAAAAAAGTACACATATCTGGTATCACCATGTCCGTAACGACCCAAACTATAAAAATATCATGCTATTTTACCCACACGGTGAATACAAAAAAAAAAATTAAATTAAAACCTATTACAGAATCGCTGTTTGTTAGTCACTACCCCTCCCAAAACAGAATAAAAAAAGGGATCTAAAAGTTGCATGTTTCCCAAAATTATACCATTAGAAACTGCAGCCCGTCCCGCAAAAAACAAGCTCTCCCACAGTGATTTTATTGTGCAGACGCTGCAAAACATAAGAAAAGCTATATACGTATGGTATCGCCGTAATCGTACCGACCCGCAGAATAAAGTAAAATTGTCATTCATAGCGCATGGCGAACGCCATAAAAAAAAAAAGAATAAAAATCATCAGAATTGCTGGTTTTTGGTCACCTTGCTTGCCAAATAATGAAATAAAAAGTTATCAAAAAATTGCATGTACCTCAAAATGGTACCAATGAAATCTACAGATTGTCCTGCAACAAATAAGTCCTCACACAGCTACGGTGGAGAAAAAAAACCAAAAGTTCTGGCTCTCAGAATATAGCGATGCAAAATGGGCAGAGTGTCCAAAATTGGATAACATCTGGCACCATTTATCAGTGCGACACCGGCCACATAACTATAAAATATTATTTATTTACCCCCTTATTATACCCTCTTATTATGCCCTGATGTACTCCAGACAGCTTACATATGCCCCCACATTATAAACTGAAATACCAGTAAAACCCCAAACAAAACTACCACAAAGCAAATTCTGCGCTCCAAAAGCCAAATGGCTCTCCCTCCCTTCTGAGCCCTGCAACGTGCCCAAACAGCAGTTTACGTCCACATATATGGCATCGCTATACCCGGGAGAACCCGCTTAACAGATTGAGGTATTTGTCTTCAGTGGCACGAACAGGGCACAACATATTGTGCACTAAAATGGCATATACCTGTGGAAATTTGCAATTTTCACTTTGCACCATCCACTGAGCATCCATTTCTAATAAAATTAACAAAAACCTGTGTGGTCAAAATGCGCACTACACCCCTTAATCAAATGCCCTCAGGGGTGCAGTTTCCAAAATGGGGGTCACTACTTGGGGGTTTGTTTTACTATTTACTATTTCACCCCAGAGCCCTGCCCTTGTGGGCTAATGCTGTGAAAATAACCAAAATAGGCCTCACATGCGCCTTTCACTCCTAAGCCCTGTCATATGTCCAGGCAAATGATAAATGCCTTGAGGGGTATGGTTTACAAAATGGGGTCACTTCTCAGGGTTTTACACTCTACTCTGGTACCTAATGGAGCTCTGCAAATGCGACATGGTGCCCATACACCAGTCCAGCAAAATCTGTGCTCTAAAAGCCAAATGGCACTCCTTACATTTTGAGCTTTGCCATGTGCCCAAACAGCAGTTTAGGGCCACACATGGGGTATTGCCGTACTCGGGAGAAATTGGGTAACAAATTGTATGTTGTTTTTTCTCCTATTACCCCTTCACTTCTCAGGAATTTCTACTGTACTGGTACCTCAGGGGCTCTGCAAATGCGACATGGTGCCCAAAAAATAATTAACCAAAATCTACATGCTAAGTAGCACTCCTGCCATTCTGAGCTCTGCGGTGTGTCCAAACAGCAGTTTATTACCACATATGGGGTATTGCCGAACTCGGGAGAAATTGCTTTACAACTGTTGGGGTGCTTTTTCTCCTTTATTCCTTGTGAAAATGAAAACAATTCAACATTTTAGTGGAAAGAATGTAGATTTTCATGTTCACTGCCTAATTCAAATAAATTCAGCAAAAAAAAAAGTAGCGTCAAAATGCTCACTGTACCGCTAGCTAAATTCCACAAGGGGTGTAGTTTCCCAAATGGGGTCACTTTCGCAAGGTTTGCACTATTTTGGCCCCTCAGTAGCTTTGCAAATGTGACATGGGGCCGAAAGCCATTCCCGCAAAACTTGAGCTCCAAAAGTCAAATGGCGCTCTGTCCTTTCTAAGCCCCGCCGTGTGTCCAAACAGCAGTTAATTACCACATATGGTGTATTGCTGTGCTCAGAAGAGTTTGCTTTACAAATGTTTGGGGTGCTTTTTCTCCTTTATCTATTGTATAAATGAAAAAATCTGAGCTAAAACTACATTTTATTAGAAAAAATTGAGATTTTCAATTTCACTGCATAATTTCCATAAATTCTGTAAAAACCATGTGGGGTCTACGTTTTATTTAGAAAAAAGTAGATTTTCATTTTTACAGACTAATTCCAATATGTTTAGTAAAGAAATTGTAGGGTCAAAATGCTAACTATACCCCTAGATAAATTTCTTGACGGGTGTAGTTTATAAAATGGGGTCACTTTTGGGGGGTTTACATTGTTTTGGCACCACAAGACCTCTTCAAACCTGACATGGTGCCTAAAATATATCCTAAAAAAGGCGGCCCCAAAACCCACTAGGTTCTTCTTTGCTTCTGAGGGCTGTGTTTCAGTCCATTAGCACACTAGGGCCACATGTGGGATATTTCTAAAAACTGCAGAATCTGGGCAATAAATATTAAGTTGTGTTTCTCTGGTAAAACCTTCTGTGTTAAAGATTTTTTTTTATTACCAATGAATTTTGGCAAAAAAAATGAAAATTGTAAATTTCCCCTCTACATTGCTTTCATTCCTGTGAAACGCCTAAAGAGTTAAAACACTTTCTGAATGCTGTTTTGAATGCTTTGAGGGGTCTAGTTTTTGAAATGGGGTGATTTATGGGGACTTTCTAATATATAAGGCCCTCAAAGCTACTTCAGACCTGAACTGTTCTCTGAAAAAATGGCCATTTGAAATTTTCGTGAAAATGTGAGAAATTGCTGCTAAAGTTCTAAGCCTTATAACGTCTAAGAAAAATAACAATGCTTTTAAAAAATTATGCAAACATAAAGTAGACTGAGAAATGTTAACTAGTAACTATTTTGTGTGGTATTACTATCTGTCTTACAAGCAAATTCATAAAAATTTCGAAAAATGCACATTTTTGCACATTTTCTCTAAATTTTGTGGTTTTTCACAAATAAACACTGAATATATCAACCAAATTTTACCACTAACATAAAGTACATTGTGTCACGAGAAAACATTCTCAGAATCGCTTGGATACATAAAAGCATTCCAGAGTTATTACCACATAAAGTGTGTCCTTAAGGCCAAAACAGGCTGTGTCCTTAAGGGGTTAAAAATTATCGTTTTTCAAAATAAAAAAACACTGTTGTTATCTACATTACAAAAGTAAAAAAAGGGATTTTTATTCACCTATCTGTGTGATAGAATGCAACGTTTCAGCTGCTCAATGCAGCCTTTGTCAAAGGCTGGATTAAGCAGCTGAAACGTTGCATTCTATCACATAGATGGGTGAATAAAAATCCCTTTTTTGACTTTTGGAGTGATGCCTCTATTTCTATTCTTTGCCTCCCCCTCTTGTCAGTGCCGACTACAAAGCAATCTGTATCTTGTTACAGAAAGGATCTGGGAGGGAGGGAGGGAGGAAACAGGATCTGCAGCACACTGAAGGCAGAGTCCTGGCTGCATTTAAAAGCAGCCAGCAGGCTTCACAGAAGGTCCAGGTCTTCTATAACTTCTCCGTCTTCTAAAGCTCTGGAGCATTGTAGTGAGTGAGTGCAGAGAGAGTGTCCCCGTCTTACACTGGTGGGAGGATACTGGACTGTCTGCAGCTGCACAGTGCACTCACTGCACTACACTATCAGTTACGGTAGTAGGTAGTGTAGTGCATAGCGTGCGCAGTGCACCGCTCAGGGAGAAAAAAGCCTGCGTCCAGTGAGGAAGGAGAGAGCGGCCCACTGAGGACACTGGCCCATCTGACATTTGCCAGAATTGCCAGATGGCCAGTCCGGCCCTGGCTGCTGGTCAGAAAAGTATAGGACAGTACTGGTCGTTGATACTGTGATGGCAGGCTGGTGCCGGATTACTGGAGGTAGGCTTGAGTTGGATTAGCGGAAACTGGCTTGTGCTTGATTATCAGAATCTGATTTGTGTTGGATTATCGGAAACAGAACTGGACCTGGACACGTCACGGACACTGAACTTGTCACGGACACTGGACACGGATACTGGACTTGTCTTGGACACTAATCTCGGATACTGGACTTGTCATGGACACTGGACTCGGATACTGGACTAGTCAAGGACAATGGATACTGATACTGGACTCATCAAGGACACTTGACACGGATACTGTACTCATCATTGACAATGGACTTGTCGCGGACCCTGGACTCTGATACTGGAGTCGTCACAGACACTGGACACAGACACTGGAATCCGTACAGACACTGGACACGGATACTGGACTTGTCATGGACACTGGACATGTCGCGGACACTGGACTTGTCACGGACACTGGACATGGATATGGACACTGGACTTAGAGAACCGGACTGGCCACGGATATGGATTGTCACGGACACAGATTTCAGGGAACTGGATGTGAAACCTTCACAGCCTAACTCTGGGTTAGAACTAACATTGCTCAGACACTGAAGAAGTGGGCAGAGTTCCTTAAAAAGTCCAGGGTGTGCTGGGATAGGCTGGGAGAAATATTCCTGGTGCTCACCCTGGTCCTTTAAGAACAGGGACGAGCATGCGAGGGCACCCTACGTGCATAGGCTGGGGGAGGGGGCGTACCTGGGCAGAGAGGCAAAACAGTACCCCCCTCATTATGCCCCCTCTTTTTAGGTCCAGAGCGATAGAGGAATTTTTTGAATGAGAGTGGGAGCATCAATGTTCTCTTTAGGTCCCCAGGATCTCTCCTCATGGCCAAAACCTCTCCAATCCACAAGATAAAAAGTCTTCCCTCCTACTTTCTTACTGTCCAGAATCTCCTTGACCTCGAAGACATCTGAAGAACCACTGAGATCAGATGCAGAGTTAGAGAACCTGCTGTACCGGTTGACAACTACAGGTCCCAGGAGAGATACGTGGAAGGAGTTGGGAATTTTGAGGGTAGAAGGCAGATGTAGTTGGTAGGACACAGGATTGATCTGTTGTAAGACTTCAAAAGGACCAAGAAATCTAGGAGCAAATTTGTAAGAAGGAACATTTAAGCGAATATTCTTAGAGGACAACCAGACCTTTGTTCTGGGGAAAATTGAGGGGGTGGCCTTCTCTTCCTATCAGCATATTTCTTCATCCGCACTGCCTGCAAGATCGCTGACTTGGTTTTCTGCCAGATCTGGAGAAAAGCTTACGTAGGAAATATTGGCTGTGGGGACTTCTGAGGTAGCAAACACAGGGAAAGGCAATGAGGGTGTTGGCTGTAAACCATGAAAAATGGAGAAGTAGCGATGGATTCGCTTGTATGATTATTATATGCAAATTCGGCCCGTGGAAGGAGTTATACCAGTTGTCATGTTGAGCTGAAACAAAATGACGGAGATAGATTTCTAGCACTTGATTAATTTGTTCGACTTGGCCATTGGATTGTGGGTGGTATGCAGAAGAGAAATCTAGTTTTATGTTCAGCAGTTGTTACGATACTGGCGAACACTGCTGGAATCCTATGGTCAGAAGTAGCGAGCGAAGCACAGTGCAGAACCCGGTGAGACGTCCCCAGGAACAGTGCTTGGATGGTGGAACACGAGTAGTAGTAAATAGCAAGGAAGTAGGAACAGTCTGGTAAAGACAGTTCTCAGGAGCAGGAGACTGGAACAAGTCACAATACTCAAGCACTGTTTGGTATTCCATGTGGTCTGAAGTAGGCCCAAACAGGAAACAAGATGGTTCACACGATGCAACATTTGCCATCTTGGTTAAGGGCAAGTTTAAGGGCAAAACAGCAGCCTCCAGTGGTAAGGAGTAAAAGTGCAGCACAATTCTTCAAAGTGTAAAACAGCGGCCACTAGTGGTAATTTTGCAGTACAAAAACAGAATCCTGACATTACTCCCTCCTTTCGACAGCGGCCTCAGGACGATGTTTGACTTGGTTTATCTGGATATCTTTGGTGAAATTCCCTAATCAGTCGAGGAGCATTGAGATTGCCTACGGGTTCCCATGAATTATCCTCAGGGCCATATCCTTGCCATTTTATTAGATATTGCAACCGATTTCTGAATATTCTGGAGTCCAGGATGTTTTCAACAGTATACTGTTCTTGTCCATCAACTTCGATAGGATCAGGGGGAGGCAGGTGGCGTCCTGGAAATGGATTTGAAACAACAGGTTTCAGTAGGGATACATGGAACACTGGATGTATTCTCATTGGTCTGGGAAGTTTGAGACGAAAAGCCACTGAGTTTACTTGTCCAATAATCTTGAAAGGACCAATAAATTTTTGGCCCAATTTTGCTGAAGGTAAGTGAAGTTTCAGATTCTTGGTGGAAAGCCATACTTCATCTCCCATTTTGAAGGTTGGAGAAGGTCTACGAGATTTATCTGCTGTTTCTTTATATTTCTCCTGGGCAATTGATAATGTAATTTTTAGCATTTCCAGATTCTGTTGAAGTGATTGTATTCTGTCAGTCACTGCAGGAATAAAAGTTTCTCTGGGAAGATTGGGAAGAATACTGGGATGGTAACCCAAATTTGCAAAAAAACGGTGTTTGTTTAGTGGAGGCATTCTGAGAATTATTGTAGGAGAACTCCGCCATTGGAAGCAAATCGACCCAGTCATCCTGTAAATGGCAGATGTAGCATCGGAGATACTGTTCTAACGTTTGATTTGTGCGCTCAGTCTGACCATTAGACTGGGGATGAAAAGCAGAAGACAAACTGACGTTTATGTCGAGTGCTGTGCAAAAACTCCGCCAGAATCTTGATGTGAATTGTACTCCGCGATCCGAAACCACTTCATCTGGTATTCCATGAAGACGAAACACATTCTGAATTATAAGATCAGCAGTCTCTTTAGCAGAAGGTAGTCCAGGGCAAGGAATAAAATGGGCTGCTTTAGTGAGCCGATCAACCACTACTAAGATGGAATTCTTCCCTTTGGAGACTGGTAAGTCGACAATAAAGTCCATAGAGATAGAGCCCCAAGGGCGAGATGGAATTGGCAGAGGCTGCAATAATCCCATGGGTGAGGTACGAGGAGTTTTGTACATGGCACAGGTGTTGCAAGAAGAAACATATTTCTTCACATCTTTTTGATAATTGGGCCACCAAAAGAAGCGGGAAAGAAATTCTTGTGTTTTCTGAATCCCCTTGTGACCTGCTAGTTTAGAGTCATGCATTAATTTTAGCACATTTAATCTTACAGTTTCTGGAACGTAAATGCAGTGCTTGTTAGTCCATACTTGATTTTTTAAAGTTAGGGACACTTCATCTGGTGGGTGCAAAAGAATTGGGTCGGTCTCATAGGCTTCCTTTATCTCATCAAGCAAGTCCTTGCTATGGATCACCCCCAGGAAATTGGACTCGGAAAGAATAGTTGTTGGTGGTACTGTCGAGGAGGAGTCATTGGAGATCAACCTAGATAAGGCATCGGCCTTACCATTTCGGGAACCAGGCCTGTAAGAGATCACAAAGTTGAAACGATTTAGAAACAGACTCCACCGGGCTTGGCGGGGAGACAAACATTTGGCAGATCTAACAAATTCAAGGTTACGATGATCAGTTAGAACCACTATTTGTTGAGCTGTGCCTTCTAAATGATGTCTCCATTCTTTGAACGCAGCAATGATGGCTAGGAGTTCCTTGTTCCCCACGTCATAATTCTTTTCAGCAGAAGTCAAACTTCGAGAAAAGTAAGCACAAGGGTGCAGCAAATCTTTCTCTCCAGTTCTCTGTGATAGAATAGCCCCTATTGCACAGTCTGAAGCATCCACTTCAACAATAAACGCTTTTTCAGGGTTAGGATGAACCAGTATAGGGGCTGTTGTGAATTTTGTTTTCAAATTGAAAAAAGCATCTTGTGTCTGAGGAGACCACACAAAAGGTATCCCTTTCTTTGTTAATTGGGTAATTGGTGTAATAATGCCCGAAAAATTCTTGATAAAACGTCTGTAGAAATTAGAAAAATCCTACAAATCGTTGGACCTCTTTCACATTTTTTGGAGTTGGCCAGTCTCTAATTGCTTGAATCTTGCTAGAATCCATGTGTAACCCTAGGGGAGAAATGATATAACCCAAGAACTGTATTTCCGTTTGATGGAATTCACATTTCTCCAACTTGATATAGAGTTGATATGCTTTCAGACGTTCCAACACCATTCTCACATGATTCTGATGTTCTTCTGCAGAATTAGAAAAGATTAATATGTCATCCAGATAGATGACTACGAACTGATCTAACAAGTCCTTGAAGATATCATTAATAAAATGCTGAAAGGTTGCAGGAGCATTGCAAAGTCCAAAAGACATGACTAAATATTTATAATGTCCATAACGTGATCTAAACGCTGTTTTCCATTCATCACCTGGTCTAATGCGAACCAAATTATATGCACCTCGAAGATCCAATTTGGTGAATATTTTAGCTTGACGAACTCTATCCAGCAACTCCGAAATCAATGGCAGAGGGTAACGGTTTTTAATTGTGACTTTGTTTAATTCTCTATAGTCAACGCAAGGTCTGAAAGAGCCGTCTTTCTTTTTAACAAAAAATATAGGTGCACCTGCTGGCGATGAAGATGGACGAATAAAACCTTTAGCTAAATTTTCATCTATGTATTCTTTAAGAGCCTTCAGTTCCGGCTCTGCTAATGGGTAGATGCATCCAAAAGGTATAGCTGCTCCAGGCAACAGTTCAATCGGACAATCGTAAGGTCGATGTGGAGGAAGTTTATTAGCATTCTCTTTGTCACATATATCATTAAATTTGTCATATAGAGGAGGTAATTTAGGAGATACTTCAAGCTCCCCTTCAATCTTTTCGTGAGATTGTTCTGGTAAAGACTCTGAGGAGGGGACCTCCGATGGAAAAGACACTTCTTTGGTTTCCCAGTCAATTGTAGGGTTCTGAGCCTGCAGCCATGGTAGTCCAAAAATAATTGGAAAATGTGGGGATGAAATTAATAGGAAAGATAGAACCTCATGGTGATTAGGTCTCATAATTATCTCCAATGGTTCAGTCTCTTGATCAACTGGACCTGAGTTCAGAGGGGATCCATCTACAGTTTCCATAAGAATGGGTGACAGTCTCTCTTGAAATTTTACACCATGTTTATTAGCAAAAGAAATGTCCATAAAGTTCCCATTTGCTCCAGAGTCCACCATGGCAGAGGCGGATATCAATTGAGAATCAATTCTAAACTTGATGGGAATAAAGCAATGAGTGTCTTTGTGTTCTTTTTTAATATTGGGTGCTGTGCAGGAGACTGAATGAATGAGTGCATGCACTGGTGGCACTTGTTCAGAAGAAACAGATTCTACATCAGAGAAGTCATGATCTGCTACTACCGCCACCATCTTGCGTTGACGACATGGACAATTGATAAGGAAGTGATCAGTTTTACCACAATAGAAGCATTGATTTTCTCGAAACCTTCGTTCTCTTCTGTCGGCACTTTCACGCTTTTGTATACTGTCAATTTGCATAGGTTCAGCTTGGTGTTCTTGGTAATTCTTTGTTTCAGAGTCTCTAGGAGTGGGAGCTGAAGCAGACGAGTAATAGTTATTATTACGGGACCAGGTAGAACCCCATTTTTCTTGTCGACGCTCTGACAGCCGAGTGTCTATTCGAATACAATGGTGTACAAAATCATCAAACTCTGTGGGAGCTTCCGCCCGTGCTAACTCGTCCTTAAGTGCACTAGATAGTCCTTTTTTAAAGAATGTTAATTTTGCAGCATTATTCCACTCAGTATCCATCACCCACTGTCTGAAATCTGTGGCATATTCGGCAACAGAGCGTCTGCCCTGACGTAGAGCCATCAACGCTGCTTCTGCTGTAGTACACCGGTTAGGATCATCAAATACTTGGCTCATGGCTGCTAGGAAGGCATCCAAGTCATCAAGCCGAGCATCGTTGGTTTCAATAAGAGGGCTTGCCCAGGCTACAGCCTTATGTGTCAGAAGCATAATAATACACAGCACCTTTGAATTATCAGTAGGGAAGTGAGCAGGATGTGCACCAAAATATAACTTGCATTGGTTTATAAATCCACGGTATTTGTCACAATCCCCACCAAACCTGAATGGTGGAAGCGGCAGGGTAGATGAAGAGGCTGGGGTCACAACTCGATTCTGAAGTTCCCGGATCAGCTCTGCTTGCTGAGACACCATGCCTTGTAAATCCTGTGTAGCTTGTCCATAAATTTGAACATCATGGGTTGTTTGATTTTCAAACGCCAAATATTTAGTCTTTAAAGTTTGCATGTCAGCAAAGATGTTAGTAAGCAAACAGTTCATATTGTTCACACGAACCTCCAAACTTGCTTCTCTGGCGGATTCCATGGAAATGGCTTGAGTATCCTGTTACGATACTGGCGAACACTGCTGGAATCCTATGGTCAGAAGTAGCGAGCGGAGCACAGTGCAGAACCCGGTGAGACGTCCCCAGGAGCAGTGCTTGGATGGTGGAACACGAGTAGTAGTAAATAGCAAGGAAGTAGGAACAGTCTGGTAAAGACAGTTCTCAGGAGCAGGAGACTGGAACAAGTCACAATACTCAAGCACTGTTTGGTATTCCATGTGGTCTGAAGTAGGCCCAAACAGGAAACAAGATGGTTCACACGATGCAACATTTGCCATCTTGGTTAAGGGCAAGTTTAAGGGCAAAACAGCAGCCTCCAGTGGTAAGGAGTAAAAGTGCAGCACAATTCTTCAAAGTGTAAAACAGCGGCCACTAGTGGTAATTTTGCAGTACAACAACAGAATCCTGACAGCAGTTTACACAGTGCTCTTCAGAATTTGGATGTGAACTGGACACCACAATCAGAGACAATGTGGAGAGGCAATCCGTGCAGACGAAAGACATGTTGAATAAAGAGATTTGACAACTGAGGAGCTGAGGGAAGACCAGACAGAGAGATGAAATGTGCAATCTTGGAGAAATGATCCACAACGACACAGACAGTGGTGCATCCAGCAGAGGGAGGAAGATCTGTAATAAAATCCATGGCACTATGCTGCCAGGGTCTACAGGAACTGGCAGAGGTTGGAGTAGACTCGCAGCCTTGGAATGAGCAACTTTGTTTTTAGTACACTTGGTACAGGTGGACATCCTTGGGTAGCGTGGGCCACCAATAGTGGCAGGTTATGAAATCCTGGGTCTTTTGAATGCCAGAATGACCTGCCAACTTGGAGTTGTGAACCCAGGAGAGAATTTTAATCCTGTCTGCAAGAGGGATGTAGGTTTTCCCTGGAGGAATATCTTTCATCTGTAGAGGAATAAAAGCTATTATGCGTGAGGGTTTAATGATGTGATGTCGATCCTCTTCATGATCTGTAGTCTCTGCCTTGACGTTTTTATCCGCTGGACAAAAATGAAGTTGAAAATTAAACCTGGCAAATAAAAGCGACCACCTGGCTTGACATGTGCTTAATCGTTGTGCCGACTGTAAGTAGGTAAGGTTCTTGTGATCTGTGTAAATGATAACTGGGGGTGCCAAACCTTCCAACAGATGTCTCCACTCTTCTAAAGCCAAATTGATTTCTAGAAGCTCATGATCTACAATAGAATAGTTCCTCTACGCTGCCAAGAAGAGTTTAGAAAAAAAGCCAAAGGAGACAGCTTTTCGCTTAGAGTTTCTTTGGAAGAGGAGTTATCCAGCACCAATGGAAGAGGCGTCAACCTCCAAGGAGAACTGGCGGAAGACATATGGATGGTGCAGAATGGAGGCAGAAGTGAAGGACTTCTTAAGGTCTGAGAATGCAGATTCAGCTTCTGGGGGCCACTCCTTTGCATTTGCTCCCTTTGAGGACAGAGATGGGAGCGGTAAGCGAGGAAAAGTTAGGGATAAATTGTGTGTAGAAGTTCGCAAAACCCAGAAACCTCTGTATAGTACGAAGACCTTGAGGGCGAAACTAATCTAGAATGGACTTTACTTCCTCTGGTTCCATCTGGAGTCCATAATCAGAGACAATATAGCCCAGGAAGGGCAAGGACTTTTTTTCAAACATGTATTTCTCCAATTTAGTGCAGAGGTTGTTTCCCCTTAACCGCGACAGGTCTTGGCGAACCTGCTTGCGGTGCGTCATCAGATCGGGTGAGTAGATCAAGATGTCGTCAAGATAAACCACCACGCAGACATACAACAGACATACTTCAGATCCCGGAATATATCATTCACGAATTCCTGGAAGACAGCTGGAGCATGACACAAACCGAAGGTCATCACGAGATATTCATAGTGGCCGTTTTGGGTGTTGAATGCGGTTTTTCACTCGTCACCCTTACAGATACGGATCAAGCATCACGGAAATCCAGCTTAGTAAAAATCTTGGCTCCACAAATACAGTCAAAGAGCTCCGAGATAAGTGACAAGGGGTACTTGTTTTTGACAGTGATCTTATTTAACAACAATGCTGGGCCAGAGGGATTCATCTGTTTTCTCTACAAAGAAAAATCTGTCTCCTGCTGAAAACGTTGACTTCCTAATAAAGCCCCCTCTTGAGGTTTTTCTTGACATATGCCGACATGGCTTGGGTCTCGGCCAGATATACCTGTCCACAGGGAGGTGAAGAACCAGGAAGAAACTCTATTGGACAGTTGTATGGACGATGCAGAGGCAAGGTCTCAGCCTCCTTCTTGTTGAACATGTCTGTATAGCAGGCATATTAAGGAGGTAGACCAGAGAGAGGTAGACTGGAGATTGGACAGGACAAACTTGAGGCAGACAGCATTGTAGACATCAGGATCCCCACTGGAGAATTTCTCCGGTATTCCAGTCGAGGACAGGAGCATGTTGGTGAAGCCATGGTGGTCCCAGCAGGATTGGATAAATAGTGTAGAACACTCACTTCTAACCTCAAAAGTTCTGAGATGGAGAGGATTTCATCTGGTAATGGTTGACCATTCACGGAAGCTACCGCTAGAGGTTTCTCCAGAGGAGTTGTGGGCAAATGGAGACGGTTTACTAAGGCCTGATGAATGAAGTTTGTGGCTGCTCCAGTGTCCAGATAAGCAGAAACAGAATGCGATTCTTCACCAGAGGTGATTGTTCCAGGAATAGAGAGTTTAGGAGAGAATTTTGTAAATGGCATCGGTCCATCTAGGGTAGTCTCTCCTATTAACCCTAGGTGCTGGAGTTTCCTGGCTTCTGGGGACATTGGCGCACAAAATGACCCTTGCAGCCACAGTACATACATAAGTTAGCAGAAGGTCTGCGCTGCCACTCCTGGTCAGACAGTTTGACTGTCCACTTGTATAGGTTCTTGTCTAGAGACAGCTGTATCACGGAGCTAAATCCCGCCAGGGAGCGGCAAACCTGCTAACTCGCAGACCGCATTATAATCTATGGGCAGTCCAGAAGTGGTTAAAGTTCGATTTGACAAGATTTTATATGCATGACGAAGACCATAGTACGAGGTCGAAACGCGTTGTATCTGTGTTTGTTTTATACATTCATGTGAATAAATTCCTATAGTTTGGAAACCCTTTGTGGATTCATCTGAACAATTGCACAAGAGCACCCCACGAAGGAGTTTTTTTTTCTACCTCTTCCTCTCCACAGACAGTGCATAATGTCAATGCACCTTTTAATCAATTTTGCACAAATCGCTGCAACTATAGACTGGTGCAAAATACATCAGTTTTAGTAAATGTGGTCCACAAGATTTAATTAAATATTAACCCCTTCCCAATATTTGACGTATATATACGCCAAAGTCGGGTAGGGGGAGTATGGAACGGGCTCACGGAGTGAACCCGCTCCATACGATGCCGGTGTCGGCTGTTTGTTACAGCCGACACTTCAGAGTAACGAGCGGCATTGCGCTCGAGCATGATCCTGCTCGTTTGACTTGTTAAATGCTGCGATCAATATCGACCGCAGCATTTAAATCGTTAGAAAGAAGGGGGCGACCCCCTCTAACAGCTCATCGCGCCCCCGCAACACAATCGAGGGGGGTCGATCGTTGCTATGGCTGCCTGGGGGCCTAATGAAGGCCTCCAGGTCCGCCATCTTTGTCCACCTATTAAACCCTGCCTTCGGCAGGGCTTAATAGTTGCCTGTCAGAATCACTATATACTGCAATACATTAGTATTGCAGTATATTATGCAAGTGATCTAATGATCGCTGGTTGAAGTCCCCTAGGGGGACTAATAAAAAAAGTAAAAATGAGTTAAATAAAGTATTTTTTTGTGTAAAATAAAAAATAAAAAATTAAAAGTTTTAAAAAAAAAACCTTTTCCCATTTTCCCCCTAGAGCATAGTAAAAAAATAAATAAATAAACATAATTGTTATCACCGCGTCCATAAAAGTCTGAACTATTACAATATATCATTATTTAACCCGCATGGTGAACGCCGTAAAATAAAAAAATTGTAAATGCCAGAATCTCTATTTTTTGGTCACCTAATCTCCCACAAAAAATGAAATAAAAAGTGATCAAACCATCGCATGTAGACCAGAATGGTATTATTAAAAACTACAGCTTATCCCGCAAAAAATAAGACCTCGTACCACTTAATCGACGGAAAAATAAAAAAGTTATGGCTCTCGGAATTTGGCGACACAAAATAAATTTTCTTTTTTACACTTAGGTTTTTACTTGTAAAAGTAGTAAAATATAGAAAAAACAATATATATTTGGTATCGTCATAATCATATTGACCCACAGAATAAACTTAACATGTTGTTTTAATTTCACAGTGAATTCCGTAAAACCGGTGCGCAAAAAACCATGGAGAAATCACTGTTTATCTCATTTTCTACCCCACAAATAATGTTTTCCCCATTTTCTAGTACATTATATGGCAAAATAAATGGTGCTACGAAAAACTACAACTCGTCCCGCAAAAATCAAGCCCTCATAGTACTATATTGACGGAAAAATAAAGACGTTATGGCTTTTGGAAGGTGGGGAGGAAAAAACTAAAATGAAAATCTGAAAAAGGGCTGCGGCGGGAAGGGGTTAAATATATGTGGGCCAATGACTTTGTGTCAGTAAAAGGGAGCATGGTGCTCCAGTTGCACCAAGGGTGACTGATTTCTAAATATTTTCCGCCACTTTTCTGCTTAATGAGCAACGTCAGGTTTTGTTCCCCAGTTTTTGGCATTGTCCCTAACACAATGCATGCTCCCTTGCTATTTTTAGACTTGGGTACCGCAATGCAGCAGCCAGATGATACATGGAAGGATAGTTTAGAAAAATCTAATTCACACAGATTTGTCAAAATTGGTGGAACGGGAAATTGGAGTAGTTGTGATTTGTTCTCTCATTTTCCAAAGGGACTCTGAAAAATGAAAGGTGGAATCTGATTTGTGGCTGTGAGCATTTTATCCACTTTTTCTTTGCACCAAAAAACATAAATTTGCTGCATTATTTCTATCATTATCCATCATGTAATGTAAAAAAGACAAAAAAATCATAGTTCCAGAAACAACTCTAGCCACATTCACATGTGGTACTGGTGTGAAACCAACTTAAAGGGAATGTGTCGCTAGAAATTATTATATTTTTTTTTTTAGTTAAACAATCATTATTTGAGTGATTGTTTTAATTTTTTTTACTTTTTTCACAAGTCAGGAAATATTATAAATTAGATTCTAATTTATAACATTTCAATGTGCTGGTCACTAGAGGGAGCAGTTCCCAAAATTGCAGCATGGTCAATGTGGTAAAGCAACCTCATTGCTTTATGGCGCAAATTTTGGGTAGACACACTCGCTCTAGTGTCCTCACACAATCCCCCCTCCCTTATTCTGGCTAGTGCCAGGAGAAGGAGGGGGTTGAATCTTCAAACCTCCTACACTGTGTGCCGCCATTTTCTGAGCGAATGCACAGTGTAGGAGGATTAGATACAGTGCTAAGCAGACAGTATAACACTAACATACACAAACATAACTTACCTGCTCCTGTCGGCGCTGCTCCTATTCCTTGCGCCTTCGCTTCCTTGAACATATGGCCGGAAGCCGCAGCCGGAAGTCGTCATCTCACTGTCCGGCAGCAGCTTCCGGTCCACATGAAAATGGCGCCGGATTTCGCTCTGCTAACGAGCTTCGTTTTGGTCTGTGTGGGAGCAGCGCATGCGCTGTTACCACACAGACGGTGTACGCTGCAGTGAATGTAACAGCTCCCGTTCGCATTCTCTATGGGGATGTATGTGCCATATTCCATCTCTGTATGTGTCGTTAATCGACACATACAGAGATGAAAAAAAAATGGCAGCCCCCATAGAGAAGTAAAAGTAAGAAAAAAAAATAGAACACAAGAACACAAATAAATAAAATTTATTTTAATATCACACTAAAAGCAATATTATAAAAAAAAAAAATTCATGACACCTTTCCTTTAAGGCTGGACTCAGCTCACGAGCGAGCGCTATTGGTCACCACAGAACAGGACGGCTGCATGTGCAGACATCTCTGGAGAGAAGGGCGTCGACAGGATGAGAGGAGTTCGGGATTAGCGACCCCGGACGTTACAGTATCCCCCTCTTACGCCCCCTCCTCTTGGGACCAGAACGAGAGAGAAACTTCTTAATGAGGGTAGAAGCATTGAGATTTTCTTCTGGCTCCCAGGACCTCTCTTCTGGACCAAACCCCTCCAATCTACTAAATAAAAGGTTCTTCCTCTTACTTTTTTGGTGTCCAGGATCTCCTTAACCTCAAATATCTTGGTAGAACTGCTGGAGGCAACTGCAGAGCTAAGAGTCTAAGAGTAGCGGTACAGAACCACAGGTTTCAGGATTGAAACGTGAAAGGAGTTGGGGATCGGAGGTTAGCGGGCAGCCGAAGCTTATAAGAGACCGGGTTGATCCACTGCAGGATCTCATAGGGTCCGAGGACCTGGGAGCGAATTTGCATGACGGCACCCTCAGTCGGATATTTCTTGAGGACAACTAGACCTTGGTACCTGTAAGAAACTGAGGCGGCTCTCTACTCCTCGTATCTGCCTTTCGCTTCATGCGGTCGACTGCCTGCAGAATAGAGGACCGGGTTTGCTGCCAGATCCGTAAAAAGACCCGGAATACAGAGTCAGCTGCAGGCACCTGGGACGCAGCAGACACAGGGAGAGGAATACGTGGATGTTGGCTGTAAACTATGAAGACAGTGAGGAGGCGGTGGACTCACTTGTGTGGTTGTTATAGGAGAACTCGGCCCAAGGAAGACGCTGCACCCAGTCATCATTCTGCCTGGCGATGAAGTGTCGTAAGTAGTTCTCCATGATCTGATTGATCCTCTCAACTTGGCCATTGGACTGGGGATCGTAGGCTGAGGAAAAGTCCAACTTTATATAGAGGAGTTTACAGAGAGCCCTCCAGAACTTTGAGGTGAACTGGTCAGACACGATATGCAGAGGTAGGCTGTGCAGGCGAAAGATGTGTTGGATGAAGAGCTTGGATAGTTGAGAAGCAAAAGGTAGGCCGGTCAGCGGAGCAAAATGAGCCATCTTTGAGAATCGGTCCACGACCATCCAGACCGTACTGCATCCAGCAGAGGGGGGCAGATCCGTGACGAAGTCCATTGCAATATGCTGCCAGGCAGCATTGGGCACAGGCAGTGGCTGTAGCAGGCCAGCTGGTTTGGAGTGAACAACTTTGTTTGCTGCGCACACCGTGCAGGAAGAGACAAAGTCCATGATGTCTTTGGGCAGCGTGGGCCACCAAAACTGACGGGCAATCAGTTTTTACGGACACCCGCACGACCTGCCAGTTTAGAGCTATGTCTCCAGCGGAGGATTCTTCTTCTGTCTGCCAGACGCACAAAAGTCCTCCCTGGAGGGATGTCTCTAACTTGCAGAGGGTTGACAGAGATGATGCAGGATGGGTCAATGATATTTTGTGGAGACTCCATGGTGTACTCTGTCTCGAACGACTTGGACAAGGCATCTGCCCTCACATTCTTGTCAGCAGGGCGATAGTGGAGTTCAAACTGGAACCGGGCAAAGAACAGCAACCACCTGGCTTGACGGGAGTTTAGCCATTGGGCCGTCTGGAGATAGGTGAGGTTCTTGTGGTCAGTGAAAATCAGGATGGGATGAGCTGCGCCCTCTAGTAGGTGTCTCCACTCCTCCAGAGCCAGTTTAATGGCCAGTAACTCCCGATCCCAAATCGAGTAATTGCGCTCTGCGGAAGAGAAAAGCTTGGAGTAATAGCCACATACCATTGTCTTGCCTTTGGGACCTCTCTGAAGCAGAAGTGTGCCAGCACTAGCAGAGGAGGCGTCCACCTCCAACGAAAACTGCAGAGACACATCATTATGATGGAGGGTTGAGGCTGATGTGAAGGCACTCTTCAAGCTATTGAATGCGACATCTGCCTCTGGAGTCCACACCTTGGCGTTCATGACTTTCTTGGTGAGCGTAGAGATGGGAGAGGTCAGTGAGGAGAAGTTTGGGATGAACTGTCGATGAAAGGCGAATCCCCAGAAACGCTTTATGGCCCTTAAGCCTTGCGGGCGTGGCCATTCCAGGACAGACTTTACCTTCTCAGGATCCATCTTGAGATCCTGATCCAAGATAATGTAGACCAGGAAGGGTAGAAACTTTCTCTCGAACACGCACTTCTCCAGCTTGGCATAAGGACAATTCTCCCTTAACCGTAGCAAAACTTGACGGACATGTCTCTGATGAGTCACTGGATCTGGGGAAAAAATCAGAATGTCATCAAGATAGACCACAACACAGACATAGAGGAGATCTCGGAAGACGTCATTGACAAACTCTTGGAAGACCTCAGGAGCGTTACACAGATCGAAGGGCATTACCAGGTATTCATAGTGCCCGTCTCGAGTGTTAAATGCCGTCTTCCATTCGTCACACCGGTGAATCCGGATTAGGTTGTAAGCCCCACGCAGGTCTAGTTTAGAGACAATTTTGGCTCCTCGTATGCAATCAAACAGTTCTGAAATCAATGGCAACGGATAACTGTTTTTTACCATGATCCGGTTGAGACCCCGGTAATCGATGCAGGGTCGAAAAGATCCGTCCTTCTTCTTGACAAAGAAGAACCCTGCCCCGGCCGGGGAGGAGGATTTCCGTATGAAACCCCTCTCCAAATTCTCCTTAATATAGGCGGACATAGACTGAGTCTCTGGCAAGGAGACAGGGTATACCCTTCCATGGGGAAGGGTGGCGTCAGAAACCAGTTCAATAGGACAGTCATACGCCCGGTGTGGGGGCAGCGTCTCTGCCTCCATCTTGCTAAAGACATCCGCAAACTGAGAGTAGTGAGAAGGTAATCCTGCCAATGACGGAGACTGGGGAGACTGGGCCGGATGGATCTGACCCAGGCAACGGTTGAGGCACTCGGAACCCCACTGGAGAACCTCTGCAGAATTCCAGTCCAGAACTGGGGCATGTAGTCGGAGCCAGGGCAGACCCAACAGCACCGGGTTGACAGCCCTGGGCAGGACAAAAAATGAGATGAGCTCGGAATGAAGGGCTCCCACTTGGAGCTTCAGTGGTTTGGTCACAGCTACAATAGGGTCTGGCAGAGGCAGTCTATTCACTGAGGCAACAATCAAAGGCCTCTACAGAGGGGTTGTGGGCAACTGGAGAAGATCCATCAGGTCTCTTCAAATAAATTTAGCTGCGGATCCAGAGTCGAGATAGGCAGAGACCCGGTGGATTCTCTCACCGGACACTATGGTCACGGGGATGGACAATTTGGAAGAAAGTCCATCCTCACCCAGAGTTGTCTCTCCAACCAACCCTAGGTTCTGGGGATTTTGGGGGCACAGAGCCACAAGATGGCCTCCGAGGCCACAATACAGACAAAGTCCCAAAGTGCGTCTGCGTTGTCTCTCCTGGATAGAGAGTTTGAAATGGTCCGTCTTCAAAGACTCCTTATGTGGAACAGCAGATGAGGGCAGCAGGGGTTGCTGAAATGTAGGAACCAAACTAGGGCGTCCTCTCTCCCGACGAGCACCTCGGAACCGTTCTCGGATCTTTATGTCAATCCGGATGGCTAGAAGAATGAACTCGTCCAGAGTAGATAGCAGATCTCGGGCGGCAAGCCCATCCATAATCACGGGGACAGTCTCTGCCAAAATGTTGCCACCAAGGCCTCGTTGTTCCATAATAACTCTCCCGCTAGGGTGCGGAAGTGAATGGCGTACTCGCCCATGGGAGTGTCTCCATGGCGAAGGTTCAACAAGGAGGCGCATGCCGACGAGACTTATCCAGGTTCCTCAAATACCATACGAAATGTCTGTAGGAACCCCTGGAAATCACGGGTCTCTGGTCCTTGTCGTTTCCAGATGGGGTTTACCCATGCGAGGGCCCTGCCAGTGAGGAGAGAGACGATGAAAGTCACCCTTGCATCGTCAGTGGAAAATGCTTTGGCATACAGGCTGAAGTGGATTTGGCACTGGTTGAGAAATCCGCCGCAGGTCCTCGCGTCTCCATCATAGTGATGAGGAAGTGGCAGAGAAAATCAAGGGTGAGCAATGCTAGTAGGTGTAGTCGGATGATCCATACTGCAAGGAGGTGTAGTAGGAGGAACAGCAGAGGCAATAGAAGCACATGCTGGAGGAACTGCAGCTTGCGCATCCAGTCGCTCTGTAGTGGAGTTCACCGCCTGGAGGAGTTGGTCCTGTTGTAATTGGCAGACTAGCATATCCGACTGCATGGCTTGTGATGTCGTCATGGTCTTGAGTTGACCAGCGGGGTCCATGGCCTGAGCATACTGACACGATCTGTGGGTATGTGGACCCACTGGGCCATAGCGGTATAGCAGCTGGCCAAACAGGGTACATAGCCAATGTCTATAGTTTGGATAAAGGTACCTGTGGCAATTCAGGCAGTAGCGATGGTTTAGGCTCGCATGGAACTCTGGCAGCAGTCAGACAACAGGTGTGGAGGGTGTAGTAGGCGACGACACAACACGACTCCAACTCAGTATATCACAGGTGTCACGATGCGGGGTGTGGACCCAATGGGCCGTACCACGTAGCGGGATGGCACCTGGCCAAACATGTATAGTACAGAGTCTATAGTCCAGAAAGGGTACCTGTGGCAACTCGGACAGTAGCAAGGCAGGCTCGGCTGGGACCAGGCAGCAGGTAGACGTCAGGCGTGGAGTAGCAGAGCAATATTCCACACGAATACAGCACAACATGACAACAGCTCAGCACGGCACTTGACCAGGATATTACGAGATACAGGATACAGGATACAGGAACAGGTAACACTTGGGAACTGGAAGACACTAGGAGACCATTTGCAAGACAAACTTTGGATAAGAAACAACGCCCAGGCAAAGAACAAGAGGGCAGAGCCCTTTTTATAGTCCAGTAGCATTCTGGGCTTGATTGCAGACTTCCTGCAATTATGTGTGCACTGGCCCTTTAAGATAATGCATGCGCGGGCGCACGTTCCCTCCGGGAGACAGTCTCGATACCTGGAAGTGAGTGTCGGCGCCTCACAGGGGGAAGACACTGCAGAGAATTCACATGTCCAGGGCCGCAGCCGTCGAGGGGTAAGGGCCATAGACGTTACAACAGGAACAAGGTAGCACGGGAAACAGGATACAGGTAGCAGGAACAGGAACACTGGAACTGGAAAACACTCAAGGAACCATTTGCAAAGACAGACATGGGTAGATACAAACACGCTCAGGCAATGCAGGGAGGGGCAGAGCCCTTCTTATAGTCCAGGGTGATCTGGGAGCAATCAGCTCAATCTCACACATGTGTGCGCTGTGGCACCTTAAGGCTGGACTGAGCTTGCGAGTGCACCCTAGTGGTCACTGCGGAACAGGACGGCCGCATGTGCAGACATCTCTGGAGAGAAGGGCGTCGACAGAATGGGAGGAGTTCGTTGTCAGCGTCCACGGACGTTACAGTTATAGGTCTTGCTGCAGATCTTTCACGCACACACAACATGCCTCATCCACTGCATTTTTATGTTATTTTTACCAATAGTGGCTCCAATAAGGATCTATGATGCTGCTTGTTCAGGTCATTAGACCCTTCGTGAGGCCAGGAATTGCAGTCTTTGCAGTGTGGAGATGGTGTGACTCCAACTTTTTATAGGGCTTGCTGCTCGTCTTTCACAACACAGAATGCCCTATCCATTACGTTACTATTCTGTTTTTTTCCCATGGTGACCCCAATAGGAGCGATACAAAGCAGTACAAAAGAGTAAAAATGCTGCATGAGAGTGCTGGAGAGAGTTTAAGCATTTCATACATTCAGCCAAAAAGATATTAAAAAAAGTTACAAGATATCGTAAAAGCTTAAAGTAACTATAAAGGATGCAGGATTGTTTAAAATTAAATGTGCAGTCTTATTTTTGTCATGAAAAGATTAAAAACATTTCAATCACTTTCAATCACTTGGAATAAGTCACTTAGGTAAATAACAGGGATTACACCGGAAGAAAACGTCTATATACAAGCAAATTATTCCCACATGTGAGGTTTTTATACAAACATATTTTACTTCTTACTTACTGTACTAGAAATCAGGGTTTTTTTACATTATGGATCATATTTATGCACTTATTGATAAAGATTCTCTAAAGATATACAGTTAGGTCCAGAATTATTTGGACAGTGACACAATCTTCATGATTTGGGCTCTGCATGCCACCACATTGGATTTGAAATGAAACACCTGAGATGCAATTGAAGTGTAGACTTTCAGGTTTAATTCAAGGGGTTGAACAAAAATATCTTGTGAAACGTTTAGGAATTGCAACCATTTTTCTACACAGCCTCCTCATTTCAGAGGCTCAAAAGTAATTGGAAAATTAACATTACCATAAATAAAATGGTTTTTTTAATACTTTGTAGAGAATCCTTTGCAGGCAATGACTGCCTGAAGTCTGGAACCCATGGACATCACCAAACGCTGGGTTTCCTCCTTTGTGATGCTTTGCCAGTGTATCGTCCGTGGTCGCTGACCACGAACTCCTTCCATCCAGTCGACACCCTTCTCTCCAGAGATTTCTGCACATGCGGCTGTTCTGTTCCACAGTGACCACCAGGGTGCGCTCGCGAGCTCAGTCCAGACTTAAGGAGCCAGAGCGCACATAGGTGTGAGAATGAGCTGATTGCTCCCAGAGCACCCTGGACTATAAGAAGGGCTCTGCCCCTTCCTGTATTGCCTGAGCTTTGTTGTTGTTACCCTAGTTTGTCTCTGCAAATGGTTTCCTAGTGTCTTCCAGTTCCCAGTGTTTCCCGTTCCTGCTACCTTTATCCCTTACTATCCTGGTCAAGTGCCATATCGAGTTGGAGTCGTGCTGGGCCGTATATCACGCCTGTCCAGGTGTCCGCCTGCTGCCAAAGTCCCGTCCGAGCCTGCCTTGCTACTGTCCGAAGCTATCTGAGGTACACCTATATGAACTTTAGACTTTGACCTGTGTCCTGTTGGCCAGCTGCCATACCATTAAGGCGGTATGGTCCAGTGGGTCCACGTACCCAACGTGACACAGCCAGGCCTTTACTGCAGCTGTCTATAGTTATTGCTTGTTTGTGGGTCTCTCTCCTTTAAGTTTTGTGTTAAGCAAGTGAAATGCATGCTCGATCGAGTTGAGATCTGGTGATTGACTTGGCCATTGCAGAATATTCCACTTCTTTGCCTTAAAAAACAGAAGGGTTGCTTTCGCAGTATGTTTTGAGTCATTGTCCATCTGTACTGTGAAGCGACATCCAGTCATCCTTGTTGCATTTAGTTGAATCTGAGCAGAAATATATCCCTGAACACTTCAGAATTCAGCCGGCTGCTTCTGTCTTCAGTTACATCATCAATAAACACTAGTGACCCAGTGCCTTTGGCAGCCATGCATGTCCTTGCCATCACACTACCTCCACCATGTTTTACAGAGGATGTGGTGTGCTTTGGATCATGAGCAGTTTGAAGCCTTCTCCATACTTTCTTCATCCCATCATTCTGGTACAGGTTGATCTTAGTTTCATGCTATTCCAGAACTGGGCTGTCTTCTTTAGATGTTTGGCAAAGTCTAATCTGGTCTTTCTATTTTTGAGGCTGATTAATGGTTTGCACCTTGTGGTGAACCCTCTGCATTTGCTCTCATGAAGTCTGCTCTGTATGGTAGACTTAGATACTGATACACCTACTTCCAGGAGAGTGTTCCTCACTTGGGTAGATGTTGTGAAGGGGTTTTTCTTCACCATGGAAAAGATTCTGCGATCATCCACCACTGTTGTCTTCCATGGACGTCCAGGCCTTTTGGAGATCACGAGATCACCAGTGCGCTCTCTTTTTTTCAAGAATGTAAAAAACTGTTGATTTGGCCACTCCTAACATTTGTGTTGTCTCTGATGGATTTCTTAATTTTTTTCAGTCTAACGATGGTCTGTTTCTCTTGGATTGAGAGCTCCTTTGATCTCATGTTGTGGGTTCACAGCAACAGCCTCCAAATGCAAATGCCACACCTGGAATCAACTCCAGACCTTTTACCTGCTTAATTGATGATGGATTAACGAGGGAATAGCCCATGCAGCCCATTAAATAGCTTTTGATATAATTGTCCATTTACCTTTGGTCCATTGAAAAAGAGGCAGCTACAGATCTGTAATTCCTGAACCCTTCCTCAAATTAGGATGTGAATACCCTCAAATTAAAGCTGAGAATCTGCACTTTAAGCCTATATTGATTATATAACTGTATATTCAATATGATTTGGTAAACAGCTAAAATGCCCAAACTTGTGTCACTGTCCAAAGAATTCTGGACCTAACTGTAAGCCTTAACCAGAAAAAAAACCAAATCAAAGTACAAAGTCTCTCACACAGTATAATATATATTCTGCAATTTTATTGTACAACTAGGCAGATTTTCAAAACATTTATGGCAGTTTTCTGGCGTAAAATGCATTAAAAATATAGCTTTTAGTTTGTGAATGCAGCAATTGGGGAAAAACTGGCGCACCACTCATATGGTGAGACAGTAATAATAAATCTTCCCCAAAGTACTATAAAAAGGAAAAGTGGTAATAGTTTATTTACATATGTATATGTAATGAATGCACCAGTTCCCCATTTCTTATAGTGGCATGAAGCCGCTGGGCAGACTCATCACATGTTTCTCCCTGTCTGCTCAATTCACTACTTTGCACTAAACTCTGCTTATGTATAGTATGTGTAATACAGTGTAGGGCAGGGGTCCCAAGCACGTGGCCCGCGGGCCGCATGCGGCCCCTGGGACTGTCATCTGCGGCTCACGGGACACAGAGCCACTAGTGCAGGCTCTGCTCTGGGACTCTGTGGAATTCTCTGACATCTCTGTTCACGTATGAACAGTGATGTCTTGGGCTTCCCCAGAGCAGAGTCCCCGTGCAGAGCGCTAGTATAGGCTATGCTCCGGGACTCTGTGGAATTCCCTGACATAGCTGTCCATATATGGACAGTGTTGTCAGGGTCTTCCCCAGAGTGGAGTCCCAGGCAGATCTTTAGTATAGGCTCTGCTATGGAACTCTGTGGAATCCCCTGAACATCGCTGTCCACATATGGACAGTGTTGTCAGGGTCATCCCCAGAGCGGAGTCCCGGGCAGAGCGCTAGTATAGGCTCTGCTCCGGGACTCTGTGGAATCCTCTGACATCGCTGTCCACATATGGACAATGTTGTCAGAGTCTTCCCCAGAGCTGGAGTCCCGGGCAGAGCGCTAGTATAGGCTCTGCTCCAATACTCTGGGGAAGCCTCTGACATCGCTGTCCATACATCGACAGTGATGTCAGGGGCTTCTCTAGAGCAGGAGTCCCAGTGATGTCAGGAGCACAGCTGGAGTCCCAGGAAGAGCCTACAAGCGCTCTGCCCGGGACTCCAGCTCTGGGGTTGCTGCTGACATCCATGTCCATATATGGACAGTGATGTCGGGAGCAGAGCTGGAATCCTAGTTAGAGTGCTAGAAGCGGCTCTGCTCCGGGACTCCAGCTCTGGGCAAGCCCCTAACATCACTGTCCATATATGGACACTGATGTCAGTGGCTTCCCCAGAGTTCCGGCGCAAAGCCTATACTAGTGATCTTTCCGGGACACCGGCTCTGGGGTTGCCCCTGATATCACATTCCAGTCCAGGAGGATCCCCTAACGTCACTGTGTATGGACAGTGACGTCAGGGGCTCCAACAGCAGAGGAATCCCCAGCCAAAGCGTCGGCAACACTCTGGCTGGGGATTCCACTCCTAGAGGGAGCCCCAATGGAGCTGTCTACTTGGGGTGTGTGTGGCATTATCTGCGAAGGGTACTGTGGCAGCGTCTGTGAAGGGCACTGTAGGAGCATCTGCGGAGGGCACTGTGGCAGCTTCTGCGGAGGGCACTGTGGCAGCGTCTGCGGAGGGCACTTTGGCAGCATCTATGTAGGGCACTGTGGCATTATCTACAAGTGGGTGTGTGGCAGTATCTACAGAGGGCACTGTGGCATTATCTACAGAGGGCACTGTGGTAGTATCTACAGAGGGCACTGTGGTAGTATCTACAGAGGGCACTGTGGCATTATCTACAGAGGGCACTGTGGCATTATCTGCAGAGGGCACTGTGGTATTATCTACAAGTGGGTGTGTTGCATTATCTACAGAGGGCACTGTGGCAGTATCTACAGAGAACATTGTGGCATTATCTACAGGGGGCACCGTGGAATTATCTACAGAGGGCACTGTGGCACTATCTACAGAGGGCACTGTGGCATTATCTACAGAGGGCACTGTGGCGTTATCTACAGAGGGCACAGTGTCATTTTCTACAGAGGACTCTGTGGCACTATCTAAAAAGGGGCTGCCCAATCATCACATGTGTGTCTGCCAAACACTGCCAACTGAGCCGCCAGATTGCATTTAGCGACACTTAAGCTGGAAAACAGGATTGTTGAAATAAGCACGTGCAGAAATCTCACACATTTTAAACCTAGCTTTATTATTATATTAATGTAGTATGATTATATTAGTTCAAATAATGAATTGATTAACAATAATTTTGTATTGTATCAAATTTGAAAGTAATGCGGCATGTCAACATCCCATTTTTTTCTATATGTGGCCCGCTTACCCGGCTGAGTTTGAGACCCGTGGTCTAGGGTAATACAGTCCAGCGCTTCACAATACTTCTTTCCATTATGAGAAATTGTTGGAAGCTTTGGTCTAAAGCCATACCAGACATATGTTGCCAATTATAAATTACAATGTCAAGGCCCCTACATTTTATTGATTTTAACTTGCCCTTGGAGATTCACTTTAAATGAATTGTATTATTACTTTAATTTTAGCTATATTAATAAAAAGTAAGTATGCAAAAGAGAAAAACAAATTGTGGGGTTTTCTTTACATGTTGTACAGATATAGCACCCTTAACCCATGAAATTCACATCGTCAAGAAACTTTAACTTGACCTTTTTCAATGGCTTTTAAATGGCTTATGTTGTGTGATATCACGCTGCAGGATGTTATTAGAATCAAGATAAAATGTGCTACATTTGTAGTTATTATTTCTTTTTATGAAATGACTTCTGACCCTGCCCCAGTCTACACAGAAAATCTGAAAGTAAGCTGAAGAAAACAGAAAATGTCACCCTATTGTGGCTAGTGTGAAAAATGCAATATCTTCATATCTCTATATGTATTATATGTTTATGATAAAAAAAACTGATCTAATAAGTCATTTTCTGCTGGTACATTCCTTTTACGTTACTATTAACAAGTTTATAAATTGAATTGAATTTCCTAGGCTTAACAAATGTTCTTGACCATTTGTAATGAGCAGCTCCGCAGAGATCTTCAACACAGTTTGAAGCAAATTAACACTTCTTTGAAAAGCACCAGTATTAGAAACATATTAGTACAGATGACGTATGCAACCATATTAAGGAACTTAGGAACAATTATTCTATTTCTGGGGAAAGAAACAGGATGCTACTCTTTTTAATAGTGCATCCAGATGACAACTAAAAGAAAGACATGTACTGTAAGGACAGTGGCATAACTATAGGAGTTGCAGTGGTTGCAGTTGTGACTGGGCCCACAGGTCCACCTGCCATCTGCCTTGAGCAACTTATATGTAAATAAAGTTATTGAAATAAGTACATTCCCTGTACTTCCAGGAGGAACTGACTCCTCCAGGCACTGGAGAAGTAGCGGGACCCGACGCCACCCGAAACGAAGAGACCCCACACCACAGCATCCATCAAAAAACAACGGGACCAAGATGCCCCCGCATCCTGCTGGCTGTCAACGAGAAAGTGCTTGATCCGACTGAGGACAGCAAACCCCATGGCCCTGGTGAGAGACGGGCACAAGCCTGGATTCAGGGATCTGTGGGGCTGTAGGTTGGGAAGTGTCTTGCTGTTCAGTGGGGGGGAGGGATGGCAGTAAATCCTTGGGGGGGGCCTCATTCAAAAGTTTGGTATGGGGCTCTGCACTTTATAGATATGCCCCTGTAAAACGAGGCATAATATTGTCCATGTTTCTATGTTCTCATTTTTTTTTTAGTAAGGTATAGTGTTAAAACTTATATGACTTTATTTATAAATTTAAATTAAAGTTTTTCAGTCGTGTGCATGGTGTCTTAGTAAGATTCTGTGGGCTGTGATACTTTCAGTATTAGGGCATGTTCACACGTAGCGGAATTGCTGTGGAATTCCACTGCGGACAGTCCTCAGTGGAGTTCTCCAGCGGCCGTTTTTTACATTTGTTTCAATACATTTTTAGGCAAGTTAGTTCAGACATTGCGGAAAACTCCGCTGCGGACCATAGGCTGCGGTGCAGAATTTTCCCTCCGCAGCATGCACTGTCTGTTGCGGAGAAGTAGCAGAATTTCACTGCGGATTTCAGCCTTTGCAATGCAAAAACTGAAATCTGTGGCAAGTCCGCTGTGTTTTCTGCAACATCTGAATTACCTGTCAATTATGCAAATGTTGGTGCAGATTCGTTGCACCAAATCTGCACCAACATTTGCAGCGGAAATTCTCCGCCACGTGTGAACATGCCCTTACTGTACACTCAGTCTGTTTAGCTAAGGGTTAAAGTATTAGAAAATACATCTAAAATATTATATTTAGACTAGAATATTAATAAATTATATGAGCGTTTGCTAAAAACATATGCAGCAGTTTACTTTGCCTGTGTACAGGTTTTTAAAGCTAGGAATCAGTTTTTGGACTTCTTTATCATCTTTTCATTGTTACATAAGACTTTACTAAAACATATCCGACATTTTGATGAAATGTCATGTTTCACATGAAGTTTGTTGAATTTAAGATTTATGTTTCTGTATTTCCAGTGTAATTGGGTGCACAGCTATTTCGTAATAATTATTTCCAACATCTTGTCAATGCAGAATAATAAACAAGAGATAAACCGAGAAACTGTCCAAAATGCAGAGGTGCCGCATGTGTTGCTTTTTTCATGGTTTTATTGTTCATATTTGGACTGTGATGTCAATGTGGATGGTCCAAACATGTGGGCATATCAGTCTATATCTATTTTTCTACTTTTATTAACAGAAGTTTTCTTTATAATTTATCAGATTACTTATTAGCCTTTTGCATCAATGTATAGTAATTCTTAAATCTCCGCTATTGCTCTTACTGTCCAAATGACAAATTCCATGGGAAACTTAAATAAAATAGAAAAGGCTCTGAAAACTACGTTTTTTAGTAATAAAAAAAAATGCTATGAAGCAAAGCATTCATCAATCACTGCAGCTAACGTTTAAATAGGGAGAGACCAAATATGACTGGTCTGCTCTTCAATTACGAATGGCATTTAAATGACCCATTCACTGGGTCAATGGGGGGCCCAGTGGTCTGAGCCAGGGCCGCCATCAGGAATTTCAGCTAAATTTTCTGGGCCCCCCTACCGTGGCACCGCCTGTTAACGGTACTCCGTCCAGCACTATATCATGGTACCCAGGGCCGCCATACGGGGGGGTATTAGGGGTACTGATGTGAGAGGCCCGGCCAAACCTAATTAAAAGGGGGGCCCGGCAAACTGCCGCGACTTGCCTTTGGTAGAAAAAAAACAGGCCCCTGCAATGGGGCCCGTTTTTTTCACCAAAAGAATGTCGTTAGCTGCGGGCCCCCCTTTCAATTAGGTTTGGCCGGGCCTCTCACATCAGTACCCCCTAATACCCCCCCTGATGGCGGCCCTGGGTAGCAAGGGGGTCGTCATGGGGGCCGTCAAACACCGCCGCCCGTGCGACCGATCGCGCGCACCCGCAAACTCCCGCGCATGCGCACCCGCAACCGCCTGGAACCGCGCACCGAATTTTGAGGCAGATTTTGACCTGCCCACACTATCTTGCCGCGTTTTTTGCCCGCGGCGATTGATAAAAGCAGACAAAAACCGCAGGGAAAAATGCATTTTCTGCCTCCCATTGATTTCGATGGGAGGTCAGAGGCGGAAGGAACTGCGGCAAGAAAGGACGTGCTGCTTTTTCTTTTTTCCGCGACTGGCTCCCATTGATTTCAGATTAAATCAATGGGAGGAGGTTTTGGAAGTTTTTTGGTGCTGATTCTGACGCAGTGTCCGAGTCAATATTAAGGCCCAAAAACTCTGTGAACTGGGCCTTATTGTTAGGGCTTATTCAGACGAACGTGTAATACATCCGTGCAACGTGCGTGATTTTCACGCGCCTCGCACGGACTTATGTTACTCTATGGGGCCGTGCAGACTGTCAGTGATTTTCACGCAGTGTGTGTCCGCTGCGTAAAACTCACGACATGTCCTATATTTGTGCATTGTTCGCGCATCACGCACCCATTGAAGTCAATGGGTGCGTGAAAATCACGCCCAGCACTTCCGCAGCAGTATAAACTATGAATGAAAACAGAAAAGCACCACGTGCTACAAACATACAAACAGAGTGTCATAATGATGGCGGCTGCGCGAAAATCACGCAACCACGCATCATACGCTGCTGACACACGGAGCTGTTATGGAGCTTTTGCATGCGCAAAACGCCACGTTTTTTGCGCACGCAAAAAGCACACGCTTGTGTGAATCCGGCCTTAGGGTAGGAACACACTAGGCATGAACACTGCGGATTTTATGCAACACATTTTATTGTGGAAAATCCGCAGCGTATTACAGTCGCAGCAAAGTGGATGAGATTTGAACAAATCTCATACACACGCTGCAAAAAAAATTGACCTGCAGTGTGGCTTTTTAAGCCGCAGAATGTCAATTTATTCTGTGGAATCGCTGCTCCTCTGTTGCGGAAATGCTGTGGTTCTGCTGCAAAAATCACAAATGAGAAAAAAAAGGCACTTTTTTAAATTTATAAAAAAGTTTAGACTTACCCAGGCCGTAGTCCTGGTGACGCGATCCTCTATTCTTAGCGCAGCCCGGCCTCCTGTCATGACGATTCATCCCATGTGACCGCTGCAGCAGTCACATGGTCTACAGCGTCATCCCAGGAGGCGGGGCTACGTTCAGAAGAGAGAGATGCGTCACCTAAACTACGGCCGGGGCATGTCTAAACTTTTTTTTCCCTGCAGGATTCCCGCAGCGGACATGCCTCACCAAACCTGCACCACTATTTGGTGCGGTTTTGCTGGCAGAATTCCCTGCGGCTACCGGGGCGGAGGGGGGTGGGCCCGCAGCTCACGACATTCTGTGGTGAAAAAACGGGCCCCATTGCAGGGGCCCGTTTTTTTCTACAAAAGGCAAGTCGCGGCAGTTGCCGGGCCCCCCTTTCAATTAGGTTTGGCCGGGCCCCTTGCACCAGTACCCCTAATAGCCCCCTGATGGCGGCCCTGGTCTGACCCCTACTGTACAATCAATTTTTATGATTTAGTTAATTGAAAGGTCATAAAACACGTGCAATGAGCATGAGCTACAGAGAGAAAAAAGAAAACAAATGTTCTATGCTCAGATTATTTTTTGAAATTCAGACATTTTAATATATTTTAAATATGATATTTGCATAAATAAAGGTAAATTGTACAATTATACACAGATTTTATCAATTCTTAAAGCATTATTTTCATGCCTGCACCTTTTATCTATAAAAAAATAATATACATTTGACAAGTAATTGCATCCTGTGTACTTGATTTACAGTTGATTTTATGATAACCCATTGAAACTATACTTAATATATTTTAGTTTGATTTCATCATAGAACATTTATACAACAGACACCTTTATTTTCACAGTAGCACCTATTCCCCGTTACCTATCAGAGGACGTCAAGTCAGAAGAAGGGAGGCTGGACCGGCGCACACTGGAGCTGTCTCTGCTGGATCGCACCCTGGATTTCTTCACAGGCACGTTTGGCCGGCCTGTGGTGTTCGCCACACCCTTCCATCGGGGTACCCATTAACGGAAAGGCAAACATCCGTTTGCATTACCATTGATTTCAATGGTAATGCTTCCATTGCAAATGGTTTCCGTTTTTTTCCGTTCCATAAGGTTTCCGTTTTATTCGCTGAATCAACAGAGCAGTCTGACAAAAAGGTCTGACGGAACCCATCAACGGAAACCAAATGCTGATGTGAACAGGCCCTTACAGAGAATCGCTGCCAGAATAATACTGCTGCAAAAAAAATACAGTGTTAGGCCCCATGCACACAAACGTAAAAACGCCCGTAATTACAGGCCGTAATTACGGCACGTTTTTACGGGCCCATGGACTTCTATTGGCCACGGGTACCTCCCCGTATGCTTACGGGAAGGTGCCTGTGCCGTTGAAAAATATAGAACATGTCCTATTTCCGACCGGCACGGGCAGGCACATAGAAGTCTATGGGGCTCCCGTAATTACGGGTGACTACATGTGTGCACCTGTAATTACGGGAGAATTGCTAGGCGACGTCAGTAAATAGTCACTGTCGAGGGTAATAAAAGAGTTAAACGATCGGCAGTAACTCTTTCAGCACCCTGGACAGAAACTACTGATCACAATATAGATCAACCTGTAAAAAAAAAGACGTTCACACTTACCCAGAACTCCCTGCTTATTCCTCCAGTCCGGCCTCCTGGGATGACGTTTCAGCCCATGTGACTGCTGCAGCCAATCACAGGCTGCAGCGGTCTCATGGACTGCCGCGTCATCCAGGGAGGTCGGGCTGGATGTCAAGAGAGGGACGCTTCACCAAGACAACGGCCGGGCAAGTATGAATTTCTTTTACTTTTACTACGGAAAGGGCTGTCCCTTCTCTCTATTCTGCACTGATAGAGAGAAGGGCTGCTGATTAGTGCAGTGCAATTTTGCTGAGAAAACGTGCCCGTAAATACGGGTGGAATGCTGGTGATAATACGGGTCGAATATGTGTGACCAAGGATCCGTATTTACACCAGTATTTACGGGAGTGAAAAAATACGTTCGTGTGCATGAGGCCTTACACCATAATCCAGTCTTTGTCTAGATAGATTTATATCTATCTATGCAATCAGTGGCATAACTATAGGGGTCGCAGCGGTCGCACGGCCCTCCGCACCACATCAATGAAAAGTTACTATAGTAACTGGAGCCTATGTAAGAACTACATGGGCCCCTGTTACTATAGTAACTGACATTACTCTCCCCCCTCTCTTTTCGGAGCGCAGTGGAGGTTCTGACGTCACAGCGCTGTGCGCAGCGCATGACGTCACAACGCTATAGGATGCGCACAACATCCTGACACTTGATGGAGTGAGGATCTCCGCTGTGGCCGAAGAGTAGGGTAAGTTTAATATCACTGGCTTGCTGAAGTCCGTGACCCCCCGCCAATCAACTGTTTTGAAGGGGGTGCAGCCGCTCGTACGAGCGCTGCTTCACCTTCATTCTGGTCACTTTCTCCCACTGTGAATCGCTGACACGGACATGTCAGCGATTCACAGTGTGAGCAAGTGAGGAAAATTAAGGGGAAGGAGCGCTCGTACGAACGGCTGCACCCCCTTCAAACAGCTGATTGGTGATTGGCGGCGGTGCCGGGAGTCGGACCCCGACCCATCAGATATTGATGGCCTATCCTGAGGATAGGCCATCAACGTTTAGGGACTTGACAACCCCTTTTAAGCCTGCCATGTATTAGGCTTAGATACAGGGCCCCAGCAGACTGTAATCTTATACTGTATAAGATTACTGTCTGCTGGACCCTGTATCTAAGCCTACCTTAGGCTTAGATACAAGGTCCAACAAACAGTATCACACATGCACATGTTCCCTGTTTCTAAAGCCCTGTTCACATTACCGCTGCCGTTCTGTTGAGGGGTCCTGTCGGGTCAACCCCTCAACAGAAAGGGAAACAGAAACCTTAGCTTCCGTTTGCATCACCATTGATCTCAATGATGATGGAAACTTTGCTAATGGTTTCCGTTTGTCACCGTTGTGAACGGGTTCCGTTGTTTTGGTGGAATCAATAGTGCAGTCGACAATGCAAAACAACTGAATCCTGTCACAACAGTGACAAATGGAAACCTTCAGCAACGTTTCCGTCAACATTGAGATCAATGGTGAGGGAAACGGAAGCTGAGGTTTCAGTTTGCCTTTCTGTTGAGGGGTTACCCGGCGGAACCCCTCAATGGAAGGGCTGCAGTGATGTGAACAGGCCCTTACTAATGTTTTTTTGTGTGTTTTTTTACGGGTTCGGATGTTGGACTACGTCGGATTCAAGGACTACTTCGATGACGGCTTTTTTATTCTCAATAAAATGGTTAATAAGGGTTGTGTATATATTTTTTCTATGTCTTTGCATTTTTTTAAACTTTATCGCTACCGCCTTACTAATGGCCACTGACTAATTGACAGCATCCATTACTAAGGCGGGGCTTAGTATTAGTCGGAGAAAAGGCTAACACTAACTCGCATTATTACCCCGCTACCCACCGCCACCAGGAGTGCCGGGAAGAGCCGGGTACGATCCACTACCCGACCATCTGTAGTGATGGATGGGCACTGAGGCGGCCGCAGGCTGGTATTAGTAGGCCGGGAAAGGCCAAAAACAATGGATCACTTAGGAGACCCAGCGATGCAGCTGAAAGCTGCGGGCCACCGGCCATGAGAATTTTGGGGGGCCAAGAAGAACCTTTGCATCGGTGCCCATGAGCCTTTAGCTACGCCACTGTATACAATCTACCCATTTATCTTTTGATCTATCTATCTACCTTTCTATCTTTACTAGAATATTAGAATAGACAGGTATGGAATATATAATTATATAGCAATAGAAAGCAGCAGCACTCACTAGAAACAAATGTGTAGGTGCCAAGCAAGTCATCCAGATCCAAGGACAAGGCAGTATATAAAAATAGAAATCTTGCAGCACTCCAAAAGTGTGAAAAATAAGTGGTTTTATTCAGCCAACAAACAGCGACGTTTCTGTCCTACAATAGGACCTTTATCAAGCATGCTTGATAAAGGTCCTATTGTAGGACAGAAACGTCGCTGTTTGTTGGCTGAATAAAACCACTTATTTTTCACACTTTTGGAGTGCTGCAATATTTCTATTTCTATATATATTTATATATATATATATATATATATATATATATATATATATATATGGAGGAAAATCCCACAGCACTCCATGTTAGTGAAAAAATGGTGGTTTATTAAGCCAGCACAAGCTGCAACATTTCCGTCCTGATATGGGACCTTTATCAAGCATAGTGGTACATACATCATGTGAGCCATATATAGTGAATATCTCATACGCATAATGAGTGAACATTAAGACAGTATACATTAAAAAGCATAAATGTGAGCTTAAATGGATACACTTATTGGGTTCCTTACATCCTAGGGGCCTTAATATTGAGTTTAATATGGCTAGATTGAATTACATGGCCTTTGGAATGTTGGGTGTCCTTGCAATGTCTTCCTTGTTAAATGTATATATACACGCATGTATGTAACAGCATGCGGTATGTGATACATGTTACACAACAAAGTTTTTTGTTTTAGAACAATTGTGACAATCTTGTTGAACAACCTTTTACTTGTATAAAATATTGATGTTTTTCAGATAATTTTTGGATTTTCCTCCATATCTATATCCCCTGGATCTGCTTGCACCTGAGACCATCTTGGAATTGCATTTTGAGTGCTGCTGCTTTTCTATTTGTAGTTATATATATATATATATATATATATATATATATATATATATATATGCATATATATATATATATATATGCATATATATATATATATATATATATATATATATATATATATAATATATATCATTAGCGGTTTAGTTTTTGCTAGCTGTAGCTATATAGTCTGTTCGATAGTGTGTACGAATATATAGTATATACCAGTTAGTTTGTATGTATATATATATATATATATATATATATATATATATATGTGTGTATAAAATCTGTAATCTGTTTGTTATTAAAAACATATATATAATTTTTTTTGGGTTAGATAGTGTTAGTGACATTATGGTGAAGAAGTTATATAGCGCTGAGGAGGCATATGCCATGCTGTGATCAGCATCAGAGATGGCGTCAGAAATGGATCCTGTTTTAGGCAGGTTCATCTTCAGAAGACGTTATCCTTGACGCAGTTGAAACTGCAGAAAAATGATGCGCAGGGCCTACTAGTGCTATAGCACAGGATAGCCTGGTCCCTCCAGTTCAGGCTCTCGTATGGGCACCTGCTCCATCTTTTGTGCCTAGAATTCACGTATATACTTCCACTCCCCCCAATTAGTTGGTACATTTTGGAAGGGAACTTGCTTTTCCTTCAACGAGTCCCAATGTAATTGGCTCAAACTTGTAAATATAAACATGATTGTTCCTTTTGTGGAGGAAACCATGCCATGTCAAGATGTTTCAAGAAAGCGACTTTGGCTGGTCAACCCTCTGCAAAAGAGTTATTGTCCAAAAGCATTGACTCCAGTAAATCTGGGGACAATGCTACCTTGGTTAGAGTGTTACCCAAACCACTCGATGGCTCAGCTGCTCATTGAGGGTATTGGGGCAGGTTTTAAAGTTCCAAGTTATTCTGGTACAGGATGTACAGTTAGGTTCATAATTATTTGGAGAGTGACACAAGTTTTGGAATTTTAGCTGTTTACCAAAACATGCTCAATATACAGTTATATAATCAATATGGGCTTAAAGTGCAGACTCTCAGCTTTAATTTGAGGGTATTCACATCCTAATTTGAGGAAGGGTTTAGGAATTACAGCTCTTTAATACGTAGCTGCCTCTTTTTCAAGGGACCAAAAGTAATTGGACAATTATCTCAAAGCTATTTAATGCACTGCATGTGCTATTCCCTCATGAATCCATCATACATTAAGCAGTTAAAAGGTCTGGAGTTGATTCCAGATGTGGCATTTGCATTTGGAAGCTGTTGCTGTGAACCCACAACATGAGGTCAAAGGCGCTCTCAATGGAAGTGAAACAGACCATCGTTAAACTGAAAAAAAAATGAAGAAATCCATCAGAGAGATAGCACAAATGTTAGGAGTGGCCAAATCAACAGTTTGGTATATTCTTAAAAAAAAGAGCGCACTGGGCATCTCAGGAAGTCCAAAAGGCCAGGATGTCCACAAAAGACAACAGTGGTGGATTATTGCAGAATCCTTTCCATGGTGAAGAAAAACCCCTTCACAAAATCGTCCCAAGTGAAGAACATTCACCTGGAAGTAGGTGTATCAGTATCTAATTCTACCATAAAGAGACGACTTCATGAGAGCAAATACAGAGGGTTCCCCACAAGGTGCAAACCATTAATCAGCCTCAAAAATAGAAAGGCCAGATTAGACTTTACCAAACAACATCTAAGGAAGCCTGCCCAGTTCTGAAACAGCATGAAACTAATATCAACCTGTACCAGAATGATGGGAGGAAGAAACTATGGAGAAGGCTTGGAATGGCTCATGATCCAAAGCACACCAAATCCTCTGTAAAACATGGTGGAGGCAGTGTGATGGCATGGGCACGCATGGCTGCCAAAGGCACTGGGTCACTAGTGTTTACTGATGATGTGACTGAAGACAGAAGCAGGCGGATGTATTCTGAAGTGTTCAGGGATATACTTTCTGCTCAGATTCAACCAAATGCAGCAGGGTTGATTGGACATCGCTTCACAGTACAGATGGACAATGACCCAAAACATACTGCGAAAGCAACCAAGAGTTTTTCAAGGCAAATAAGTGGAATATTCTGCAATGGCCAAGTCAATCATCGAGCCTGCATTTTATTTGCTTAAGACAAAACTTAAGGCAGAAAGACCAACAAACAAGCAACAACTGAAGACAGCTGCAGTAAAGGCCTGGCAAAGCATCACAAAGGAGGAAACCCAGCGTTTGGTGATGTCCATGGGTTCCAGACTTCAGCCAGTCATTGCCTGCAATGGATTCTCTACAAGGTATTAAAAAAAACAACATTTTATTTATGGTAATGTTAATTTGTCCAATTACGTTTGAGCCCCTGAAATGAGGAGGCTGCGTAGAAAAATGGGGGCAATTCCTAAACTTTTCACAAGATGTTTTTGTTCAACCCCTTGAATTAAACCTGAAAGTCTACACTTCAATTGCATCTCAGTTGTTTCATTTCAAATCCAATGTGGTGGCATGCAGAGCCCACATGCGTGAGGATTTACTATTTGGCTTGAATTTTTGTCTAATTTTAATGGTGGTTCTCTTTGGCAGTCTGAGTTTGTGAGCTCTCAGCAACTTCAATTGTTTACTGATGCTTCTGGATCTTTTGGTTTTGGTGCATTTTGGGAGGGTTGCTGGTATGCGGCAGAATGGGACCAGGCTTAGGTTGATAATAGAGTTTTAAAAAAATATGGTTTTATTGAAGCTATTTGCTGTCATAGTTGCTTTGTCCTTATGGGGTACGGATTTGGAAAATAAACAAATTCTCCTTCACGCTGATAATAAGGCCGTATTGTGTTACATTTTCTGTCATCCAAATGCCCATTAGTAGTTCAATTATTAAGGCTTCTGGTTCTGCTGTGTCTTAAACTTAATATTTGGATTATAGCGGTGCATATACCTAGCCTAGACACTGTGACTGATGCACTTTCACTATTTTAGTTTACAAGGTTTCGCAAGCTGGTTCTTTTGGCGGAGGAAGTCAGGAAATATTTCCCGGAGCACCTCTGCGACATAATTTGGACTTTATTTGGACATAATTTTTGCCTTTTTGGAATATTCAGTAGCTAGAACAACTTGGACTGGTTAAGTCGCAGCATGAAGCAAATGGTGAATTGTTATGGGCACAAATAAATTATCAGCAGTTCATAGTTCTGATTAATTAAGAAGCTGGGTCGTTGGTATTCTAAATGTTTTAGGCCCATGTCGGGTGGAAAGGATGCACAGATTGGGACCAGACCCGAGAAATCTTCCGTCAGCTGACAACAATAGATCATATATTAGGTTCCGATGTTTGTTATCTAGTTCCGGTCCACGGCGCATGCGCGAGAGTCCGACCTGAGCCGCGAGATCCCTGCTGTCCGTCGTCACGCTCGCAATGCGCCTGCGTGCCCCCAGAGGACACGTGTCCATGGAGACAGAGCAGGCACAGCACGAGCGTAAAGACGACAGAGAGCCAGGGCGAGGCTCCCAGACTCACTCACACATGCGCAACCCCGGGACAAAAAGGTATTGAAGTGAATGTAGTGAACAGAGTCTATACTTGGGCTTAATTGTGAATGAAGTGTTGAAAGATGTAATGTTATGTCCCCTATTCAGAAAGATAAGAGAAAAAGAAAAGAGGGGGAGGAAGGGAAGGTAAAGAAAAGAAACAAACGGAAAAGGGAAGAAAAAGAAAAAGAAAAAAACGAAGGAAGAAAAACAAAAGAGAGAAAAGAGAAAGCAACAGAACATAAAGAAACAACGTAAGTACAAGTGATCAAAAGAGACATATCCACAGTAATTGTAACAAATGCATAAGTGTATAACTAATGATACAAGAATATATTAACAGACCGTACAATAAAATGCAATTAAAGTGATGCTAGAAATTACTATAATGAATTAATAAAAGTGCTGCTAGTTTATTAAAAGAAAACGCAAATTACAAGTGAATAAGAAGATCATGGGCAACATGAATCGAAGACGCAAGTAAACAAATATATGTCTTGCGATAATTGACATCCAAGAAAAATAATGATAATAATGAAAATAAACCATGTACAGTGAAGGAAATAAGTATTTGATCCCTTGCTGATTTTGTAAGTTTGCCCACTGTCAAAGACATGAACAGTCTAGAATTTTTAGGCTAGGTTAATTTTACCAGTGAGAGATAGATTATATTAAAAAAAAAAACAGACAATCACATAGTCAAAATTCTATATATTTATTTGCATTGTGCACAGAGAAATAAGTATTTGATCCCTTTGGCAAACAAGACTTAATACTTGGTGGCAAAACCCGTGTTGGCAAGCACAGCAGTCAGACGTTGTCACTCAGGATTTGACGGTACATGGCTCCATCCATTCTCCCATTGATGCGGTGAAGTAGTCCTGTGCCCTTAGCAGAGAAACACCCCCAAAACATAATGTTTCCACCACCATGCTTGACAGTGGGGACGGTGTTCTTTGGGTCATAGGCAGCATTTCTCTTCCTCCAAACACGGCGAGTAGAGTTAATGCCAAAGAGCTCAATTTTAGTCTCATCTGACCACAGCACCTTCTCCCAATCACTCTCAGAATCATCCAGATGTTCATTTGCAAACTTCAGACGGGCCTGTACATGTGCCTTCTTGAGCAGGGGGACCTTGCGGGCACTGCATGATTTTAATCCATTACGGCGTAATGTGTTACCAATGGTTTTCTTGGTGACTGTGGTCCCAGCTGCCTTGAGATCATTAACAGGTTCCCCCCGTGTAGTTTTCGGCTGAGCTCTCACCTTCCTCAGGATCAAGGATACCCCATGAGGCGAGATTTTGCATGGAGCCCCAGATCGATGTCGATTGACAGTCATTTTGTATGTCGTCCATTTTCTTACTATTGCACCAACAGTTGTCTCCTTCTCAACTTATAGTTTTGTAGCCCATTCCAGCCTTGTGCAGGTCTATGATCATGTCCCTGACATCCTTAGAAAGCTCTTTGGTCTTGACCATGTTTAGAGATGAGCGAACTTATGAAAAGTTCGGTTCGGCAGGTTCGCCGAATTTCGTGAAAAAGTTCGATTCGGACTGAACTAGTTCTGACCGAACCTGTAATACAAGAAAGCCCCTAAAAATCGTGTATAACACTGTTTAAAAGCCCTAGAAGCCCTGTATAACACTCCTAGGTCACCCATGAGTGCACTTGTGCATGTTGTATGCTTAATGCATTGTTAAAAAAGGTACAAAAATTAACCATTTTTGGCGGCAGATGCCTGCCAGGGTTCATACATATAAGGTGGTAAAAGAAGAAGCAATGGCTTTTGACAAGCCCTCAAAAAATGTACCCTTTATGGTGGCAGATGCCTGCCGGGGTTCTTCCATACATGGATGTAAAAGCAACAAGCAATGGCTTTTGACAAGCCCTCCAAAAATTGACCATTTTTATTGGCAGATGCCTGCCGGGGTTCTTCCATACATGGATGTAAAAGCAACAAGCAATGACTTTTCACAAGCCCTCCAAATATTGACCCTTTTTATTGGCAGATGCCTGCCGGGGTTCTTCCATACATGGATGTAAAAGCAACAAGCAATGGCTTTTCACAAGCCCTCCAAAAATTGACCCTTTTTATTGGCAGATGTCTGCCGGGGTTCTTCCATACATGGATGTAAAAGCAACAAGCAATGGCTTTTCACAAGCCCTCCAAAAATTGACCCTTTTTATTGGCAGATGTCTGCCGGGGTTCTTCCATACATGGATGTAAAAGCAACAAGCAATGGCTTTTCACAAGCCCTCCAAAAATTGACCCTTTTTATTGCCAGATGCCTGCCGGGGTTCTTCCATACATGGATGTAAAAGCAACAAGCAATGACTTTTCACAAGCCCTCCAAAAATTGACCCTTTTTTTTGGCAGATGCCTGCCGGGGTTCTTCCATACATGGATTTAACAGCAACAAGCAATGGCTTTTCACAAGCCCTCCAAAAATTTACCCTTTTTAATTGCAGATGCCTGCCGGGGTTCTTCCATACGTGGATGTAAAAGCAACAAGCAATGGCTTTTCACAAGCCCTCCAAAAATGGACCCTTTTTATTGGCAAGGGTGAGTAGTAGCAGCACATTAAAAGACACTGGACAGTCACAGGACAAAGTGCGTGTATTGGTGGTAGTAGAGGTAGCCAACACAGACAGCAAGGGTGGTAGACTGGTAGTAGCAGCACATTAAAAAAAGAGACTGGACGACAGTCACAGAACAAAGCCCTGTGGTGGGGCAGGCCTGCTTGTAGCAGATGGCAGTGGAGGTGTATTGGTGGTAGTAGAGGTAGCCAACACAGACAGCAAGGGTGGTAGTAGTAGTAGCAGCAGCACATTAAAAAAAGAGACTGGACGACAGTCACAGGACAAAGCCCTGTGGTGGGGCAGCCCTGCATGTAGCAGACGGCAGTGGAGGTGTATTGGTGGTAGTAGAGGTACCCAACACAGACAGCAAGGGTGGTAGACTGGTAGTAGCAGCACATTAAAAAAAGAGACTGGACGACAGTCACAGGACAAAGCCCTGTGGTGGGGCAGGCCTCAGGCCTGCTTGTAGCAGACGGGCGGCAGTGGAGGTGTATTGGTGGTAGTAGAGGTAGCCAACACAGACAGCAAGGGTGGTAGTAGTAGTAGCAGCAGCACATTAAAAAAAGAGACTGGACGACAGTCACAGGACAAAGCCCTGTGGTGGGGCAGGCCTCAGGCCTGCTTGTAGCAGACGGGCGGCAGTGGAGGTGTATTGGTGGTAGTAGAGGTAGCCAACACAGACAGCAAGGGTGGTAGTAGTAGTAGTAGCAGCAGCACATTAAAAAAAGAGACTGGACGACAGTCACAGGACAAAGCCCTGTGGTGGGGCAGGCCTGCTTGTAGCAGACGGGCGGCAGTGGAGGTGTATTGGTGGTAGTAGAGGTAGCGAACACAGACAGCAAGGGTGGTAGACTGGTAGTAGCAGCACATTAAAAAAAGAGGCTGGACGACAGTCACAGGACAAAGCCCTGTGGTGGGGCAGGCCTCAGGCCTGCTTGTAGCAGACGGGCGGCAGTGGAGGTGTATTGGTGGTAGTAGAGGTAGCCAACACAGACAGCAAGGGTGGTAGTAGTAGTAGCAGCAGCACATTAAAAAAAGAGACTGGACGACAGTCACAGGACAAAGCCCTGTGGTGGGGCAGGCCTGCTTGTAGCAGACGGCAGTGGAGGTGTATTGGTGGTAGTAGAGGTAGCCAACACAGACAGCAAGGGTGGTAGTAGTAGTAGCAGCAGCACATTAAAAAAAGAAACTGGACGACAGTCACAGGACAAAGCCCTGTGGTGGGGCAGGCCTGCTTGTAGCAGACGGCACTGGAGGTGTATTGGTGGTAGTAGAGGTAGCTAACACAGACAGCAAGGGTGGTAGACTGGTAGTAGCAGCACATTAAAAAAAGAGACTGGACAACAGTCACAGGACAAAGCCCTGTGGTGGGGCAGGCCTGCTTGTAGCAGACGGCAGTGGAGGTGTATTGGTGGTAGTAGAGGTAGCCAACACAGACAGCAAGGGTGGTAGTAGTAGTAGCAGTAGCACATTAGAAAAAGAGACTGGACGACAGTCACAGGACAAAGCCCTGTGGTGGGGCAGGCCTGCTTGTAGCAGACGGGCGGCAGTGGAGGTGTATTGGTGGTAGTAGAGGTAGCCAACACAGACAGCAAGGGTGGTAGTGGTAGTAGTAGTACCAGCAGCACATTAAAAAAAGAGTGGACAGGACAGAATCCCGTAGTAGCAGGCGGCAGTAGCAGGCTGCAGCGGCAGCAGCAGCAGCAATGTCAGATCTAATCAGTGGCATCAGGCACAGGGGTTTTAAAATCCTCACCGATCCACGCTTGATTTATTTTCAAAAACGTGAGATTTTCCAAGCTGTTGGCGGACAATCTTGTTCGCTTAGGGGTGACGAAGCCCCCTGCCGTGCTGAATACCCTCTCTGACGCTACACTGGAGGGTGGACAAGACAGTACACCCATGGCAAACTGGGCCAGTTATTGCCAATGATCCAATCTGCTGACCCAGAAGTCCATGGGGTCTGGGATCAGCATTTCTGACAGAGAAAGGGAACAGTCCAGGTACGAGTGAACCTGGTTGTTTAGGTTCTGCACCTGGTGATGGTGAACATCCCTTTGGTGACTACGATGTGTGTCAGGTCGGGGTATTGGATGTAAAAATGTTGTCATCATATTTTCCAAACTGAATTGGCTGCTGCCGCTGCTGCCGCCTATTGCAGAGGTAGCTCTGCCAGAGGCGGTGGAACGATGAGACAGTGGGGAGCGGAGAGTGGCCCCCCGGTCAGACATGCTTGCAGCAGGTGTTTGCCGTTTGAAAGCCGTGACAAGCTGGCTGCATAGCTTCTCTCGATAATAAGCCAATTTTGCCTCCCTCTCGGAAGGCGCAAAAAACTCCCCCATTCTGGCTTTATACCGAGGGTCTAAAAGTGTGGCTATCCAGTACTCATCTCTTTGCTTCATGCTAACAATACGACAGTCAGCGCGCAAGTAACGAAGCATACAGCTCGCCATCCTGGCCAGCGTTTCAGAGGGCCCGGTTGGTTCCATCTCCGCCCCATACTGCCATGGTTGTCCATCATCAAGGTCGTCGTCAGACTCGTCATCACCACCATCACTGTCATGTTGTGCGGCTGCCTCGTCCCCTATCCCTTCCTGTGATTCCATCTCTAAATCCAGCTCCTCTTCAGGTCCTGTTTCCTCATCCTCATCCTCCTCCTCCTCCTCCTCAACATCCATAGCCAGATGTGATCCTTCCTCCATCCTTTGCTGAATCATCGCTGTGAGCGTTTGCTCCATAATGAATATCAGCGGCATAACATCGTTCATTCCGCTAGCGTCACGTCTCACAAATCGTGTGGCCTCTTCAAAGGGCCTCAAAATGCGACATACGTCTCTAACCAGCTGCCAGTGCCTGAGCTCGAAATTACACTGGCTCCAAACGCTGCCCGTCTGCTGCATCAGGAAATCATTCACGGCTTTCCGCTGTTCGTACAGACGGTCCAACATGTACAGGGTGGAATTCCAGCGTGTTGGAACGTCGCAAATCAGGCTGTGTTCTGGGAGATTGTTTTGACGCTGCAAGTCCAGGAGGGCGTGCTTAAATGCATACGAACGTTTAAAGCGAACGCAAACCCTCCTGGACATGGCCAGCACACCCTTCAAACCAACATATGACTTTAAGAAGCGTGTTATGACCAGATTGATCACATGTGCCATGCAAGGAGCGTGTGTCAGGTGACCTAGACGCAGTGCAGCCACAACATTCTTGCCGTTATCAGAGACAACATTGCCCAGTGTGAGTTTCAGAGGAGACAGCCAGCGTGCGATTTTCTCCTTGATGCACAGCAGCAGCTCCTGCCCTGTGTGGCTTTTCTCGCCCAGGCTCAGCAGGTGTAAGACAGCGTTGTGGCGCTTCACCTTGCACCTATGAAAAGAGGAGGGAGGAGGAGTGGAAGATACGCTGTGTCCTGTCGGGGACGGGAAGACCTCCATTGAGGAGGACAAGGAGGAGGAGTAGGAGGAGGAGGATGGTAGGTGCCTGGTGTCCGGAGTTGAACCAGAAAGATACAAGCGTGGAGGTGGTAATGCCTAGCATTGCTGCGGTGGTGCATCGGACTGCAAAATATTGACCCAGTGGGCCGTGAAAGACATGTACTGTCCTTGCCCATAGTTGCTGCTCCACGTGTCGACGGTGGCATGTACCCTGCTGCACACGGATAATTGCAAGGACTGGCACACCTTTTCCTCCACATGCTTGTGCAAGGCAGGGACAGCTGTTTTGGAGAAGTAATGTCGGCTAGGTATTCGCCACCTAGGCTGAGCGCACGCCATCAATTACTTGAAGCCGGCGGAGTCGACCAGGTGGTACGGCAGCAACTGCACCACCAACAACTTAGCCAGGTGTGAATTAAGCCGCACGACAAGTGGATGACTGGGTATATATTGTTGCTTATTGGACAACGATTCCGTAATGGATAACTGACGGGACGTAGGAGGAGCACTAGATGACAGTGATGATGACGATGACGACAACGACATGGTGGATAAGGCCTGGCTACTACTTAGATGACAGGGACTCGGAGCCGCAGCAGCAGCTGCAGAGGGGTCTTCATTAGATGTATATGATGATGGTGGGGCATGTCGATTGTCCCACATGGCCTTGTGATGCCGCTCCATGTGTTTACGTAGAGCGGTAGTTCCAACATTGCTGCCCTGTCCACGCCTTACTTTTTGCTTGCAGATACGGCACTGTGCCATGTTTTCGTCCTCCGGGAAGGTACAGAAAAATTGCCACACGGCAGAGTACCGTAAAGAGGTAGTACCACGTCCACCACCACCACCACCCGAGCTTGCCCATTGTCTGGCAGGCTTTTTTCGGGAGCCTACACCAGCATCAGTGTCGCCGTCACCGGCTCCTGAGCTGACCCTACAGCTGCAACGTTTTGCAGATTGACTTCTGCCCCTACCTCGGCTTGGCTGTTTATCACGGCCAGTGCCACCATTACTACCCTCCTCCTCTGACGCCGTCATCACCTCGTCACCTGGTTCCCACGTCCTGTCTAAAACAACATCATCATCATAGCCTTCCTCATCATCCCCGCCACTTCTGTCACTGTGTTGTGAATGTGATGTGACATCATGGCGGGCTCCATGCCCCCCCTCATTACTGCGTCTGCCACCACGGCTACCACCACCAACACCCCCACTACCGCAGCTATGCATCTCGGACACTGCTTCCACCTCCACCACCGCCGCAACACACTCCGTTGGCTGACTCGCGGAAAACATATCATCATCATCATCACTATGTTGTTCAGTATCTTCCTTCGCACCCGAGGAGATGTCTCTTAGGACTCTCAGGAAAGATGGCGAAGACATAGATGATGGAATGGAAACGCTAGAAATACCTATATTACTACTGTCACTGTGCCAAGGAGCTGTAGAGGATCTGGAATCCAACGAAACCTGGCTTGAAGCCAGATCGTCAGAGTCTTCCTGCTGAGATGACCGCGAGCCAGCCAGCCAGTCCACAATGGCCGTATTGTCTAAGGTAACCCGCCCACCGGAGAAGATGGACAAGTCTTGCTTGCTGATACTACTACCAGCAGGCACATGGCAGCTGCTACTAGTGGAACTGGGCACATGTCTTGTGCCACAAATGCTGGTACTGGGTCTGGCACCAACAGATCCAACATTTGGACTGGAAGAGGAGACGGCAAAGGTGTTTTTTCCTCTACCCCGTCCTTTCACAACCTTTTTTTTCCCAGACATTTCACTGCTGGAGTACAGCAAGTTGAATCAAAACCTGGGGGATTAGCCCCTTCTAAAAGCGTATTCACACTGACACTGGCTTGGCAAATGGCAATGAATGAGAATTTCTATCAGCCACGCCGCAGTGCACTCAGCGAATGCTGGGCCTTGTAGTACTACTATGTCTACTACAAAGGCTGCCTGTATTGCAAGTTGTATTGTTATTTGTTTGTTATGTTAACGGCCGGGGATGAGCCCCTTCTAAAAGCGTATTCACACACTGACACTGGCTTGGCAAATGGCAATGAATGAGAATTTCTATCAGCCACACCGCAGTGCACTCAGGGAATGCTGGGCCTTGTAGTACTACTACCACTACTACAAAGGCTGCCTGTATTGCAAGTTGTATTGTTATTTGTTTGTTATGTTAACGGCCGGGGATGAGCCCCTTCTAAAAGCGTATTCACACACTGACACTGGCTTGGCAAATGGCAATGAATGAGAATTTCTATCAGCCACGCCGCAGTGCACTGAGGGAATGCTGGGCCTTGTAGTACTACTACCACTACTACAAAGGCTGCCTGTATTGCAAGTTGTATTGTTATTTGTTTGTTATGTTTAACGGCCGGGGATGAGCCCCTTCTAAAAGCGTATTCACACACTGACACTGGCTTGGCAAATGGCAATGAATGAGAATTTCTATCAGCCACGCTCCAGTGCTCTCAGGGAATGCTGGGCGTTTTAGTACTACAAAGCCTGCCTGTATTGCAAGTTGGATGCAATGGGGATGAGCCCCTTATAAAAGCGTATTCACACACTGGCTGAGTAGTGAGTAGTGGATGAGCCCCTTCGATTGCTGGATTCCTGCCTTTTAGATTCCTAAAGCTTTCCCTTACTGCACAGAGATGCTATCCCTACAGCTCCTGTCTATAAAATGGCCGCTGAGCTCCGTGCATAGACTTTTATTGCAGGCTTGAGCCCGCCCCTATGCTGCCTCCCGATTGGCTGGGAGAGCCGTTTGCAAGGCATTATGGGGTAGACTGATGTCAGGTGATCTTGTGAAATCCTCCATTTTAGGCGCCAAAATGTAGCCGGGTTCGGTCAAAACGGGTTCGGCCTAACCCAGTGAAGTTCGGATTCGCTGCGAACCAAACTTTTCCGGAAGTTCGGACCGAAACCGGGTTCGGTTGTCCCGGTTCGCTCATCTCTACCCATGTTGTAGAGGTTAGAGTCAGACTGATTAATTGAGTCTGTGGACAGGAGTCTTTTATACAGGTGACCATTTAAGACAGCTGTCTTTAATGCAGGCACCAAGTTGATTTGGAGCGTGTAACTGGTCTGGAGGAGGCTTAACTCTTAATGGTTGGTAGGAGATCAAATACTTATTTCTTTGTGCACAATGCAAATAAATATATATACTTTTGACTATGTGATTTTCTGTTTTTTTTTTAATATAATCTATCTCTCACTGGTAAAATTACCGTAGCCTAAAAATTCTAGACTGTTCATGACTTTGACAGTGGGCAAACTTACAAAATCAGCAAGGGATCAAATACTTATTTCCTTCACTGTACATGTGAAGCCATTAGGAAAAGGGAATCACAGAGGATATCATCCTACTGTTTAACGAAAGAATCATTAATAAGAAATAAGAGAATATCAAAACAGACTAAAAACAGTATAGACAAGTATAATAAATATAATAAATCTCTTCTTATCCATGGTGGTTGGTCACTACATCAAAGATGTAGTTGCAGAATGTGTCAGAAGGACAGCGAGTTGGAATCACCCAGACATCTAAACACGACAATGCAAAGGAAACAGGCATTAGTAACAGTTAAAAACACTTAAAATTCAAGGGAATATTGATATAGGAGAGAAATTTGCTAAGTGAGTCAAGCAGTATTCAAACAGATAACAGATATTATAAGTAAGCGGAAAAACTCAAATTTTCATTGAGACGATGAGGGGTCATGGTACCCAATGTGACAATCCACCTGCACTCTTTTTGTGCAAGTGTCCTTTTGACATCTCCACCTCTGACACCGCAATGTATTCGATCGATACCTCGTACGCGAAATGATTTGGGGTCACATGCGTGTTTTAATTTAAAATGTCTCGGAATGGTTTTTAGGGTCGTCAGGTCAACTATGTCCTTTGCTGCAGATATGTCCCGTACATGTTCCCGGACCCGCAATCTTAATTGCCTAGAGGTTAAACCCACATAGACCTTAGGGCAGTCACATGTAGCATAATATATCACGTGAGTGGTGCTGCAACAGATGTATTGCAGAATTGCAGAATCTATGTGTGCCTTGTAGCGATGCACTTTTTCTATTTTCATATGATCTAATTCTATACTGTCTGCTTTATGATATAATGTCGTATATCTACTGCAAGGGGTCCTTGATATTGTCTGTTATATCTCTATTTATATTCCTGATTGAAGATTCTACAGGGCCATTCTATCTTACGGGGTGGTTCTGTGGACGCTGTAGGCCAACTACTCGGTTAACTCCTTTACAGGTACCTCTGGGTCGTTATCCACGTGTGCCCTGTAGCGATGCACTTTTTCTATTTTCATATGATCTAATTCTATACTGTCTGCTTTATGATATGATGTCATATATCTACTGCAAGGGGTCCTTGATATGGTCTGTTATATCTCTATTTATATACGTAGTATATATTTTGTTCTGCAGGTCTGGGAGGGAGGGGGAGGGAGGGATATGTTTTGCACGCCAGAAAAAAGTGAAGTCCATTACGCCAATGGGTACTAGGGTTATGAATGCCCTTAACACCGGCGTTCGTTTTCTTTATTTCTGTCAAAGTCTGTTGATTTTGCGTTTGTTCTTGTTCTTCATGCCTGGTTTTGGGTATGTATTTAGTGTTTATGCATGGCTTTTATGTAAAGATGGATCCGACTTCCCGAACCGCTCACGGCTTTTTGACACCTTAGCTCATCTTATGCATAGTCCAATTACATGAAAATAGTTTCATGGAATGTCAAGGGGCTTAGATCCCCACAGAAAAGGACCAAAGTCTTGAGGCACATGAAAAGATTACACCCGGATGTAGTCCTGTTGCAGGAAACTCACCTTACTGAACCAGAATTTAAATATTTCCAAAAGTTCTGGGTAGGTCAAGTTTTTGGCTCGGCTGCTAGAGACGGTAAGGCGGCAGTCATAATACTGATGTACAAAAGTTTTGCCTTTACGGTAGTGACCCAGGAATGTGACGACGAGGGCCGTTGGATCCATCTAGTAGTGGAACATGCAGGGGAAACTTTCAGTATCTATAATGTTTATGGTCCTAATACGGTCAATGCCCGTTTTTTCCGTCAGTTGGAAACTCAGCTTCAACAAGATCATAACAAATTGTTAGTACTAGGGGGAGACCTCAATACTGTAAGGTCGCCTAGGGAGGATAGGAGCGCAATATCTATTTCACATAGGCATAGGGATTTGATCTTGCCAGAATTTTTGGGACACACTGCCCTTACAGACACTTGGAGGTGTTTACATCCTGATGCGCGGTAATTCACACATTATTCACACGTCCATCAATCGTGGTCTCGTATTGATTACTTATTGGTGAGCGATACTTTTTCCCGCCAGTTACGTGACGTGACAATTGAGGACCTAGTAATTTCTGATCACTCCCCGGTTACAATTACACTGGCCGATACAGTTGCTAAGGGGACAGACTTCATATGGAAATTCCCTTCCTTTCTGGTGAAGGATTAGGGTTTCTTACAGAAGCTAATGGGCTGGTGGACAGAATTTGATGGGGATAATGCGGCGCATCGTTCGGACCCATCGTTGTATTGGCGTACCGCTAAAGCGGTGATTCGCGGGAAAATTATGCAATTTGTGTCTGTCCTTAAACGTAAGACTACTGAAGGGTATCAGGAGGCGCGCGAGAGATTGAGGTGTGCATACACGGCATTCCTACAATCCCCGACAACGACTCTGGGGGATGAATGGAGGGAAGCCAAGCTGCAATTTGACTAGTGGCTAGATAAAAGAGAAAATATTTATCGGTCCCAATTTGACGCTGATCTTATGCGGTTCAGCAATAAAGCGGGAAAATTACTGGCACGCCTAGCTGGGGGGAGATATACACCGTCACACATTTTAACTCTTAAAGATAAAAACGGAGTTCCTACATCGGATCCCAAAAAAATGAACACTATTTTACGCGCATATTACCAAGCTCTTTATTCAGACACGCCCATTGACTTACAAAAAGGTAGGGAATTCGTGGAGAAGGTAAACTTGCCTGGACTCACTCAGGAACAGAGAGATTTCTTGAACGCAGAGGTCAAATTGGAGGAAATTACGAGTACCATTCGGAACCCTATCTAATGGGAAAGTCCCGGGACCGGATGGGTTTACGGGAGAATTTTTTAAGTCCTTGAGAGAGGAAGTTAACCCCATCTTGGTGGAATACTATAACGCTTTACTTAGGACAGGCCTTTTTCCAGCTGAGGCCAAAATAGCGCATATAAAGGTGTTGCCCAAGAAAGGGAAGGATCCCCTTGACCCGGGCTCATATCGCCCTATATCATTGATAGACCAAGACCAGAAGTTACTCTCAAAAATTTTAGCAAATCACTTGGCTTTATATTTACCTACATTGTTGGGAAGATCCCAAGTGGGCTTTGTCAGGGGTAGAGCAGCAGTGGCAAATCTGTGAAAGGTGTTGACGGTGATAGAAACAGTCAGGCATGATTTCCAGCCAGGTACACGACCGGCACTCCTGGCGTTGGACGCAGAGAAAGCTTTCGATAACATACAGTGGGAATGGCTGGGGATGTTGTTGGATAGGATGCATATCCAGGGAGCCTTTAGGATCTTTCTGAAGGGGGTTTACGCTAATCCCCAAGCTGAAATCCATTCCTCAGGATTTCTTTTGGCCCCCTTTCAACTGTATAAAGGGACCCGTCAGGGATGTCCCTTGTCGCCACTATTATTTAATTTAGCACTGGATCCTATGGCTAGGTTTCTGGAGGAGACCGCAGTGTTTAAAGGTATTCAGGTGGGGTCTTCGGCAGTCAAGATAGCCTTGTTTGCTGATGATGTTATACTTTTTATGTCAAACCCTCAGGAGCATTTATTGCCTGTTTTTCGTTTTTTACATGACTTTGGGCGATGCTCGGGGTACAGCGTCAATGTCGTTAAAAGTGAACTGCTGGAGTTAGGTCAACCATTACCTAGGGCCTTCTGGCAATCCTTGGGATGCGGGATATAAACAGTTAAACAATGTATTACGTATTTAGGCATTAAGATAGGGAACGTACCTGAGACCCTGTATGGCCTGAATTATCCGCCTCTCCTTACAAAAATACAGGCGGAACTCACAAGGTGGCGTCAGTTGCCGTTATCCCTTCTGGCCATTTGATCAAGATGGTCAGTTTCCCTAGACTTTTATACCCCTTCCAAACGCTCCCGCTATTGCTTAACCCATTCGCGCTCAGCGACGTACTATTCCGTCACGCTAACCAATACGTTCGCGCTCAGCGACGGAATAGTACGTCGCGGGAGTAACGGCCATTTCGGCCGTCCTCCCGACACATGCAGGAGCTGTGACAGCTGCTGTCTCGTACAGCAGCTGCCGCAGCTCCTACAGCGGAGACCGATCGCTGTGTCCCCGCTGATTAACCCCTTAAAAGCCGCGTTCAATACCGAACGCGGCTTTTTAGGGGTTAAGCTACAATCGACAGCCTGCTACACGATAGCGCCCGGCGATGGTGACTATGGCAAACGGTTGCCAAACAATGGCGTCCAGCTATGCCATCGACGGAAGCCTAGTGGGTTCTGACAAAGTCAGGACCCACTATGCTTGCTGTCAGTGAGTAGCCGACAGTTCTAATACACTGCACTACGCATGTAGTTCAGTGTATTAGAATAGCAATCAGGGCCTCCTGTCCTCAAGTCCCCCTAGTGGGACAAAGTAATAAAGTTAAAAAAAAGTTAAAAAAAAGATGTGTAAAAATAAGAAAATAAAAGTTTTAAAAGTAATAAAAGTAAAAATCCCCCTTGTTCCCTTATCAGTCCTTTATTATTAATAAAAATATATAAACAAACAAATAAACTATACATAATTGGTATCGCCGCGTCCGTAACGGCCTAAACTACAAAATTAGTTTGTTATTTATCCCGCACTGTGTACGCCGTAAAAGAAAATAATAATAAACCGTACCAAAATCACAATTGTTTGGTCACTTCACGTCCCAAAAAATGGAATAAAAAGAGATCAAAAAGTCGCATGTACCTAAAAATGGTCCTGATCGAAACTACAGTTCGTTATGCAAAAAATAAGTCCTCGCATGGATTTATTGATGGAAAAATAAAAAAGTTATGGCTCTTAGAATAAGGTAACACAAAAAATGAATGATTTTTTACAAAAAGTATTTTATTGTGCAAACGCCATAAGATATAAAAAAACTCTAAACATCTGGTATCGCCGTAATCGTATTGCCCCGCAGAATAAAGTGAATAGCGCACGGTGAACGCTGTATAAAATAGAATGAAAAAACAATAGTAGAATTGCGGTTTTTTAGTCACCACGCCACTTAAAAATAGAATAAAAACTTATCAAAAGTTTGGATGCACCCCATGAAAACTAAAATGAATTCATCAAGGGGTCTAGTTTCAAAAATGGGGTCACTTTTGGGGGGTTTCCACTGTTTTGGTACCATAAGACCTCTTCAAACCGGACATGGTGCCTAATAAAAAGGAGGCCTCAAAATCCACTAGGTGCACCTTTGCTTCGGGGCCGATGCTTCAGTCCATTACCGCACTGGGGCCACATGTGGGATATTTCTCAAAACTGCAGAATCTGGGCAATAAATATGGAGTTGCGTTTCTCTGGTAAAACCTTTTGTGTTATAAAGAAAATGGTATAAAAAGGATTTTCTGACAAAAAAAATATGTAAATATCACCTCTACTTTGCTCTTAATTCCCGTGAAACACCTAAAGTGTTCATAAACGTTATAAATGCTGTTGTGAATACTTTGAGGGGTCTAGTTTCTAAAATGGGGTTTTTGATAGGGGTTTCTAATATATGGGCCCCTCAAAGCAACTTCAGAACTGAACTGGAACCTAAAAAATAAAATAAAATGAGGCAATACTTCGCTTCTTACATTATACTGATAATGAGCCATGCCCACCCTGAGATGACCCCAGTTTTGACTGTTTGTATAAACGGAGACCCCTATTAGACAGTTTCAGTGGCCGGTTTTCCCAAGCATTCACCCCCGAGAATTGTATTTCTATTGATGTGTCCTTGGTACATTTTAAAGGGAGGCTTCAATTCTGCCAGTACCTGCCGAGTAAGAGGGCAGTAAAAGGTATGGCGTAAAAATGTATAAGCTGTGTGAGAGTGCATCAGGGTATACCTACAGATTTAGGATATATGAAGGGAAGGACACTAGTATTCAGCCCCCAGAATGCCCCCCTCCCCTTATTGGGAGTTAATGCAAAAATTGTGTGGGATTTGGTGCACCCACTGCTGGACCAGGGTTACCACCTATACCTGGATAATTTTTATACCAGCGTCCCACTCTTCAACTGCCTCGCTTCCAGAAGTCCTGCGGCATGCGGCACTGCTAGAAGAAATCTGAGAGGCCTCCCTAAGACTCTGCTTGGGCAAACATTCAGAAGGGGTGAGAACAGGGCACATTCCAGCAGCAACATATTGTGTGTCAAATACAAGACAAGAGAGATGTCCTTGTATTGACAACAATACATGGCCACACCAGTACCCATGTACCTGTACGAGGTACCAGTACAGAGACCCCCAAACCAGACTGCATCCTGGACTACAATAGGAACATGGGAGGGGTGGACTTGTCAGATCAAGTCCTGAAGCCCTACAGCGCCATGCGGTGAGGTATAAGAAGCTGGCCGTGCACATCATACCGATGGCATTATACAATGCGTACGTGCTACGTCGATGTACAGACCAGAGGGGAACTTTCCTGAAATTTCAAGAGGTGGTTATCAAGAAACTAATTTTTAGGGACCAGGAAGGGGGGGTCCCAGTACTTCTGGAAGCGAGGCCTCACACATCGTACCAGGGCAACACTTTCCAGGAGAAGTTCCCCAAACTGGCAAGAAGGGAAAAAGTCAAAAGAGGTGCAAAGTCTGTTATAAGAGGGGGATAAGGGAGGACACAATATATCAATGTGACACGCTTCCTGAAAAACTAAGGCTCTGTATGAAAGAGTGTTTTAAAATGTATCATACATCCCTTGATTTTTAATCTATGCCAGTTTTACTTACCCTGATGCACTCCGCACAGCTTATCCCCCTCATCTTTCCCTTCTGAGCCCTGCTGTGTGCCCAGGCAGCTGTTAACAGCCACATGGAGGGTATTGCCGTACCCGTGAGAACCCACATTACAGTTTATGGGGTGTATCTCTCAGGTCAAAATGCTCACTACACCTCTAGATGAATGCCTTAAGGGGTGTAGTTTTAAAACAGGGTCACTTCTCGGGGTTTCAACTGTACTGGTACCTCAGGGGCTTCTGCATACATGACTTCGCACCAGAAAATCCCCAGTAGGCCAAATGGTGGTCCTTTCCTTCTGAGCCCTACCATGGTGGGTTTCCATTGCTTTGATATCTCTGGGGCTCTGCAAATGCGACATGGCACCCGAAAACCAATCCAGCAAAATCTGGACTCCAAAGAACACACAGTGCTCCTTCCCTTCTGAGGCCTCCCATGGGCCTAAACGGCAGTTTATCGCCACAAATGGGGTATTGCTGCATTCAGGAAAAATTGGGCAACAAAATGGAGTATTTTGTTCCCTGTGAAAATAAGACATTTTGATGAAAAATTAAATTTTATTAAAAAATGGTAACAATAACCATAAATGAATTCCTTGAGGGGTGCAGTTTCCGAAATGGGGTCACTTTTGGGGGATTCCTACTGTTTTGGCACCTCAACACCTCTTCAAACCTGGCATACTGCCTAAAATATATTCTAATAAAAGAGGCCTCAAAATCCACTAGGTGCTTCTTTGCTTCTGGGGCTTGTGTTTCAGTCCACGAGCACACTAGAGACACATGTGGGACATTTCTAAAAACTGCAGAATCTGGAAAATACATATTTAGTAGTGTTTCCCTGGTAAAAGCTTCTGTGTTACAGAAAAAAAATTAATACAATTGAAATTCAGCAAGAAAAATGACATTTGCAAATTTCACCTCCACTTTGCTTTAATTCCTGTGAAATGCCTAAAGGGTTAAATAAACTTTCTAAATGCTGTTTTGAATACTTTGAGTGGTCTAGTTTTCAAAATGGGGTATTTTATGGGGGTTTCTTATACATAGGCCCCTCAAAGTCACTTCAGAACTGAACAGGTACCTTAAAAAAAAGGCTTTTGAAATTTTCTTAAAAATATGAGAAATTGCTGTTTATGTTCTAAGCCTTGTAACGTCCAAGAAAAATAAAAGAATGTTCAAAAAACGATGCCAATCTAAAGTAGACATATGGGAAATGTGAACTAGTAACTATTTTGGGTGGTATAAGCATCTGTTTTACAAGCAGATACATTTCAATTCTGAAAAATTCTATTTTTTATAAATTTTCTCTAAATTTTGCAATTTTTCACCAATAAACACTGAATATATCATCCAAATTTCACCACCAACATAAAGCCCAATGTCTCATGAGAAAACAATCCCAGAATCACTTGGATAGGTTTAAGCATTCCGACGTTATTACCACATAAATTATAATATGTCAGATTTGAAAAATGGGCTCTGAGCTTTAAGGCCCAAACTAGGCTGCGTCCTTAAGGGGTTAAGCATGTTGATGTGTCCAAATTGAATTCCGCATTTACAAAATTCATATGGGCAGGCAAGAGGCCTCTCATTGCACTCCCTAAGCTTATGCTAGGTAAACATGAGGGGGGGCTGAAGTTCCCTAATGTCAGGGGTTATACTGTGATATGTCTCTTTCGCCATGTAGTAGATTGGCTCCATGACTCTAGTCATTATTCCAATTTAGAACTGGAAGGGGCATATGCCTCACCCTGGAATTTGAAAGCCTTGCTGCATTGTAGATTTGCTTCACTTCCGTGCCGCCTCAAAACCTCCATTGTCTTGAGAGATACAGTCCTAGCCTGGAAAGTGGTTCGTAAATTCTTTGATCTGCCTCACTTACTTTCTAAACATATGTCTTTGTGGGGACATCCGGAATTCTTACCGTGAGTAGAAAGAGGAGGTAGTTTTACCTCTTGGGGGGATGCAGGGATTGAATGCACAGGTGACCTTATGCAAGAAGAGGACAGGAGATGACTGACCGCGTTGGAAATCAAAGCCAAACTCAGGGTAATTTTCTCCAAGTTCTCCAAGTGCATTCATTTTGTACATCTCGGTTAAGGGATTTGAATAAAGAAGCCACCACACATACTCTGGATGAGGTCATCGGTCCATTGTCTCATAGGGTGACTATTTCAATGTTGTATAGAGCACTTGGGGAATGTTTCATTCGAACGCGTCCTCGATCTATGTTCAAAGTTTGGGAAAGGTGGACTCAGGATCCGGATATAGGGGAGACCATATTGGAAGGTTGGGAGACGGTACGGAAGGTTATCTTGAGTGAGAGCTGCAGGGAAACCTATTTTAAGTTAATGCATTCAGCAATATATGTGTAATGACCGGGGGGTAGGGAAACGGACAAGTGAGCCCTAATCTACCCGCCACTCTGTCCCTGCCTACTTGCAACGACCCGCCCTAGGCGACGGGGTACAACTGGGCGGCGGTCCCTGCACTCAGTAAGTGCACGACAAACACGACAAACATACAAGGGAATACAAGCAAGGGAAAGGGGCAGTTGCCCACGGCAACACCGTGAGCAACCAGAGTGGTGAACGAGCCGAGTCAAGCCAGGAGTGTGCGTGGTACCAAACAAAGAGCAGAAGAGTAGTCAGTAAGCCAGGGTCTGTATGGTGCAGGAACAAAATAGAAGGAGCTGTAGCTGGGCCAGGAAACCACACGAAAAAGAATAACAAGCAAGGAGGAACAGGAAATGCAGGTATAAATAGACAGAGGGCGGGAGCTAGCTGAGTCTGGCCAGGCTGCGATAGGCTCTCCCACTCCTAAGCCTGCCAGCCTGAGTGGTGGAAGCTGGAGTCAGTCTCAGGGATGTAGATTCAGGTGCTGACTGATTAATTAAGGGAGTTAACCCCGAAGCTGTGCCTGGCAGATCCTTTACAGTACCCCCCCTTTTATGAGGGGCCACCGGACCCTTTCTAAGTGGACCTGGCTTACTGGGGAAACGCAGGTGGAACCTCCTGACCAATACCCCAGCGTGAACATCCCGGGCGGGTACCCAAGTCCTCTACTCGGGCCCGTAACCTCTCCAATGGACCAGGTACTGGAGGGAGCCTTGGACCATCTTGCTGTCCACAATCCTGGCCAACTCGAATTCCACCCCCTCAGGGGTGAGGACGGGAACAGGAGGTCTCCTCGAGGGAGCCAAGGACGGGGAGCAGCGTTTAAGGAGGGAGGCATGAAACACGTCGTGTATACGAAAAGACGGGGGTAACTCCAGCCGGAAGGAGACAGGATTAAGGACCTCAATGACCTTATACGGCCCAATAAACCGGGGAGCAAACTTCTTGGACGGAACCTTGAGACGCAAGTTCCTAGACGACAACCACACCAGATCCCCGACCATAAACAGGGGGTTAGCAGAACGTTTTCTATCAGCCTGAGTTTTTTGTACGCTCTGGGACGCCTCTAGGTTCTTCTGAACCTGGGCCCAGACTGTGCACAGTTCCCGATGAACGACCTCTACCTCGGGATTGTTGGAACTACCAGGTGAAACGGAGGAGAACCGTGGATTAAACACAAAATTACAGAAAAAGGGAGAGACCCCTGACGAATTACTGACCTGGTTATTAAGGGAAAATTCGGCGAGGGGAATGAATGACACCCAATCATATTGACAGTCAGAGACAAAACAACTTAAGTATTGTTCTAGAGATTGATTAGTCCTCTCCGTTTGACCATTGGTTTCAGGATGGAAGGCAGAGGAGAAGGACAGATCAATCCCCAACTTCATACAGAAGGCTCTCCAAAACAATGAAACAAATTGTACCCCTCTGTCCGAAACAATATTGACAGGGACCCCATGGAGACGCAGGATGTGTTTGACAAACAAGGTAGCCAACGTCTTGGCGTTGAGTAGTTTCTTGAGGGGCACAAAGTGGCACATCTTACTGAAGCGGTCTACCACCACCCACACCACCGACTTGCCTTGGGATGGAGGCAAATCGGTGATAAAATCCATGGATATATGGGTCCAAGGTCTCTGGGGAATGGGCAACGAACGCAGTAAGCCCGCTGGTCGGGACCTGGGAGTCTTGGACCTAGCACAAACCTCACAAGCGGCGACGTAGGCCTTAATGTCTTTAGGCAACCCAGGCCACCAATAATTTCTGGTAATGAGGTGTTTGGTACCCAGGATGCCTGGATGACCAGATAGTGCGGAGTCATGATTTTCCCTAAGTACCCTTAGCCGGAATTGCAGGGGAACAAACAGCTTGTTCTCAGGAAGGTTCCCGGGAGCTGAACCTTGATCAGCAGCAATTTCAGAGACTAAATCAGAATCGATCGAGGAAATGATTATACCTGGAGGCAAAATACAAGCAGGATCTTCCTCCGAAGGAGGGCTGGCCATGAAGCTACGCGACAGTGCATCAGCCTTAATATTTTTAGACCCAGCCCTATAGGTAACCAAAAAATTGAATCTGGTAAAAAATAACGCCCATCGAGCTTGTCTCGGGTTTAGCCTCCGGGCAGATTCTAGGAAAACCAGATTCTTGTGGTCGGTAAGGACCGTTACCTGGTGTCTAGCCCCCTCCAGGAAGTGGCGCCACTCTTCAAATGCCCATTTAATGGCTAAGAGTTCGCGGTTGCCAATATCATAGTTACTCTCAGTTGGCGAAAACTTCCTGGAGAAGTAGGCACAGGGGCGGAGATGGGTGAGGGACCTGGTACCCTGGGACAAGACATCCCCCACTCCCACCTCAGATGCGTCAACTTCCACGATAAATGGCTCCATTTGGTTGGGCTGAACCAGCACCGGGGCCGAGATAAAGCACTTCTTATTGACCTCAAAAGCCGGGACAGCCTCAGGAGGCCAGTGGAGGAGATCAGCACCTTTGCGAGTGAGGTCCGTAAGAGGCTTAGCGATGACCGAGAAGTTAGCAATAAATCTCCTGTAATAATTAGCGAACCCCAAAAAACACTGTAACGCCTTCAGGGAGGCAGGTTGGACCCATTCCGCCACAGCCTGAACCTTGGCGGGGTCCATGCGGAATTCATGAGGAGTGAGGATTTGACCCAAAAATGGTATCTCCTGTACCCCAAACACACATTTTTCGGTTTTGGCAAACAGTTTGTTTTCCCGAAGGACCTGCAGCACCTTCCTGACATGCTCAATGTGGGAGGACCAGTCCTTGGAAAACACCAGTATGTCATCAAGGTACACTACAAGAAATATCCCCAGGTAATTTCTCAAAATCTCATTTATGAAATTCTGGAAGACCGCAGGGGCATTACACAACCCAAAGGGCATGACGAGGTATTCGAAATGGCCTTCGGGCGTGTTAAACGCAGTCTTCCACTCATCCCCCTCTTTGATGCGAATAAGGTTATACGCCCCCTGTAGATCCAATTTAGAGAACCATTGGGCCCCCTGAACCTGATTAAAGAGATCAGGAATCAAAGGAAGGGGATACTGGTTTCTTACCGTGACCTTATTCAGGCTACGGTAGTCAATGCATGACCTAAGACCACCATCCTTCTTCCCCACGAAGAAGAAGCCAGCACCTACCGGAGAAGAAGAGGGACGAATGTAACCCTTGGCCAGGGATTCCTGGATATACTCTCTCATGGCTTCACGTTCGGGACAAGAAAGATTAAATATCCTACCCTTAGGAAGCTTAGCTCCTGGTACCAATTCGATAGCGCAATCGTATTCTCTATGAGGAGGTAACACTTCGGAGGCCTCCCTAGAGAAAACATCAGCGAAGTCCTGAACAAACTCGGGTAGCGTATTCGCCTCCTCAGGGGGAGAAATAGAATTAACAGAAAAACATGACGTACAACATTCATTACCCCATTTGGTTAGCTCCCCAGTATTCCAGTCAAATGTGGGATTATGCAACTGCAACCAGGGAAGGCCTAGAACCAAATCGTACGATAATCCCTGCATCAACATTACAGAGCATTGCTCCAAATGCATGGAGCCAACAAGGAGTTCAAAAACAGGGGTATGCTGTGTAAAATAACCATTAGCAAGAGGAGTGGAGTCGATACCCACTACCGGGACAAGTTTAGGCAAATCAATCAGAGGCATAGCAAGAGACATAGCAAATTCCACAGACATAATATTAGTAGAGGACCCTGAATCCACGAAGGCACTGCCGGTAGCAGACCTACCACCAAAAGAGACCTGCAAGGGAAGCAAGATCTTAGTACGTTTCCAATTTACTGGAAATACCTGTGCGCCCAAGTGACCTCCCCGATGATCACTTAGGCGCGGAAGTTCTCTGGCTGCATTCTTACGCTTAGGACAGTTGTTCACTTGATGCTTGTCATCCCCACAGTAGAAGCAGAGACCATTCTTCCTGCGGAATTCTCTACGTTGTTGGGGGGACACGGAGGCCCCGAGTTGCATAGGTATCTCTGAGTCTTTCGGGGAGGAACGAAGCAACGGAACTTCGGGAGGCATCATGGGGGAGTCGGAGGAGAAAACACATGTTCATGTTGTCGTTCCCTGAGACGTCGGTCAAGTCGTACCGCTAAAGCCATAGCCTGGTCTAGGGAGTCAGAAGAGGGATAGCTAACTAGCAGGTCTTTCAGGGCATTCGACAGACCCAACCTAAACTGGCACCTTAAGGCAGGGTCATTCCACCGAGAAGCTACGCACCACTTCCTAAAGTCAGAGCAATACTCCTCAACAGGTCTCTTACCCTGACGTAAGGTCACCAGCTGACTCTCGGCAAAGGCAGTCCTGTCAGTCTCGTCATAAATAAGTCCGAGAGCAGAAAAGAAACAATCAACGGAGGACAGATCAGGGGCGTCAGGAGCCAAGGAGAAGGCCCACTCTTGGGGCCCTTCCTGGAGCCGGGACATAATTATACCCACCCGCTGGCTCTCAGAACCTGAGGAATGAGGCTTTAAACGAAAGTAAAGCCTACAACTCTCCCGGAAGGAGAGAAAAGCCCTCCGGTCCCCTGAGAACCGGTCGGGCAACTTGAGGTGGGGTTCAAGAGGTGCGGTGAGGGGAATTACCAAGGTAGCATCAGGCTGGTTGACCCTCTGAGCCAGGGCCTGGACCTCTAGGGAGAGACCCTGCATTTGCTGAGCCAGGGTCTCACGGGGGTCCATAGTGGTGTCAGGGACCAGGGTAGACTAGGTATGGGCTTGTTATTATGTAATGACCGGGGGGTAGGGAAACGGACAAGTGAGCCCTAATCTACCCGCCACTCTGTCCCTGCCTACTTGCAACGACCCGCCCTAGGCGACGGGGTACAACTGGGCGGCGGTCCCTGCACTCAGTAAGTGCACGACAAACATACAAGGGAATACAAGCAAGGGAAAGGGGCAGTTGCCCACGGCAACACCGTGAGCAACCAGAGTGGTGAACGAGCCGAGTCAAGCCAGGAGTGTGCGAGGTACCAAACAAAGAGCAGAAGAGTAGTCAGTAAGCCAGGGTCTGTATGGAGCAGGAACAAAATAGAAGGAGCTGTAGTTGGGCCAGGAAACCACACGAAAAAGAATAACAAGCAAGGAGGAACAGGAAATGCAGGTATAAATAGACAGAGGGCGGGAGCTAGCTGAGTCTGGCCAGGCTGCGATAGGCTCTCCCACTCCTAAGCCTGCCAGCCTGAGTGGTGGAAGCTGGAGTCAGTCTCAGGGATGTAGATTCAGGTGCTGACTGATTAATTAAGGGAGTTAACCCCGAAGCTGTGCCTGGCAGATCCTTTACAATATGGCTTTAATATTTTACCTTCACAGTCCTTCCCCGATCGCATCACTGTTTGCCCCAAGTGTAGCACCCCATTGAAGAATCTTTGGCATGGAGTATGGGGTTGTGCTCATACTAAACTTTACTGGTTGGTGGTACACAAATATATTTTAAATCATTGGAAGGGAAACTTCCAATGACGCCTCAGGCGCTGCTGTTCCATCAGGGACGACCGCCAGAGGAGGAAAGTAGTCAGGAGACGAGATCTCCTCCCCCCTTGATACACACAATTTTACTGATGGCCTTAAGGTGCCTTCTCTGTAGATGGCTGGAAGCTGACACGCCGGGTCTTGACATAATCGTGTTACATTTGAAACAGCTATTAGCTCTTGAAAGAGTGGAGGGGGAAAGACGGAAAGAAGCGGGATCTAAGTAGCTATTTGCTAAATGAATCTTTATTGAATCGCAATGCACAGCTGCCGAGGTGGCGGAAATTGTTACACCTTTTCGGCACACTGCTTGGTATCATATGCAGCTTCTGGCAGGCACTATATGTGGTTTACAAATCCGGTCTTGATAGAAGATGGCAGGGGGGAGATCTCTGGCTCTCGTTAGCTCTGGCTTATTATAACTATATTCTCTGTGCTGTTTACTTTTGCTGACCTAAATTGTGATCGGGAGTAGGGAAAGTACTGTTTTTTTCAGTTACTATGTGAACCTGGTCGTATGCCATGATTGTATTGTATTGTATTTTATTCTGTTTTGCAAATTGCGTGTTGTTCCATTATGACGCAAATACTATGTGATATATTTAAAACAAAATGTGAAAAATTGTCAATAAAAATTATGTTTAAAAAAAAAAAGTCAGCATCTGCTAAAATAAAACAAAACATGAGTTGGATTACATTGTTGCTGCCAAACAGCAATAGACATATGTCAATAATCAGGATGTGAGGATAATTACAAAAGTGTCACTATTAACGTGGAAGTCGACTGTTATTATGAGTTATAGAAGTAGAATCACTCAGGAGTTTTTGGGTATTTCTGTATTACCATATTTTTCGGACTATAAGACGCACCCAGGTTTTAGACGACAGAAAATAGGAAAAAACTATTGGTTTAAAAAAAATAATTTGTTCAGTTTCACCACATTCTGAAAGCCATAACTTATATTATTTCATCTTTTTGAGCGGTGTGAGGGCTTATTTTTGCGGGACGAGCTGTAGTTTTTATTAGCACCATTTTTTTTGGTACATACGATTTTTTTATCACTTTTTATTTCATTCTATTTAGCACTATGGTGACCAAAAGACAACGATTCTGGGGTTTTAAATTTATTTGTTTTTTATACTGTTCACTGTGTGAGACAAATAACGCTATATTGTAATAGTTTCGGACTTTTACGGATGCAACGATAGCAATTTTTTTGTTTTACATTGTGCTTTGGGGAAAAATTGGAAAATGTTTTTTTTTTGAACTTTTCATTTTTTTTTTTGCACTCCTGAAAATGTATCTAACTTTTTTTTTTTTCACATTTTATTAATTCTCCTAGGGGACTTGAACCAGCGATCATTGGATAGCTGGTACAATACACGGATGAGTTACAGAAACAGTGTAACTCGCTTAGCTACGCTGTTTCCATAACTCCCATAGTAGTGAATGGCAGTTACAGAAGCAGCATAGCATACTACGCTGTTTCCGTAACTACTATTCAGTTCTATGGGCGTTACGGAAACTGCATAGCTCAGCGAGTTACACTGTTTCTGTAACTCGACCATGTAACCAAGAAGTGGCCGGAAGACAGCGGAGCCGGGTAAGATAGAACGGGTCTTAGGGGGCCCCGTTCTAGAGATAGATGCGGGTCCCAGAGGTAGGACCCGCATCTATCTGACTTTTATAACATATCCTGTGGATATATCATAAATGTCTTCATGGGAAAACCACTATAAATGCCGCAGTTGCTATTGACCGCAGCATTTACCTAGTTAAACTGACAGGAACAGCGCCATCACTGTTCCTAGCCGTTAGTGCAGCGTGTCAGAAGCTGACACCTGCAGTGTATGGAGCGGTGTCAGCGCGTGAGCCCGCTCCATACATCATCCCCTCCCCGCACTGCCGGGTCCCCTGACTGCTGACTATAAGACGCAGGGACTTTTTAGCAAGATTTATTCTTGCTAAAAACTGTCTTTTATAGTCTGAAAAATACGGTATTTTAACCTGAACCAGTTTGCGGTGTTGCACTGTCAAAATTATTACTCAACTTTTTATGTCTTTTTATGTGCTTTGATTTGTAAAAGATAAAAAAAATAATTGTACTTTTTTTTTTAGAACTTTTGCAAGTTGTATACTCCTTTTCCTCTGACTTTTCCTATGTGTGTGTATGTGAAGCTCAAAATCGGTGAGAAACTAAAGAGAAACTGTGAGTTCCCATGCCCCAGCTATATTTTTCTGACAAGTCTCATTATGCTTTTGTAAGAGGAGAGAAGCCCAGATGTTATTCATATATGCATCACTGTGGGTTTTACATTTCCTGACCTTGCACTGAATGCACATTTCTCCATGATTCCTGTGAATTTATGTTATAGACATCTCTCCGTGTACCCAAGTATTACATATGACCTTAATTGTTTTAATCTTGTTTATATGACTAAGGATGAAGCTTAATCATTTTTCAATCATTTGTACAATGTCCTCCTTCAATTCCAGACATGATTTTGAATATGCATTAATTTATTGATGCTAATTCTTTTCCCAGTGGTTTTAAATGTTCCCTACAACTAATTAAATGTCACTCTTTTATCATTTCTCTCTAGGGAAAAGTAATTTATACTTATGAATTGATTCTTCATCTTAAAAATAACGTGATTTGTAAAGTTTACAATGATTGATTTAAAGTCATTTGTTTCAGAAAAAAACAACAGCAAAGATGTTTTCAAGCTCTAAGAGCCTCTCCAGCCTCAAAAATCCATACAAAATGTTGAAGAGACACTCCGAGTTCATCAAACATCTGGACAAGGGGAGGGGGGGATGCAAAAAAATAATAAAGGAGGCATTACTAACCTGACAGATCTGTGAGAGTTCCTGCTCAGCCGGCCCTCCCCGCTGCTATTTCTTGACATGGCTGCAGTGATGACATGCCCATATACACACGTGATCGCTACAGAAAATCACTGGCCTCAATAGTATATGGCACACAAGGGGGTTTTAACTTTAAAATTGTATTTTCATACCTTTGTATTCCAATGCATTACTGCCCGTGCATGAAACAATGAACAGGAGGCTGGCATTGTATACCTCAGGTATGTGCTAACAGAGGATTACACAGGACAGCCCTGAGGGGGATTTGTTAGGCCCAGAGGAGTCAATAAAACCACCAGCTCCAGCGATCACCATAGCCAGAGCGCACGATCAGTTATGAGATAGATGTCCTCTAGTTTGTGATGCCTCCTCCCTTATAAGGGTCAGGGGTGGCAGCTGTCAATCAAAGACACCACCCCTCTCAGGGGATCGCACAGAAGCACTCTCACAGCCACGTAAATGTACAACGCTGGTACCAGCGTACCAAGTACCGGCTTCCAGTGCCATACATTTGTGGCACATGTCACCAAGAGGTTAGTTGATTAAAATAACTTTCACATCCTTGTCTCCGCATATATACTAAATTCCAAAGGTTTTAATCTGCATCCGCACAAGGTCTCCGTGACACTGAACCTGACAGACAGCAGAAGGGGACATGCTATCGTCAGAATATCTGCAGCTAACTTTGGGCCTGTAACTTTAAAGTGTAGCTAAATGTTTGACAAGCTTCTGACATGTCATAGTGACATGTCATAAGTTTGGATTGGTGGGGATCCGAGCAATGAGACCCCAGCAAATCGCTAGAACGAAGCAGCTGACGCACTCGTGTGAGCGCTCAGCCACTTCGTGTCTGTCCGGCTTTTTCCGGAAATAAATGTATCAGTGTACGGACTCAATAGAAAGTCTATGAGCCCGTACTCCGATACATCGGCTTTCTGGAAAAAGCCGGACAGACACGAAGCAGCAGAGCGCTCACACGAGCACTTCAGCTGCTTCGTTCTAGAGATTGGTGGGGGTCTCCGTGCTTGGACCCCCACCAATACAAACTTCTGACATGTCACAATGACATGTCAGAAGTTTGTCAAACGTTTTGCTACATTTTAAGCAATCATATCCCAGAATAAAAGCAAAATAAAAATCTAAAACTTTTTTACATTAATTTACACTTTAAGGAGTTTTTATGAATTCAATTAATTCAATGTACTTATAAAATTTATTGAAATTCAGAAAAAGTCAAAGGTCAAAGTTTTCAGGGACAAACGTTTCAAAAGCTATTCCTCCTTCAATAGGCACTGAGTTGTATCGCCTCATGCTGGCATTGTTCTCTACTAGGGATATGATTGTGTGCGCATGATGTTTTGCTAAGTTGATGGTTCGGTTTATTCAGTACTGTAACTTCTTCCTTCTTCTTTCTCACCAGAAGAAACCAGCAGAGGCTGATATTTGAAACATGCTTATGGAATTAAAATGTTTGTTTCAATTTTGATGATTATTTTTTTCTTTCTAAACATATTTGATTTTTATTATTCAAACCTAGAGAATATACAGTTGTTGCTACAATACACAACACTTGCATACACTATATGGACAAAAGTATTCGGACACCTACATCTTACACCTACAGGAGCTTTTATGACATTCTAAGGGTACATTCAGACATTGCGGAATTGCTGTTGCGAACAGTCTGCAGTGGAAATCGCCAGCAGCCATTTTTTTCATTGGTTTCTATACATTTTTGGGTAACTTAGGTCAGAAAATGCAGGAAATAGTGTGGAATTTAGGCTGCGGTGCAGAATTTTCACACCCCCTCATGTACATTATGTTTCGAAAAAGCAGTGGATTTTCACTACGGATTTCAGGCTTTGCAATGCAAAGGCTGAAATCTGTGGCAAGTCTACTGACATATCCGCAACGTCTGAATTACCTGTGAAATATGCAAATGTTGCTGCAGATTCATTGCGTAATTGCGCGAATTTGCAGCAACATTTGCAACAGAACAATTCCGCCACGTCTGAACATGCCCTAAATCCATAGTTATTAATATCGAGTTTGTCCCCCATTTGCAGGTAAAACACTTCCACTCTTCTGGCCAGGCTTTCTACAAGATTTTGGAGTGAGTCTGTGGGAATTCTTGCCCATTTATTTACAAGAGCATTTGTGAGGTCAGACACTGATGTTGGACGAGAGGGCCTGGCTCGCAATCTTCGTTCTAGTTTATTCCAAAGGTGTTTGATGGGGTTCAGGCAGGACTCTGTGCGGGCCAGTCCAGTTCTTCCACACAGGGCTGGCCTTAGGTTGGATGGCGCCTTGTGCAGGACTCTCTATTCCGCCCCCTATACAAACCAAAAATTAACCACCTATATAGACACGCACATACTGGAACATATATACTCTACATACATAAAGACAGATATTTAGACATACAGGCAAATATACATACACACATTCTGGGATATATACATACATACAGGTAAATACACAGTATAGACGTACAAACACATATGCACACACAGCGGCAGATAAATACACAGACAGGAACATATACAAATACATTTAAGGCAAATATATAGACATACAGACACATATATACAAGGACAAAGACACATTCACAAACAGACCAATATATACCCACACAGGCACATATATAAACAGTACAGATAATGTAGTAGATTTCACATGCAGTCCTATGTAACACCAAAGATAACACAGTGATAACTCTCTGAGTACAGATAATGGAGTTGATTTCACATGCAGTCTTATGTTACACCACAGATAACACACAGTGATAACTCTCTGAGTACAGATGATGTAGTAGTGTTACCTGCATTCCTATGTAACACCACAGATAACACAGTGATAACTCTCTGAGTACAGATAATGTTGTGGATGATAACTATACCCACAGACACATATAAACACACAGAGGCATGTGTGTGTGTGTGTGTGTGTGTGTGTGTGTGTGTGTGTGTTGTGAGGGTTTAGCATCAGGAGAGGTTGGTACAGTGGTTTCTTTGTAGCCAGAGACAGGGACACCGTGCATTAAAAGTCATAACAGGGCTTTGCCTGTGTTTTTATTCTTGTAAAAGAAACAGCCTCTTGTACAACAAGGCAAAATACAAAATAATTCCTGCTCGTCTGAGCACTAACTAAACAAGATATTATCTAACTATACCAAGTGCCTTCCTACCAGGCACTGGACACAAAGTAACACAGGTCTTTACTCACATAGAATACAGGCTACTCCAGCCTTAGTAGTCTCCAGTCTGAGTCAGGGGTGAGACTCACACACACTGTGTCTGCACCTTTTTATACACAGGCTACAGGTGCAGCTAATTGAGCAGCAGCCTTGTCCTACAAACTGAGATGGACTAGGGATTGGGGAACCCGCCCTGCTCTTCTCCAATCCAACTCCAGGCCCTTTTTCCGGCTTTTCCTTAAGCCGAGATTGGAAAGCTAGAGCTTTCTATTGCAAGAACTACTCATTCCCTGGAGCCTAGGATACATATGACAGGATTCTAGGGGAAATGTACCTTCCCTCAATGACTTTACCTGTCACTGTCTCACAGTGTGCATATGTGTGTGTGTGTGTGTGTGTGTGTGTGTGTGTGTGTGTGTGTGTGTGTGTGTGTGTGCGCATATCATGCAGTGCACTTCCAAGCTGGAGAAACACTTTAAAAATACTATTTCCATTAATTAATTGCCATGAATTGGTTAAAGTTTTATAGGTTACTATATATGAAAATGTGGAGTTTATATATATAAGAGACAACAGAGTATATAAGGGGCAGCAGGGTATATAAGAGGCATAAATGTATATAAGGGGCAGCAGGATATATAGGGGCAGCAGGGTATATAGGGGGCAGCAGGGTAAATAAGGGATAGCAGAGCATATAAGGGGCAGCAGAGTATATAAGGGGCAGCAGGGTATCTTAAGGGGCAGCAGGGTATATAGGGCCAGTGGGGTACATAGGAGCAGCATGGTAGATAGGGGCAGCAGGGTATATAAGGGCCAGCAGGGTATATAAGGGCCAGCAGGGTATATAAAGGACAGCAGGGTATATAGGGGCAGCAGGGTATATAAGGGTCAGCAGGGTATATAGGGGCAACAAGGTATATAGGGGCAGCAGGTTTATAGGGGCAGCAGGGTATATAAGGGCAGCCACAGCAGGGTATATAGGAGGCAGAAGGGTATATAAGGTGCAGCTGGGTATATACAGTGAAGGAAATAAGTATTTGATCCCTTGCTGAGTTTGTAAGTTTGCCCACTGTCAAAGACATGAACAGTCTAGAATTTTTAGGCTAGGTTAATTTTACCAGTGAGAGATAGATTATGTAAAAAAAAAAAAAAAAAAAAAACACATAGTCAAAATTATATATATTTATTTGCATTGTGCACAGAGAAATAAGTATTTGATCCCCTACCAACCATTAAGAGTTCAGCCTCCTCCAGATCAGTTACACGCTCCAAATCAACTTGGTGCCTGCATTAAAGACAGCGGTCTTAAATGGTCACTTGTATAAAAGACTCCTGTCCACAGACTCAATTAATCAGTCTGACTCTAACCTCTACAACATGGGCAAGACCAAAGAGCTTTCTAAGGATGCCAGGGACAAGAACATAGACCTGCACAAGGCTGGAATGGGCTACAAAACCATAAGTAAGACGCTGGGTGAGAAGGAGACAACTGTTGGTGCAATAGTAAGAAAATGGAAGACATACAAAATGACTGTCAATCGACATCGATCTGGGGCTCCATGCAAAATCTCACCTTGTGGGGTATCCTTGATCCTGAGGAAGGTGAGATCTCAGCCGAAAACTACACGGGGGGAAACTGTTAATGATCTCAAGGCAGCTGGGACCACAGTCACCTAGAAAACCATTGGTAACACATTACGCCGTAATGGATTAAAATCCTGCAGTGCCCGCAAGGTCCCCCTGCTCAAGAAGGCACATGTACAGGCCCGTCTGAAGTTTGCAAATAAACATCTGGATGATTCTGAGAGTGATTGGGAGAAGGTGCTGTGGTCAGATGAGACTAAAATTGAGCTCTTTGGCATTAACTCAACTCGCCGTGTTTGGAGGAAGAGAAATGCTGCCTATGACCCAAAGAACACCGTCCCCACTGTGAAGCATGGAGGTGGAAACATTATGTTTTGGGGGTGTTTCTCTGCTAAGGGCACAGGACTTCTTCACCGCATCAATGGGAGAATGGATGGAGCCATGTACCGTCAAATCCTGAGTGACATCCTCCTTCCCTCCACCAGGACATTAAAAATGGCTCGTGGCTGGGTCTTCCAGCACGACAATGACCCGAAACATACAGCCAAGGCAACAAAGGAGTGGCTCAAAAAGAAGCACATTAAGGTCATGGAGTGGCCTAGCCAGTCTCCAGACCTTAATCCCATCGAAAACTTATGGAGGGAGCTGAAGATCCGAGTTGCCAAGCGACAGCCTCGATATCTTAATGATTTACAGATGATCTGCAAAGAGGAGTGGGCCAAAATTCCATATAACATGTGTGCAAACCTCATCATCAACTACAAAAAAACGTCTGACTGCTGTGCTTGCCAACTAGGGTTTTGCCACCAAGTATTAAGTCTTGTTGCCATTGAAAACTTATGGAGGGAGCTGAAGGTCCGAGTTGCCAAGCGACAGCCTCGATATCTTAATGATTTACAGATGATCTGCAAAGAGGAGTGGGCCAAAATTCCATCTAACATGTGTGCAAACCTCATCATCAACTACAAAAAACGTCTGACTGCTGTGCTTGCCAACAAGGGTTTTGCCACCAAGTATTAAGTCTTGTTTGCCAAAGGGATCAAATACTTATTTCTCTGTGCACAATGCAAATAAATATATATAATTTTGACAATGTGATTTTCTGTTGTTTTTTTTAATATAATCTATCTCTCACTGGTAAAATTAGCCTAGCCTAAAAATTCTAGACTGTTCATGTCTTTGACAGTGGGCAAACTTACAAAATCAGCAAGGGATCAAATACTTATTTCCTTCACTGTAGGAGGCAGACGGGTATACAAGGTGCAGCATGGCATATAGGGGGCAGCAGGGTATATAAGGTGCAGCAGGGTATATATGGGGCAGCAGGGTATATAGGAGGCAGCAGTGTATATAAGAGGTGGCAGGGTATATAGGGGAAGCAGAGTATATAAGGGGAAGAAGGGTATACAAGTGGCAGCAGGGTATATAAGGGGTAGCGAGGTATATAGGGACAGCAGGGTATATAAGGGACAGCAGGGTATATAAGGGGCATTAGGGTATATAAGGGACAACCTCTTATATAGGGTCAGCAGGGTATATAGGGGGCAGCACAGATATCTTAATTTTATCTGTTTTACTTTAATATTGAACACACACTTTTACAAAGAGACATAAACATATGCAGACACATATATATACACACACACACACACACACTGGAACATATACACATACAAACACAGAGACACATACTGTATACACGCACATATACACATAGACACTTACCATCTCTCCTTGCTGACCGGATCACAGGCTTCTTGCAGGATGGGCTGTGAGCAGAGCTTTCTCCTCTTCTCTTGCACCTCGGCTCTTATTTACTCTGTGTGTGTGTAACTAAGAGCAAAGGACAGAGTAGATGCAGAGCCCAGTGGCCCCTACATGCTGGGAGTGTGCAGCTCCCTGTGCACTTTCACTGGTCGCTCACCCCTTAGTCCGGCCCTGCTTCCACAACAACCTCACCCAACCATGTCTTTATTGACCTTGCTTTGTGCACAAGGGCACAGACATGCTGGAACAGAAAAGGGCCTTCCCCAAGCTGTTCCCACAAAGTTGAAATCATACAATTGTTCAAAATGTCTTGCTATGCAGAAGCATTAAGATTTCACTTCACTGGAACTAAGGGATCTAGTCTTACCCCTGAAAAACAACCCCATAGCATTATCCCTCCCCCAACAAACTTTACAGTTGGAACAATGCAGTCAAGCAGTTAATGTTCTCCTGGCATTTGCCAAATCCAGACTCATCTTTCAGACTGCCAGTTAGAGAAGCGTGATTCTTCACTCACAATACACGTTTCCAGAGTCCAGTGGTGGCGCGCTTTACACCACTCCATCCGATGCTTGGCATTGTGTTTTTTGTGCTCCCAAGGCACAGTTTTTGTGCTGACGTTAATACCAGAGGTGGTTTACAACTCTGCAGTTATTAGGTCGGGAAATCAATGGCGACTTTTATGCACTATGCACATCAGCACTCGGTGACCCCGCTCTGTAATAATACATGGTCGATGAGTTGATGTGGTTCCTAGACACTTCTACTTTGGAATAATACCATTCACAGTTGATCCTGGAATATCTACGAGGGGAGACATTTCATGAACTGACTTGTTGCAACGGTGGCATCATATTACAGTACCACACTCTAATTCATTGATCTCTTTAGAACAACCCATTCGTTCACAAATGTTTGTAAAAGCAGACTTCATTGCTAGGTGCTGGATTTTATACACCTGGGGCAATGGGACTGAACAAAATACCTGAATTCAATGATTAAATGGTGTGTCTTAATATTTTTGTTCATATAGTGTGTCAGATTTATTTCATAAGATAGTAGGAAACATGAGGCTTGAGTCATGGAATATTATGTTTTCTATGATATTGAAACTAAAAGTAGTGTTGCTAGAATCCCAAAACACCTCGGGCACCGCAGGGCCCTGTTCAGTTAGTCAGCAAACCGTTCTTTTTAGGGTTGAACTCCACATAATCAACCTAAAATAATATACCCCATCACAGATACAACTATATATTATAATATATTGTGTTTATTTAAGAGTTCCCCAAAATAATGTCATCACAAAGTGATTAACAGCTAAGCGTATTGTCGCGTACATGTACGTGACAAGTGTTAAAGGAAAGTATGGAGTGCACTCACTGGCTGAGCACACGCCTTACTGAGCGGGTATCGGCTATATGTTACAGCCAACACCTCACTGCACATGGCCAGCATCAGAGATCACATTGATTCCGCTGCTTAGATGCTGCGGTTAATGGTGACAGCAGCCTCTGAGGTGTCAGAAAGAGGGGGGCAGTCCCGCTAGTCATGGCAGGTCTGCCATCTTTGTACTATTATTAATTGATAGAAGCATGTCAAAATCATGATATACTGCAATACATTAATATTGCAGTATATCGTGCAATCGATCCAACCATTGCTGGTTCAAGTCCCCTGTTGAATAAAATTATTAAAAGTTCAAAAAACCTCCTTTTTCCAATTTTTTCACTAACAATGTTAAAAAAATGTTTCTTACATAACTGGTATCGCCGTGTCCGTAAAAGTCTGAACTATTACAATAAAATGTTATTTAACTCGCATGGTGAATTTCATCTGTAATTACAGATTCCGTAATTGCGGATGAAAACGTGTGCATGGGGCCCTACTTTTAATCCGTTTTTATTTTCATGGTGTTCAATTTGTTGCTATGGGTAACAAAGCAACTCATTTTCAAGTAGTTTGCTGCTAGATTGGGTAATGCTGTGTACTTATAATGTGGTGTCCCTTCCTATCCTAATACAGTCCACCACCAGCAGAATCTTTATACCGTCACAGCAGTACTACAAGGACGGATCTGAATATGCCAGTGTTCAATGTCTTTCCACACTTTGATCAATTCTCCTCAAGCAACAGTGCACATATGTCAGACTTCCCTAGATAACATTGCCCATATAAATATCATACACAAGCTACACAAACCCTAACCACATTTTTGCATTTTGCAAATAAATTAATGGTAAGTAGTGGGCACGGGTGTAGATGAAAATAGCATTTTGTTTGCTTTGTGAGACTTTCTAGGACTTTGTACTGTATATGTGGTGTAAAGAGACAATTATGTTCAGATATCATCTTAGAGTGACATGAATTATGGTTCCTACGTAGCGCATTGATCCTTTTATGGAAATACTGACTGAAGCAGTACATAATGTTCCCTTCAGATCTACATTTACATTCATAAGAATTAACATCTGTGTTTTGTTATATAATGCTCAGCTTCACTGAACAAAGCATACAGACAATTGGAGGACGATACAGCATTACTGTTGATATACGTACATCTCCATTGTCATCTTGTATAATCATCCATACACTTTGGCATATTATATTATATGTTTAATTATTTTGCCTATAGTGTATGAGAGGAAGCTACACTTCACTTTATGTCAGTGTGGGGGTGCTGCAATAATCTGGAATCTACAGTGTTTAGAAAGGAATAAAATGGGAAGGAAGCAATTGTCAACTTGTAGCCTCCCAAGGACATATAGTTATTTATTTGTCCTAATTTAGCTTTTAAATTACCAATAAAAATAGAAACATTTAGTAAAAGTGGAGTAATAGTTTTCGGAGGAAGGAATGTATATAGGTTGTGAGGGGTTACAAGAAAGAGGATTATGGTGATGTCATATTTGCCACTTGACAGGAGGCAAAATCTAAAACATTATAGGCCCTATTACACCATCCGATTTTGGCCGGTGCAGCGAGCGCCGATCAACGAGACAGCTTATTGATCGGTGCTCGTCTGCTCCTGTCACAAGGAGCTAAGTATGGGGACGAGCGGTCGTTACTCCGATCGCTCTTCCCCATACATTATTATCATGTCGGCAGCACGTCTCCTTTTTTACACAGGGAGATGTGCTGCTGACAACGATAATATTTTACTTTTTTAAAACGATACGGTCAGCAGACGAAAACAGGGCAATTATCGACAACGAGCATTCTATGAACGATCGTTTGCCCAATAATTGCCCATTGTAAAACCCTGTTAAAGCAGACACCATGAGCTAAGGAGAAAATGTTTATTTAGGGAGGACACTGTCTCTGGACTGTTCAGTTTGGCTACATGGCCCTTTAGAGCAGCATGATATTCATTTTTCCCACACTTGAGTTGATTCTCACAGTACATATCCACACAACACGGAAATGAATCCTTTATAGTGAAAATATATTGTGAATAGACTCAAACTTTTCTTTCTTAACTGAAGACAAGCTTTTCTATATTCTCTTTCACCAGTCTTTGCTAAAAAGATGAACCATGTAAAGGCATTTCTAGGGGTATGAAGCACTTCCAACTTCTCATGTAACAAGTATGACCATAGCTATTGTATTTGTATTGCCTCCATATAGTAAGGGCCTGGAGAAGTGTGAGCACACACAAAACGGCCGCTGCCTGTTCCACTGGAATTTATTCACCTCACTTGTTATGTTAATATGACTCAATAATGAAAATACTTTTTTAAATGACTACAAGAATGAGTGCCATGGATTTTCCACTCTATGATAACATTTGATATATAGACTGTTTACCAGGACAAGGCCATATACCTTGGGACCTTTATGCCTTACTGAAATGCTATAGGTGTGCCAGTATTCTTTGCTCAGTTTTTCAATGTTATACCAAAGATTTGCTTATTCACAATGCTTACTGGCATAAAAGGTATAAAATACATAGTAAATTATATGTTAAAAATGTAGAAATATCAGAGTTTCATTAGGCACGATATGTGAAGTATCCCATCAATAAAATTATTTACTTAAAGAGGTCTCTTTTTTTGGATCTACAGTATTTCTATTATAAAATAGATGAAATAGGGGTTTGGATGATGATGATGATGATGATGATGATATACGATTACTAAGGATAGAGTGAGACAGAAAAAGAAAAATACTTAAAACCAATGATGTCCAGTTGACCCTTTTGAATATTGCACAAAGCAAATGTACTTTTATTGTTGCACTAAAAATGGTAATAAGTGTCAAACTTTGATCCACCAATAAAATAGGATCTCACACAGAGGTTAATTTCCTAAATCTACTACATGACAAATTTGGATTTGTACATATTTCAGTATAAGTGAAGTGTGTTTGTTGATATTTTAACTGTTCAGGGTTTGTTACTTTTTTAATGCAGTTATGTCCCAGGCTACCCCAGTTATATTGAATTCCCGAGGAGACGCTTGTTTCTTCTTTTGTCTAGCTGGCCATAAATGTAAACCAGTTATGCATTGTCTTTTCATTACTAACACCGAGCACTTTTGTTATGATGAATTCTTAAATAGTTATTAGATCACTATTTTTGGTTTACTTTATATTAAAAGAGGTTAATAATCAGGGACAGACATAGAACAGAGCGGGTCCCAGAGCAAGGGGAAAATGTGGCCACCTCCTGGTGCTGGGCCACCATATCATCCCCTTAAAAGGACAGTCTGGTGCTTGTTGGTCCCCCTAACCTTCTCTTGCAGTACAAAAAGGACTTGAGGTCCTCGGGCTGCTTTCCCTTTCTCTTACTTGCCAATATGGAGGCCCATGAGCAGATTCACACTACCCATGGAGAGGGGGCAACTGAAATTGGGCTCTCTTCCATCATAGCTTCCAAAGTGGCTGCTTGGACTGCCTCTATGGTACACCCTTGTTATTTTTTATAAATGGTTTGATCTAAAATAATTTTCCGTTTGCGTACTCTAGATCAAGGTTACATCCTTACATGAAGAATGAATTTATTCTACTGCACAACCTTGCAATAATTCTGTAGCACAGGCAGAATAAAATTAATTGTATAACTTAAAAGATTACCTCCAACTATACACAAAGCAGAAACATGACTTCTGTAATCATGGTGCTCTCTGGTGCAAAGTTATAAGTCATGAGATAAAATAAACAGTATATTTCTTGTACTGTACTAACATGGGATGTATGTGCATGTGTTTATTAATGGAATCTCTAACTTCTCGTAGGAGTAAATCTGTACTTTGCTGCACTCGGTCATATAAATGCTTCAGCAATAAACGGACATTGGACATAAAATAATATTTCATGCATTAGATCATTGTCTAATAAGAAGTAAAGTTTTAACATGTTACATAGATACCATAGAAATTGTAGATATAAAACATGTAAAATGTATAGAATAACAAATTCTGACACATTCTACTTCATTTTCATATACATAAGTTTCCTATAAATTGCTCTTACTTTAAGATATACAACAAGGCCTTTTCCATGAGCCCTTGGACATGTCCTATGTCAATTCACAGTAACTGTATGTACCCACAAAACAAAAATATCTGTTATCTATATAGGGCATCTATTTCACTATAAGCTGTGTGATATCTCCTAGGCATATCTAAAAAATTAATAGTTTATTATACATTAATACAAAAAATACAAAAATAACCCCCCTCCCAAGTATATACTATAGACAAAATAAAATTTGATTAAAAATAAGCCAGGTGTCATATGATACAATGAGGTGCTCGGTGTCCAGGTGTCTCACCCTACATTCATCATGTCCTCCACAGGTATAGTGCACCTTTTATAACTATCAATAGTTACCTTGTTTCAGATTGGGTTCCCTTACTTTAATTAAATACTATTGCTGGTACCCATGTGACTGGAACAACTTATCAGTGTAGTGACTTTGAAACATAGCTATACAGTGCCTTTTTTATTTTTTTGCTCTTGTATACACATACAGTTTCGTATCTATCTTTAGGGTGTATGCTATATGTTATGTGGACATATTTACAATTGATGATCTATGACCTGTGATATTGTATCATATGACACCTGGTTTATTTTTAATCATATTTTATTTTGTCTATAGTATATACTTGGGAGGGGGGTTATTTTTGTATTTTTTGTATTAATGTATAATAAACTATGAATAAACATATTTTGAATAAATTAAATTATATGATATCAGGATTTTTCTTTTTGGTTTAATGAATATGGATTATATGATATCTTGAATAATGAATTGGCAAAGAAAATAAATATATATATATATATATATATATATAGGTTATAATATCTAAAAAATTAGCATGACAACACATTTACAAACATCTGATGTATTTCTAAATATTACACATAATGTTGCTAATATTAAAAGAGAAATTCCAAAGAACGTCCACTACCACCACCATATGTAACAGATGGCATTAGGTTCCTACAGAAATGTTGTATGACAGATTGATTTGTGTCCCCCATATAATCCTGTATCCTCTACTGTTCATTATTTCAAAAAGCATAGGTGTCATTATTTTTTTTTATATGTAAGATGACATTTTAATTCAACATTTCTCATAACACAAGAATAAAAGTGGGAGGTGTTGCAATTTTAAAAAAAGTTAAAACAGATTATATGGATTTTTATACAAAATTTGTAAGAGATCTCATAAAGTTTTTTGTGATATTCTAAAAAAAATTTAGCATGAAATAAAACAATAGTTTTAATAATAGTGACAAGATTTTCTAAGATCATTTCTGCACTGTTCATTGCAATAAATTAATGTCCTCCTGGTTATCAGATAAGTTTAATCTATTGAAGTTTGGCTGCAGATGAATAAAATTGCTTGAGTGATCACATCAGTATATCAAATAGAAACCATGAAACTGTATTCAGATCTGGTCACCATGACTAAAAAGTAAGTAATTATTTACTGTTTAAAGAATTCTTGATGTACCTTCTAAAGACAGATTCAGTGTCCCCAGATGTCTGCACAAAGTAATCAGTCAACAAGAAGAATAACAATACTAGAATTCCATTCTACAAGGGCACGTTGTTAAACTGGATGAAATAATTATTCATCCTAATGTATTTGTGTATTATGTATACTTATATATTATTTATACATAAAGCATCCATGTATTAATGCAATATTACGGGCAGTAAAAATAAAAGTTCCATAACTGGTCAGAACTACTGTATGGTGTTACCTTGATACAGTTAAGCAACAGGCCTAATAACAGTTTTCTTAATGTAAAAATAATTAATTATATGTAGTAGTGTGGCCCCAAAATAAAACCTAGCCAAGGAATAAAAACAAACACTTTTATAGCATCATCAGAATAGAACCCAGGCATCTTTACAAAAGAACAAATCAAGCACTAATGAGACATCATCACAATAGAACACAGCCAAAAAATACAAACAAACAGTAGAAAGACATCATATGTAGTCCAGCCAAAGAATAAAAACACTATTGTGGCATCATCACAACATATCTTAGAAATAATTATCAACCATAATGTCATATCATAACAATCGAACACAGAAAAATATTAAAGACAAACACTATTGTGACACCATCACAATAGAACACATCCAATGAATAAAGATAAATAGCAGTGTGACATCACAATCATTAATCATAATCTATTGTGATGGCATTTAGTATTTTTGTAGATTACTATATGCTGTAGATATGCAGTTCATACTGTAAAACAAATTGTGCCTTTCTCTGATGTAGGCCATTACCCTGGAAGTAGATTGTGTTTGGTAAGCTAAGTGTTTTTAGTGCCTCTGATAAATTTCTTAATAAAGATTTGGGGACAATTTTTATAGCTAGTAAACTGGAGCTATTAGAATCTTTAATTCTGGTCCATGAAATCCAAGCTTCCAAGCTGCCCTGCACACCACAGGTAATAACAAAAATGCTACATTTAACTGGGCTCTACAGTAGAAGTTGCCAAAACAGCACGCCCTCCTCTGACATCACTCAGTGTTCTGCAGCTGTTGGCTGAAGCTGCACCTCACAGATTTCCCGCTTTTCCTGTCCATCTCAATTACAGGTAATTTCCCTGATTCCTGGTCCAAATGCAAGAGGAAGCTGCTAAGATGACGCAGAGAGCTCTCAGTATTACCTGTATTATGTGCAAAGTCTATGCAGGAGGTCGGAAGAGCAGGGAGTCTGTTAGGTGCAGCTTCAGCCAATAGCTGCAGAGCACTGAGAGATGTTAGAGAAGGCGTTGTTGCTTATACAATTTCTTCCGTAAAGTCCAGTAAATGCAGTCATTTTGGTTTTTCCTGGGAGGGGCAGCTTGGAAACTTGCATTTGGGGAACCAGAAATACTAATTATAATAATTTGCCTTGAGTTTCTCCTTAAGAGTCTATTCACTAGAGGCAGATTTTTTTGCGATTGTCCTGTTCATCTGAATGGAGCTTGCAGCAAACCATGTGACTGCTAAAACACAACCCCATTCACATGTATGGAACAAATTTTAATTCAAAGAGATTTCTGGGACAAATCTGTCACATCTGAATATACCCTAATGCCGGTTTCATACACAGTGTTTAGACATGTTTTTGTTGGCGTATTTGGCACCTTTATCAGTGGTATTTTTTTTATCAAAATGCAGTATGCTCCAGGTATGGTGTTTTACTGGCATTTTCTTTTCATTGGCTTCTCTAAGAAACACGTGGCTTTTTTTTACATGCATTTTAAAACACAGAAAAAAGTTGTATGTGAAGGGGACCCCAAGATTTCGTTCTCCATCAGTGATTTACTTTAAAGTATTGTGAAGTAAAATTAATTTTTTTTTATAATAAAGGGAGAACTAAAAGACATGTTTCCTTTCCATTGACAACTAACAACACAACTAATTGGCCATGCTAGAGAACACAAGCTGTTTTTCTGTCTGAGGATTTTATTAATGACTCATTGTTAATTCCTGAACTAGATGTTCAATAATGATTGTTCTGTCTTCAATTCTTGTTAATAATTGAAACAGAAACATTGCTGTCTGAGGCCAGAAAAAGCAGGACACTATAAACCGGAGCTGAGTTAGTGTCTTTTGTAATAATACAAAAAAAACAGTTCTAGGCCATTAGTAACCATGATCCCTACTGCGCCAATTTCCTATGTCTGATGTGCATGCTAAAAGTAATGGGTCCAGGTTCTATGTTTTTAAAATGCGTTGATGGGAAGTCAACACTTTTCTAATTTTGAGCTGTGGGGTTCAACTTGAATTTCCTGAACGGCCTGTGAGGATATTTCAGTAATTTAATTGTGCATAATTATTTAACAAAGGCACGTTACACGGCCAATTAGTTTTCTTCTTTTAATTAAACACATTTAAAATCTGGCCTAAAGTTATACCACAAACTGAGGCCATCATTAACCCCTTCCCGTCGTAAACAACTTTCAGATTAAAATTTTCGTTTTTTCCTCCCCACCTTCAAAAAGCCATAACTTCTATATTTTTCCGTCGATATAGTCCGATGAGGGCTTGATTTTTGTGGGACGAGTTGTAATTTTTTTGCCACTGTTTATTGTACCATATAATATGATAGAAATTAGGCAAAACAATATTTGTGGGGTAAAACTGGCAAAAAACAACGATTACACCATTTTTGGGGGGGGGTTAGTTTTTACGGCGTCCATCAGGTGGTAAAAACGACATGTTCAGTTTATTCTACGGGTTGATACGATTACGGCTATACCAATTTTATATGTTCTTTATGTTTTACTACTTTTATTTTATTTTTTTATAAATTCTTTATTTAAAGACACATTTTTCCAAGATTTAGTCACAACAAGAAACAATATATAAGCAGTGCATTATATACAATCACTTCCGTATAACAAAATTGCAATAAGGCAAATCCAGCATAAAACAATTCCTAAAGGATAAGTGCTCACGAAAGTAACCCCTGCTAAATAACGAGTCAAAGAAACAAACAAAGAGATATGAAATCATAAATGAAGACAAAAAAGAAGAAAAAGACAATAGAACATATCTCTAGCACAATAACCTGGAAATATGTGGTATGATTACCAGAGCAAAAAAGAACATAAAGAAGATATACACATTTCCAATACATACTCTATCTCTCAGATGTGGTCAACACCTAGAACAGGTCAGTAAAGTCAGTTATACATATTGCGTAAAGGTATCATGTAAAGGCATCATAAGGACATGTACACCACCGAAATAGGTAACCCAGAAGGAGATCCCTGCTGAGGCCTTCAATCAGATATGTATATCAGGTACCACATTACCAGGATCCAAGTCACATCCCAGCTCCCGCTCTCTTATGATAATCCCTCCATGGCTTCCAAACTTTCAGGAAAAAGTCCCTTGAGAAGGTATGCCATCCCAAGAGTTCTTCCAATGACTGAAGTTGATGAACCTTGGACCCCCACATGTCCATGGAAGGAGGGTCCTCGCTACACCACTTCAATGATATCAACAGTTTAGCCGCCGAGATCATTAAGGTGGCCAAGTCTCTACGTACAGGGGTAAAGTCTTCCGATGGAAGCCATAAAATAATTAGTTCAGGTGTCAATATTAAAGAGCAACCAACAATATGATTAATAGCTCTTTCCACCTGAGCCCAAAAAGGTCTGATTTTGGGACAAAACCACCAGATAAGTGACAAGGATCCAGGAGACAACCCACATCTCCAACAAACATTTGAAGAGAGGAGATGTATCTGATATAGATATGCAGGAGTTCTATACCAACAAGTTAGCAATTTGTAAGAATTTTCCTGATGCCTTACACAGCAAGAGAACCCATGAGATCTTGACAAAATAAAGGAGACTTCCCTTTGCAAAAGAACAATATCTAATTATTTTTCCCACGCCAGTAAAAAACAGGGTTTGGACAAGACCAAATCTAAAAGAAGGTTGGTATAAATTTTGGACAGGGCTCTAGCTGGTGACTGTAGCATAAGGGTATAGTTCTCCATCCAAGTAGGGTCTGGATATGGAGAAGGAGCCGCAGCCAAGAACTTGCAGCACGCTGATTCAAAGTCATACCGATGAAGAAATGTCACATTAGTAGCACAAGTAGACCCACCTGTCTCACATGATTGACCTAACAGTGCATTCAGATCAGGGGTAACCCTACCCATAGCAATTTCCCTAACCTTAAGAGAGCCCAGTAGAGGCCATAACAGCGACCCAAGAGAGGTTACCCTATCTGTAAAATAAGGAAGGACCCCCAATGGAGCTATCGGAGAGAGGTAACCTCTAGCCATGTTCAATACCTTAGACCTCTGACATACTTTAAGCATACCTCGCGTTATATCACTAACTAAAATTATTTTCGGCGGCAACAGTAATTTGACCCAAAGCAAGGGTAGGTATTCCTCTGAGAGGACCCGTCTCTCCAGGTCTAAGTAGCTATGGTTAAGAGAGACGTTAGCAAGTTCTGACCAACGAAGCAGTTGAATTGCTTCATAATACAACCCTATATCTGGTAAGGATAACCCCCTTGTTTATTTTTTAAAATTAGTATTCTATGGGCCAATCTGGGGCGCTTTCCCCTCCATAAAAAATGTATAAAAAGACTCCTGAATCTATTGAAGTAACTAGCCGGAAGGTCTATGGGAATGTTTTGCAGTGGGTACAGGATCTGAGGGAGCACAAAGGTGGCCAATAAGTTTTTTCTACCAATCCATGAAAGAAAGGGTATATTAATTTTAGACAGAAATTTTGGGATTTTCGGGACAAGAGGGGCAAAGTTCAGGGAAAATATATGTCTGGGATCTGCTGCAATTTTAATGCCCAAATATTGGATAGCCAACAGTTGCCATTTAAACAAAGATATGGACTTCAAGTATACTAACTGATCATGCGGTAAAGAGATACCCAAGGCCTCAGATTTCCCATAATTAATTTTAAAATTAGAGATGTCTCCGAATAGAGTGAAGACATCCAAGATCAGCGGAAGTGCAGTAAGGGCATTTGTAACCAATAGAAGCAAATCATCTGCAAAGGCTGCCGTCTTATGAACGCGTCCCCCAATCCGGAGACCCTGGATGCCATCAGTTTGGCGAAATTTCAAAGAAGTGGCTCCAACATAATAACAAAAAGGGACGGGGACAAAGGACATCCTTGCCGAGTTCCATTCAAAATTGAAAAGGGGCCAGACAAGGATCCGTTAACTTGAATCCCAGCAGAAGGACACCTATACAAGGAAAATATAGCATCTATAAATGTGGATGGGAAATTAAATTTCAATAAAGCTCTCCTCATGTACTCCCAACAAACCCTGTCAAAAGCCTTTTCGGCATCAGTGCCCAGCAAAACCATAGAGCCTCTTGATTTACGAACATGTAGGACAGCATGCAAAACTCTGCTCACATTATGTTTGCCCTCTCGTCCCTTCACAAACCCCACCTGCTCTTCCCCAATAATTAAGGGCAGGAGCGGTTGCATACGCATCGCCAACATTTTTGCCCACCATTTAACGTCGCAATTTAAGAGCGAGATGGGTCTATAGCTTCCACACTGCTCAGGATCCTTCCCCTCCTTAGGAAGAATAGTAACAAATGCTTCCAAAGACTGTTTAGGAAGAGAGGAGCCACACAGTAAGGAATTACAGATCTCCGTAAATTTTGGAATCAGCTGTGTCCGAAATTTTTTATAAAAGGAAATAGGCAAGCCACCCGGAGCTGGATTTTTCCCTGAAGGAATTGAGTCCAAGGTTTCCCCCACCTCCTCTTCAGTAATAGGCGCTAAAAGGGCCTCACATTGTACATCGGTAAGGTGAGGAGCTGATATATCTGACAAGAAAGCGGTTATGCGTTCCTGACGGTCTAACATAGGAGGAGGAGTCCCCTCGGAGGAAGCAGGCAAATTATACAGCTTGGAGTAAAAAGTCTGAAAGGCCTGAGCTATATGCGGCGTAGAGGTCACTCTCTCTCCCTGATCATTTTTAACAGCTTCTATAAACACCTTGGATTGTCTCTGTTTAATTAACCTAGTCATCAGCTTAGAGCCCCTATCCCCATGCATATATGTCTGACTACAGGCCGCCCGATACGCCTTAGTGGCTTTATAATTAAGGAGGTCCCGAAGTTCTTGGCGCAATGAACACAGTAATCTGTAATCTATAAGGGAATCAGTCCGTTTATGCACTCCTTCAGTATCGGAAATCTGTGACAATAAGCGTAGAATACGCTTTGACCTTTGCTTCTTAAGGTAAGAAGCCAAGGCAATAAGCTCCCCCCTCATATAAGCTTTATGTGTCTCCCATAAAATGGGCCTGGAGACCTGAGGGAAGTCATTAAATTAAAAAAATTCCTCTAACTTAGAGGCAAGAGACGCACTATTCTTGTCGTGTTCTATGATCTTGTCATTTAGTTTCCAGAGCCATTCCCGTTGAGGAACACACCCCAATTCCAAAGTAATACACACCGGTGCATGATCCGAAACCGTAAGACTCCCTATATCAGAGCGCTGCAAGTTCGGCAACAAAGATAAAGGAAGGAAAAAATAATCTATTCTATGATAGGTACCATGGGGAGCAGACTAGAATGTATAAGCTTTAACCGATGGGTTACCAACCCGCCAAGCATCAACCATTCCCAATCTGGACATGAACAATTTGAGCTTATGAAGTGTCAAGGGTGATAGAGTCTGAACCGATGAGGTAGAATCCATTGGTAAATCAAAAGAAACATTAAAGTCTCCCCTCAAAATAAGGTGACCCTCTGAAAAGGACTGAAGGGACAAGAGGGTAGACCGCATCCATCTATATTGACCCACATTAGGAGCATATAGGTTAGCAAACGTAATCTTCATACCAAAAACTTGGCGCTTTAAAAAAGGTATCGACCTCCCTCATCTATCATGGATGACTCTACTTGAAAAGGGACGTTTTTATGAATAGTGATAGAAACCCCCTGTGACTTAGAGGAGTAAGTACTGAGAAACCATTGCGAGTAAGTATTTACAGGTAACGTAGGAATGTGTGCAGGCCTAAAATGTGTTTCCTGCAGAAATAAAATTTCAGGAGCATGCATCCGTAAAGAGCTAAAGACCCTGGACCTCTTCTGAGGGGAATTCAAGCCCTTCACATTAAAAGAGCAAAACTTTAACCTACCCGTCTACGTCTCTGACCAATAAGCAGTGGAGCAAGCGACCAACAATAGACAATCATCTGAGAGATACAATACCACAAACAAAAATAAGAGATACAGTAAAAATAGAAATAAGCATAAGAAATATAAAATAAAAAATAAAACACAGGAAACCAAATGAAATCAAATTAAATCCTCCTTCGCCACCGGCATCCAAGAAGGGACAGCTATAGGACTGCCACGCTTGCTCCAGGTATTCAGGCGTGCGAATAGTTATCTGTCTCCCCGCTTTCATAGTCGCCAGCCCAAACGGAAAAAGCCATCTTATCGGCAACTTATGAGCCCTTAGAGCATCCGTGACGGGCTTTAAGATGTGGCGCTTCGCCAGCGTACTGGCTGCAAGATCTTGAAACAACGCAAGTTTAGTTCCTTCAAACATTATCTCAGGAGCATCCAGCGCAGCCTTCAAAATGGCCGCCGTGTGCACAAAACTGAGAATTCCACATATGACATCTCGTGGAGGCTCCGTGGCAGCGGGTTTAGGCCTCAGCGCCCTGTGAACCCTCTCAATAACCAACGATGCCATTTGATCAACTCCTATCAAGGAGGTAAAATCTGCAACACAGTACCTGATAATGATTCCTGAGTGACCGATTCTAGGAGACCTCGTAGTCGGACATTCTTCCTCCTACTACAATTTTCCTGGTCCTCCAGGTGCAAATATAAGGCATTCAAGTGCGTAGTGTGACCTTTCGCATTTTTATGCATAGACACCTGTTGATCCATAACTGAAGCCTGCGCCTCCTTCAAAGCCAGGACCAGATGGCCAATTTGGTGCATGTTGGTTTTTATCTCCAGGAGATCATTCATCACTGGAGTAAAAGCCTGCAGCAGGGTCTCTTTAAGGTAAGCCCTGGAAATAGGTTCAGCATCCGCATCCCCTGCACAATCCGAAGGGGCATAAGAGCTGTCCGAGTCGTCTGCCCGCTGTTCCTCATGCGAGAGGCCCGACGCCATCTTGGATCTCCCCGCTGGCCTCGCCCCTCTTCTGAAATAATTTATCCATCTCTGGTAAGGATTTAGGGTGCCGAGGGGTACCTTGGGTTTCCTTGGTCTTGTCTTTCCCCGTTTTCACCATTTCTGAAGGGAAGCAATCGGTGTATTTAGCTCGTTTTGACGAGTGTGAGGTAGAGCTCCGGGATCACACCACCATCACTCAGCACAGCAAGCTCCACCCCCGTTTTACAACTTTTCTAAAAAGAAAAAACAATTTGCTAAAAAAAAATTTTTTGTGCCGCCATATTTTGAGAGCCATAACTTTTTTTTTTCCGTCTATTGAGCAATGTGAGGCCTTATTTTTTTTGAGAGACGAACTGTAATTTTTATTGGTACCATTTTGGGGTACATGCAACGTTTAGATCACTTTTATTACATTTTTGGGGGTCACTAAGGTGACAAAAAAACAGCAATTTTGGGCGTTTTACTGCTTTTTTTATCGCCGTTCACCAAGCGGGTTAAATAACGCTATATTGTAATAGTTTTAACTTTTACGGATGCGGCAATACAAGTTGTGTTAACTTTTATTTTTTTAAGCACTACTGTAGGGAAAAAATTAGAAAAAAAAACTGGTTCTTTGAACTTTACATTTCTATGTTTTTTTTGGAACATTAAGAAAAACTTTATTTAACTTTTTTTAGTCCCCCTAGTCGACTTGAACCAGCGATCGCTTAAATGGTTGGATCGCTTACATAATATACTGCAATACTAATTGCAGTATATCGTGTTTCTAGCATCATAGTTATGTACGATGCTAGGAGTCCCTGCCTCTCTGCAGGACAACTGTCCCGTACTGTAAACATTTTTTCAGTACGGGACAGTAGTTCCACGGAGAGGCAGGGACTCCTAGCATCGTACATAAGCATGATGCTAGGAGCCCGGCTCCCTGCACTGAGTTCGGTCCGGTACTTCCGGCCGAAATACGTCCGTCCATTACGGACGTTAATGTGCTCGTGTGAACCCAGCCTAACAGTTACCAATGAGTACAAAGATGGCAGACCTGTGGTCATTAGGCCCCCAGGCTGCCATGACAACCATTGGCACACAGTGATTGCTTAGCGCGTGATTGCCCCGTATTCGAATGTTTTAGATGCCGTTGGTCAAGATTAACCATGGCTTCTAAGGGGTTAAACAGGTGGAATCAAAGCGATTGGCTGTAATACACAGCCGGTGTCGGCTGTATTATCCAGCTGTCACGCGCTAAGTATGGAGCGAGCTCAGCCTGTAAACCTGCTCCATACTTCCCCATAATGGCTGCCACGTACAGTAGTGTGCAAAACAATAGCAGTCCAACATCATTAACCTGATAAATCAATGTTTTTTGGTAGAGGTTATATTTCAACATAGAAAATAATTTACTTGTAAGTGTAGTAGAGTAGTAAGAAAAAAACAGAGCCAACAATTAGGACATGCATGCCGCTCATTCTGAGTAACTGAATCATTAATTGAAAGGGGCTTGTTCAAAATAATGGCAGTGAGGAGTTCAATTGGTGAAGTCATTCACTCTGTGGAATAAAAGGTGTCAATTTTGGCCCTCATTTAAAGGGATGTTCCAGCCAGTAAAAATAGATGGACTATCCCCAGGATAGGCCATCAATAGCTGATCGGTCATGGGCCGACTCCCGGGACCCCGACCGATAAGCGGTTTTGAAGGGGGTGCAGCGCTTCCCCTTCATTTCTTCTTGCTCACTGTGAATCGACACACATGTAGCAGCGATGAACAAGTATTGCAGCCTTCTTCTTCTTTGAAGTGAATGGGAGAAAAGACTGCAATACCTGTGAACCGCCGCTACATCTGTATCGACGATTCACAATGAGCAAGTAGCACGAGCGTTGCACCCCTTCAAAACAGCTCATCAGCGGGGGTCGTGCGGGTCCGGGGAGTCGGCTCCCGACTCATCAGCTCTTGATGGCTGTTCCCGAGGATAGGCCATCAATTTTTACTGGCTTGAAAACCCCTTTAAGGTAGGAGGGTGGAAAATATTGCACATGTTGGTTATAGCGCATTTCCTTCTGAAATACTGGGGAAAATGGAAAGTTCCAGACATTGTTCTGATGAAAAACTTACTTTGATTAAAAATTTGATTGGAGAGTGAAAAACATAGCGAAGTGCAGCAAATTATAGGCTGCTCAGCTAAAATTATCTCAAATGTCTTGAAGTGACAACCAAAACCTGAAAGACACAGAAGGAAGCGAGGGACTACTGTTCGAATGGATCGAAGAATAGACAAAATGGCAAAGGCTCAGCCAATGATCACCTCCAGCAAGATCAAAGAAGATCTGAAGTTAACAGTGAGTTCTTCTACATTCAAAAGACAATTAAGTAAAGCCAAGTTGTGGGAAAAAAGACATGTCCTGAGTAGGTTAAACTTTGCCAAGAAACACATTGACTGGCCCAAAGAGAAATGGCGCAACATTTTGTGGACTGATGAAAGGAACATTTTTATTTTCGGGTGTAGTGGCCGCAGACAGTATGTCAGACGACCCACGAGCACTGAATTCAAGCCACAGTACACTGTAAAGACAGTAAAGCATGGTGCTGCAAAAATCATGATATTTGTGTTGGACCTAGTTATCGCATGCAAGAGATCATGGATCTGGATTACAGACAAAAAGGATTGAGGTAATGGAGTGACCAGCCCAAACAACTGACCTCAATCCCCTAGATTGCGGTTTATGAGGCAAAACCCAAAAATGATCTGTGGAATGTCGTCCCATCTTCCTGGACTGGAATACCTGTTCAGAGGTGCCAGAAGTTGGTCGACTCCATGCAACACAGATGTCAAGTAGTTCTCAGAAACAATGGTTATGCCACTAAATATTAGTTCAGTAAAGAGAAATCTAAATAAAAATTCAGTTTATAAATTACATTTTTAAGTTTTTAAAGAAAAATTCTGACACTGCTATTTTTTTGAACAGCCTAATATTCCTTTTTCTTTAATTTCTGTAAAGGAGTAACACAATCTGCATAAATCAGCATTGTGAGAAACTAGACATGGACCGCACAATCCACAGTATATACGTTGATCTGAGCCGCTAGGCATAATTTAGAAACATGAACATGAGGTTCTTTGTAAACATTTTGATCAAACTGTATAAGCCCACTTGCCACTTCACTGCGACCTCTTTAAAGTGGGTCCCTACTCTAGTGGTTGCAGCACCGCATGGCGGCTACCGCCACCGCAGCACCGCTCCTGCAGAGGGAGCAACCCAGGGGCCCAAAAGCACCCATGCCTTCAGACCGTGCCAAGCCTCCTTGGCTCTGGGCCACGTCCCCTCACAAGTGCAGCACTACAGCAACAGACACCACCATACAGCACCACAACATGTGAACAGATGGAATGAGCTCACCTTGCCATGCGCCCCCAGTGGCCAACTGAGAGCACAAGCAAGAGCAGGAACACTTATGAGGTCATTCTGGAATTAAAATCAGCTGGCTATTTTTTCAAATGCGTGGAGTGCAGACACCACCATCTGTTCACATGTTGTGGTGCTGTATGGTGGTGTCTGTTGCTGTAGTGCTGCACTTGTGGGGGGACGTGGCCCAGAGCCAAGGAGGCTTGGCACGGTCTGAAGGCATGGGTGCTTTTGGGCCCCTGGGTTGCTCCCTCAGCAGGAGCGGTGCTGCGGTGGCGGTAGCCGCCATGCGGTGCTGCAACCGCTAGAGTAGGGACCCACTTTAAAGAGGTCGCCGTGAAGTGGCAAGTGGGCTTATACAGTTTGATCAAAATGTTTACAAAGAACCTCATGTTCATGTTTCTAAATTATGCCTAGCGGCTCAGATCAACGTATATATTGTGGATTGTCTAGTTTCTCACAATGCTGACAATCTGCATAAATGTTTTTATTGTTTGAATTTGGAATTAAATGATTTTGCGCTTAATTTGCTGTTTTAATCTCACTGCTATTTTGTTTAACCCCTTCCCGACATTTGACGTATCCATATGCCAAAGTCGGGCAGGGGAAGTATGGAGCGGGCTCACGCAGTGAGCTCGTTCCATACGATGCCGGTGTCGGCTGTATTTTACAGCCGACACTTCAGAGTAACTAGCGGCATCGCGCTCGAGCGCAATCCCGCTATTTTAACTAGTTAAATGCCGCGGTCAATACCGACCGCAGCATTTAAATCCTCAGAAAGAGGGGGGCGACCCCCTCTAACAGCTCATCGCGCCCCCCGCAACGCAGTCGCGGGGGGCGATGGTTGCTATGGCTGCCTGGGGGCTTAATGAACGTCCCCAGGTCTGCCATCTTTGTACACCTATTAAGCCCTGCCTCTGCCAGGGCTTAATAGATGACTGTCAGAATCACGATATACTGCAATACATTAGTATTGCAGTATATCGTGCAAGCGATCTAACGATCGCTGGTTGAAGTCCCCTAGGGGGACTAATAAAAAAAGTAAAAATGAGTTAAATAAAGTTTTTTTTTTGTGTAAAAAAAAATGTAAAAAAATTAAAAGTTAAAAAAAAAACCCTTTTGCCATTTTCCCCCTAGAGCATATTAAAAAAATAATAAATAAATAAACATAATTGGTATTGCCGCGTCCGTAAAAGTCTGAACTATTACAATATATAATTATTTAACCCACACGGTGAATGCCATAAAAACAAAAAATTGTAAACGCCAGAATGTCTATTTTTTGGTCACCTAATCTCCCGCAAAACATTAAATAAAAAGCGATCAAACCATCGCATTTACACAAAAATGGTATTATTAAAAACTACAGCTTATCCAGCAAAAAATAAGCCCTCATAATACTTAATCGACAGAAAATTAAAAAAGTTATGGCTCTCAGAATTTGGCGACACAAAATAAATTTTCTTTTTTACACTTAGGTTTTTACTTGTAAAAGTAGTAAAATATAGAAAAAACTATATATATTTGGTATCGCCGTAATCGTATTGACCCGCAGAATAAAGTTAACATGTTGTTTTAATTGAACAGCGAATTCCGTAAAAACGGCGGGTGAAAAACCATGGAGGAATCGCTGTTTTTTTCATTTTCTACCCCACAAATAATTTTTTTCCCGTTTCCTAGTACATTATACGGCAAAAATCAAGCCCTCATAGTACTATATCGACGGAAAAATAAAGACGCTATGGCTTCTGGAATGTGGGGAGGAAAAAACAAAAATGAAAATCTGAAAAAGGGCTGCGGCGGGAAGGGGTTAACATTACTGTACATGTAAATGGCATGTCAATAAAGGGTAAAAGAGACAGTTGTTTTTTGATTTGAACTGGAATAAAACATTTTTTTTAAAAAGGATTCATTTATTATTGAGACATAGTGATGTGCAGAGAATGTGTAAAATTTTTGCTTGCTCCAAAAGCCAAGCAAAGAGGTAGGATTGGGTGTGGCCTGAGAGCTGCGGCAAATTAATCTATTCCAACTTAGATTTAGCAGAAAGACAGAAGGGGGCTTTTGCCAGTTATTTCATTCACCTTGGTTAGTCTAGGTTAGTCCCCATGCACACGACCGTATTTTTTTCCCTCCCGTAAATACTGGCGTAAATACGGGTCCTTTGTCACAAGTAAATATGGGTTCATAGTCACCCGTATTCCACCCGTATTTACAGACCCGTTTTCTCTGCTTCTCTTTACACGTAGAGAGAGATATTGCACTGCACTAATCGTTATCCCCTTCTCTCTATCCAGCACTGATAGAGAGAAGAGGCTGTTGATCAGTGCTGGATAGAGAGAAGGGGCAGCCCCTTCTCTCTATTCAGCACTGATCGCCAGCCTCTTCTCTCTATCCAACTCTGATCGGCAGCCTCTTCTCTCTATCAGTGCTGGATAGAGAGAAGGGGCAGCCCTTTCGGGCAGAGTTTCCGCAGCGGGACGCAGCGATAGAAAGAAAAGGAAGTTCATACATACCCCGGCAGTTGTCTTGGTGATGCATCCCTCTTTTGACATCCAGTCCGACCTTCCTGGATGACGCGGCAGTCCATGTGACCGCTGCAGCCTGTGATTGGCTGCAGTGGTCACATGGGATAAAATGTTATCCCAGGAGGTCGGACCGGAGGAAGAAGCAGGGAGTTCTGGGTAAGTATTAACTTTTTTTGTTGCAAGTTTTTTAAGGAAATATTAGAAATCTATATTGTGAGCGCCGCGCATGGTACTCGCTGTCCAGCGGTAGTCACTGTCCAGGGTTCTGAAAGAGTTACTGCCCATCAGTGCAGCCCCTTCTCTCTATCCAGCACTGATCGTTTAACTCTTTCAGCACCCTGGACAGTGACTACCGCTGGACAGTGAGTACCATGCTTAGCAACGCTCCCGTAATTATGGGCGCACACATGTAGCAACCCGTAATTACGGGAGCCCCATAGATTTCTATGGGCCTGCCCGTGCCATAATTATGACCTGAAATAGGACATATTCTATATTTTTCAACGGCCCGGGCACCTTCCCGTAAGCAAACGGGAATGTACCAGTGGCCAATAGAAGTCTATGGGCCTGTAATTACGGTTGTGTGTTTTTTGACCCGGCTCGTTTACCCAACTACTATTTACTTTCTCCCTAATATTTGCTACTGTGTTTGACCTCAGACCACTTCATGACTGCTCTCCTGCCTTTTGTTTCTGTGCTTTTTGCTTCTCTTGGTATGACCCGATTTATTGCTGTTATGGATACTGGTTACTGTTTCTGGTTTTTGCATATCTTCTTTCTTCTCACGAAACGTTGGACTTTATGTTAGTGGTAAAATGTAGTCGTTACATTCAGTATTTAATTGTGTAAAACAACAAAATGTAGCGAAAAATGACAAAAATTACCATTTTTATCAATTTAAATGCATCTGCTTGTAAAACAGATAGTAGATAATACTTCAGAAAATATATGCTAATTAACATTTACCATATGTCTACTTTAGATTGGCATAATTTTTTGAACATCCTTTTATAGTTCTGCAGCAATTCCGTTGTATGTGGACAAGCCCTTTAGCAGCTATTTCTCACATTTTTAAGAAGATTTAAAAAAGCAATTTTTTCAGGGACCAGTTCAGTTCTGAAGTGGCTTTGAGGGGCCCATAATTTACAACCCCCCATAAATCACCCCATTTTAAAAACTGCACCCCTTAAAGTATTCAAACCAGCATTTAGATAGTTTATTAAACCTTTAGGCAGTGTCTCAGGAATAAAGGCAAGGTGGAGGTGAGATTCACAAATGTAATTTTTTTTTGCTGATTTTTTACAGGAGACATCCAACAAAAATATTATTATGCAGATTCTACAGCTTTTATAAATACCCCACATGTGGCCCTAGTGTGCTAATGGACTGAAGCACAGGCCTCAGAAGCACTTTTCCTCCAAAGTAGTTTGGGAAATTTGCTGTGAAAGTGTTGACCTGGTATAATACGGGCGCCCTCGCTTCCAGCAGATGTGCTATGTCCCTTCCCTTCCTAGTTCCTAAATACTAGGGCCCTAAAACTGAAGGAATGTTCAATGCCCTCCGGCCTGCACATCGGGATGTTTTTTCAACACCGCATTACTAGTACCATGCGTTTTTTATTTTTCGGTTTATGGAGATGTGTGAGAGCTTGGTTCATGCGAGACAAGCTGTAGATTTTATTGGTACCATTTTGGGACACATACGACTTTTTGATCACTTTCTTTTTCATGCTTTGGAAGGCGAAATGACCAAAAACAAGCAATTCTGGAATTGTTTTTATTGGGGGGTTTTCGGCATTCAACGTGGGTCATAATCTACATGTTAACTTTATTCTACGGGTCGATATGATTACGGCGATACCACATTTATGCAGTTTTTGCACAATAAAATCACTTTTTTTTACAGATCATTTGTTTTCTGTGTCGCAATATTCTAAGACCCATAACTTTTTTATATTTGCGTGGACAAAGCTGTGTCAGGGATTTATTTTTTCGGGATGGGTTGTCAAATTTATTGGCACTATTTTGGAGTAAATCTGACTTTATGATCACTTTTGATTCCATTTTCTTGGTAGAGATGTGACCTAAAAAAGATTCTAGCGTTGTTTTTCGAATTTTTTTTTACGCCGTTCACCGTGCAGGATAATTTACATAATAGTTTTATAGTTTGGGTCGTTACGGATGCGGCGAAAGCAATTATGTATATTTTTTTTTCTAAATTGTGTATGTTTTTTTCCAACAGTAAAAAACTTATTATGGGAAAAAATGGTAATTTGTTTTTTTTTAACTTGAAACTATTATTTTTTTATTTTTTTTACAACGTTTTATTAACTTTTTTTTTACTTACATACATAGTGCAGTGTATTAGAGCTGTGAGTTATTCAATGACAGCAAGCCTTTATGGACCCGCCTCCGGCGGGCCTTCATAGGCTTTCGTACAATGCAGACACGGAGGCCATTATTAAGCCTCCGGTTGCCATACCAACCATCGACACCCCAGTGATTGCGTCGCTGGGGTGCAGGTCAGGTAAAACTCTTCCTCGCCGTTAGAGGAGGGTGTCAGCTGTAATATACGGCTGACACCCGGCGGTCATGTTGCGAGCTTCGCTTCTGAGCCCGCTATATCACGCGACTTAACTGTACTGCAGTTTGCGGGAACCCCTTCCCGACAGCACTGTATATATATGGCAGATGTTGGGTAGGGGGTTAAGAAATGCACACATTTTTGATGCATAATTTGAGCACAATGAGGCATTCACTAAAGCCAAATAACAAAGCATACCTAATATTTATCAAAGTGGCACTCAACTATTAAAGAGAACCTGTCATCTGCCCAAAAATCCGTAGCTGGCATCTCAGTTCCATTGCAGGCGCCTCACAGATTCTGACGCATTTTATTTTTTCTCCTTTTTTTTTTGGTGCCCGATATGCAAATAAGGCCCTTGACTGTCAAGTGGACGGGTAACACATATCACTAGATAAGAGGTAACCTCCCACTTGACAGTCAAAGGGGACAGTTGCATATCGGACACAAGAACTAATGGTCCTGATATCTCAGGAACGGTTGGGGCTAGAAGAAAAAAATAAAAACCATCAGAATCTGTGAGGTGCAATCTAACTGAGATTGCAGTTTTTTGAGCAGGTGACAGGTCCTCTTTAAGTAATATGGTGCTCAGCCGGCACGCCATTCTTTTCAACGCAATTGAACTGATAAATATGCCCTATTGTTCCAATCCCATATCATACAGGGAGCCAAAAGGCTGACTTGCCATGTGCGTTCTATAGTAATATTGGCAACTAAAGCAGCTTTCTTTGAATGAGCATGGTTTTTAGATCAGGACAAAAAAAAATCGATTCATTCATTTATCTGAACTTAAAGGGCTTCTCTGAGAATTTTTAACTGATCACCTAGCCTTAGGATAGGTCATCAGTCTCAGATCGGTGGGGGACAGAGTCCTAGCACCCTGCCATCAGCTGACTAATGAAACCGCCAGACGAACAACTTCTTCATAGTTTACCCGGCACAGTCGTACACTTTCATACAAACTGTGCCTGGGATTGCAGCTCCGGTCCCATTCCAAGGGAATGGGACTGAACTGCAATCTCAGGCCCAGCCACTGCAGAAGTGTATGATTCTGTGCCTGATAAACATTAAAGAGGCCCTGGCGACAAATGTCCCTCAGTTAGCTGATCTGCGGGGGTGCCGGGACTCTGAACCCCACTGATCTGATATTCATGACCTATCCTGAGGAACAGCCATCAATATAAAAGTCCCAGAAAAGTCCCTCCAATTTCCATGAAATGTCCTGAATTTCAGATTTTATCTGGAGTAAAGCAGCTGATAGAAATAGATTTTGGGAAAAGCATAGGTTACAAATAATGGATTTTTCCTGTCCAATTCTAATTTCCCCACGGAATAATCGGTACAATAGGTACCATATTGGGGGCTTCTCACTTTCTTGAAATAATATGCACATTCGGCTGAACCAAAAATTTATGTTACAGGAGATTGGTTTCAAAGCTGCTGACTATTTCTTAGCTAACAGCCAAATGATATGGCCACCTTAATGCTTATGGCACCATTTAGCACAATTTAGCATCAATCATGTTTGAACTAGCAGATTTTTACTAAATATTCTAACTAGAGATAAGTGAATAGCTTTTACATGAATCAAATTTGTTATGAATTTCCACAAAGTTTCGTATTTTCTCGAATTCAAAACTTTTGGGATTCGTCTTCAACGAATGGCTCAAAATGGCGGCCACCATTTTACAGATTAGAAGAAAACAAGAAGGCAGGGAAGAAGTATCACATGACCTTGGGCAGCTGCCCGGCAGGCTTCTCTACAATGCCTTGCAGGCAGCTCTCCATCTATCACAGCCAATTATGAGGGGTATAGGTGTGAGTCACTGATGACTGTCATATTTGTCATAGCCACTATAAACAGCCCAAGCAGGAAATACTACTGCTTTGTGGGAATACAGATAGGAGAAAGAGGACACCAGACAGAGAGTAAGACATAGTAAAACACAGAATACAGATAGATAGTGGATTAGTGTCAGTGAGTGTGTTTTATAGTGGGGAGAAGAGAACAGATAATTAGATGTACAATAATCTGAGAGAGGGATAACTTTTAGAGAGAAATGGGAGTCAGTCAGTGTCAATGTGCTATTGGGATAAGCAGCCATTGCTGTGTGTGAGTGCTGCTGCCACTGTACAATTCTTTTGTTAATTTGTGAATCACCAATCTTTATCACGCCATTCCTAAATCTTCAATAATATTAATCCTTGTACTGATAGCGTGACATGATGTCACTTATTGTTTTGCATATATCTAACTGCTAATAAGAGTGCCACCAAAAATGTGCATATTATTTTGCGTCAAGGATTTTTTACAGTGCCGTTATACATCAGTATATTTCTAAGTGACAATTTTTTTTCAAATACATAGAATGAAAAAACACTACTTCACTTTCCCAGATGATCAGCCACACTGTCACTGCCACATTTAGTCATGGTGGTGGTAGTGATGGACTTTTTGGACCGCACGTTAAAAAGATATTGCATCTTCCGATACCACCATGTGTGTATAAACACCTGCAGGTATCTAACACCAAAAAGGCATCATTTTGGACCGGCTTTTAATTTTAAAAAGCATAGTTTTTAAAAGTTTTTAAACAGGCTGTTTGTTACCACAGGCTACCATCCGTTTACCCATTGCCACATATTCTGCTGTCACTTTGACAATAATTCTGCTGCCTTGGCGTTAAAGAGATTTAAAGGGGTTAGATACAGTCCTAGAAGACCTCATTTTGTCATACTCAAATTTTCAGAGCAATCTAGCACTTTCGATTAGCGACGAATGTATTCGGGACCGTATCGAATCTGATGGCCTGTTCTATAGAATCGGACCCCAAACGAATTTTGGAAATTCACTCATCTCTAGATCTAACCCATAGATCTGGTCAATAGATATATTTCTATATTTTCAGTCACAGTAAGAAATCTCTAATAAGATAATAAAGCATAAGATGCCATAGTTATACCAGTGTTTGTAATTATGACTATTACACAACAGCCATAGAATGATCACAAGGCAGCAGCTGTTTGTAATGACTTATTCATAATGTGACCTCATGTAGATGAAGATGAAGTCGTAATGAGCACGTTACAAATTCACAATGTTATATGAAAATCAAAACAGTTTACCCATTTTAATAATCAAGGTCTTAATGAATGTTTTAATAATTTGCCTGTGCAGAAAACAAATATTAGAGTTAGCTTTATTGAATATTCTCCATTTCGAAAGAAAATTTGGTTATAGAAGGTTAAATCTGGAGTTTGTCAGTAAATGATGCAAACAGTCAGTTCTATTTTCCCCATGCAGTATGTATGCTGAAATAAAGATCATCATTAGTCCCCAACAGCATATAAGAAGCGGAATGACACATTCTTGATAAATCTGGTTACATGAACATGTATGTACTCAGCTTGTCAGTGGAATCTTTCTATTTATGGCACCCTCATAATCATAACTTTTGGCCAGACATTTTTGGCAATATGGGACACTGGCTAACTTCACTAGCCAGTAATTCTCTGTGAAAAAGAGAATTCACCCTGTTTGATTTCCTGACCAATCCTCTAATGCATTTGTCAGAGTAGACCAACACTAGAGTAGTCCGGCAGCTGCCTGTTCCATAAATAACATGCTTGTTCGGCCACCAGTTGTCTAATATCCATGGAGAGCTATATATTATCTTCTCTAGTGTCTTACAATGTTGACAGTTTATACAAAGGTGTTATACAATCATGTGCTTCTCTCATCATCCTCAACACATTCTTTCCAAATGTCATTGAGTCTGACTGTCTCCTCGTCTTTGTCGTGATCCATCAAGACCACAATCTACGCTGACTATAGCCGGCCATACACATTAGATATCCTCAAGAAAATGCTCGATCAGCTTGCAACTATATCCTCCAACCTCCCCATAAACATGCAGGATTGGCACAAATGCATGTTTATTCAAGAGGGAAAACAAAAGAAAAACAAGCCACCCAAGGCACATCTGACAGCAGCTTATCTCCCTGCAAAACAAGGGATCGTGTTGTAATGTCGGGGTAGGGAGACGGACAAGTGAGCCCTAATCTACCTGCCACTCAGTCCCTGCCTACTTGCACGGCCCATCCTAGGCGACGGCGTACAACTGGGCGACGGTCCCTACGCTCAATATGTGCACGACAGACAAAACAAGACAAGGGTACACAGAAGCAAAGGGAAGTGGGGCAGTTGCCCATGGCAACACCGTGAGCAACAAGAGTAGTGGACGAGCCGAGTCAAACCAGGAGAGTACGTGGTAGCAAAAGCAGAGCAGTAGAATAGTCAGTCAAGCCAGGGTCAATATGAAGCAGAGGTCAATGGTAATAGCAGGAACAGCAGAGCCAGGAAACAAGAGAATCACAAGCAAAGGACAAGCAGCAAATGAAGGTATAAATAGACCAAGGGCGAGAGATAGAACCATCTGGCCAGGCTGTGATAGGTTCTCCTACTCCTCAGCCTACCAGCCTGAGTGGTAGCAGACCGTGTCACTCTAGCAGACCTAGGAACAGATGCAGGCTGATTAACCACGGGCGTCGACACAGAAGCTGTGTCAGGCAAATCCTTTACAGTGCCCCCCTTTTATGAGGGGCCACTGGACCCTTCCTAGGTGGACCTGGCTTGTTGGGGAACCGAAGATGGAACTTCCTGAGCAATAACCCGGCGAACATCCCGGGCGGGTACCCAAGTCCTCTCCTCAGGCCCGTATCCTTTCCAATGGACCAGGTACTGGAGGGAGCCTTGGACTATCCTGCTGTCCACAATCTTGGCCACCTCGAATTCTACCCCTTCAGGGGTGAGAACAGGGACCGGAGGTTTCCTCGAGGTAGCCAAGGACAGGGAGTAGCGTTTCAGGAGGGAGGCATGGAACACGTTGTGTATTTGAAAAGACGGGGGTAACTCCAGCCGGAAGGAGACAGGGTTAAGGACCTCAATGACCTTGTACGGCCCTATATACTGGGGAGCACATTTTTTGGACGGAACTTTAAGGCGCAAATTTTTTGAAGACAGCCACACCAGATCCCCAACCACAAACAAGGGGTTAGTAGAACGTCTTCTATCTGCTTGAGTCTTTTGTATGCTCTGGGAGGCCTCAAGGTTCTTCTGAACCTGGGCCCAGACTGTGCACAGTTCCCAATAAACAACATCTACCTCAGGATTGTTGGAACCACCAGGTGAAACGGAGGAGAACCGTGGATTAAACCCAAAATTGCAGAAAAAGGGGAAGACCCCTGACGAGTTACTGACCCGGTTATTAAGGGAAAATTCGGCGAGGGGAATGAAGGAGACCCAATCATCTTGACAGTCAGAGATAAAACATCTTAAATATTGTTCTAGAGACTGATTAGTCCTCTCAGTTTGGCCATTAGTTTCAGGATGGAAGGCCGAGGAGAAGGACAGATCAATCTCCAACTTCTTACAGAAAGCTCTCCAAAACAATGAAACAAATTGTAACCCTCTGTCAGAAACAATATTGACAGGAACCCCATGGAGACGCAGGATGTGTTTGACAAACAAGGTAGCTAACGTCTTTGTATTGGGTAGTTTCTTGAGGGGCACAAAGTGGCACATCTTACTAAAGCTGTCTACTACAACCCACACCACCGACTTGCCTTGGGATGGAGGCAGATTGGTGATAAAATCCATGGAGATATGGGTCCACAGTCTCTGGGGAATGGGCAAAGAACATAGTAAGCCCGCTGGTCGGGACCTGGGAGTCTTGGACCTAGCACAAATTTCACAAGCGGCGACGTAAGCCTTAACGTCTTTAAGCAACCCAGGCCACTAACAGGTTCTGGAAATGAGGTGCTTGCTACCCAGGATGCTTGGATGGCCAGATAGTGCAGAGTCATGATTCTCCCTGAGTACCCTTAGCCGGAATTGCAGGGGAAAAAACAGCTTGTTCTCCGGAAGGTTCTCAGGAGCTGAACCTTGATCAGCCGCAATTTCGGAGACTAAGTCAGAATCAACAGAGGATATGATTATACCTGGGGGCAAAACACAAGCAGGATCCTCCTCCAGAGGAGGGCTGGCCATTAAGCTACGCGACAGTGCATCAGCTTTAATATTTTTAGACCCAGCCCTATAGGTGAGCACAAAGTTGAATCTAGTAAAAAACAATGCCCATCGAGCTTGTCTCGGGTTTAGCCTCCGGGCAGACTCTAGGAAAACCAGATTCTTGTGGCCGGTAAGGACTGTTATCTGGTGCCTAGCCCCCTCCAGGAAGTGACACCACTCTTCAAATGCCCATTTAATGGCTAAGAGTTTGCAGTTGCCAACGTCATAGTTATTCTCAGTGGGGGAGAACTTCCTGGAGAAGTAGGCACAGGGACGGAGATGGGTGAGACACCTAGTACCCTGGGACAAGACAGCACCCACTCCCACCTCGGAGGCGTCAACCTCCACGATGAATGGCTCCATTGGGTTAGGCTGAATCAGCACTGGGGCAGAGATAAAGCAGCACTTAAGGATCTCAAAAGCCTGGACCGCCTCCGGAGGCCAGTGGAGGAGATCAGCACCTTGCGAGTAAGGTCCGTAAGAGACTTAGCGATGACCGAGAAGTTAGCAATAAATCTCCTGTAATAGTTAGCAAACCCCAGGAAGCACTGTAAAGCCTTCAGGGAGGCAGGTTGAACCCATTCAGCCACAACCTGAACCTTGGCAGGGTCCATGCGGAATTCATTAGGAGTGAGGATTTGACTCAAAAATGGTATCTCCTGCACCCCAAACACACATTTTTCTGATTTAACAAAGAGTTTGTTTTCCCGAAGGGCCTGGAGCACCTTCCTGACATGCTCAATGTGGGAGGAGCAGTCCTTGGAAAACACAAGTATATCATCACGGTACACTACAAGAAATACCCCCAGGTAGTCTCTTAAAATCTAATTTATGAAATTCTGGAAGACCGCGGGAGCATTACACAACCCAAAGGGCATGACGAGGTATTCGAAATGACCTTCGGGCGTGTTAAACGCATTCTTCTACTTATCCACTTCTCTGATTCTGATAAGATTATAAGCCCCCCGAAGATCAAACTTAGAGAACCATTGGGCCCCCCTGAACCTCATTGAAGAGATCAGGAATCAAAGGAAGGGGATATTAGTTCCTTACAGTGACCTTATTCAAGTTTCGGTAATCGATGCATGGCCTAAGACCACCATCCTCCTTCCCTACGAAGAAGAAGCCAGCACCTACCGGAGAAGTAGAGGGGCGAATGTAACCCTTGGCCAGGCTTTCCTGGATATATTCTCTCATGGCTTCACGTTCGGGACAAGAGAGATTAAATATACTACCTTTAGGGAGCTTAGCTCCTGGTACCAAATCGATTGCGCAATCGTACTCTCTATGAGGAGGTAACTCTTCGGAGGCTTTTTTAGAACAAACATCAGCGAAGTCCAGAATAGTTTGGGTAGAGTGTTCACCTCCTCAGTGAGAGAAATCAAATTAATAGAAAAACAGGACGTCATGCATTCATTACCCCATTTAGTAAGATCCCCAGGATTCCAGTTGAACGTGGGATTATGCATCTGCAACCAGGGAAGGCCTAAAACCAAATTGGACGATAATCCCTGCATCACCAACACAGAACACTGCTCCAAATGAATGGAGCCAACAATGAGTTCAAAAACAGGGGTATGCTGCATAAAATAACCATTAGCAAGTGGAGTGGAGTCGGTACCCACTACCGGGACAGGTTTGGGCAAATCAATCAATGGCATAGCTAGAGACAAAGCAAATTCCACAGACATAATATTAGCAGCAGACGCTGAATCCACGAAGGCACTGCCGGTGGCAGACCTACCATCAAAAGAGACCTGAAAGGGAAGCAAGATCTTATTAGGTTTCATGCATACGGGAAATACCTGTGCGCCCAAGCAACCTCCCTGATGGTCCCTTAGGCGCGGAAGTTTTCCAGCTGCTTATTCTTATGCCTAGGACAGTCGTTCACTTGATGCTTGTCATCCCCACAGTAAAAGCAGAGACCATTCTTCCTGCGGAACTCTCTACGTTGTTGGGGTGACACGGAGGCCCTAAGATGCATTGGTTCATCCGAGTTTTCCGTGGAAGAATGAAGCAACAGAACCTCGGGAGCCATCATAGGGGAGCCAGAGGAGAGGGAACAAAAACGTTCAAGTCGTCGTTCCCTGAGAAGTTGGTCCAAACGTACCGCTAAAGCCATAACCTGATCTAGAGAGTCAGAAGAGGGATAGGTAACTAACAGGTCTTTCAGGGCGTTCGACAGACCCAATCTAAACTGGCACCTCAAGGCAGGATCATTCCACCGAGAATCTACACACCACTTCCTAAAGTCAGTCTCGTCATAGATGAGCCCGAGAGCAGAAAAAAAAAAGTAAACAGAAGAAAGTTCAGGGGCTTCAGGAGCCAAGGAGAAGGCCCATTCCTGGGGGCTGTCCTGGAGCCGGGACATAATTATACCCATTCGCTGGCTCTCAGAACCTGAGGAGTGGGGCCTTAAACGGAAATAGAGCCTACAACTCTCCCGAAAGGAGAAAAAAGTCTTCCGGACCCCTGAGAACCGGTCAGGCAACTTGAGGTGGGGTTCAAGAGGTGAGGTGGAGGGTACTACCTGGGTCGCATCACGCTGGTTGTACCTCTGAGCCAGGTCTTGGACCTGTCGCGAGAGACCCTGCATTTGCTGATCCAGGGCCTCAACGGGGTCCATAGTTGTGTCAGGACATGGGTAGAAAAGGTATATGGGCTTGTGATTATGTAATGTCGGGGTAGGGAGACGGACAAGTGAGCCCTAATCTACCCGCCACTCAGTCCCTGCCTACTTGCACGGCCCATCCTAGGCGACGGCGTACAACTGGGCGACGTTCCCTACGTTCAATATGTGCACGACAGACAAAACAAGACAAGGGTACACAGAAGCAAAGGGAAGTGGGGCAGTTGCCCACGGCAACACCGTGAGCAACAAGAGTAGTGGACGAGCCGAGTCAAACCAGGAGAGGACGTGGTAGCAAAAGCAGAGCAGGAGAATAGTCAGTCAAGCCAGGGTCAATATGAAGCAGAGGTCAATGGTAATAGCAGGAACAGCAGAGCCAGGAAACAAGAGAATCACAAGCAAAGGACAAGCAGCAAATGAAGGTATAAATAGACCAAGGGCGGGAGCTAGAACCGTCTGGCCAGGCTGTGATAGGTTCTCCCACTCCTCAGCCTACCAGCCTGAGTGATAGCAGATCGTGTCACTCTAGCAGACCTAGGAACAGATGCAGGCTGATCAACCATGGGCGTCGACACAGAAGCTGTGTCAGGCAAATCCTTTACACGGGTATAGTCTTTGGAAATCCAACATGCTCTACTCTATCCTTGTTCTCCTCGACATCTGCCATTTGTGGAAATGACACACAAATAGGAACAGATGCTACCAAAACAGGATCCACTGACTTTTATCTAATATATGGGAAGCTTAAGTCAAATTCATTCTCTTCACACAAGAATATCAGAGGGATTTTGACTTTCCAACAATCAACTATATGAAATAGTTTTATTATATATGTACAGAATTCTAATAAAGTTGTTGCCCATCATTTCTATGGAACATCTCCTTCGATCAACAACAAAAACAGATTTGCTATTCTAACTCTACATATTGTCTGTGCCATTAGCCATACGTTACTAGCAGGGTTGGATTGCCCCACCAAAGAACCAGATAAACTCTGGTGGGCCCAGACTGTGATACAATTATGGGCCCAAAAGGTGCAACAGAAGAAAACCCTATTTAAAGCTCTCGTTGGATGCAATCGCTTGCCTCTATGGTCTATTTCTTATGAATTGATTCACAAATAACCTATTGGATTTTATTGATGATATGTCATATATATAGAATGACAGCAACAATGTTTACAACTCAATTAAAAAAGTGCACATATTCTGCATAGATGGAGAGTAGACCCTCAGAATCATTCCCTCTGGTGGGCCGACCAAGGAACCCCAGTCCGACACTGGTTAGTAGCATGGTAATATCAGTTGGTGCTGATGCTTTGTAATACTTTGCCTCTGGAATTTGTCCTGGTGGCACAAAGGTGATTCCACTATTTCTTCTGTTTCAAGCAGAATTTATTGTCAGGCAGACCATCACCTGGAAGTTACTGACTGCTCCTTGAAATTTTTTTTATAAAGCAAGTCATCTTTGTTACCCTCTTTATAGGGTAGATATACATTGTATGTACAAACATCCAGCATTGCATTGTAAAGACATACAAAGTTTTTACAATGTATTTATAAACACTTTTAGCACCTTTCTTTAGATACTGTAGATTTTTTAGGAATTGTGAACCAAATCCTTTATATTTTGCATTGTGCTTTGGAGGTGGTGCTGCCTTTATTTTGGACCAGCATTTCACCCGTCTAGCATGGCTGTCTTAAGTAGTGATGAATAAAGGAGATCCTACCAAGGTTTTCAATTTGTAGGCAAATGCCAACCACACACATAAGATAGCTGTGGGCCAAATGTTCATCTCCCATGACTCCCTCGTAAACATGTATGTTTAGATCAGCCAAGCGTATATGTCTATTTTAATAGAAAAAAAGATGAGTCAATGTCAGACGCCTCAGGTACCGCTTACCTCCAAGGAGAACAATGGATCAGGCATATTGAAATCTAACATGCACAATTTCTTGTGTCCAACAACCGTAGATTTCAGGGAACACTGGGCTGTCATGTCATCTAGACTGCCACATTTATTTAATATGTATGACCATCTGAAGGCCAGATAGGTAATGGTGTGATTACTTCGGCATCTTTTTAGACTGTGTTTTTTTTATGTGAGGAAGGAATTACACAACTGATGCATTTCTTGAGTTGTACATTCCGTTGCTCACATAAGGTAAAGCATATGTATTTTTGAGAGGCACACATGCCAATGGAGTACAGATTGAACCACTGATTTAAATGTATGTCAGTTATGCAACTTCTTCAGCACATAAAAATACAGTCTTAAAAGATGCTATTGTGAAGTCTGCTGTTGTACAGACATAATGTTAGTGTAGGGAGATATCTGATCATTGCAAACTGCAGTATTGCATTGTAAAGTTGTGTGAATAAATCAATATTTTTAGTGATTTTAAACAACTTTTAAATTGACTTTAATAAAATCTTTTTTTATTTTATTTTACTTTTTAGGATACAGCTTCTATGTATCCTGTTCACATAGAAGCTGCATCCTGCTGTCAAAGCCAACTCCGTCAATTTAGCTGCACTGATGGCTTCGGTTAAAGCTGGTCCTGTGTGTCTCTGACGCGCTGGACTCGGCTAATAATAAACTAAGATGTGTTAATTCTTAGCTGTGATCGTTATTAGCTTTCACCGTAGCCGTCAGTGCAGCTGACCTGACAAAATCCGCTTTGACGTCAGGATACAGCTTCTATGTATACAGGATACATAGAAGCTGTCAATTTAAATGTTTGTTTGAGGTAGCTAAAAATATTGATTTATTTAAAAAGGTGTACAAAGCCTTTAAGACCCTATTGACACAAACGTATATCTCGTACGCGTGACGTCTGTTTTAACAACGGACAGCAAACTTGCCCATACAGGTCAATGGGGCTTTTCACACATCTGTTTTTTTTATTTTCAATGGAGCGTGTGCGATGTGAGAAGCTGACAGCATGCACTATTCTGATCCATTTTTGTGGATCAGTTCCTAAAGAAATGAAGAACAAAAAAGAAAAGGGAAAAAAGAAATACGGATGAGAAAAATTACACACAGAAACTACACGGACGCAACATGGACAGCCATATGGATGAAAAACAGCCTGTTTTTTGCAGACGCAAATCGGTCACGCTCGTGTGAATAGTGCCTAAAAGGGGTTTTCTGGGGCTTTAATATTAATCGCCTTCATTAAACACAGATGCAGGCAGCCAACATGTTATATTTGATATCTATTTTTCCCTGCTTTACACTACAGATTGTGTTATCAGATTGTCTGGTGTGTATAAGCACACGTTTACCAGGAAGTCATTGTATGTTGACATATTCCCTTTTACAAGAAGAGAATGATTGTAAACTACAAGCAACTAAATCACAAGTGAGAAAAAGGGAGATTATCTAGTAAGTGCCGCACATATACTGAGCCGGCAGAGCCGTAGGGCGGGGAACCGGCTGTTATCAAATGTACTTCACGAAGATACATGATGGAGATAAAAAGAAATCAATAAAGTCTATTGCAAAATTAATTCTCCTTTTCCAATTTGATGATAAAATCTATTTTCATTTAAAAAATTCCCACACTTTAGGCATATTAACACTTGCTTCTAAGCACAATCTGACAAGTGCCTTGTATTTTCTTTGAAGGTTAAATTATTTGTATGTCTTTAAATGTTTGTCCATCCTGTGTTGTCGTAGACAATGTAAGATGAGATCAGCAGAGGCGTGCTGTGCCTCTGATGTAAAGGATAAGGCAGAAATCTGCTCTAACTGCTGTGCAGCTGGGAGTGGATGATCACAAAACTAACTCTGCTTCCTTGACTGTCACAGATGCTGGTCTCCTGCTCTGTCACCTGGGCTCACTTCTAGCTGGAAGCTGATACCACAGTGCTGGATTCTGTACTAGAGGTAAGAGAGAGACCAGACCACCCTCAATATATAAATATGAAATTTTTGACATTTATGACATGAAAGAGTTAGATACTGATTGACTTTTCTTCTAGGTTCTGTGCTTGTATCCTCAAGTTGTTAAACAAGTAAGTGCTTCTTTCCTTCTACTTCTTCACTAACACTTCACATCTATTATATATTTTTGCATAGTTCCTTCCTTGGGTTTTGATACAATATTTAAGGCAATTTAAGCTTAACATAAATTTTTAACTTCACATATTCGTTTTGACAACATTTTATGTATTTTGTGTGGGTTTTGCTTGTTATATTGATACAATGCAATGTTACAAAACTATTATCACTTATATGCTTTCTATAAAATTCATGAAATGGCAATTATGCGCAGTATGTTATACAATCTAAGTGCGATATTTTAAAATAAATATCTATGTATCTCCCCAACTATCTATCTATCTATCTATCTATCTATCTATCTATCTATCTATCTATCTATCTATCTATCTATCTATCTATCTATCTATCTATCTATCTATCTATCTATCTATCTTCTGTCTATGTCAAAAAGAAGAGGCAGCACTCCACATGATATTTAAAAGTGAAAATTTGATTTTAATCACCCATACATGGATGCAATGTTTCAGCCCCTAACATGGTCCTTTCGCAAGCATTTCTCAAGGCCCATGTTGAGGGCTGAAACGTTGCATCCATGTATGGGTGATTAAAATAAATTTTTCACTTTTAAATATCATGTGGAGTGCTGCCTCTTCTTTTTGACATACAAATTTGGGTCCGGAGGCTTGGCACCCACCTTAATACTTTTCATTGTACTGCTCTTCTTAAGCAATGTTACAAAACTTGTGATAAACTTATACGCATTCTATAAAATTAATGAAATGACAATTATGCCCAGTATGTTATACAATCTGAGTGCTATATTTTAAAATAAATATCTATGTATCTCCCCAACTATCTATCTATCTATCTATCTATCTATCTATCTATCTATCTATCTATCTATCTATCTATCATCTATCTATCTATCTATCTATCTAAAATCTATTTATTCATCCTCCTATCTAATTTGTGGTTTCACATGGGACCAATTGTAAGCTTTTTGAGTTATTCTAGTGATGAAGCTCCAAATTATATATATATATATATATATATATATATATATATATATATAGTAAGTCTGTTTTATGCGAAGTGTTCACTGAATGAAAAGTCATATATGCATCAGTGATAACTTGATAAATACTTTTACAGCAATGAAAAATAATGCAATGAGAGGTGTGCTACAATAATTCTTACCCCTCTGCTTCACCTTAATTTTACAAATCAATGTATTCGAAGGTTTAGGATGAAATATTGATATGTTTACAAGTACTATAATGGAACTCTAAATAGTGATATATTTCAATTACTCAGCTATTAGGCTATTTTAGTAAAATATTTATTAATTTATTTTTAAAGAGGATCCATTAATGTTTTTTTGTAAATACTTGCATTTCCCATAAAATAAAATTCTGGAAGATCTACAGTATTCTTAGGACTCTGTGATGTTCCTCTGTTATTCCTCCTGAAAATGTATGAATAAATGGGCTACCCTGCATTACCATTCCCCTTGTCAAAGGGGTGTGTCCTAATACAGTCTCACACTGTCACAATGACTGGACAGTGTCAGAGTGTGTAGGGACACACCCCTTTGACCAGGGAAAAGGTTGCACCCAGATCTAAATTTATTCATATATTTCCAAGAAGAATAACACAGATGGGTACTTCATGGGTAATTCAAGTATTCACTAAAACAGTCATGTTAGAAGAGCTGACAGGTCCCCTTCAAGACCTGTAGGCACTAATTACTAAATACTACTGGATGAATGACCAAAAGAGCTCTAAATCTTCAGTCCACAGTTTATGAAAGTGCAGCATATAAGACGAGTTGCTAAAATCATTAACAAATATGTAAGTAAATGTTTCTGGAGATTCCTAGAACTGGAGACATGTGAAATTAAGTAGTGATCATAGGAGCAGACAATATTCTGGACTTTATGTTATTGAAGAATACTTCAGCCTCTCCACAACCTGAAATGCCTGCTTACACATAACAATGCACAGCAAGCATAGATAATAGACACTTGAGGCTGAATCTTGCTTTACATTTCCATCTTTATGTGCAATACAGTACATGCTCTTATCTCTCTTAATGAAATAACTGGATACAAAGATTATTATCTGGTCACTATTGAAACAGAAAATGTGCAGCATTCCTCCATCTACAATGTTTCTCGTTTGTCTTTTGACATAAATAGAAAACATCTGTTACAACACGGTTGCTAAGTTAAGTTTCCCTTTAAATAAACATTGTAACACATTGGAGATGACATACTCAGTGATTCTAGATTCACATGAAAAAGCAGCCACACAGCACAGCGTTACCTGTCCTCAACTTGGGAGATTATATCTGTACTGAAGAGGAAAATGCAAACATATATAAGTCATAGATAAAGTTAATTCACCTCTTCCATTACCAAAAATGCCATTCCATGATGTGAATAATTATTTGGGAGTCTTCTTTTTAGGAATCCCTAGTGAATCACATTTTGCATGTTCTGTTTGCTAGGCAGTGGGCCAACAAAGTTTTAGACTCTACAGTTAGCCGGAAATACTGTTCAGTCTCTGCACTTCTGTGGGACCAGCAATGCCACTCTCTATTCACCTGAAGTGTTTTTGGCGTTTATTGATCAAAAAATACATGGCCGGCTGCAGGTTTATGTGGGCTCTTGGGCAGAGGCGTAGCTAGGTTCTCCAGCACCCGGGGCAAATATTCAGTTTGGCGCCCCCCCCCCCAACCTCTTTCCCGACATCTCCTTCCCCCTCGCCGTGTTTGTTTTCTCTACCAATCGACGTGTCATTTCTTTTTATGTAACGCGAGCATAAAATTATTTGTACATTTCACAAGCAATATGGTTCTATATACAACACCAGAACCAAGCTCGGTACATATATACAGCCCCAGTACAAATACAGCTCAATTTAGTGCAACCCCTGCCGTATAGGTGTGTACGGCGTAAAACTACAGCTCCCAGCATAGCCCGAACAATGGTAAGGATATGCTGGGAGATGCCGTTTCACAAAAAATAAATCCTATCATAATCATACCACCCATCATCTCGCTGCAGATCATACAGTGACTACAGTGCTGATTAGAGGCAGAATGAACATTTACATTAAGTGACTCACCGGTGACGTCTCAGATTCTAGTTCTTTTTCTCCATTTGGTCCAGACCTCTATGATGACTTCTCCCGGTCCATTTCTGCAGTTTGCCGCTCACATGTCTTCGGCTTCTCACTTTTCCAACATTTCTGCACCTATAAATAAATATAAAGTTATCATTATACCACACACTACGCCCCTAAATATAATAGCGCCAAACACTGCACCTCTAATCATAATAGCACCATACACCGTGTCCCACACACACACTGTGCTCCCTGTAGATAGTGCCTGCCATAGAGCCCCTGTAGATAGTGCCCCCATATAGACCACCCCTGTATATAGTGTCCCACAAATAACTCCCCCTATAGTGCTCTACAGATAGCCCACCCCTGTATATAGCCCGCTGTAGATATAGCCCACCCCTGTATATAGAGCTCTACAGATAGCCCAACCATGTATGTAGCCCCCCTGTAGATATAGCCCACCCCTGTATATAGTGCTCCACATATAGTCCACCCCTGTATATAGCCCCCCCCCCCCTTGTACATATAGTCCACTCCTGTATATAGTGCTCCACTAGATAGTCCACCCCTGTATATAGTGCTCCACAGATAGCCCACCCCTGTATATACTATATACAAGGGTGGGCTATCTGTGGAGCACTATATACAGGGGTGGACTATATGTACAAGGGGGCTATATACAGGGTGGGCTTTCTGTGGAGCACTATAGGGGGGAGCTATTTGTGGGATACTATATACAGGGGTGGGCTATATCTACAGGGGGTCTATATACAGGGGTGGGCTATATCTACAGGGGGACTATATACAGGGGTGGGCTATCTACAGGGGGACCATATCTACAGGGCTGGGCTATATCTACAGGGCTGGGCTATATCTACAGGGCTGGGCTATATCTACAGGGCTGGGCTATATCTATAGGGCTGGGCTATATCTACAGGGCTGGGTTATATCTACAGGGCTGGGCTATATCTACAGGGCTGGGCTATATCTACAGGGCTGGGCTATATCTACAGGGCTGGGTTATATCTACAGGGCTGGGCTATATCTACAGGGCTGGGCTATATCTACAGGGCTGGGATACACACAGGGGGGCTATATCTACAGGGCTGGGCTATATCTACAGGGCTGGGATACACACAGGCGGGCTATATATACAGGGGTGGGCTATACACAGGGGGGCTATATCTACAGGGGTGGGCTATATACAGGGGGAATATATCTACAGGGGGAATATATCTACAGGGGGAATATATCTACAGGGCTGGGCTATATCTACAGTGCTGGGCTATATACAGGGCGACTATATCTACAGGGGGGGCTATCTATGGAGCACCATATACAGGGGTGGGCTATATCTACAGGGGGCTATATACTATATAGCCCACCCCTGTATATGGTGCTCTATAGATAGCCCACCCCAGTATATAGCCGCCCCCTGTAGATATAGTCCCCCTGTATATAGCCCCCCTGTAGATATAGTCCCCCTGTAGATATAGTCCCCCTGTATATAGCCCAGCAGATATAATCCCCCTGTATATAGCCCAGCCCTGTAGATATAGTCCCCCTGTATATAGCCCAGCCCTGTAGATATAGTCCCCCTGTATATAGCCCAGCCCTGTAGATATAGCCCCCCTGTAGATAGACACCCCCCATAGATAAAGTCCCCCGTGTAGACAAAGTCCCCCCCGCAGATACAGCCACACACTTCTATTACAATTAAAAAAAAATAAAAAAAAATATTCAAACTCACCTTATTCCCACTCCCACGCCGTCCGGCAGCCATGGAGACCTGCGCAGGTCTCCAGGAGGTTGAACACAGCGTCTATGAAAGGCGCTGATTGGCTGGGCAGGATGACTTCCCTGTCAGTCAGTCAGCGCCTTTCATCGACGGAAGCGTCAAAGGTACCAGTCGCTTCATTCGTGGAAAGGCGCTGAATGGCCGGGCACAGAACGTGCCCGGTCATTCATTGCTTCTAATTGTACCTGTGTCCTTGCGACACAGGTACAATTATAGTGCAGGAGGAGGGGGCGCTGGCGCCCCCCTCTGAACTGCGCCCAGGGCACATGCCCCGCTTGCCCCCCCCTAGCTACGCCCCTGCTCTTGGGTAAAAGTCACAGAAGGTGCCTTGTCTAGCCAACCCTCATCTTGAAAAGCTTCTCCCCCCCCCCCCTCTGGCAGTCGGCAGTTGGTGAAAGGTTCATAAAATAATATGTATTTTTTCCTGTAAAAGGAAATTGAAATAAAGATTTATATGAGGAAAAAAATAAAATAAAGAAAAGTATAGATTATGTTTATGCAGATTGTCATGATCTCCCCTAGATCCTTGTTCTTGGCATCTGCACAGATTTGCCTAGTGATGGCTCCAGCCCTAAAACATAACACCAGCACTTCCGCTCCCATCACCCATGTGAGGAAGAAGGCCGTCACTACTCAGTGGTGCAGTAATGGTGAAATATTGGTAAACGTTTATTCATTTTTAATATAAAATTTTAAAGGAAGGAAAGGGAAAAGACTGTTGAGGGATTCCCTGGGTTCTTTTCCAACTACATGTGGTCACTTTGTTGCATCTGTTATTAAAATACAAAATCAGCCTTCAATTAATCTCCAAATCCCAACATTAATTTCTATTATTAACCCATTAGGGAGAACATTACTTTATAAAATATTATATACTTGAATAAGCATATTATAATGAGTAATATCCACATAATGACAACATTTTCTTGTGATTGATCAATAATCAAATATTATATATTTCATTGATTATTCTGTACAGTAGCCCATTATTTCTAGGTCTGGTCAAGCATTAGCCTCTTTTTTCATAAAGAGTTTGTGAAAGATGGAAGTATTCCAAAATAAACTGAGCTTCTATATTAATGACGAGTGGGTGTATAACAAATTAGAGCGTGGAATGCTGATTTTAACATGCCTGCCTGCAAATATGTGTGAAAGCGGAAACCAGAGAATCAATTCACATACACATGTCCACATATAATACGAGTGACATTTTTATGTCATGGACAAGATAAAATGTTGAAATTAAACCCCAAGTTGCACAGTGAATACAATAGTTTAAAAGGTTTCTGTCCGGCTCCCGTCTGGATGTAGATTACACAGAGCTTTTATGAAGTGACTGCTTGAGAATGTTTCCTACATGATGATACAGAGAACACATTGTTTATTTAATTTGAAATATTTCTGTCTGTGGTAATAAACAAAATAAAATAAATGACCCGATAATTCACATTCCAAAATATATTCTAATCAAGATAAGTCACAGGAAAACAGGATATTAATTATTTATTCCTGGCGAAAATGTTTTATCAACAGAAATGAACTAAGCGCAGCACAATTTGTTAAATATTTTTGAGAAAATCAGGAATTCCAGAATTACCTTTGGTCTGTTGACTAGTCTTCTAGAATACAATAAGTAGAGAGTACTCTGGATGCTGTATTGACATCTTGCCAACTTATTTGGCACATTTTATGCAATATTTTATAGCATATTTGTTCTTAAAGTGTATATTCTCAGTGGATGCTAAGGTTAGGCCTCAATGATGAGATTACATCCGAAAGTCGCTGTGAAATCATGGCATTACCACAAAGTTACCTTGCAAAGGCACTTAAAATAACACAATGAATAATAATTGACAAATGCACTACTGCACAAATGCGTCAGAAGTCAGATGAAGACTTCAGAATGTATCTGATGTTTATACAAATATTTTGCAACAATTTTTTCTCTCGGCTTCCTTAACAGTAAACCCTGAAAGTAGTGTAATTTGATTAACTCGATTTACTTACTTTATTTAATTCGCCTGTGACCTCCCATTGAAATGAATGGGAGGCAGAAAAACCTGCGGCGCTCGTTTCTGATCGTTTTTTGCTGCGTTTTTTTTCATGCGGTCCTTGCATCAGCTTCAATGGACACAGACAAAAAACGCTGCAAAAAAACATGGAAAAATATGTGCAGGCAGTTCAAAATCTGCCTCAAAATTCCTGAAGGAAAGTGTGAACAAGGCCTTACTTGGACATATGGGCTCCTGACTACAGTACCATCTGTACTGCTCCGATGGCGCCAAGGCATCCAGCAAGAGGTTGAAAAAGAGGTGGCTGTGAATGTGCATGACTCACTTATCTACATCAAAGTCTACAGGAGCTACAGAAGCTGCAGAGCAAGTAAATATTTACATGCACAGATCAGAAAGGAAGAATGAGAGGATATAGTAAGTTGACATGGCCAAGTTCACTGTAGCATTTGTCTTTACACATATTTTTTTAGAAAAAACAAAACAATAAAAACAGTGAAATTAAGCGTCCCCCATCAAAGTAATTGTATTTTACACTGCATAGCGCAAACACCATGGTTAATGTATTGTACATTAAATGATGTCCAAACATGGTGTTAACATTTCAGTTTTGGCAGTGAACAAGTGCAAATGACATCTGCTAGGAAAACTTTGGCTAGCTCTAAAACTTCCTAAGACTTTTAATATATCATAAAAAGTTTAAAAATGTTTCACAAGTTCTTTACCACAATGTAGCAACTTACATTACTTATTTTGCTGAAGTTGTTCTGTAGCACATGATCTTGAGTTCTACGGATAGTGTGATATCAAGCAGAGCTCAAAGGTAATTCTGTCGTCTTCTGGCACTGTTCAGGATAAACAAAAGCCTTAGGCTAGGTTCACACTGAGTTTTTTGACGAGTTTTTTGACGTGGAAACCATGCCGCAAAACTCGGCAAAAACGGCCCGAAAATGCCTCCCATTAGATAGTTACATAGTTACATAGTTAGTACGGCTGAAAAAAGACACATGTCCATCAAGTTCAACCAAGGGACGGGAAAAGGGAAGGAAAAATTTCTACACATAGGAGCTAATACTTTTTTGTTCTAGGAAATGATCTAACCCTTTTTTAAAGCATCTACTGTCCCTGCTGTGACCAGCTCCTGCGGTAGGCTATTCCATAGATTCACAGTTCTTACAGTAAAGAAGCCTTGTCGCCTCTGCAGCTTGAACCTTTTTTTCTCCAGACGGAGGGAGTGCCCCCTTGTTTTTTGAGGGGGTTTTACAAGGAACAGGATTTCACCATATTTTTTGTGTGTGCCATTAATATATTTATATAAGTTAATCATGTCCCCCCTTAGTCGTCTTTTTTCAAGGCTAAATAGGTTTCAATGGGAGGCGGAGGCGTCTTTTTCCCGTGAGTGGAAAAACCGACTCGCGGGAGAAAGAAGGGACATGCCCTATCTTCGGGCGTTTAAGCCTCTGACCTCCCATTGACATCAATGGGAGGCAGAGAAAGCGTATTTTGCGGTGTTTTATGCCCACGGTGCTCAATGGCCGTGGACGAAAAACGCAGTGAAAATCGGCGTGCAGGGAGAGGAAAATCTGCCTCAAACTTCTAAACGTAATTTTGAGGCAGAATTTCCGACTGCAAAAAAACTCAGTGTGAACATAGCCTTAGTTTCCAAAATAATGAACTGCACATTTTAGAATTAGGGACCCAAAACACAAATAATAACATCCCACTAGGAGTTCTCTTGCAAGAACGCTCAAACTTTACCGAGAAAAGAAAACAAATTGCCGACATGGGAAAAATGTAATGCAACTTATATGATGGCTATCAGTGCCACACAGCATGTTCATGTAATTGTATTAAACATAAATATTATACATCCACAAAACCAATTAAATACCATAATAGAAACATGAATCCGCCATTCTACCTTAACAGTGTCAGGACCTGAGAGCTGTACCATGAGACATAAAACAGCAAATAGATAATGGCGAGTAATAGCAAGCTCTGGCCCCATAATGTATTTACGGAAGCGATTAGCGAAAGTTTGATTTTCACTCTAATGAAAGATACATTTTGAGTGGCAATTATCCTGTGATCTGGTGTATGTGACTATACTCGGAGCATAGAAACACATTACTCATTTTATAATATACGGTTTAAGGACTTATTTATTATTACCCCTGTATTTTTATTAGTCAAGCGATAAATATTTTCTTAGTATTGATTTAAATATCACTTTAATGTTATTAGGTCTAGTTTAATGTACGGAATAACATATCCATTATTGTACAATATGAGTATTGTTACATTTTACTAATTATTGTTAGAGCCACATAAATAGGTTAAAGGTTATGTAAATGTTTGAAAGTGTTTATATATATATATATATATATATATATATATATATATATATATATATATATATAGGTAGAAATAAGCAGCACTCTGCGACAGATTCCAACACGGCAATGGGTGCAAGCAGGTAATCCAGATCCAGCTGTTGACTGAATAAATCACATACTTTTTGGAACCTTCGGAGTGCTGTGGGATTTCTTTTGTTTATATATATATATATATATATATATATATATATTTATATATATATATATATATATATATAAATGTGTATTAGTGTGTGTTACTAAACTTTGTAATTACATTTTATTAAAAATTATTTTTACTTTTTAGGATACAGCTTCTTCATATGCTGAATACAAAGCAGCTGTATCTTACGCTGACACCTTTTTACTAGTTTTACAAAGAAAAAACTATTTGTTAATAAAAATGTTTTCATATTCTGAGAGCCATAACTTTTTTACATTTTTCCATCATTTGAGTGAGGCTTATTGTTTGTGGGACGAGCTGTAGTTTTTATTGGTACCATTTTTTTATACTAATGTATCGCAATGTATTGCTATTTTTACAGGCTCCTGTAGGGCACCAGAGGTAGGAGCAGAAAGAAGGCAGGGCTGGGGGCCTTCATTGAACCTCCAGACGGCCATGACTACCATTGTCAGCAATAGCATTGCGGGGGGAGGGCGATAGGCTGTTGGAGGGGGCCGCCCTCCTCTTTCTAACGACTTAGATGCCTCGGTCGCTATTGACTGCAGCATCTTCTAAGTGGTTAAACGGCCAGGTCAGAGGTCTCTCTGTTCCTGGCCGTTAGTGCGAGGTGTCAGCTGTAATACACAGCTGACACCCGCACCGTATGGAGCGGGCTCGGACCGTGAGCCTGCTGCATATTTTAACCCCTGTACCATGACATACAGTGTCGTCCTGGTGCAGTAAGGGGTTAAAAAAGTGATTTTAAACTCGAAAAACATTGATTTAATTTAAAAAAAAATCCCATTAAAATGCCATTCCAATTAGAAGCTTTAGAACCAGACAGCATATGGTTACAGTGTCATCGATTTCTATGTGGAATTATACAATAACATAATATAAAGTGCAGACATACATTAAGGCAGGACAGCCCTAAATCGAAATGGAACCTTCCTCTGGGTGTGGGCTACCAGCCAACTTTAACCAATCCCTAAACTCTGGTTAGTGAGGGGACTCAACCGGCGGTAGTTATAATTAGATAGTCCTTCTCTCACTACAGCACCCTGATGACAAAACCTTCAGGAGCCACATTACTAGACAGTCCCTGCAGCTCTGTAGTTTGGCGACAAGCCGAAATGCCGATTTTAAAACTGAGTATCAGCACATGAGGGAAGTGTGGCGCAGCACCAGGCCCCTTACTTCCTCGGCCCTAAATCAGTGGTGTGATATGTCTTTATGGCAGTTATAATTCTGGTACAGTGTAAATGCAATGTTAATTAACGTCCACTTCCACTGTCATTTAGCAAATTTCTTACAGAAATTTTTGCAACTGAAAATCTATTCCATACATTTGAATTGGGTTGTTTCTGCAAACCCCAAATAGAGCAGTCACAGAAATATCTGAAACAAATCTACCAGGTGTTAACTTAACCTTATTTGCTGGTGATATTTGAGCAGGAAAAGTCTAATATTCTTTTGACCTGCTTTTCAAGTGCATTAGGCAATAGTCTGGTTCAAAAAAGCTAAAATATTTGTCTTCCTAATATTAAAGTTAAACTTGTATTGCTCAAATGCATCTAAAATAAAAAATTGAGCAACTTTACAAATAACCAAGCAGAATCAAAACAAACACACCATGGCTACGTTCACAAGTGGAGGATTTGCTGCAGATTATCTGTCCAGACTTGCGGATGACAATTATACAGCTCAATACAGTAGAACAAAATTGTATGAGATTTAAACAAATCTCATACACACGCTGAAGGAAGTGACCCGTGATGTGCATTTTTAAATCTACAGCATGTCAACTTTTGCTGCGGAAAGTACAGGGATTTGTTGCAGATTTTCCGTATTGAATTCAATGGGGAGAAAGAAATACGCAAGCAAATCCCATTATTGTAGAGTTGCTTCCACAGCAAAATCTGCAATTCCTTATAAGCTTTAAATAAAAAAAACTTTGCTGAAATTTTTAAATAAAAAAACACTATACTTACCTCATCTGGCGCTCCCATGGCAATACTTCCTGCCCCCTGCTTTCTGTACACCTGCACTCCGGCAATGTCATGTGTCGACATGTAACTGCTGCAGCCATTCCCAGGCTACAGCAGTCACATGTGACAACACGGTATCGCTGGACGTGACAAACAACCTAACCTCTTTATTTTAATCCTTGAGGTTTTTACTATTTTTTTTTTTTCTTATGTTAGCAGGCCTTCAGACTTTATAAACCTTTATAGACTTTTGTTTGCGTTTCAGTTTCCATTCTGTAATTGAGCGCTGGGTAATCAATATTATACTACTATCGTTTTCTTTCTACAACTCTTATGCAGACCTTTGCATCTCCATGGTAACAGACTACAAACATCTGTGTAGTCTGATTTTGCACACATACTCCCTATAACATAAAAGGAAGTATGACTGCAGGATCAAAGTATATAGTTTGCTATCTGTGACCATGGAGACACATAAGTCTGCATAAAAGCTGTGAAAACATAACAGTAGGACATTTTTAATCAAGACCTATTGCAAAGTTGCTTCATCTTTCATTTAAGGTTTAGTCTGGCTGCAGGGGTACCATTGGGCTGCTGGGTTACTCCCTGAGACTTGTTCGGGCAGCCTTGGTTGCCATGCAATACTGCGCATAATAAAGTAGAGACCCACTTAAAGAGTGACTTCAATTTTAGAAATTTTTTGATATGTCTTGCAGACATATCAGAAATCAGGGGTGTAGCTAGGGGGGGCAGGCGGGGCATGTGCCCCAGGCGCATCTAGGTGGTAGGGAAGGGGGGCGCCGCAGAGCAGCTCATCAGCATTAGGAAGAGCCAGGAGTTTATGCGGCGGCATTCTGACTGCGCTGTGACGGCCCGGGAGTCGACCAGTCCAGTCACCTGACTTGTCACCTGATCTCACGTCAGTAACATGAGGTCAGATGATTCAGGTCAGGTGACTGGACTGGTCCACTCCCAGGCTGTCACCGACCCTAGTCAGAAGGAACTCCGCCGCTGCCTGTGCCGCATGACCTTTTCAGCTCCTCCGGTGAGTCACGTCAGGCAGAGCGGAGAGTGGCAGAAGTAGGCTACTGCTCTCCGCACTGTTTACTGAGTGGTGGTAAGTAAAAGGGGTCAAGTGTGGTGCTATTTAAAAGGGGGTGAGTGTGGCGCTATTTACAAGGGGGCAGCGGGTTGTTTGTCACACTATCTACAAGGGGGGAGTGTGGCGCTTTTTACAAGGAGGAAGTGTGCCGCTATCTACAAGGGGGCAGCGGGCTGTGTGTGGCACTATTTACAAGGGGGGCTGTGTGGTGCTATTTACAAGGGGGCTGTGTGGCGCTGTTTACAAGGGGGGCAGTGTGGCGCTATTTAAAAGTGGGGGCAGTGTGGCGCTATATACAAGGGGGCTGTGTGGTGCTATATGGAAGGGGGCTGTGTAGTGCTATATACAAGGGGGCTGTGTGGCACTATATACAAGGGGCTGTGTGGCGCTATATACAAGGGGGCTGTGTGGTGCTATATGGCAGGGGACTGTGTAGAGCTATATACAAGGGGGCTGTGTGGCGCTATATACAAGGGGCTGTGTGGCGCTATATACAAGGGGGCTGTGTGGTGCTATATGGAAGGGGGCTGTGTAGTGCTATTTACAAGGGGGCTGTGTGGCGCTATATACAAGGGGGCTGGATGGCGCTATATTCAAAAGGGCTGTGTGGTGCTATATACAAGGGGGCTGTGTGGCGCTATATACAAGGGGGACTGTGTGGCACTATATAAAAGGGGGCTGTGTGGCGCTATCTAAAAGGAGGGCTGTGTGGCGCTATTTACAAGGGGGGCTGTGTGGAGCTATCTACAAGGGGGGCTGTGTGATGCTTTTTACACGGTGGGCTGTGTGGCGCTATATACAAGGGGGCTGTGTTGCGCTATATACAATGGGGGCTGTGTGGCACTATCTACAAGCGGGGTTGTGTGGAGCTATCTACAAGGGGGGCCGTGTGGAGCTATCTATAAGGGGGGGCTGTGTGTAGAGCTATCTACAGGGGGCTGTGTGGAATTATATACAAGAGGGGGCTGTGTGTGGCGCTATCTACAGGGGCTGTGTGTGGCTACTTTAATTTATTTTCTTAATTTATTTTTATGTTAACTACCTTATATAACTATATCATTTGTAAAATGTAGAAATGTTTTTATGCTCGAGTTACATTAAGAATATTGTGAAAAAAAATGACACCTCATTGATTGGTAGAGAAAGCAAACATGGCGAGAGGGAAGGAGATGTCCGAAAAATAAGTTGGGGGGTGCCAATCTGAATCTTTTCTCCGGGTGCAGGGGTACCTAGCTAAACGTCTGCAGAAGTTTTGATTGGTGGGGGTCCTGGTGCTGAGATCCTTACCGCTGCTAAATCGAAGGTGCAAAAGCGCACAGCCGAGCGCTATGCATCTGTGGCAGGGATCAGCTCTCCTTGTCAGCCTGAATACAGCTCACATAGATGCTCTATATGAGCTGTCTTCAGCCTAATGAGGAGCGCCAATCACAGCTAAAGATGTATAATGCTCAACTGAGCGCTTCTGCACCTTCGTTTCAGGGACGGTGGGAATTCTCAGAACCAGGAACCCCACCAATCCAAACTTCTGATATGTATGTATGTAAGTCTGCTAAAAGTACAGTCATGTTTTTAAAGAGGTCACCGTGAAGTGACAAGTTAGATTATATGGTTTGATCAAAATGTGTACTATTTTTTTTATATTTTTGCTTAGCAGCAATGGATCACTGTAAAAATTGGATGTACGGACCCTATCTTTTATTTTGTTGTTAGCGTATACTTTTAATTTTAGATAAATTGGTACAATAAAACGAAAAATTAGATATGACTGCAGTTAAGGCCCTTTTACACCGGCCGATAAGCGGCAGGTGCAGCGAGCGCTGATCAACAAGACATCGTTGATCGGCGCTCGTTTGCTCCTGTCACACGGAGCTATGGGGAGATGTGCTGCCGACAACGTATCTCACTTTTTTAAAACGATACGACCAGCAGATGATTGAGCATTTGCTTGTTCATCTGCTGATCATTCCCCTGTTTACACAGGGCAATTATCAGCAATGAGCGTTCTGTGAACGCCCGTCTGCCCGATAATTGTCCAGTGTAAAACCCCCTTTATTACCAATATCCCATTCCCCATGTTACACTAATAGGATTCATGGGAGATGGCGTATGGGGTTTTGTTTGATAAGGTTTTTCTAACAAAATAGTGTCTCTGTGTGTTATAAGGGTTGTCTCATGATGACAGCTCTTGATCGTATATCCTTTTCCAGGCCATCCATGCATTACATAGACAGGTATTACATTTGAAATGGCCGCCTTGTATTGCTACATTGCCCCTATTATTTAGGTATTACACATGGCTCATTCGAATCAATGAGTTATCTGTGTAATAGAGGACAGGTAGTCCAAATCGAGAGATGTGCATTGTTACCACTCTCCACTCTGGTCAAGAGATAAGGATCCTGAACAGAATTCCTCAGAATTCCCTAATAGGGTATGAGACAATAGGTTTTTCAAACTGGACAACCACTTTAAGCTCCATACAGTGAATTCAGCACAGCCCACCCTTACCTTGGGCTTTCTTTTATGGTAGACGCCATGGCATCCACCATGCCTGCTACATGTGTAGTTCTATCACTGATTATATAAATTATTTCTAACCTATGTTTTCACTATAGTGAACGGAATCCACTGAGGATACAGCCCCTTTTCCTTGTTCGCAGTGTTTTCAGAGGACATTCCAGGACAAAACTAGAAATATAAAGGCATGCATAACATAACCATATCTGTAGTGTGTTTTTGAACCAGGGGGTGTTGTGAGATGAATGAGAAAGCATCTGGAATAAATGTGGCTTTCCCATTCATGTTTGGAAATCTGTTCTCCCTGGGGTATTGCTTTACATTTCTATATACCCCATTTCCAGAAAGTTAGAGATACAATAAATGTTTATGCCTCCTTAAGGAATTAGAAAAAGATATCACCCTGGGGGTGGAGCTTGGCCACGCTACTAAATGGCCGCAGAGTAAGTGAACTCCGTCATTAGCCCTTCTTCAGCGGCTCACTGCATCATTCCACTACCTGGAACACCTCTCAAAAACTTACCTCGGCTTCTTGAATCTTCGGATGAGGAGCCATGGTGAGGAGGAATGGCAGTAAGTCCAGGCCACGCCGCCTGACTGATTATTACTCCGCGACCCTGTTTTCTCAAAATGGCACCGGATACAGCTCTCCTACGGCATCTGCCGACCCTAACAGGGATGAAGCCCATTCCTCGTGCCGCTCATCACCTACCCGCGATGATGGCTCACAGGATGCAAAGGGAGGTAAGGACACTAGCAAAAGAGGTCCCTCTTCGTCGCCACATGTCTCCCCTTCATCCAAGGGCCCCGCTCGTAAAAGAAGCACGCTCACAGCCGGCTCAGGGAACGGCACTAATGTAAATGAGTCATTGCCTGTCTCTGAATGGGACCAGAACACGCTTTCCACTACTGAGAATCCAGTCACTGAAGTGGCTCTGAAAGGCATGCTACTGTCTCTACAAAAAAAAACTTTGTTCTGACATGGGGAAATTAATATATGAGCTACAAATGGATGTAGATGATTTAGGCAACCACACCTCACACCTAGAAAACAAAATGGGTGACTTCTCCATCGCTCACAATGAGCTTGTTGATGCCCATAACGCTGCTGAGGTTGACATAAAATGGCTTAAAGATAAGGTCACAGACCTAGAGGACAGATCACGTAGGAATAACATCAATTTCCAGGAAATTCCTGAGGATGTTCAACATTCGGATGTAACTGTGTTCCTGCAAAATCTGTTTAAAGTCCTTCCCCCCATGGCTACTACTGCTGATTTTGTCATAGACCGTGCTCATCGTGTTCCTAAAGCTAAGTCTGCACCAGAAAATGCCCCTCGAGATGTGTTAGCGAGAGTGCATTTTCATAATATCAAAAACCGCTTGTTGCAGGCAGCGTGCAGCATGGCCTCATTGCCTGATCCATATGCCTCTATTCTGCTGTTTCCTGACCTTTCAGCTGCCACCTTGCAAGCCCGTCACTCGTTTTCTCCTGTGACGAAGGCTCTACAAACTATTGCTATCGCTTACAAGTGGGGATTTCCAATAAAGTTGATCATTAATCGACGAGGCGTTACATACGGTGAACTCGGTGGAAGACAGTTTATCATTCTTACATAAATGGAATATTGCTTTATAAAGCTCTCGTCCCATCACTGCTCCTGTTGCTCCTAGGATAGTCCATGATGAATGGAAGACTGCCGGAAAATGAGGAAACCACTCATAGGGTGCTTAAGTGAACTAATTTGCTGATCCGTGGTTGTGGAAGCCACACTTAAAGATGGGCTGACTGTCTATTGAGCTCGAAGCTTGCCCCGACAAAAGACTAAAACCCAGTTCACTGGCTGAACTGGGTGACTCCAGTCTTGTTCTTTTTGACTTTCTTTTTTTATTTTGTTCACCTTTATTGCTGTATATTCTTTTTTGTGTTCCTCACTCTTGTTTTTTTTAGATCCATTGACCTTACCAGGTATGCCGTTCTCTATATCTCGATCTTTGTTATATCCTGCAGATTGTGGGTAAGCTTATGTTTCCTTATACATTGATTACGAAGTGGGCAATTCTTAAACGTTCTTAGATGCCGGTCATAGTATCTTCTATTAATGTGAGAGGTCTCAACAGTCCCTATAAACGACACCTTATGTGGAAAGAGGCATTATAATTGAAATGTGATGTTTTGTTTGCTGAGACCCACTTTCATAGTGAGAAGAACCCTAGATGTCCTAAATTTCCACATGTGTACTTAGCTTCCATGGCTAGTAAAAAAAAAAAGGGGTGCTTTAATCGCTATCAATTCTAATGTCGCATTCACTTTGGTGCGCTCCATTCCAGATTAACAGGGAAGATATCTTATCATTATTTGTGAACTTAACTATGTTAAGTTTACTCTTGTTAATATCTACGCTCCGAACTCACAACAAAATGAATTTGTAGCCAAGATGTTCGTCAAGATTAAGAAGGTAGCGGAGGGCCTTGTCCTAATTGGTGGGGATTTCAATGATGTTATGTTTCATGATCTTGACTCTTCAGTTGCCACCAGACGCTCCTTATCCATTCATGGTTTGACAATTAGGGAGGGATATCTGGATGTTTGGAGGTGTTTACATGGTTCAGAGAGGGAATACACATTTTTCTCTACTAGGCATTCTTCTTACGCTAGAATAGATATGTTTTTAGTGGGAAGGCATGACCTATATAAAACCTCTAACGCCAAGATTGTCCTGATTTCGTGGTCCAATCACGTACCTATCTCTGTGTATATATCAGATTTAATGCAGGGGTCCTCTACTTTTTATGGTTGATTAAATGATTCAATCCTTACCTACTCCGGACATAGATCAAATTTTGCAACTAGTCTTCAAGACTATTTAGACTTTAATTTGCACTTCACGCCGAATATTTTCTCGGTGTGTGGCGCACATAAAGCCTACATGAGAGGGTTGTTCCTGCAAGCTGCTGCCCATATTAAAAAAACACGCAATCTTGAATCTTCTCGACTTATTTTCAAACTTGCAGACCTAGAAAAATTAAATAAACGGTCTCCTTCTTTTACTATTTCTAGGGAACTTCAGACCCTACGCGATGACCTCCGACTAGTCTTACAAAACGCTCATGAGCACATGCTGCACAAATAGAAATTTAATTTTTACGCACACTCTAACAAACCAGGCAAATTTTTTTGCCAAACAGCTGAAATCTAGACAAGCTAGGCAGCTGATCGCCTTCATTAAATCTAGTTTGGGGAAAAAATAATTCACCCGGAGGAAATTGTGGCTCAAATTAGGGGGTATTATATTAGATTATATAATCTCAAAGATGATATTCATACCCAACAACCCTCTTTCCCTGCTATTAAACAATTTTTAGATAATTTACACCTCCAAGGGATTTACCATACCCAGCTAGAGAACCTGTCCTCTCCGTTTACCATGGAGGAAGTTCTGAAAGCCATACTTCCTAAACCTGGCAAAGAGCCAGATACACCGGCAAATTTCCGCCCGATTTCTCTGTTGAATACAGACGTAAAATTGTATGCCAAGGTGGTGGCAACTAGGCTCCTCCATGTTCTCCCGACAATTATCCACTCTGACCAAGTAGTGTTTGTAGTGAATAGACAGGCTCCTGACGGAAAACGTAGAATCCTGGATCTCATTCAATGTGCAGAGAACACCTTCTCTGCTCCTGGCTTTGGATGAGGAGAAGGCTTTTGATAGAGTTCATTGGGGATAGCTAGGCGCAGTCCTTCAAAAATGTGGGTTTCTTGGGTGAGTCAACGCAGCCATAATGGCTTTATACTCCTACCCGTCCGGAAGAGTATTCTCCTCTGGTTATTTATCAGAAGCCATTAGGGCAGAAAATAATATTCAAGGTCTGGTAATTGGTAACACAGAACACAAAATTAGATTATATGCCGATGATGTTGTCCTGACTCTATCTAACCCACGCACATCTTTACTAGCAGCACAAGTCGTACTTTGTAGTTTTGGTACTTTATCTTATTTTAAAGTTAATGATAAAAAGTCTCAGATTTTAAACTTGGGCATCTCCCTTCGCTCTCATTTAGCACTGGCGCAGGAATTCCCTTTCCAATGGAATTCTAAATCCATTAAATATTTGGGTATCAAATTAACTTCCCCTAGTTCAACTCTTTACAATGGAAATTTTAGGCCACTGCTGCAATCGGTACCTAAACAATTAAGTTCGTACGCTAAGGTACAGTTATCATGGGCTGGCAAAATAGCAGTGTTTTCGCACAATAGCCATACCACTCCCAACTACATTTTTTAAATCATTACAGAGGATTGTATCATCTTTCATCTGTTCGGGTGCTCAATATCGGGTGATGGTTAAGCACTGGAAACTATGCGGAATGGGGGTTCCTGATCTGAAGGCATATTATTTAGCCTCTCTCCTTGATCAGATTAAATATTGGTGGACTGATTATCCACATAAGGCTTGGGTGCAGATTGAGAATAATTGCATGGGCTGTAAAGCTGTATCTTTATTGAAAACAGCAGGGGTGTCGGACCCTCTACATCCTCCTCCTTGGATTTTGAGTATTAAAGCTATGACTCTAGCCTGTGGTAAATATGTCGCTAACAGCTCTGACTCTGATTCGGTGACCCGCCATCGTCTGCCCTTGGTTTACCTTAACTCTATTATTCCATCCATTGATATATCTAATTGGGTAGCCTTAGGTGTTACAAAGATAGGGGATTTATAAACACATAACATCTTGCGTTCCTTTGACTCACTCTCTTGTACATTTCAGTTACCTAGAGATGACTTCCTTAAATATTTACAGGTGAGACATGCAGTTTCACAGATTGACATTTCAAATGCACGTTTCCCTAGCGTAGCACTTCTGTATTATTCTTCAGAAAGACCCAAGATGAAAGGCATCTCTTGCTTCTATGGTGCTCTCACCGATTGTGATAAGCATATTAAGTCTAAATATGTTCTGGATTGGGAGGAGGACTTGGGGAGGGTATATGGTGAGGAGGATTGGTTAACGGCATTTAATTGGACCAAATACATTTCAAAAGGTGTTCACTATTGGGAATTATCACATACATTACTGCTCAGATGGCATTTAACTCCAGCCTGGATTTCAAGGGTTAATCCTGCCTACTCAGATTTATGTTGGAGAGGATGTGGCACTCGAGGTACATACTTACATGCTTGGTGGCAATGCCCTGTCCTGCAGCCGTTCTGGTCCACCGTTTTTGACTCCCCCAATAGTGTCCTGTCAACAAATATTTCCATGTCGCCAGATTTCGCATTGGGTTTTCTTTATGTGAAGTCTATGCCCAAACTGTAGGTTCGCACATAATTTTAGCTGCTAGAAGCGCAATTGCTAGATCTTGGAAAAGCTCCTCAGCCCCTTCCCTTGAGGAAATTTGGGCTTCTGTTGATATTGCATACAGGATGGAGTCACAATATGCTGCCTATACTTCAGCACGTGGGAAAATTCTGAAACGATGGGCCTCATGGGACCCGGAATTTCTTAAAACGAGTCTTTCACAAGACCTGGGTTGCTGGAGCTGAGGAAGAGTGTGTTTATTTGTTGTCATCATGGATTGTAGGAGCATCGGTGTGTCAGGCCATTTATACATTTATACTATTACTTCTGTTCATAATGGATCCTTATCAATTTGTTTGTGTATCTCTGAAAGTTGTTCGTATTTTCGCCTTTTTTTTTTTTAGGTTATTTATTGCTACCTATGTAAATGTATACACTTCCTTGCGCTATTGCTATCGATATTTTATACTCCAACAATGTTCAGTGTGTTATCTGATTATATTGTTTCTTCTTGTATAGAGGTGATGTACCCTGAAGTCTTTTTGACAAATGTAGATTATTAAGCTTAGTGAGAAATGCTCCATTCCAAATTTGTTGTCTCTTTTATATAATGTTTATGATGTACTGTTTTATACTCTTCTTTAAAACCCAATAAAAACTATTTTGAAAAAAAAAAGAAGAAAGATATCACCCTTGAGAGCATCTCATGCCATTTTTCATTGGAATGTTCTCCCCACAAAGAAGAATTACATGTGTTTCCTATTTTCATAAAATGTTGTGTATTTTGCATCCCTTCTACTACATTCAAGCTTAAAATAAAAATTTTATTGCTCTCCAGTTGCATCCAGTCAGAAATTCTGGTTGAATCCAGTTTCACCAGCCTTAAAATACAATAATGTACGAAGACTGAAGACCATGTGCTGCAAGCTCAATAGAAAATAAACATAAAGACACAGCAGCACTCTAAAGATATATGGAAACATTGAATATATAAATTATTTTACATTTCATTACTACTATATTTACCATACTTAGAAATGTGAGGTTCTTAGTGCACCCCTTGGTCAAATTTTGTGAGCCCACCTAACATGACAAGTCAACCTCATACAGATGGGACTTTGTCTTTTGCATGTGCTGCAAGTGGTCATTCTAGTTATTGTAAGAGATACGTTAATTTATAACAATTACCAATTATATATTATTATTATTATTACTATTGAATACATTTCCTTGGTTGATTATGATCCTAGGAGAGGAATACAATGTATCAGATCAGCTATTATTTTGTAGTAATGGATAGCTACATGTTATAAAAAAAATCTATATATAAATGAATTCATGAAATTAGCAGATTATTCCCACCTAAAATAAAAGTCACTTATAAAGATACCCTGTATGGCTACAAGTATATGAACACCCAAACATCTGATCTATGTGTGCTTGTTCCAAAGTATGAGTATTAAAGGGGTTATGTGGAGACCAAAAATGATTAGCGGTGAACTCACTGCAGTATGAGTACGCTCATTAATATACATTCCGGTCCCCCAATGCGTTGATTCTGAAATTTTCATAGATTTTTTATTATGCTGCCGGGGGACCAGAAGTCTAGTTGTACAGTCTTCTTTGCTGACGTTACGACTCCTCGTCATGTGACCTATCCTGCTGTACTCCATGTACTCGCTGTACTACTGCCCCTGCTTGTACATAAAGTACAGCATGATCAGTCACATGATGACGAGTCGTATCGTCATTCAAGAAGTCTGTGCAACTAGAAGTCCGGGCACTCGGCAACACTATAAAAATCTTTGAAAATCTCAGAATCTGTGTGACGGGGGACTGGAATGTATATTAGCGAGTGTAGTCACATACTGCAGTGAGTACACTGCTAATAATTTTTGGTTCCCACATAACTCCTTTAATATGGAAATATGAAACTGATCATCCTCTGCTTCTATTATAGCCTTTCACAAGATTTTGCAGCATGTTGGAGATTTGATATTTTTGACAGCAAGAACATCACTGCAGATTGCGCTATTCTTGCCATCAAATTACCATGACAGCTCGAAGGAACCCATTAATACTAGTGTGAGCACTGAATCCCAGTAGAATACCAGTATCCCAGTGGAAAAATATTATTCACTTGTCCACTGATATGTTGGATTGGTTAGGGTCCAACCAATGAGGTCCTCACTAATAATTGAAACCATCTTCCATTACCCTCACAACCACTTTTAGTAAGAGTTTGTATGGAATTGTGGTGGAAAAACTACTTTAAAGAAGTTGAAGCGAGAAATTATTTTACACCAAAAAATTTAAAAGACGGAAGACCTGAACTCTGTAAAATTCCTTTATATGCTGTAGCTTTAGGAGTTTCTAAATTTAACCTAAGAAACCCAATCCAAACTATGAAAAGCCTCCACATATCATTATTCCTTATCTAAAAACTTTATAGTTGGCATCACATATTTAGACAGGAAGCCTTCTCCTGGCATCCACTGCACCTAGATTCATCCTTTAGGCGAAATTCATACGAACATGTGCATTTTGCGCGCACAAAAAATGCAGCATTTTGCGCGTGTTGCAGTTCCGTGTGGCATCAGTGTTTGGTGCGTGGCTGCGTGATTTACACGCATATGGCATCCTTATGACACGCGGTTTCAATGCGTAGAAACTCCAATGAATGTGGTGCTTTTTTTTTCCCTTCATTTATTTAACAACTGTAGCGCGAATCACGCGCGACACATGGAAGTGCTTCCGTGTGCTGTGCGCGATTTTCACGCACCCATTGACTTCAATGCGCGCCTGATGCATGATAAACGCATAAGTATAGGACATGTCGTGAGTTTTACGCAGCGGACACACACTGCGTGAAAATCATGGAATGTCTGAACGACCTCATTCATTTACATAGGTCCGTGCAACGCGCGTGATTTTCACGCGCGTATTACGGACGTTAAATACACTCATGTAAATAAGGCCTTAGACTGTCAGATGGTGAAGCTTCACTTCATAGAATGCATTTCCACTGCTTAAAAGGTCAATGCCAAAGGAATGTGCATGGCGATTTCAAGCCTGTGTAAGGATAAGTTAGTACTAAAAAAGTCATATGTCAAGTTTAACCAAGGGATGGGAGAAAGGGAAGGGATGGGAGAAACTATAGATCTTTGTTTTACCCCTATTGATTCTATACATTGACATAGGCGCTGATACATTTTTGGTCTAAGAAATTATTGAAGTATTTTTCAAAGCCATCTACTGTTTCTACTGTGACCAGCTCCTGCGGTAGACTATTCCAAAGATTCACCGTTCTTATGGTAAAGAAGACTTTAGAGATTGAACCTTTTTTTCTCCAGACGGAGGGAGTGCCCCCTTGTTTTTTGAGGGGATTTTACATGGAACAGCTTTTCATCATATTTCTTGTATGGGCCATTCATAAATTTATAAAAGTTAATCATGTCCCCCCTTAGTCGTCTCTTTTCAAGTCTATGTTGAATTATTTTCGCAAATACTTAGTGTGTCCAAATTAGCTTGTAATTTCTGATCATCTTCCATAGACTGTGCTATACTACATAGCTTGGTGTCATCGTCAGAAAAAGGTTGCTGTGATTAAGCAATTCTTAAATGGTTCCTATTAGAGATGAGCGAACCGGGACAACCGAACCCGGTTTCGGTCCGAATATCGCGAAAAGTTCGGTCCGCAGCGAATCCGAACTTCACCGGGTTCGCCCGAACACGTTTTGACCGAACCCGGGCGGGCAGAAAAAAACATTACAAAAATATTATACTAATCGGCAGCCACTTGTCTCTATCAATCACTGATAGAGAAAAGAGGCTGCTGATTAAAAATAAAAGAAAAAGCCTTTCATACGTACCCGGTCGTTGTCTTGGTGACGAGTCCCTCTTCTTCCTCCAGTCCGACCTTCTTTCCTGACGCGGCAGCCTGTGATTGGCTGCAGAGGCCGCTGCAGCCTGTGATTGGCTGCAGAGGCGGTCACGTGGGATGAAGCGTCATCCCTGGAGGCCGGCCTTCTGACGTCATCCTGACGTGCGTGACCGCCACTACAGCCTGTGATTGGCTGCAGCGGCGACATGGATGAAACGTCATCGCTGGAGGCCGGACAGGAGGAATGTAAGTATGAACGTATTTTTTTATTTTTTTTATTACATTAAAATTGTATTTTCCACGCGCCGAGCATGGTACTGTCAAGGTTGCTGAAAGAGTTAGTGCAGCCCATTAACTCTTTCAGCACCCTGGACAGTCCATGCTCGGCGCACGGAAATTACAGGTTCGGCCAGAACTAGTTCGGTCCGAATCGAACTTTTTCGTGAAATTCGGCGAACCAGCCGAACCGAACTTCTCATAAGTTCGCTCATCTCTAGTTCCTATGTAAATCTAACTTTTAGAGGCTTTTTGGAACCTAATAGTGAGCGTTGCAAATAGTACAGACAATTTTAAGTGATGCATTCTTCAGCACTTGGCAGTAACATTCTGTGAGCTTGTGTCGCATACCATTACATGTCTGAACTTTGTAACATATCTTATTCGTTTATGAGTCTCATGCTGTGAGATGGGAGAAGGAGCTGCAAGAAGGGTACAGCTAATTGGTAAGAGCATACTAGGACATTACACCAGAAGAGACCACCACTCAGTAAAAAAGAACAAAAATTAACATTTACAAAAATGGTGCAAATAAAAGACCCAAAATATGCAGTACACAACATTGCTAGCTGCATTACAGCGAATATACATCTAAAGCTGTCTATAGAGGGATTGTGAGTTTTCTTGTGATGACAGGTACTCTTTAATGCACTACAGATTTGATAACTGCTGCAAAAAAAGGCATTTGTTGGAGATTTTTGTTCTTGTTACTATTGAAGAATAAATAGAAAATGTCACACCTAGAGCATACTGAAATTGTTAAAAAAAAAAAGATCCAAGTGCACTGTGTATTGTGTATTTAGGTACAGCTAACATCTGTCAGGATTCGCACATGGCGTAATTGAATGATCATTAAAGTTTTAAGCATTTTTCTTCACGTGAAAAAACGCATCAGACAGATGTCCACTGTGAGTGAATATGAAAATAGAATTTCCAATTCAACACAGTTGTTTGGTGTTTTTTTTTTTTTTTTTGCCAATTTCAATGCATCACTATTCTGCAGCCTCCCAAATCCTATGTCTGAAATTCTCACATTATAAATTTACCCCTGGAGTATATGGCAAGTCTTATTACATGTTCTTCTAGGTTATTGTATTATGTAGCAATGGACTAAAGTGAAAGTCACTCTAAACAAAGGGGACCCCTAGGCTACATGCACTCAGCATTTTTTGTCAAGCAGAAAAAATCTGCATTAAAACTCCTTCCGAACTTTTGATGCAGATATTGCAAATGCAAACTTTTTTAACTGGTCTTTTGACATGTTTTTTGATGCTTTTTTTTTTTTCATTAAAGGATTTTTTTCAATTTAACCAATGGAAAACCTACGGGCGTTTTTTAGTGAAAAATCCTAACAAAAACCGATCCAGATAAACCGTTTCAATATAGGAGCGGCCAAGAAAACGCCTGGGAAAAAAAGCGCCTCTACTTCCCATTGAAATCAATAGAAGGAGATTTTGGGTGAGTGCATCTCATTCTGTTGAGGTTTCCATGTCAAAATGAGAATTAAAAAAATGCCATGGGAACAGGGCCTTAATAACCGTTTCTAGTCATGACGTATACACAGTATTCAGAACAGTCTGCTCTACTCTCTTAAGAAAACTGGGCAAATTAAATGTGGCAAGTGAAATGTGTTCTTTGAGGAAAGAATTCTGTGAAGTGCTGTAATCTTGTGGTTCACGCTAGATTCATTTGTAGACAGTGAAACATTTTTATTGGCAATGTGGTGTCTACTCAGTGGCTAATGGTTGTATAATAATATTGCGAGTTACTTGTCAGATTATGAAACCACATGTAAAAAATATTCAAACAACTCCTGCCAAAATTTACAACACCTGATGACCCCAAAACACCTAATACAGATCATTCTTGTCCTGAGGCAATGGTTTACGGCTTCCAAAATGCTATTTGTTTCGATTAATAGTAGGTCAATACAAACTGAAAATAAGACAGAATGTTCCAAATTGGTAGTGAACGAAGTCATACAGGGATTTTAAACTCCATCATCCAAAGCAAATGAGGAGAACCTAAATGTGCACTGCCACGGTACTAGCATAATAAATAAATGAGATGTTTACTGCAGCCTCTTAAAAAATCTTGGACATGTACAGTGTAAATACTATACATAGATAATTACTATTAGGCCGTGTTTACTTCACAGTTTTGTGCCGCAATTTTGCAAAAAAAAATGTAACATTAATTTCCTGGCTTTTCATTTTGTTTCGTATGGGATATCGCTAGTTGATACATTTAAAAGAGTCATTCATTTTGTCTAACTGGATAGGCGGTAAATGTTAGAACGGTGAGAGTCCTACCGCTAGGAACCCAACCAATCGCTAGAAGGGGAACCCTAGTCCGCAGCCACTCCCTTCCTCCCCTTACCATCATGGTGCGGAGGAGTTTGTATGATGCGGCAGTCGAGCATGCACAATGCTGCATCCAACTTTACGGAAGTTATGGAAACAGTCGACTAATAAACTCTAAAGAGAACGATAGAAGTAAACAACCCTTTAAGCTGAAATGACATTGACAGAATTTGATGATATTCTATAGAATGTGACACATTAGTCATTATAGATAGTCAATGTAGTCTATTTTCATGTTTTCTATACTGTGAAGAAACTACAGAATCAATGAGCCTACATTTTGCTTTTCTGATGATAATATTATCAGGGGTAGTCTCATGGTGCTGCTGACGAGGGCATTCTCATGGCACTGCTAACAAGGGAATTCTCATGGCTGTTATTGGGGGCACTCTTCTGGTTATGTTAATAAGGGGGCTCTGATGGTATTGTTAATGGGGGCACTCTGGTAGCTTTGTTAATGAGAGGCACCCTGATGGCAATGACAATAAAGATAGACAAGCATGTGGTTTAATTCCTGCCACTTGCCTCTTCTCTGCCCTCTTCTCTTTGCCATGCCAATTCTGCCTTAAGCTTAACCCCTTAATGACCAGGCCCTTTTGCATGTTAATGACCAAAGATTATTTTTTGTTTCTTCACTGTCGCATTCTAAGAGTCGTAACTTTTTTTTTATTGTGTCGACATAGCCGTGTAAGGGCTTGTTTTTTTGCGGGACGAGTTGCACTTTTTAATTGCACCATTTTTGGGTGCATATAATATATTGATTACGTTTTCTTAACTTTATTTTACGAAAAAATTGAATAAACAGCTAATCCAGCCTAGTTTTTTACGTTAAAAATTTACGCCGTTCTCTATGCGGAATAAATAACATGTTACCTTTATTCTATGAGTTGGCACGATTACCGAGATACCAAATATGTAAAGCTTTTATGTTTTTTTTATGTTTGCAAAATAAAAACCCTTTTAAAAAAATAAATACTTGTGTTTGCATCGCCAAATTTCAATAGCTGTAACTTTTTTATTTTTCCGTCGATGTAGCCATATTTGGGGTTATTTTTTGCAGGACAAGGTGTAGTTTTCATGGGTAGTATTTTGGGTTACATGGGACTTATTGATTAACTTTTATTTAATTTTTTATGGGGGGAATGAGAGAAAAAAATGAATTTTGCCGTTGTTTTTTCTTTTTTGCAGGTCTTTTTACGCCATTCACCCAGGTGTACAATTAATGTGTTAACTTTATATTTTGAGTTGTTACGATCGTGGTGATACCATATATGTGTATGTTATTGATTTTTTTTTACAGTTTTACTAAATAAAACCACTTTTTAGGTTAAAAAAATGATTTGATTTTATTTTTACTGCAATCTTTTATTTTAATTTTTTTTCATAACCTTTATTTAACTGTTTTGCCTTTTTTTTGTCCCCCTAGGGGACTTCACCATGTGATCTTCTGATCGCAGATATAATGCTTTGGTATACTTAGAATACCAAAGCATTATTGCCTGTCAGTGTAAAACGTTGCGAGGCTGCCGATGGAGTGACAGAGGGAGCTCCCTCCCTCTGTAGAAACACATTAGATGCCGCTTTCGCTATTGACAGGAATCGGAGCGTGTTTAGATTCCGGGCAGTTGGTGCAGGAGCCAGGCTGTGTATAACAGTCGTGCTCCTCCCGTTGATCGCGTGGGTACACTGACAGTACCCACACGATCAGAGCGACAGATATATCAATCGCTTTGCAGGAACTAAGCACCTGCTTGTGACGGATATATCCGTCGCTAGTCATTAAGGAGCTAATCTGAGACAGGTTGATTGCTAGGGACATGCTGTCTAACAATGATAGACTGTAGTTATTAGGCAATGTATCCCTAGCGACCAGATCTTAAGACATAAATTAGCTGTTATTATTATATTAACAGGGGAATAGCAGCTTGACAGCAGTCAGTCCATGATAGATGGAGAAATGATTTGCATAATGAACAATTCAGGGCTCTCATCTTCTGATGATGGACAAGTCTTTGAGCAGAGATCCTAAATAGCTAAAAAAAAATCAGCTCATACAAAACAACAAGCATGTTTTAAAAAAATATGAAATGTACTTGCCTTTGTCTCCTTGACCCCCCACTTTGGCAGACCCCTGGAAAGCTATAACATCAGATGTTTTTCAGATTTTAGCAGCGCTTTCATGTCTCTTCCCGTGTGAAGTTCACATTTGAATGAAAGGAAAGCTCACAGAGAAACTAAGGCTCTGTTCACATCTGTGAAGGCTCCATTTGGCAAATTTTGTTGATTTTGCCGGACAATATATAACCATGCTGCGCTATTTCACCTGGCAAAATTAAAGACTCTGTGACAGAAACCCGACAGGACCCATTAGGGTATGTTCACACGCCCAAAATACGGCTTGAAAGCATCGGCAAACATCTGCCCATTCATTTGAATGGGTTTTACGATGTACTGTGCAGACGGGCATGTTTTTTCAGGCGCCGCTGTCAAAAGACGGCGCGTAAAAAAGACGCCCGCGTCAAAGAAGTGCATGCCACTTCTTGAGATGTAATTGGAGCCGTTTTCCATTGACTCCATAGAAAAACAGCTCCAATTATGTCCGTAATGGACGCTGTGAAAAATGCCTGCACATGCCATTACGTCTGAAATTCAGAAGCTGTTTTCTCCTGAAAACAGCTCCGCAATTTCAGGCGTAACGGACGCTGCCGTGTGAACATACCCTAAAAGTCAATGGGCTCCATCAGGTGCCATCATGCTACGGATCCGGCGGCTCCATTTTTTTTTGTTCTGATCCTACGATGGAGCAAACTAACGGAACGCCTTGACACAGATGTGAACAGAGCCTAAAACTGACACTCGTGTATGTGCTTAAAAAATTGTCCTGAGTAGACTATCCTCTATGGCAATAATACACTCAGCTGTACTGAAAAGAAGGATTTGGAACTTAAAGAGGTATCTTCATCTTAGACATTTAATGGAGTTACGGAAATGACAAGGAACAGTGATGCGACTTTTCCGTAATTCCCAACCACTTCTCCACTGATAGATGGATGCAGCGGCTACCTCACCAGATGGGAACCACCGTTTGGGAGATAGGTACAGGTACCAGAGGTGGGTACAATATCTATCAGACTTTTATGGCATATCCTGTGGATATGCCATAAATGTGTAATATGGGAACACCCCTTAAACCCTTAATCTAATTTTTACTAAATTTATAGTAGAGTTATACTTTCAAATTTAATGTTACAATTTTTTTTTAACAAAGGTGTCAGAAGCATATTTTATTAAAATAAATTCTTCCTGCTTATTATTGTCTATTTTATGTGAATATGAAATGAACTTGAAAAACAGTAGATTATGCTGGGTGCAAATCTCTGTATAAACAGAACTATCCTCATGCTGTCATTTAAAATAAACTTGTGTATTTTACTAATCCATAAAAAATGTAATATTTCAGTTTACACAATCGCGACTGCAGCATCTGAGGCATTATAGAGAGGGGGCACCACCCTCCGACAGCCCATCGGTGGCCCGATAACACGATCGAGGGTCGCCAATGTTTGTCATGGATGCCCAGGGGCCTAATGAAGGACCCCAGAACTGCTTTCACTCTGCCTCTGTTAAGCCCTGACTGTGGCAGGGCTTAATAGAAGCTTGTAAAAATGACTATACACTGCAATACATTAGTATTGCAGTGTATTGTACCAGTGATCTAACTGGTATTGTACCAGCGATCGCTGGTAAAAGTCCACTAGGGGGACTAATAAAATGTGTAAAAAAAAAGTTAAATAAAGTTTTTAGTAGTGAATTTTTTTTTTTTTTTAATTAAAAGTTCCCAAAAAAAAACTTTTCCCATTTTTCCTCTAAAGCAATGTAAAAAAAAAATGGTATCGCCTTGTCCGTAAAAGTCCAAACTATAACTATATGCCATTATTTAATTCGCACGGTGAACATCGTAAAAATAAAAAAATATAAAACACCAGAATCACTGTTTTTTGGTCAACTTAGCGAAAAAAAAGTGTAATAAAAAGTGATCAAAAAGTCGTATGTACCAAAAGTTGGTACCATTAAAAACCACAGCTTGTGCCGCAAAAAATAAGCCCTCTTACCGTTCAATCGGCAAAAAATGTAAAAGTTATGGCTTACAGAATGTGGTGACACAAATTAATTATGTTTTTATAACAAATAGCTTTTCTTTGTAAAAGGAGTAAAACATTAAGAATTATATATTTATTTAGATATAAATTTGGTATCACCGTGACCAGCAGAATAAAGTTCAATTGTTGTTTTTGACGCAAAAGAAAGACGTAAAAACTAAACCCAAAAGAAAATGAAGGAATCACAGTTTTTTCCAATTCCACCCTACATTTTTTTTCAGTTTCCCAGTACATTAGTACTTTAAATTGTGGCAGTAGAAACTACAACTCCTCCCCCAAAAAACAAGCCCTCACACCACTCCATTGACGGATAAAAAAAAAAAAAAGTTATGTCTCATAGAAGGCGGGGAGTGAAAAATGAAAATAAAAAATAAAAAAAATGGCTTGGACTTCAAGGGGTTAAACCCAACATATCCCGATATATATGGCGCGACATGGTAAACAAACATGTCAAATAAAAAATGTATACCTCGACAGATGCAATCCGCCTCCCATACACTTCTATGTTTAAAAGTATACGTTTATTTGTGATGGATGCCTCTGATGGATGCCATTTGGCGGCCATTCGTCACCCATAGACTCCCATGTTAAAAACAAAAAGTATACGTTTTACTGGATGGCGCAAGATTATATTGAATTGTTGTTATGACAAATTATATAAACTTAATGCAATTCAAGAAAAGTTAAGGTTGACAAATCTGTATTTTGGCCATATTTTTGGCCATATGTCCTAGAAATCTTCCCCAGTTCTACTATATGCCATGCATATCTTTTACTAATTCTGTTATTTGAAGATCCCATCTTCCCCATGCCATCTCTTCCTTATCTCTTTGGTATGCCAGACCTCACCTCTCCTGTGTGTCACACCATTCCTTCCCAAGTTCTTCTATGAGCCAGAACACTACTTGCCGATCTCTCATATGTGACGGACTACTCTTTGTCCATCTCTCCTACGTGACAGACCACTCTTTGTCCATCTCTCCTACGTGACAGACCACTCCTTCCCCAGCGCTTCTGAATTATAATTTTTTTTCTAAACTACTTATACCACAGTTGCTAGACCATTCCTTCCCCATTTATTACGTGTGCCAAACCAGTTCTCGGACCCTCTGCTAGACTACACCTTTATAAGCATTCTTTACCCAGCTCTGCTATCTGTGATATTATATGTTTTTCAAACCCATGGTCAATGATAAAATTCTGAAGCCCCCTCCTACAATCTTTGTAATGCTACAGGCTTGGTTAATACAAAGAAGGCCTGAGATATTAAAAAATATGTGTATTATTTTTTCAGATGCAAATATCTAAAGCCAAACTATGTTCCGTGCACTGTGTTACACAAGATAATATGTCCACCTTTGCTTCCATTGTGTTTATACTGTTCCATCTAGAATAAAAGAAGCAACTTTAATAATCGCCTTTGTTATGGTTTCGTTCTTATGAAAAAAAACACAGAAAGAAGCAACCGGTTGGCACAATTCACCTCCACGCCCTCCTTTTTCCATGGTTTTGGTCTGGGTCGAAGTTAATCAGCCGGCCCCAGGACTTCAGTGCTTCTAGCTATTCTGGTGGTTGATTCTCTGGAAAACGCCAGCGAAATGGAAATCAGACAAATGATTGGGAGGTTGGAGATATGGTTGCTATGGTTAACAGCAGTGAAAGCCTATAACACGTACAAAGATAGCCACATAGCAGAGACGAGCAGTTCAGGCTTCTGGTTAGCCGAATGTAGAAGAGCCGGGTACAGAAGCAGTAGTCTGGGCAGTCATCGGGCAATCCAAGAATCGATATCGGTGATGTAGCAGATCTCTAGGTGCACAGTACAGGAGTAGTAGTTAGGAGGGTTGTCAGGCAAACCGGGGATTGGTAGCGGTGATGTAGCAGACCTGAGTAGACAGTACAGGGGATAATCCAAGAGTGTAATCGAGGACAGAAAACGGGTCATAACATAAAGTTCAAGTTGAGGATACAAAAACCAGGTTAGAGAAATGAATAACTATGATCGGCCCTAAGGCTAGCATGTATGGAAATTAAATAGTTTGCCTAGTGCTCTAACTGGTCGGACGGCCATGCGCTCTGCACATGCGCCACCCGACATCCATGCCAGCCCCGCTAAGAGATTCATTGTAGCGGGGTCTGGCATTAGAGAGAGAAATAGGAAGGAGAGTTAAGAGAAAGCTGTACAGAGGGCCTGAACATGTTACATGGTACTATGATGTGCACAGTTCAGCTTTAAAGGCTATGTACAATTTCACAACCAATTTTTAGTGTTCCAATGCATATGAAACGAAAAATGAATCAACTTTGCAGAAAATTTCCTATTGTTGTGCCGCTGTAGCACGTATACACACCTTTGTGTTTTCATGGTAAGGAATTTTTTAATTAAGACTATTTACAAAGTTGCTTATTTTTTATTTTTAGATGCATTGGAACAATAAAAACTGGTTGTGAAGGTGTACATAGCCTTTAAATGTAAACAGTATACATCATTGTGATGGGTTCCGGGCCCTCTGTACAATTTAATCTTACCTCTCCTTCCAATTTATTAATTTTTTTGCAGATTGCACAATTCTCAGAAATTATATCAAAATTACTTGGAAATACTATAAAATTTTGCAACAATATTGCTGTGTCAATGATGAGACTCTTTTTTCCCACGTACAAATTTATGCCTAACAACTTTGGCTGCCAGAATTTGTTCAAAAGTTTAGAGAAATAACTGTTTAAAAATCTCCACAAATAAATAAGTCTCTGTTCATAAATCCTTGACATTATTTTACTGCCCAGAAACTTCAAACAAAAACGTAAAAAGTAGTTCCATGTGTGTTGGAATGCTGGAGACCTTTCCTTTCTTATAAAATCACATATTGTTTGCAAGAGATTATCCCAGTAGTAAAATAAATTTCCCATGTTCCAAAGTGTTTGGTTTCCTGAAGATATGAGGATCTAATCCACTAGAAAGTGCTTTATGGAAGGTAAAATCTGTGCTTTAGGCTCTTCTTACATCTGTGTTGGAGGCTCTATTAGGGGCCTCTGTCGCAGATGTCGTTGCTTATCAATGGGCTCCATGGGACACCGTTGATTTGCGTCGGATCCAACATCTGCATCCTATGACAGGGTAGAACAACAGTAAACCTGAACGCAGATGTGAACAGAGCCTTATGTTTTAGGAATAGACTTTAATTCTGACAACATGCCTATATTATGTAAAATGGCAACTATGAAAGCTATTGGTACATGCATCTGCTTGTAATTTACTAAATTAATATATGTGGAATAGTGTGCCCCACACTTTAAATTAGAAGCGACCAAGGAGCTCACTAGCCATATTAAAGCATTAGGCCTCTGCTGTCAAAGTAAATTATGCTGAAAGGATTAGACAGGAAATGTGAGTACTTGTCATGTCATGATTTTTAGCCATGACATGACAAATAGGTAACGCTGCTTATCATGTGATAGACCAACCAACTCACATACCTCCCAACTTTCAAGTATTGTAAGGAGGGACAACTCATGCGGCGCCGCGTCCAAAAAGTTCAGTCCACACAGAAAAATGGCCCCATAGTGCCCCCACACAATATAATGCCCTTATTACGCCCATCATACACAGATAATGCCCCCCACACAGTATTATGCCCCCCACACACCGTATAATGCCCCCATAGTGCCTCCCCACACAGTACAATGCCCCCCACACAGAATAATAACCCATAGTGCCTTCACACACAGTATAATTCCCCCCACGCCGTTTAATGCCCCCACACACAGTATAATGTCCCCATAGAGCTTACCCACACAGTATAAGGCCCCCACACAGCATAAAGCCCCCTTACACAGTATAATGCCCCACATACATTATAATGCCCCAATAGTGCCACCACACACAGTATAATACCCACATAGCTGCCCCCACATCCAGTATAATACCTTCACAGTGTCTAATAAAAATAATAAAATAAATACTCTTTTAGCCCCGTTTCCACGGCGAGTGGAGGATAACCCTCAGCAGGTCTCCTGCGATCTATGCAATATATGGCTTGGTGCAGACAGGCACAATGACGTCACTGCATCCTGCCTGCCTGCGTCAAGCCACTTTTCATGGACATTGTATTCAACTGTATCTGTGCCCTGAGAACGCATATGTAGTAAACACCGGGGCATGACACCGGCCGCCCGGAACACCCCTGGAATCCGGGACTGTCCCACTGGTTCCGAGGCTGTTGAGAGGCATGCATTCATTCTCTTATTTCTGTCAGTAAACCGATGACTCTCAACCTCCCTTATTAAAGACATTCTGTCACCAGAAATTGCCCTATAAAAGCAGCAGCACAGTAATATAGTGTAGCCTCACCTGAATATGATGCTGTTTTCCTTTTTCAGATGTGTTTATTTGTAATATGCAAATGAGCATTTTAGAGCCTTGAGGGCATCATCGTTTCTCCAAACAGTTCTTCGTTCTCTCCCCAGTCCATGCCTCCCTCCCTTCCCTGATTGACAGGGCCACTGAAGTTCCACGGGACGAATCTGTGCGTAGTGTGACGTAATCGGCGAATGTGCAGTAGAGCCAATTCGACCCGTGAATCTTCAGTGGCCCTGTCAATTAGAGAAGGAGGGGAGGGAGAGACAGTGAGAACGGTGCCGCCCTCATTGCTCCAAACTGCTCATTTGCATATTACAAATAAACTTATATTTCTGCAACGGAGCCACGCATGTGAAAAAGGAAAACAGCATTATATTCAGGTGAGGCTACACTATCTTACCGTGCTGCTGCTTTTATAGGACAATTTCTGATGACAGAATCACTTTAAGGCTGGGTTCACACGAGCACATTAACGTCCGTAAAGGACGGACGTATTTCGGGCGGAAGTCCCGGACCAAACTCAGTGCAGGGATCCGGGCTCCTAGCATCATAGTTATGTACGATGCTAGGAGTCCCTGCCTCTCCGTGGAACTACTGTCCCGTACTGAAAACATGATTACAGTACGGGACAGTGGCCTATAAAATGTCCTATAAAATTGTCCTCGTGTGAACCCAGCCTTAATCCTCTCACACTTGTCTGTAGGACTTCTCCATGCTGCACCTTTTCTGTGGAACTCACTGCCCTGTGCCATTGGACTTGTGCCTAACATTCTCAGTTTTAAAGAGGCTCTGTCACCACATTATAAGTGTCCTATATTATACATAATGTGATCAGCGCTGTAATGTAGATAACATCAGTGTTTTTTTAATTAGAAAAACTATCATTTTTGACGGAGTTATGACCTATATTAGCTTTATGCTAATGAGTTTCTTAATGAACAACTGGGCAAGTTTTACTTTTTGGCCAAGTGGGCGTTGTACAGAGGAGTGTATGACGCTGACCAATCAGTGACCAATCAGCGTCATACCCTACTCTCCATTCATTGACACAGCACATAGCGATATAGATATATCACTATGTGCAGCCACATACACACACACTAACGTTACTGCAGTGTCCTGACAATGAATAGACATTACCTCCAGCCAGGACGTGATGTGTATTCAGAATCCTGACCACTTCTGTAGCATCTGTGTGAGACTACAGCACAGCACAGCGAGATCTAGTTTGAAATGACAGTTTACAGCGTAATCTCGCGAGATTACGCTTGCTCTGCTGTAGTGTCGGGATTGTGTTAGGCCCTGTTCACACAGAGTTTTTTTACGAGTTTTTTGGCACGGAAACCACTCTGCAAAACTCGTCATAAACCGCCCGAAAATGGCTTCCATTGATTTCAATGGGAGGCGGATGAGTTTTTTTACCGCGAGCGGAAAAATGGTGTCGCGGTAAAAAGAAGCGACATGACCTATCTTGAGGCGGTTTCCGCCTCCAAAACCCCATTTCAATCAGTCAGAAACGGGGAAAAAAACGCCTCGACGAGTGTTTTGACGAGTTTTTGTCAAACAACTGTGCAAAAAAACGTCTGGAGCAGTTTTTCCTCCTGCAAAAAACTCCATGTGAACACAGCTTTAGCGAAGTGTCATTGCCTTGGAAAGCACAGTCCATGGCCCACACATTCTGACCTGGTCAGAGATATCTCCGCTCCACTCTGCTATATCCTCAACTTTCTGCTCTTGTCACATCACTCTGCACTTTATATCTGTGTTAACACTGACTGGTTCATGAAGATTTATGCAGTAAGTACCTATTGTTTCACTCCTTTAATTCCATGTAGATTGTAAGCTCTTTTACGGGAAGGAACTTTTCTCTCTTTGTCTCACTGTCTATCCATTCGTGTTCATTACTTGTCATTTTACTTTTTATTGCTTGCCCAATAGTAAAGTGCTGAATATGTTGGCGCTAGACAAAGAAAGATTATTGTAATTGTTATTATTATTTTCTTTATCTTTGCTGTGCACTCCTTTAAAGACTTTGTAAACCATTGAAGTCTTTTTTTATTTATTAAATTTTTGTGTTTAGTGATTTAAAAAAAATTCTTATAGACATTTATTAAAAAATTTATTGTATTTTTTGTGCTGCAGCATCTGTGTATCCACTATACATGGAAGCTGCATAAGGGCTTATTCACACGTACGTGGTATACGTCCGTGTGACAGCCGTTAAAACAACGGCCGTCATACGAACATATGAATTTGAATGGGGCCGTTCACACGTCCGTTGTTTACCCTAAGGGTATGTTCACACGGCCTATTTTCGGCCATTTTTCGGCCCGTAAACGCCAGAAAAACTGCCGAAAAATCGGAAGCAGAACGCCACCAAACATCTGTCCATTGATTTCAATGGGTAAACGACGTCCGATGGAGCGTTTTTCGCTGCGTTTTTTTACGCATAAAAAACGGCCGCGAAAAAGAAGTGCAGGACACTTCTTGGGACGTTTTTGGAGCCGTTTTCCAAAGACTCTATTGAAAAAAGCTCCAAAAACGGCGGTAAAAAACGCAGCGAAAACGCAGTGAAAATCGCCAGTGGCACAAAAAACGACTGAAAATCAGGAGCTGTTTTCTCTTGAAAACAGCTCCGTATTTTGAGACGTTTTTGACTCTGCGTGTGAACATACCCTCAGGGTATGTTCACACGCTGAGTCAAAAACTTCTGAAAATACGGAGCTGTTCTCACAGAAAAGGCTATGTTCACACGGAGTATTTTGCAGGAGGAATATCTGCCTCAAAATTCCGTTTGGAAGTTTGAGGCAGATTTTCCTCTCCCTGCACGCGGATTTTCGCGGATTTTCGCTCAATGGCCGCGGGCGAAAAACGCCGCGAAATACGCTTTCTCTGCCTCCCATTGAAGTCAATGGGAGGTCAGAGGCGGAAACGCCCGAAGATAGGGCATGTCGCTTCTTTTTCCCGCGAGGCAGTTTTACTGCTCGCGGGAAAAAGACGCCGACGCCTCCCATTGAAATCAATGGGAGGCATTTTCGGGCCGTTTTTGCCGAGTTATGCGACGCGGTTTCCGCGTCCAAAAACTCGTCAAAATACTCAGTGTGAACATAGCTAGAAAACAGTGTTTTTGAAGCTGAAAATTAAGCTTCTTTTAATTTGGAGCTTCTTTTCAGGCGTTTTTGAGGCGTTTTTCATAGTGTTCAATGGAAAATCAGGTCCAAAAAATGCCTCAAGTGAGATGCACTTCTTTTTATGGAGCGTCTTTTTATACTCTGTTTTTTAAAACAGAGGCGTAAAAAGACGCCCTGTATGAACTAAATGCTGTTTTTCTCATTGATTTCAATGGGCAGATGTTTGTAGGTGTTCAGATCCGTTTTTGTAAGGCATTTTTGAGGCGTAAATGCCCCGAAATACGCCTGAAAACACTGCGTGTGAACATACCCTAATTGTATGAATTATCAAATAAATATACCCGCAAAAAAAAGGAGAAATCCTTAACCCCTTCCCGCAAAATCACGTACAGTTACGTCATGGGAGATGGACTGTTCCCGCATCTTGACGTAACTGTACGTCATGGAGATGAAGCTGACTCAGGAGCCGAGCCAGCGACATCACCGCCGGGTGACAGCTGTATGTTACAGCTGGCACCCTGAGGTATCGGCCAGGACCGGAGCTAGCCTCCGATCCGACCGATTAACCCCTCACATGCTGCGTTGAATAGCGATCGCAGCATGTGAGGAGTTTATAGCCACCGGCGCCCCAGCAACATGATCGCTGGGTTGCCGGTGGCTGAAAAGGCGATCGGAGGGCTAATGCTTACCTCCCGGTCCGCCAGCAACGGAATCCTCCTATGCCCCGTCATCGGCGGGGCCCAGGAGGCTTCCGGTACCATCGGCAAGATGGCGCCGGCTCAGCTTCCGGCTCAGAAGCTGAGCCGGCGTCATCAGCAGTGGGTGTCCGCTGTATGTTACAGCGGACACCCAGATCTATCGCCAGGAACAGGAGCTAGCTCCGATTCCTGGCATTAACCCATTCGATGCAGCGATCCATTGTGATCGCTGCATCCTAGAGGTTTGTAGCAAATCGGCAGCCTTGCCACGCGATAGCAAGGCTGGCGACTGCTACCATGGCAACAGGAGCCCTAACAATGGACTCCTGTCTGCCATTACGTAAGCTGATTAGGCCCCGCCCAGAGGCGGAGCCTGATCGGCTTGCTGTCAGTGAACAACTGACAGTTCTAATACATTGCACTACATAGGTAGTGCAATGTGTTAGAACATCAAACAAACTGTTGGACCTTCAAGTCCCCTAGTGGGACTAAAGAAAAGTGTCAAAAAAAGTGTCAAAAAAGTTAAAATAAAAGTTGTAAAAAATACAATAAAAGTTTCAAATAATAACACAAAACACAATCGCCCTTTTTCCCTTATCAAGTCATTTATTATTGAAAAAAATAATAAAGCCATACATATTTGGTATCGCTGCGACCGTAACGACCTGAACTATAAAAATATTATGTTATTTATTCCGCACAGTGAACGCCGTAAAAAAAATAACTAAAAAATACTGACATAATTGCTATTTTTTGGTCACTTTGTCTTCCAAAAATTGAAATAAAAAGTGATCAAAAAGTCGCATGTACCTAAAAATGGTACCTATAAAAACTATAACTCGTCTCGCTAAAAACAAGCCCTCATACAGCTCCGCCGACGAAAAATGTAAAACCGTTATGGCTCTTACAACTTGGCCTTAGAAAAAATCCATTCTCTTTACAAAAGTTATTTTATTGTGCAAAAAGTTGTAAAACATAAAAAGTGCTATAAATTAGGTATCACCGGAATCGGACTGACCCGCAGAATAAAGGTAACATGTAATTTATAACACGTGGCGAACGCTGTATAAAAAGAACTAAAAAAATATGCCAGAATTGCTGTTTTTTGGTCACCTTGCCTCCCAAAAAAAAAAGGATAACAAGTGATCAAAAAGTCGCATGTACCCCAAAATGGTACCAATAAAAACTACAGCTCGTCCCGCAAAAAAAACCAGCCCTCATACCACTACGTCTATGAAAAAATAAAATTAGTCAAGGCACCAATAAGCCAGGAAATAAAAATATGCAGTTGTGCAGCCCGAGGGGAACATTTCTTCTGTTTCAAGTGGCGAATTATCAAGGCCCCTAAAATTAGGGATCCAGGAAGGGGAGGGCCCAAACATATCTGCTGGAAGTGAGGGTGCCCGTATTATACCAGGACAACACTTCCCAGCAAAATTCCCCAAACTGCAAAGGTACAGAGTGCGGACCAAACGGGGATAAGTAAAGACCATTTATTAGTGCGACACCGGCCTGTGCAGAAAGGATTGTGTCACAGCATAACACACATCTATGGATTATTTTATTGTTGTTTTTTTACCCCACTATACCACCTGACTATGCCCCTTATATACTCCGCCCGCCTTACATGTACCCCCACATTATAAACGGAAACACCAGTAAGACTCCAAACAAAACTACTACAAGCAAAATCCACGCTCCAAAAGCCAAATGGCTCTACCTCCCTTCTGAACCCTACAGTGTGCCCAAACAGCAGTTTACTTCCACATATATGGCATCGCCATACCCGGGAGAACCCTTTTAATAATTTTTGGGGTGTGTGTCTCCAGTGGCACAAGCTGGATATTGGCATATCTATTGAAAAACCATTTTCACTCTGCAACATCACGTGCACACCAATTTCTGCCAATCACCTGTGGGGTTAATATGCTCACTACACCCCTAGGTGAATACCTTGAGGGGTGTAGTTTCCAAAATGGGGTCACTTCTGGGGGGGATCCACTGTTTTGGTCCCACAAGGACTTTGCAAATGCGACATAGCGCCCAGAAACCAATCCAGCAAAATCTGTACTCCAAAAGCCAAATGGCGCTCCTTCCCTTCTGTGCCCTACTCTGTGCCTAAACAGCATATGTGGTATTGTCATACACAGGAGAAGTTGCTTTACAAGTGTTGTGGTGCTCTTTTACATTTATTTGTTGAGAATATGAAACATTTTCAGCTAAAACTACGTCTTATTGAAGAAAAAGGATTTTTTTTATTTTCACTGCCCAATTCTAATAAAATCTATGAAACACTTGTGGGGTCAAAATGCTCACTACACCCCTAGATGAACTCCTCAAGGGGTGTAGTTTTGTGAATGGAATCACTTTTGGGGAGTTTCCACTGTACTGACACCTTAGGAGCTTTGCAAAAGTGACATGGTGTCAGGAAACCAATCCAGCAAAATCTGTGCTCCAAAAGCCAAATGGCTCTCCTTCTCTTCTGATCCTTGCCGTGTGCCCAAACAGCAGTTTATGACCACAAATGGGGTATTGCCATACTCCAGAGAAGTTGCTTTACAAATGTTGGGGTTCTTTTATTCCTTTATTTGTTGAGAAAATGAAAAATTTGGAGCTAAAGCTACGTCTTATTGAAGAAAAAGGATTTTTTTTATCTTCACTGCCCAATTCTAATAAAATCTATGAAACCCCTGTGGGTTCAAAATGCTCACTACACCCCTAGATGAATTCTTCAAGGGGTGTAGTTTCCTAAATGGAGTCACTTTTTTGGTGTTTTCACTGTTTTGGTCCCTTAGGGGTTTTGCAAATGCGACGTGGTCTCCGCAAACCATTCCTGCTAAATTTGAGCTCCAAAAGCCAAATGGCGCTCTTTCCCTTCTAAGCTCCGCCGTGTGTCCAAAAAGCCGTTTATGACCACATGCGGGGTATTGTTTTACTCGGGAGAAATTGCTTTACAAAAGTAGTGGTGCATTTTCTCCTTTTAGTCCTTGTGGAAATTAGAAAAAATTAGCTAAACCTACATTTTCTTTGAAAGAATGTAGATTTTCATTTTCACGGCCTATTTCCAATAATTTCTGCAAAAAACCTGCGGGGTCAAAATGCTCACTATACCCCTAGATAATTTCCTCAAGGGGTATAGTTTCCAAAATGGTGTAACTTTTGGGGGATTTCCACTGTTTTGGTGCCGCAAGAGCCTTTCAGATCCGACATGGAGCCTAAAATATTTTCTAATAAAAAGGAGGCCCCAAAATCCTCTAGGTGTTCCTTTGCTTCTGAGGCCGGTGCTTCAGTCCATTACCGCACTAGGGCCACATGTGGGGTATTTCTAAAAACTGCAGAATCTGGGCAATAGATATTGAGTTGCGTTTCTCTGGTAAAACTTTCTGTGTTACAAAAAAAATAGATGAAAAATGAATTTCTGCAAAAAAAAAAAAAAATTTGAACATTTCACATCTAGTTTGCCTTAATTCCTGTGAAACATCTAAAGGGTTAAGACACTTTCTAAATGCTGTTTTGAATACTTTGAGGGGTGAAGTTTTTAAAATGGGGTGACTTATCGAGGGTTTCTAATATATAAGGCCCTAAAATCCACTTCACATCTGAACTGGCCCCTGTAAAAATAGCCTTTTGAAATTTTCTTGAAAATGTGAGAAATTGCTGCTAAAGTTCTAAGCCTTGTGATGTCATAGAAAAATAAAAGGATGTTCAAAAAACAATGCCAATCTAAAGTAGACATATGGGTGATGTTAATTAGCAACAATTTTGTGTGGTATTACCATCTGTCTTACAAGCTGATACATATAAATTTAGAAAAATGCAAATTTTTGCAATTTTTCGCTACATTTTGGTGTTTTTCACAATTAAATACTTCATGTATCGAGCAAATTTTGCCAGTAACATAAAGTTCAATGTGTCACGAGAAAACAATCTCAGAATCGCTTGGATAGGTAAAAGCATTCCGGAGTTATTACCACATAAAGTGAAACATGTCAGATTTGAAAAAATCGGCTGTGTCCTGAAGGCCAAAACAGGCTGTGTCCTTAAGGGGTTAAAGGGTAACTAAATGTTCGACAAACTTCTGGCATGTCATAGTGACATATCAGAAGTTTTGACTGGTGGGGGTCCGAGCACTGAGACCCCCACCAATCGCTAAAACGAAGCCGCAGAAGCTAGACTTTCTATTGAGCCCATACTCCGATACATTGATTTCCGGGAAAAGCTGAACAGAAACTAAGCGGCTGAGCGCTCACAAGAGCGCTTCTGCTGCTTCGTTTTAGCGATTGGTGTGGGTCTCAGTGCTCGGACCCCCACTAATCAAAACTTCTGACAAGTTTGTCGAACATTTACTTACCCTTTAATATACTGGACATAGAACATAGTGCTGTATCTCCGAAAAAATGAAAAAATAAAATGAGCAAATAAAAAAAGTGGCCAAAAAGTGTACAATCCAAATGAGATTATATTAAAATTCAATGTTTAGTATGTATAAGGTTGGATTCACACACAGCGTTTACTTGTGTTTTGGTGGCGTATTTCACAGGATTTTTTCCATGTTTAGATTTTCCCCAAAAAAATGCTGCACGAATTTGATGGGGGCTTTTGTGTTCTCTCAGTTAGTTTCACATGAAGATAGGCCTGTCTAAAAGGGGAATTAGATTGTGAGCTCCACTGAATAAAGGGATCAATGTGATCTATCATATGCCAGATCCATCAACAGGGTGAACATCCAGGATTAAGACAATGCTAGGTCGGACTTTTTGTTGCTTTCCCACATTTTTCTAAGTAGAAAAGTGCAGAAAAACATTTAGAAATGATTTGCCCTGGACACAACTCGTAAGCCCTGCCCACTTAACCCCTCAGATTCGTAAGTGTCAGAAAGAGTGATGCAGGGGCGTCATAAAAATTGCTTAATATGCCCCATTGGGTAAATAATATGATTCTTTCTCATTTGTTTGAGTCCTTTGTAAGGTACCAATACACTTTCAATTTAATGGTGAAACATTACACATTCATCTTCCCTTTAGTCTCCACCTTCTCAGTTTTTCCGAATACACATTTGTTTTCAATCACAAGAGGGTCATTAAAGAATCTTCAGGCGTTTAACCTTTAACCCTTTTTCTTCTTTTAAGGTGTGCCAAGAAGTAGGAAAAAGTTTGCCACATGAGACTTTAATTTAAGGACATCCACAAAAAGACAAAATTTTGTTCTATTTACGTCCCACTTCTCACTATTTTTACATATGTTTTCGATCCAGCTGAATCCAATTTTTTTTAATCTTGTCCAACTTTCTCATGCTCTATTTCAGTAGATCTCATGAAACCACAGTTTCATCTCAACTGTATATTAATTTGGAGCAGCTTTATCCCAGGCTGATGGTACAGCATATTACTGAGCCATTCAGGGACCAGGAAATGTGCTAGATCAAGCTGTAGGGGGTACAGATCACTGTTTCCTTTAATACACGTGACAGCCTTAAAAAAAATCCCCTACTCTGAAAAAATTTGCTTCAACACAGACTCACTGAGATCCCCTCTTATTGTTATTTGGAGTGCTCATGAAACGCTCTGACTGATCATAAAAACAACTGTGCTCTCATCTGCACAGTCCCCTCTATCCCTACCCTGCACTGATGTCAAGATTAAGTTCCTTTTCCCTCCCTACACTGTTTATAGAAAAGTATTTCGTTTCCTGTCACAGTAACAACACTGGATCATGAAGAGGTGACTAAACCACTAGGTCTGAAATACTGAGCCCACTGCTGTCCTAGACCCCCAGGGATGTTAGCATTACATAGTTACATAGTTACATAGTTAGTACGGCTGAAAAAAGACACATGTCCATCAAGTTCAACCAAGGGAAGGGAAAAGGGAAGGAAAAATTTCTACACATAGGAGCTAATATTTTTTTGTTCTAGGAAATTATCTAACCCTTTTTTAAAGCCATCTACTGTCCCTGCTGTGACCAGCTCCTGCGGTAGGCTATTCCATAAATTCACAGTTCTCACTGTAAAGAAGCCTTGTCGCCTCTGCAGCTTGAACCTTTTTTTCTCCAGACGGAGGGAGTGCCCCCTTGTTTTTTGAGGGGGTTTTACAAGGAACAGGATTTCACCATATTTTTTGTATGTGCCATTAATATATTTATATAAGTTAATCATGTCCCCCCTTAGTCGTCTTTTTTCAAGGCTAAATAGGTTTAATTCTTTCAATCTTTCCTCATAACTTAGATTCTGCATGCCCCTTATTAGCTTCGTTGCTCTTCTTTGTATTTTTTCCAACTCCAGGGCATCCTTTCTATGAACTGGAGCCCAGAACTGAACTGCATATTCTAGATGAGGCCTCACTAATGCTTTGTAAAGTGGCATTATTACATCCCTGTCCCGCGAGTCCATGCCTCTTTTAATACACGACAATATCCTGCTGGCCTTTGAAGCAGCTGATTGACACTGCATGCTGTTATTGAGTTTATGATTTACAAGTACACCCAGATCCTTCTCAACAAGTGAATCCGCCAGTGTAGCGCCCCCTAGGACATATGATGCATGCAGGTTGTTGGTACCAAGATGCATAACTTTACATTTATCTACATTAAACTTCATTTGCCAAGTGGACGCCCAAACACTTAGTTTGTTTAAATCTGCCTGTAATTCATGAACATCTTCCATAGTCTGAACTATATTACATAGCTTGGTGTCATCTGCAAAAATAGAAATAGTGCTATTAATCCCTTCCTCTATATCATTAATAAATAAGTTGAATAATAGTGGTCCCAGCACTGAACCCTGGGGTACACCACTTATAACCGGGGACCATTCAGAGAAGGAATCATTGACCACAACCCTCTGGATACGGTCCTTGAGCCAATTCTCAATCCAATTACAAACTATATTTTCTAAACCTATAGTCCTTAATTTACTCATTAGGCGTCTATGGGGGACAGTGTCAAATGCCTTTGCAAAGTCCAAAAACACTAAATCCACAGCGGCCCCTCTGTCTAGACTTCTGCTCACCTCTTCATAAAAACAGATTAGGTTAGTTTGACAACTTCTGTCCTTAGTAAAACCGTGCTGGCTGTCACTTATAATGCTATTTATTGTCACATAATCCTGTATATAGTCCCTCAATAGCCCCTCAAATATTTTCCCCACGATGGATGTTAAGCTTACTGGTCTATAATTACCCGGGGAAGACCTAGAGCCCTTTTTGAAAATAGGCACCACATTTGCCCTGCGCCAGTCCCTTGGCACTATACCAGTCACTAGAGATTCTCTGAATATTATGAAAAGGGGGACAGAAATAACTGAACTAAGCTCTTTAAGAATTCTAGGGTGTAACCCATCTGGTCCCACAGTAAAGACCCGTACAAGACCACAGTAAAGACCCGTACAATAAAGTTAATGTCTTGCTTAAACCGCATGGGGAGTGACATAAAAACAAACAAATAACAATGGCTGAATTTCTTTTCCTAAATATTCCCCACCCAAAACAAAATAATAAAAGTTATACAATAAATTAATATGTACCTCGAATTGGTTCTATTAAAAATTATGACTTGTCCCACAAAAAATAAGTCAACATACGGATACTTCGAAGGAAAAATAAAAAAGTTATGGCTCTTGGAATGTTCTTAAAAACATTTTTTTCATGAAATCTAATATTGTAAAAAAGTAGTAAAACATAAAAAAAACACACATGTTTGGTATCACCGCTAGGCTATGTTCACACAGGATGGATACGCTACGTAAATGCCCACAGAGTATTCGCCCTGGGCGCCGCAGGGAATTCCGGCCGAAAAACCTTAATGGTACCAACCTATAGAAAAGATAAAACATTATTTCTGCTACGCAGTGAACAGTGTAAATTTAAACACAAAAAAAACAATGGTGGAATTGCTGGTTTTTTCCCTACCCCCCACCTCCAGATAGAATTTTGCTTCTTCACCCTGACAGACCACCAGGGAGGTACAATTGTGTTTTATCAGCTGGCCCAGAAAATCTATAGGCTGACAGATTTTATCTGGATTCTGTATGCTTTATTTAATTATAGTTTTATAGTGTCTTCATAGTGTGATTTATGTGGACACTGTATAAACCAACGTTTCCCTACCTTTTCAGACTCAAGGCACCCCTGGAAAAAAAAAATTTCCTCAGGGCACCCCTACCAAAAATTGTTTAGAGAAAGACAGAAAACATCTAAAAACAAGCACTACACTCTTAGGCAATGTACAGACGTGGCGGAATTCTTCCGCTACAAATGTTGGTGCAGATTTGGGGCAATTACACAACGAATCTGCACCAACATTTGCATATTTAACAGGTAATTCCGACTTTGCAGATATCACAGTGGACTTGCCACAGATTTCAGTTTTTGCATTGTAAAGGCTGAATTCCTTAGTGAAATTCCGCTTCTTCTCCGCAATGTAATGAGCATGCTGTGGAGGTGAAATTCCGCACCGCTACCTAATTTCCGCACAGTTATTTTCTGCAACGTCTAAACTAAGTTTCCTAAAAATGTATAGAAAGAAATTAAAAAAACGGCTGCTGCAGAATTCCACTGCGGACTGTCCACAGCGGAATTCAACAGCAATTCCGCCTCGTCTGAATGTGCCCTTAGGGTACATACGTTCACGCAGCGTTTTTTGTAAGGCAGAAAAAATCTGCCTCAAAATTCCTTCTGGAATTTTGAGGCGGATTTTGAATTGACAGCATTATTTGAGGGATTTTTTCCCCCGTTTTTTTGCCTGCGTCTTTTGCATTAACTTCAACGGCTTAAAAAAAGCAGGCAAAAAATAGTTTAAGCCGTTGATGCTAATGCAAAAGACGCAGGCAAAAAAACACTCCAAACGAGCGCCGCAGGTTTTTTCTGCCTCCTATTAATTTCAATAAATTTTGATGATGTAGTTTAGAGGCGTAAGGGTATAGGTGATCGGGTTACGCATAGTAATCTAATGACGCTAAAAAAACAGGGATGTTGGTTAGACAGAAAGATTAACGGTTGTTTTAAATGCGGACACTGCAAAGCATGCATGTCTGTACAAATAGAAAAAACTTTTAAAAGCGCCTATGCAGGGATTGATTACCCTATAAGAGATTTTCGTAACTGTAGTTCGAAAGACGTTATTTATAAAATCACTTGTCCCTGCCCCCTGGACTACGTTGGCAAAACGACCAGGGAATGGAGGAAGAGAATCCTCGAACACCTGGGCGATGTTGCAAACAAAAGGGATAAACCTGAAATCTGAAGTGCCTAAAATTCACCGCTATGGAATTATTAAAACCGTCAATAACGGGAGGTGATTTTGACAGGATATTATTACAGAAATAGATTACACTTGTTTCATCTAAAATATGATGAAAAATATTGAACATTCTTTCCTTGCACTAAATAATTGAAACTTGTTATAGACATTATTTCATATTGTGTCTAGTTTTGCCCTTAAATGTGCTAAATACTACGATCATAGGATCATAATTTATTTTAGGAATTAAACAAAACTCCTAAAACCAGTGCTCTAATAGTATTACATTAAGTGTAGGATGGAGGAAGGGGATTTTCTTTAACCAATGACTATATGGCCGTTATCAATTTTTCTCCATCAATAACACTTAACCCATTCTTCAGTCATCGTCTCTATATGCATTCCAGCACCTCACTTAAGCAAGACGAGACATCAGTCCTGACTTTGTACATACCTGGCTTGCGTTGATGGGCCTCTGTGTTGGACAGCTCAGTGAGGAATGATGTACGTCACAACCAATGATTGGTCGTCTCGTCATTAATTAGGGGCAGCATTGTCCATTGCCTAGGGAACATGCACTCACATCATGGGTGCTCGAGAGAATGCCGCCTGCTGTGGATTCATCTTCGCTGTATTCCTCGGACTTTGAGAGGAGGGACTTCAATGCGTTCTTTGATGAAGAATGAAGGTGATGCTTCAGGTAAGGTGGGTGTGCGCAGCGCTGACATGCCAGATTGGCAATGTCGGCGCGTGTCACACCGGGAGGTCTGTGTATCACCGCCTTCCTAGCTGTACACACCCATTAACGTCATGGGTGTGTTTCAGCAGGAAGAATGGGCGGAATAACTGGATATAAAAGGATAGGGATTTCCCCCTGTCTCTGACATCAGACGCCGACAGCCACAAATTATCTGTGCCAGCACAGATGGAACTTGGATAAAGCTGGTTCTGGCCTATCTCCCTTGAGGAATCGTTTGGCCACGAGGAAACGCGTCGAGAGGAATTCATGACGGAGAGAGGTTCCCCGTTTCCCTTAAACCATACACTATCCAGCATCTGAGCGGGTAGGGGGGCAGTGACCCCCATAATCTGTGATCAAAATTCCCAACTATATTAGGGTTATATATGTGAACCCCTCTCTTTGAAAATAACTAATACATGTGTGTAACCCGCAATTGGGTGGATATTGTACTGTCTATATTTTATGAAAATTCTTCAAAAAGAAGTGTTACAGTTATAAGCTACAATAGGCATATGACGGATGGTTTTATATGAACACATGGCTTATATAGAATCCTTTTTATGCATGTTTGTACTTTCAATTTTAAAATAATTATAGTAAAAGTAATATTTTATATTTACAAGCTCCGGATCTATATTTTTTTCTCGTATTCATTTCAATTGGATTTCAGAGGTGGAAACCACTTGAAGACCATCAGCCCCCCACTCACAGTAAAATTACCATCAGTCCCCCACTTACTGTAAAATAACCATCAGCCACCCACTCACAGTAAAATGACCATCAGTGCGCCTCACAGTAAAATTACCATCAGCCCCCCCCCCCACTCACTGTAAAATAACCATCAGCTCCCCACTCACAGTAAAATGACCATCAGCACCCCACTCACAGTAAAATGACCATCAGCACCCCACTCACAGTAAAATTACCATCAGCCCCCCTCACAGTAAAATGACCATCAGCCCCCACTCTCACTAAAATGACCATCAGCCCGCCACACTGCCCCCTTATAGGTAGTGCCCGATTCTGCTCCTTCACGGAGCTACAGTGGTGCTATGTATAGGAAGGGGGGATGAGGGGTGCCATCTGCAGAGCTGGGGGTGCTATCTACAAGGGATCTGTGTGCCACTACCTACAAGGGGGTGTGTGACACTACCTACAAGGTGGTGTGTGACACTACCTACAAGGTGGTGTGTGGCACTACCTACAAGGGGGGGTGTGGCCCTACCTACAAGAGGGTGTATGGCACTAACTACAAGGGGTGTGTGGCACTACCTACAAGGCTCTGCCTACAGCGGCCTCCATGGATCAGATATGTTTTTCCAGCAAATTCCACAGATGTTCGATCAGATTAGGATTTTAGGAATTTGGAGGCCAAGTCAATACCCTGAACTCTTTTTTATGTTGCTCAAACCATTCCTGAACAATTTTTGCAGTGTGGCAGGGCACATTATCCTGGTGAAAGAGGCCACTGCCATTAGGGAATACTGTTGCCATGAAGGGGTGTACGGTGATTTATCAAACCAGATCAACATCTTCCATTTCTAAATGGTCCAATTCTGAGGCTCACATGCCCATTGTAGGCATTTTCAGCCATGGACAGGGTCAGCATGGGCACTCTAACTGGTCTACGGCTACACAGCTACAAAAGCGGCAAGCTGCGATGCACTGTGTGTTCTGACATCTTTCCAGGGGTGTAGCTATAGGTGCTGCATAGGTAGCAGTCGCATCCGGCCCCGGAGCATGAGGGCGCCCAAAATCCCCTCAGTTTCATAAGGAGACACCAGTGTTATAAATAATATATGGTAGCTTGAGGGCCCTGTTATAGATTTTACATTGGGGCCCAGGAGTTTCAAGTTAAACCTCTGTATCTTTCTATCATAGCGAACATTTACTTTTTCAGCAATTTGTGCTACCGCAGCTCTTCTGTGGGATCGGACCACAAAGGCTAGCCTTTGATCCCCATGAACCTTGGGCTCCCATGATCCTGTCACCAGTTCATCAATTGTCCTACATTGGAACATTGGTAGTTACCAACCACTGCATACTTGGCACACCCCACAAGACCTGCCATTTTGGAGATTCTCTGACTCAGTTGTCTAGCCATCATAATTTGGCCCTTCTCAAAGTCGCTCAGATTCTTACACTGGTCAATTTTTCCTTCTTTCAAAATATCAATTACAAAACCTGACAACTTGCTGCCTGATATATGCCACTCCTAGACAGGCACCATTGTAACTAGATAATCAATGTTATTCACTTTACCTGTCAGAGGTTTACATTTTAGAGCTAATCAATATATATAAATATATAACATGCACAGTTCTTGTTCTTTCAGACACCTCAGCAGGCAGTCACATCGGATACAATTGACATTCCACAGAACAGTCTGTAAAGGTGAAAATGAAGATATGAATTGAATGGATTTTTGCTGTTATTAGGTATATTTTAGGCTGCATTCAGTCTCCCATTAAGGCTAAGTTCACACGGAGTATTTTGCCGAGTTTTTTGACGCGGAAACCGCGTCGCAAAACACGGCAAAAACGGCCCTAAAATGCCTCCCATTGATTTCAATGGGAGGCGTCGGCGTCTTTTTCCTGCGAGCAGTAAAACTGCCTCGCGGGAAAAAGAAGCGACATGCCCGATCTTCGGGCGTTTACGCCTCTGACCTCCCATTGACTTCAATGGGAGGCAGAGAAAGCGTATTTCGCTGTGTTTTATGCCCGCGGCGCTCAAAAACGGCGCGAAAATCGCCGCGAAAATCGGCGTGGAGGGAGAGGAAAATCTGCCTCAAACTTCCAAACGGAATTTTGAGGCAGATATTCCTCCTGCAAAATACTCTGTGTGAACATAGCCTTAGTGTGCATTATTTGCTGTTGCCTATTTAATTTAATTAATTTTTTTAAGAAGAAGACAACAAATATGACGGAAAAAAAACCTCAAGGAGGTTCTAAACATAAACACCACATGTCAGGCATTCTTGGTGCCTTCTCTATGGCCAAGTAACTTAGAAAGCTGTACTTATGGGTGCTGTGAGAGCAGGCACTCAAGATGTACATGCATAGGACTTTTGATATCTCCACAAAGCCTCATCTTTTTAATACGTTTTTAAACTTTGTTTAAAATGTAGTCATTGACTGCAGTTTTGCACTTTCATTAATACAAAGCCAGGCAGAAACACAGAAATGTATCATGTTTCTATTTTGAGGATTGATTGAGTGTTTCTTAATATATATAATTAAAACAAATTAAAGAAAATCAAAGTTTAACATATTGAATCATTAAGTATATGCAGAGAAACTTTGTTACAATCAGAATGATTTTTCCATTGAATTGATGATTGGCAAATTGGCATTTACAAGCTTCAATATAAATAACACATATGACTTTGTTCACACTTATGATGGTTTCTTTTCCGTCAGGCTGCCATTGCTTTTTGACAGTCAGAATAGTGTAACAAAAATCGCAAACCAGTCGGACCCCTTATAAGTGAATGGGGGAAAAACAGATCATGATGATCATGATGGTTCATAATGAATCCTTTGTTTCAAGTCTGCTGCATTTATGAGAAGAACTCTTCCACTGTCTCTCCCTGCCTTTTCCCACCCCTTACTATTTATGATGGCTTCTGTGACTTTCTAATAGTCTAGTAGAACTAAATGGGGCAACATATTATGGGTACAGATCCAGTTTAACCCGTTAGTGACCGCCAATATGCCTTTTCACGGCGGCCACTAATGGGCTTTATTCTGATGCATATGCCTTTTTACGGCGCTGCATCAGAATAAATAAACAGTGCAGGGAGCCATTAAATCTCCCTGCTCTCAGCTACCAGATGTAGCTGAGGGCTGGGGGCATCCCTGCTCGAACGAGTGAGATCGATATAAGTATCGATCTCAACTGTTTAACCCCTCAGATGCGGCACTCAATAGCGTGCACCGCATCTGGAGTTGTTTTGGAGAGAGGGAGGGAGCTCCCTCTCATCCCACCGACACCCGGCAATAAGATCACCGAGTGTCTGTGTCTCCGATGGCAGCCGGGGCCTAATAAAGGCCCCCAGGTCTGCCTGTAGTGAATGCCTGCTAGGTCATTGCAGTGTATTATAAAAGCGATCGGAGAATCACATATTAAAGTCCCCTAGTGGGACTAGTAAAAAAGTTAAAAAATAGTTTCATAAAGTTAACTTAAAAAAATTGGAAAAAAAATGAAAAACCCACTTTTTCCCCTTACAAACTGCTTTACTATTAAAAAAACAAAATAAAGTAAAAAAAGTTACACATATTTGGTATCGCCGCGTCCGTAATGAGTCAGACTATAAGGCTATTACATCATTTAACCTGCACGGTTAACGCTGTAAAAAAGTCAATAAAAAACAATGGAAAAATTGCTGTTTTCTGGGAATCCTGAAAATGTGATAAAAAGTGATCAAAAAGTCGCATCTACTCCAAAAATGGTACCAATAAAAACTACAAGTCATCCAACAAAAAAAAAGCCCTCATACAACTGCATCGGCGGAACAATAAAAAAGTTATGGCTCTTCAAATATGGAGACACAAAAACAAATACTTTTGAAAAATAAAGAGTTTTTACTGTGTAAAAGTAGTAAAACATGCAAAATCTATACAAATTTGGAATCGTAACAACCCGCTGAATAAAGTTATTGTGTTATTTATATCACACGGTAAACGGCGTAGATTTAGGACGCAAAAAAAGAGTGGCAAAATTTCTGGTTTTTTTCTATTCCCCCCCAAAAAAAAGTTCATAAAAGTTAATCAATAAATAATATGAACCTCAAAATGGTGCTATTAAAAAATACAACTTGTCCTGCAAAAAACAAGACCTTATACAGCTATATTGACGCAAAAATAAAAAAGTTATAGCTCTTAGAATGCGACGATGGAAAAACGTAAAAAATACCTTGGTCATTAAGGTTTAAAACATGCTGGTCATTAAGGGGTTAAGCATGTTTGAAAATGTTTCTACTAATGGAAAAAATTAATATAGATATATAGATTATCAGAGATCGTATTACTGATTACAATGACCCAATTATATATGAATCAGAGAAACAAATTTGGTACACACTTAAGGTTTCCTAATTTTCCTGTATTTTTCCCCTCCTTTTAATGCAGCCTTCATTTTACATGGTTCTTGTCTGGAATCTTTTTACTCCCATGCATATGTAATTTTACAGGGGCCCCATTATGATGCAGTTCTCTTTTTTTTTGGTCTTTTTATCTCATCATAATGTGTGCGTTGCACATCATATCTTTGTGTGTCTATTGGAAAAGGTTTTGACTCCTTTGACATTAGCTTTCGGGTTCTGTTGGGGTTTTCAATCAAACTTTCCATTTTTTTTCTTTTTTTGTGGCAAGAATAGCAGTAGTGTTTAAAACGGAACCCTAACAGACCCTATTAAAATCAATGGGGGACACTAGCAAAGCGATCAGGGCACAGTTATAAATCAAAACCATTTTGCTAGTAGTTTCATTTGTTCTTATTAGTAATTGGTTATAATTTCTTAATAATTGTAATGTTTTTTATTTTAGTCATATCTTAGACTTTGAGACTTAGACTTTTTCTTTAATACCTCTCTTTGCATGTGGATATTGAGCTAGAATGTTTGAGGACCATTGGTCTATTTTTACATGCATGTTTATATATGTATGAATAAGACAGTAGAACTGAAATTGTGAAATTGAGAAAACAATGGAGAGAATATAATCTAAACAATTTATCCTCAATTCTTCTTGGACGAGAGATAAATGACCCAACTGAGCCTTCTGGATTGCTGCACTTTACCACAATCCACAAGGTCAAATAGGAAATAATTTACTTAATAATTTGGCAGACAAAAACATATTTGAGAACTGTATTGCCAAATTTATCCAGAACATTTAGAGAAACGGCAATGCTCAAGTCACCATGATAAGAAGCAGAAACACAAAAGTGGAGCAGTAGAAGTAGTTATATGACAATTCGTCTAATACCAGAAAATGTTATTTATATGAATCTCCTGAATCTGTCATAGAATACTTGACTCAAAATGAGCCATATGACATAAATATAAAATGTGTTAAATATAAATTCGGAATAAATCTTTACTCTTGCCCCGGGCATAGCTGGGAGGGCTATCGGGGCAGTTGCCCCAAGCGTAGTATGTAGAGGGGGTGCAGCAGTGACCTCTCCACTTTAAAGAAAATAAAAAATCTGACGTTTTCTATTTCATTATTCCAATAGATAATGGCCTGTATACTTACCCACCTCGTTCCCGGTGCCGCTGCACTGAGTCCTGACACACACATGCATTAATACATAGATGGCTGGATGGCGGTATAAACCAGTGCAGTGTCAACAGCCAGAAGCGAGGAGGGCGAGTATACTGTATAGATTTGTTTCGGCTCAGAATATTTTTTTGCCATCTGTTTTGATCTGGAGTTACTGGGTCTGAAATTAATATAGGTGGTCTGTGGTCTGAATATATTTAGGGGATCTGGTCTGAGGTATGAAAGTAATTTAGGGGTCTCGCCTGGGGTCTGAATTAATTTATGGGTCTGGCCTGGGGTCTGAATTAATTTAGGGGTCTGGTCTTTGGTCTGAAGTAATGCAGTAGTTAGAATTAACTTGGGATCTGGTTCAGGGTCTGAATATTTTTTTTTACTATTTATGTGTATAGTATATTAACTTTAGTAAATTTAGTTAAGTTCTAGGTGTGCTTGTAAGGGAGGGGCACACTGAATCTTTGCCTCAAGTGAAGAAAAGCCTAGCTACAGATATGTCTCTTGCCCTAAAAAGGCGGTCAAGTGAATGTTATCGATCTGATTTCCAGATATAGTGAATATTAAACAAGTATTCAGAAAAGCAGAGCCCCTAGTCTGCTTTATGATGTCATATGGGTGTGGTACAGAATATAAATGAAATAACTGAGCACTTAACTTTAATTTCTTTATATACTTTATTTTACAATATACATCCTGGGTCAATGCATTGTATCATATGATTGCTTTCAGCCAGTCAGTAATTCCTTTTCTGAGTTGATAACTGATTGAGAGGGATCATGCAATATAGCATGTTATTCCATAGAACCAGAAAGTCGATTATTTCCACAACACTAAAACATTTTGCAGGGAAGTTTAGTCGATGTACAGATGTAGCCATCTTTATCTTGACTTTTAACACATTAAATACACAGTGGCAAGAATCGTTAACTTCAAAGGTTATTCAATGGCTTTTGTTGTATATCAGCTGCAGCAAGTTATCAGTCAAGATAAACTTGGCTACATCTGCAATTGCACTCACTAGTGAGCAGTGGCGTAACAACCACTGTAGCAGCCGTAGCGGCTGCTAAGAGGCCCGCAGCATGTGCCCCCCCCCCATGGTCGGAGGCTCCGCTAGCAGCCGCTATGGCTCCTACTGCACGACGCCACTGAACACAAAGGGGTTGTTCCTACAAAACACATGTATCCCCTATCCACAGGATAGGGGATAGATGTGTGATCGCTGGGACACCCAGCGATAAGGAGAACGGGGGACCTAAAGCCCCTCGAAGTTCTCCATGAGAAACCTCGAACTTCCGGGGTCTGTGTCGGCAGCTCTATAGAAATGAATTGTGCACCTTGTGCGCATGCGTGACCAGCGCACCTTTCTTTTTTTTTTTTTTTTAACTGTGCAGACCCCGGAAGTCCGAGGTTTCTCATGGAGAGATCTCCTTATCGCTGGGCGTCCCATCGTTCACACATGTATCCCCTATCCCGTGGATAGGGAATACATGTCTTTTGTAGGACAAACTATAGGCCGTTGTTTTTTTTGGGGGGGAGGGGTGTTTGGGGCTGTATAGTGTTATCTACAGGGCGGGCTGTATGGCATTATCTACAGAGGGCTGTATGGCGTTATCTACAGGGGGCTGTATGGCGCTATCTACTGGGAGGGCTGTATGGCGCTGTCTACAGGGGGGCTATATGGCGCTATCTACAGGGGGGCTGTATGGCGCTTTCTACAGGGGTGCTGTATGGCGCTATCTACAGGGGGGCTGTATGGCGTTATCTACAGGGGCATGTATGCCGTTATCTACAGGTAGGGGGCTGTATGGCGTTATCTACAGGGGGCTGTATGGCGCTATCTACAGGGGGCTGTATGGCGCTATCTACAGGGGTGCTGTATTGTGCTATCTACAGGGGGACTGTATGGCGTTATCTACAGGGGCTGTATGGCATTATCTCCCGGTGGGGGGCTGTATGGCATTATCTACATGGGGGCTGTATGGCGCTATCTACAGGGGGGGCTGTATGGCGTTGTCTACAGGGGGGGCTGTATGGCGCTATCTATGGGGGGGCTGTATGGCGTTATCTACAGGGGGCTGTATGGCGTTATCTACAGGGGGCTGTATGGCGCTATCTACAGGGGGGCTGTATGGCGTTGTCTACAGGGGGGCTGTATGGCGCTATCTACAGGGGGGCTGTATGGCGCTATCTACAGGGGTGTTGTATGGCGCTATCTACAGGGGGGCTGTATGGCGTTATCTACATGGGGATGTATGCCATTATCTACAGGTAGGGGGCTGTATGGCGTTATCTACAAGGGGGGCTGTATGGCGTTATCTACAGGGCGTCTGTATGGCGTTACCTACAGGGGGTCTGTATGGTGTTATCTACAGGTGGGGGCTGTATGGCGTTATCTACAGGAGGCTGTAAGGCGTTACCTACAGGGGGGCTGTATGGCGTTATCTACAGGTGGGGGCTGTATGGTGTTATCTACAGGGGGCTGTATGGCGTTATCTACAGGGGGCTGTATGGCGTTATCTACAGGGGGCTGTATGGCGCTATCTACAGGGGTGCTGTATGGTGATATCTACAGGGGGACTGTATGGCATTATCTACAGGGGATGTATGGTATTATCTACCAGTGGGGGGCTGTATGGCATTATCTACATGGGGGCTGTATGGCGTTACCTACAGGGGGCTGTATGGTGTTATCCACAGGTGGGGGGCTGTATGGCATTATCTATAAAGGGCTCTAAGGCGTTATATACAAGTGGGGGGCTGTAAGGCGATATCTACAGGGGGCTGTATGGCGTTACCTACAGGGGACTGTATGGCATTATCTACAGGGGGCTGTAAGGCGTTACCTACAGGGGGGCTGTATGGCGTTATCTACAGGTGGGGGCTGTATGGCGTTATCTACAGGGGGCTGTAAGGCGTTAACTACAGGGGGGCTGTATGGCATTATCTACAGGGGGCTGTATGGTGCTATCTACAGGGGGGCCGTATGGCGTTGTCAACAGAGAGGGCTCTATGGTGTTATCTACAGGGGGCTGTATGGCGTTATCTACAGGGGGGGCTGTATGGTGTTATCTACAGGGGGGCTGTATGCCGTTATCTACAGGGGAGCTGTATGGCATTATCTACAGGGGGCTGTATGGCGTTATCTACAGGGGGCTGTATGGTGTTATCTACAGGGGAGGGCTGTAAGGCGTTATCTACAGGGGAGGCTGTATGGCGTTATCTACAGGGGAGGCTGTATGGCGTTATCTATGGGGGGGCTGTATGGCGTTATCTACATGGGGGCTGTACGGCGTTATCTACAGGGGGCTGTATGGCGTTATCTACAGGGGGGCTGTATGGCATTATCTACAGGGGGAGCTGTAAGGCATTATTTACAGGTGGCTGTGTATGATGCTATCTACAGGGGGCTGTATGGTGCTATCTATAGGTAGCGCTGTGTGGCGGAATCTATAGGGAGGCACTAGCTACAAGGGGGGGTAGGGTGATACCCAGGGGAGGGGGGCCCCAGTCAAAAGTTTGTTATGGGACCCAGTCTTTCCTAGTTACGCCCCTGCTAGTGTGGCCATTATTTTGATCTAATAATAGGATTTGATAATTGTAGAATGTAAATGTATAAATTCAGTTTTCTTTTTCATTTAGTGCACATGATACAGATGTATCCAAAATTATATCTAAATCCGACATATCCCGAGATGTTTGTCGTGAAATGTTAAACAAACATCTAAAAAAAAGTTTACCTCCAATGTATGCCTTAAAAGTTCATGAGAAAAAATATTCTTATATGGAGAAATATTTATTATAACATTATGCCTAAACAGGAGTAGTTATTTACCAGGAAAAATATGGTGGATTACATGAAAAATTTAATTCTTATCTACTAGGACGGAGTCCCCTGACATAATTATGCTACAAAAGCTGCTTGCAGCTGCACCTAGAGGGAGCTTGGCACCTGGCTGGCACTATTGTGCACTTTTATGGAACTCTTAATGAGGGATCTTTCTGCTGACAATGTTTATGTGGGACACTCTTTTGGTACTATTGTTTATTGGGGATACTCTACCGACACTGTTTATCAGGGGGCACTCCGTCGGTTCTATTATTGTCAAGCACATCGCACCGTTACTGTCTCGTGTGAATGTATTTAAGGGGATCACACACTACTTTGATCTGTGTTATCAAAATTGCTTTATTTTTCAACGATTTAAGCTACTAGATATAAAGGAATCCAAATGAGTGGGAACTAGTTAGGTAGGGGGCCTCCACTAACAAATTGGGAAGATAAAGATGTGTTTTTTTTATATACAGGAATTGTAAAATAAATCTTCTGAACATGTAACAATAGGGGTCGCAGCAGTCGCAATTGCGACCGGGCCCCGAAGCCACAGCCCCCCGCACCACGTCAATGAAAAGTTACTATTGTAACTGGGGCCTATGTAATAAACTACACGGGACCCCGTTACTATAGTAACTGACAGGACTTACATTTCTCCTTCCAGAGCGCAGCGGCGGTCCTGACGTTACAGCGCTGTGCGCATCGCATGACGTCACAACGCTATGCACTGCGCACAACATCCTGACCCGGGATGGAGTCAGGAACTCCACTGCGCCCAAAGAGGAGGGTGAGTTTAATACCACTGTCAGCTGGAGCTGATGGGTCGGGGTCCGACTCCCGGGACCCTGCCAAGCAGCTGTTTTGATGGGGGTGCAGCGTTCGTATGAGCGCTACTTCCCCCTTCATTCCGGTCACTTTCTCACACTGTATCGCTGACACGTCCATCCGATTCACAGTGTGAGCAAGTAAGGGAAATGAAGGGGAAGCAGCGCTTGTACGAGCGCTGCACCCCCTTCAAAACAGCTGATTGGCGGGGTCCCGGGAGTCGGACCCCGACCCTTCAGCTATTGATGGCCTATCCTGACCATTCCTGACCTGTTCCTGACCAGGCCCATTTTTAAGTTCTAGCCATGTGCCAATTTAAAAGCAAATTGTTGTTCTATTATTTCTCCAACCTACATGTCTTTGGTCTTGTTTTTTTCAGAACATATTGGGCTTCCATATTGTGTACAAAATATAAAAGATATATTTAACTTTTTAAAAAATATGGAAGGAAAAATGGAAAATAATGTTGAAAAAAATGTGAATGTGTTATTTTAGGTGATTTTTTTTTTTTTACATCTGGTGCATGCCACTGGGTAAACACACCTGAATACATATTTGGTAACTTCTATCAACTTCAATGATACTAAATATGTGTGCATTTGCACGCTGGGCGCAAGGTGGCACTTACAAAGAAAGGTGCGCAAACTGGCTTTTAGAGAAAAAATTTCCAAAGCTGGTTCGCTGACACCATACGACCATTACAGAAGTTGTGGCATTTCCAGTCCACAAAAACTGATGTCCTATCCTCTGGATAGGCCATCAATATCTGATCGGTCAGGGACCACAGTGCTTATACGAGCTTATACGAGCGCTGCTTCTACTTCATTTCCTTTACTGCTCACACTGCGAATCGCAGATACACTTGTAGCGGAGGTTCACAGTACTACAGCCTTCTACCATTCAAGTGTATACAGTAATACTGTGAACCCCCGCTACAAGTGTGTCCGCGATTCACAGTGTGAGCAGTAAAGGAAATGAAGGGGAAGCGACGATGATACGAGCATCGCGGCCCCTTCAAAACAGCTGATCGGTGGGACTGCGGGGAGATGGGCCAGATATTGATGGCTAAGGCTCTATTCACACGACAGGGTTCTAGTGTTGGCCGATAAAAAACTGCCGTTTTGCATCCGTTCCGGTCCGTGTTTCCGTTTTCAATGGTCGATTTTGACCCGTTTTGCATTCTTATTTTTCCCTGTCCGTTTTAAAATCGGATGAATTTCATTTGTAAATTTTTTGCCTCACACTTCCCTCTGTAGATAATGCCACACACAGCCCCGATGTAGATAGTGCCACACAGCCCCCCTTGTAGGTAGTGCCACATAAACCCCCTGTAGGTAGTGCAACACAGCCCTCCCACCCCGTTCGTAATGCCACACAGCCCCCTGTGGGTAATGCCACACAGACCCCTGTAGGTAATGCCTAACAGACCCCTGTGAGCAATACCACACTGCCCCCCTGTAGGTAATTCCACACTGCTCCCCTGTAGGTAATGCCACACAGACCCCCTGTAGGTAGTGCTACACAGCCCCCTTGTACATAGTCACTCCCCATAGATGGCACCCCCCCCTACCTTCCTATAGTGGACTGCTCCTGGAGAATTCCCTCACTTCACTGTGTCCATATATGGACAGTGAAGGCAGGGACTTCTCCTGGAGCATAATCCCCGGCCACAGCGCTCGGGATTCTGCTTCAGAAGTTCTTGGCGTCACTGTGTCCATATATGGACAGTGAAGTCAGGGACTTCTCCTGGAGCGGAATCCCTGGCCACAGTGTTGCCAAAGCTGTGGCCGGGGATTGGTGATTCCGCTCTTACAGGGAGCAGCAAAGTACCCTCCTCCTCCTCAAATGGAATTCGCACTGTGAGGAGGAGAGAGAGCGAGCGATGGAAGACATGGCCGTCACTCGGAACTCATTCAAATGATGGCCGTGTATTACCCGACCCCATAGACATAGGGCATGTCCCGTCCAAAAATCGGTCATGTGAATAGCCCCATTTGGGGTCTATTGTTTCTACTGCGGCCGTGTGATGGACGTTTTTTGAACGGCCATCACACGGCCGGGAAACCCGGTTGTGTGAATAGGGCCTTATCCTGAGGATAGGCCATCAATTTTTGTGAGAGTTTTTTGGTGCTGATTTTGATGTGGAAACCGCATCGGAATCAGCACTAATATACAGCTGAAGTTGTTGTTTTTTCCCGGGCGGCTGGGAGGCAGAAAAAGCGTTTTACGCCTGTGTTCCTCAATGGCCTCAGGCGAAAAACACGACCAAAAAATGCAGGCAGGTCAAAATCTGCCTCAAAATTCTGTAGCGTCTGTGTGATTTACTGTACAGCACAGCGAGATCTCGCTGTGAATGACAGTTTACAGCGTAATCTCGCGAGACTACGCCTGCTGTGCTGTAAATCACATAGACGCTACAGAAGTGGTCAGGAGAATGAATACACATCACGTCCTGGCTGGAGGTAATGTATATTCATTGTCATGACACGAGTAGCATTATAGTGTGTTTATGTGACTGCAAATAGCAATATAGCTATATAGCTATCTGCAGTGTAAATTAATGGAGAGAAGTGTATGACGCTGATTGGTCACTGATTGGTCAGCGTCATACACTTCTCTCCACAACGCCCACTTGGTCATATAGTAAAACACGCCCAGTTGTCCATTGAGAAACTCATTAGCATAAAGCTAATATAGGTCATAACTCTGTCAAATATGATCATTTTTCCAAATAAAAAACACTGCTGTAATCTACATTACAGTGCCGATCACATCATGTACAATATAGGCCACTTATAATGTGGTGACAAAGCCTCTTTAAGACTCCCCCCATCAAGTAGGTCACACCTTAAAGGGGTCATCCACTTTGGACAATCCCTACTTTTTAGAAGGGTCCCCTAATGATAAACAGATCACAAAGTGTCTCACTACATCTCACAATGTCCTTTCACATCAATGAGCTATCTGTGTAATGAGGGACAGGACAAATCCTGTAGAGTAAGCCCATCGCTCTCCACTCTGGTTAATATATGACGTTCCTGAACAGGGGACCCCCTCATCTAACTCAGAGTTTCCTATTAAGGGACATAATTAATATACATAATTATAATATACATAATTTAAATCTAAATACCCACTGTTCATCCTTCAGTAGGATCCCTTCCTCCAGAGCCTACTCTGCCTATAGGTAAATTTGGCCCTATGTATATTACTAAAGATGTCAGAAGACTGATTCATAGAATGATCCTTACACAACCACATGGTTATTCCATAACATATACTGTCCTCTTAAATATGTTACCCTGAATAAAAGTGTATCTCGGAGGACACGTTTGTCTTTTTGCTCTAGCTTCAAATATATACAATTTAAAAGTTACTTTCTACGTGAACTAAGAAATGTGTGATGGCGAGATTCAAAATGTATGAACTGCTTAACTAGAACAAAAAGGTTATTGATATCTCACACAGAAACAGAAAATGTAGCAACAGGACGAGCTATACAATGATTGCTCGAAAAATTGCATAATAAAAAATCTAGCTTAATGATATTTTTGTGTTCTTTTCACTTGTTCATTAATCATGAATCAATTAATCAAATACAGCAAACTATAGCTAGATGGAAGTGTTACATTTGGTATAACACATCATTTTACTGTCACCCTAGGATGTGTAACATAAGTACATAATAATACAACTACATCCAATGGACTAAAATATCATGGGTGATTAAGGTCACCTAACAGTTCCAAAATGGAGAATAATCAGTTATCGGATGAGTAAATCATAATCCACACAAACCTGCTAGGAGGAGGGGTAACCTGAAGCTCCTGGGCCCCAAAACAAAATCTGCACACAACTACTATGGGTTCATTAGAATTCTGGTGTCTTTTTGGGCCCCTCACAGCACCGACGTCTGGTTACGACCCCTACCACTGCACCCACTATATCTATGTCCCTGCCTACAAGGTAGAAGAAGTACACAGTGATGTAAAATGAGGAAAGGAAAATGGAAGAAGGCCAAGCACAATTTTGCATACATGTGTCTACAACATTTTAAAAAGTACCCATATTATTTCAGGTGAACTCTCCAATGCAGGAGGTTGAGACACATATTTGCAGGATTGCTTACCAGTACTAGTAATCTATCAACACATCCTATTAATTTCTGTAGGATTTTAATTGATTGCATTTTCACAGTTCCACTGCCCATTATTTGCTAACATTTAGCTCTCATGGACACAGCAGAGCCATCATCTGTGTGGAGCCTGCACAGAGGCACACAGTATCGCTGAACTCTCTACTAAGGAGCCGTATGCACTTTTTTTATGTACATGAAACAATGCGATAGAAGACTTTAGTATGACTGTAGACTGTAGTATGTGCACTAATGTAGTTTAAGGCCCATTTGCACGAGCCAACATTTGGCTGAAGGATTATTGTCCCGTGTGATCAGCTGACAAACAAGCAAATGCTGATCACATAGTTTATGCAGGCTATAAAATCATCGTTATCGACAGCACACATCTTCCCGTGTAAACTTGTATTAAAGAGGCTCTGTCACCAGATTATAAGTGCTCTATCTCCTACATAATCTGATCGGCGCTGTAATGTAGATCACAGCAGTAGTTTTTATTTTGAAAAATGATCATTTTTGAGCAAGTTATGAACAATTTTAGATTTAGTTTCTCAATAGACAACTGGGCGTGTTTTTACTTTTGACCAAGTGGGTGTTGTAAAGAAGTGTATGAGGCTGACCAATCAGTGACCAATCAGCTTCATACACTTCTCATTGTTCCAGCCCAGCTTCTTTCACTGAACAATCACACTGTGCTGTGAATCATGCTGGGCTGGAACAATGAGAAGTGTATGAGGCTGATTGGTCACAGATAGGTCACTGATTGGTCAACCTCATACACTTCTTTACAACACCCACTTGGTCAAAAGTAAAAACACGCCCAGTTGTCTATTGAGAAACTAAATCTAAAATTATATTTGTTTATCATTTATAATGATACTAATGTATTCACTATTTCTGTTTGTTTTTTACTGAATTAATTTTGCAACTGAATTGTAGATATGTACAACATAAAAGAAACAAAATATATATTTTTTCATTTATACATACACGCATATATATATATATATATATATATATATATATATATATATATATATATATATATTATAGCACATATATTATATAGCACATAAAATGCAGTCTGTGAAGAGTATACTGGTTGAAACAAAAGCTCCTAGTTTCCAGCTCTCATCTCAAATTAAAGCATTTGTGAAAGCGTTAATCAAGTAGGATGTAACCAAGGGACACTTACTTCCCATTTGTTTTCAAGCCTTTAATTGGAATGAAAGGTGAACTTTCAGACTTAATTGAATTTCCTGCATTTCGTCTTCTTGTATGTGTGACACTGATCGTTTTAGCAGAGATGTTTTATAGGTGGATTTATATAGTATGTCATTCTAATTATAGCCCAGGGGCTTTGTAAGAGGTAATGTCATTTGTGTATGATCTACAAGACCGATTACAAGGCTCAAATGTGTTAGAATATAAATAGAGAGACGGCTATTATAAGGGTCAGTATCCATTTTGAATCATTAATATATTTCCACATTTAAGGATATTTTATTTATTTTGGGGTTTTGTTTGACCATGCTGTCTCCTCTGAAATGCAGGAGCCTTATATTCTTAGTTCTGAATGTAAAGTAGTTTGAATGAGTAGATAGCGCTCACTTTTCTGCCTGTGGTTCAGTTGCTCATAGTAGTCAATCAGGTTGCCGCTTTTATGTGAAAATGTGCCTCCAAAAAATGAAAGCTGGAAGCTGATTGATCAAAGAAACGCATTCATGAACTTACTGCCATATACATCATAATACCTCTTCTCCTAAGGTACTCCTAAGGGTATGTTCACACGCCCTATTTACGGACGTAATTCAGGAGTTTTTCACCCGCAATTACTGCCGAAAAAACGGCTCCAAAGCGTCGGCAAACATCTGCCCATTGAATTCAATGGGTCTTACGGTGTTCTGTGCAGACGGGCTTTTTTTTTATGTAAAAAGACGGCCGCCTCATGTCACTTCTTGGGGCGTAATTGGAGCCGTTTTTCATTGACTCCATTAAAAAACAGCTCCAATAACGTCCGTAATGGACGCCGCGAAAAAAGCGTGCACTTGCAAAAACGTCTGAAATTCAGGATCTGTTTTCGCCTGAAAACAGCTCCCTCATTTCAGACGTATTTTATATTTGCGTGTGAAAATACCCTAACAGGGAATATGGCGAGAGGTAGGATAGAAACACAACTCTTCTAAGAATGACCATCATTGTGACGTTATCTTGAATATGTCATTTTAGTCCATGTCATCAGACACTGTAGTCCAGATGTCGGTGTGTGAACTACATTTTTCAAAATTACCTACATATATCGCATCCAAGAGACATAGATCATGGATATGGAAGCTATCTGCCTTTTATTCTTCCCCTTCTTTCCTCTTGACTATTAGAGGATTTTCTTGTTTTTGTTGTAAACCCCAGTGTCCACTAGAACCAAAGGTAACTGTCTAATAGCTGATATGTATGTCAGGTTAGTCAGCACATCCTAGTAAAATGAAAAATAGGCAGGTGAACTTACGCTGTGACTGCAAACAATACACATAAAAATAAAAAAAGACATTGCAACAGCACTCTGCAAACCTTAAGGGTATGTTTACACGGCTTATTTTCAGACATCTTTCGGGCCGAAAACGCACTAAAAATGGCTGAAAATACGGGGGCTGAACGCCTCCAAACATCTGCCCAATGATTTCAATGGGAAAAACTGAATTTCGTTCCCACGGGACGCGTTTTTGCGCAGCCGTTTCTAAAAACGGCGCATAAAAAAAACACCTCGTAAAAAAGAAGTGCATGTCACTTCTTGAGCCGTTTTTGCACCCGTTTTTTCAATGTGCCAATAGAGAAATAGCTCCAAAAACGTCCGTAAAAAAAAACGGATTAAAAAACGCTTGATGCTTTAAAAACGGCTGAAAATCAGAGGCAGTTTTCCCTTGAAAACAGCTCCGTATTTTACAGACGTTTTTAGTTTAGCGTGTGAACATACACGAAGACTACCTACTGCACTGTATCTAGTAAAATTTGCATTACTGTTACGTTTACTTACAAATGTGAGGTTCTTAGTGCACATTTTCATCAAATTGTGTGAGCCCACCTTCTACAACAAGACAACCTCTTTTAAGTTAGTCCCTAACCTGAAACTACACCTCTCTTCTGGGGCTGAGCCTGCAGTATGTACTCGGGGTAGGTACGGACCAGCTTTACTCTAATTAAAAGCACCCTTGGGCAGAATGGTAGGAGTGCACAACCAAAAATGGAGGCAGTCACCACCCCCACATGTATGTCTATACATTTATATATATATACATAGGCCCTGGTCTGTTGCCCAAACTTGCGCCCCCCTTCTCCACCGCCGCGGCGCCATATCTATTAACACTGCAATTTTGTGCAAGCATTAACAAACGGGTGTTACGATTCCTCTTGTTGAGGGCTGTGTCCCTACATACTGACGGTATCACACTGTGTAGGGACACATCCTCTTGACAAGAGGAATAGTAACAACCATTTGTCTATCAGTCCTGGACTGCGCAAATACTTTTTTGCGAAATACAAGGATTTCCCATTATAAACATGTCAGGAGAGGTGACAGATTCTCTATAAATCCAGTGACTCACAGGTGACAACTTCTCGGATTCTAGTAGTTTTTTTCCCCCTTTTCTTCTCCATCTGGTCCAGACTTCATGATGACTTCTCCCAGCCAAGACCCAATTTTGCGAAATTTGCTGCTTAGATGTCTTCGGTTACTCACTTTTCCAACATTTCCACACCTATAAACGAAGATAAAAATATCATGGTGCCACACACTGTGCCCCTAAATATAATAGCACCATACACTGTGCCCCTGCATAAAATACTACCAAACACTGTGCCCCTGAATATAATTGTGTCAAACACTGTAAAGTAAAGCACCACACACACAGTTCCCCCTGTAGATAGCGCCACACACTTCCTGTAGGTAGCGCCACACGCCCCCTGTATATAGTGCCACACAGACCCCCAGTAGCTAGCGCCACACAGAACCCCTGCAGATAGCGGCACACATCCCTGTAGATAGCGCCACACACACCCCCTGTAGATAGCGCCACACACAGCCACCTGTAGATTGCGCCACACAGCCCCCTTTAGATAGCGCCACACTGCACTCCCCCTCTTGTAAATAGTGCCACACCACCCCCTTGTATAGGGTGCCACACAGACCACATTTTATATAGTGCCACACAGCCCCCCTTGTATATAGTGTCACACAGCCCCCCTTGAATATAGTGCCACACAGCCCCCCCTCTTGAAGAAAGTGCCACAGCGCCCCTTGTATACAGTGCCACACAGAGCCCCTTCCCTTGTATATATTGTTACACAGCCCCCTTGTATAAAGTGCCACTCAGCCCCCCTTGTATATAGTGCCAGAAAACCTTCCCTTGTATATAGTGCTACACAGCGCTCCCCCTTGTATATAGTGCAACACATCACTTCCCCCCCTTGTATATAGTGCTACATAGTGCTCCCCCCTTGTATATAGTGCTACACAGCGCTCACCCCCTTGTATATAGTGCTACACAGCGCTCCCCCTTGTATATAATGCTATACAGCTCCCCCATTGTATATAGTGCTACACAGCCCCCTTTGTATATAGTGCTACACAGCCCCCCTTGTATATAGTGTTACACAGCCCCCTTGTATATAATGCTACACAGCACTCCCTCTTGTATATAATGCTATACAGCTCCCCCATTGTATATAGTGCTACACAGCCCCCATTGTATATAGTGCTACACAGCCCCCTTTGTATATAGTGCTACACAGCACTCCCCCTTGTATATAGTGTCACACAGCGTTCCCCCCTTGTATATTGTGCAACACAGCGCTCCCCCTTGTATATAATGGTACACAGCACTCCCACTTGTATATAGTGCTACACAGCGTTCCCCCCTTGTATAGAGTGCTACACAGCATTCCCCCCTTGCATATAGTGCTATACAGCGCTCCCCCCTTGTATATAGTGCTGCACAGCATCCCCCCCTTGTATATAGTACTGCACAGACATCCCCCCTTGTATATAGAGCCACACAGCACCCCAAAACAAAATAATATTGTACTTACCTTGCCCTGTTCCTGTGACAGACGACTGCGCAGACCAGCGTGACGTCATCACGCCGGCCTGTGCAGAGAGTCTAACGCCTGCAGCCTATATTGTTCATTTGGATTTGCGTCCCGCTGATGCATATACAAGTGAATGTGGCTGTAGCTACACCGGGGCCCCCTCCGGTGCTGGCGACGCCACCGGACTTACTTCATGGCTGCTCTTGCATATAGTATTTGCTACAGGGAGTAAAGTTTTTATTGATTTTGAGTCCATAAAATTGCATAAAACATATATATTACACTCCACCAAAGACACTATTGTACTCTTGCAATATGTCCTGAAAAAACAGGGAGCTTATTGGAAGACATTAGCTTTATTTTTGAAAATGACATTTACCTGTTACATGTAAGAAAATAAGTTTTGCCAGCTGTTTCAATAACTGTTGTTTCTCAAGCAGAGATCTGGAAACTGAAGACCTGTGCGCTTTTGCTGCTCTATAATTAGCATTTTTAAGTCCTGATAAGGTTAAGCTAAAAAATCAGCAATGCTTTATGTGTCATAGGCCATAGCAATATAGTTATGGATAACATTATTATACAATTAAACAGCATCTGTGATTGTAGAGCAAGAAATATTGTGAGATACAAAAGTGCAACTTAATTATTCTGTAAATTAGCAAACAAATATTAATATTTCTCATCTTTGCTCGAATATCAAAGTAAGGTGACATTTAAATAAAGTATCCTATTTCCTAGCCTACTGATTTAATGGACAATTATATAATTGTAATAATATGCACTGAATCTAAGTGTCTTCCTAAATGAAAATAAAATAAAATATTCATTTATATGAGTAATGTAGTCAATATTATAGGGTGATGTTCATTAATTACACTACAGCCTTCTCTTTAGAGACATCAGTGGTTATTCACAAATGGAAAATAATAGCACAAGCATTTATTCAGCATTATTACATTTGCAAGAAAAGGTTAGTGAACCCTTTGAAATTACTTGGATTTCTGCATTGATTACTAACAAAATGTGGTCTGATTGTTATCTTATTCACAACCATAGACAAATACAATCTTACTAAACTAGTTGTACTGTTCATGTCTCTTATTGAGCACATTGAGTAAACATGTACATTAAAGGGAGAAAAAGTAAGTGTTAATTGACTTCTCCAAGAGCTAATTGGAACAGGTGTTTCAATTAAGGAGATAAGATTGAAAGTGTGGGTTTCACAGGTGCTTAGCCCATTAAAGACACACTATGCCTGGTTACTGACAAATCTGTTCTTCTCAAGAAACCTTGGTTAGTGTGAACCATTCCTTGAGGCATACAACTTTCAAAAGACCTCAGAAGACATGTTATAGAGGCGCCTGAAGATGGAAAAGGCCATAAAAGCATTGCTAAAGACTTAGATGCCCCAGAGGAAGCCGGAAGGGCGAAACCCAGGGTCGGGCGAGAGTGTTTGGCGTGTCGCCTAGAAATTTTAAAGATTTTTACTTACCTTGATGCTTTTATTTCTTGTTACTTCTGTGAGTAGGGATTAAACTTGGCGGGGAGCAATCTTTTTCCATCTATTAGAGACATAAGATCCTTTTCCTACCAGGAGTTCTTTGAACATCGAGAGACGATATGGAGCTCTGTGGGACTACAGGGATAAGAATTACCATCCACACCCTCATTGGATTGCGAGTTGTCCACTGCATTTTTCTGGGAGAGTGTCCATACTGAATGATATTGGACTGTTACCAGTGCCGTCTGACCGGTGAACTTAACTGTACTTTATATTGCTAAAGACCTGTGTGTACAGCTATCCACAGTTAAACAAATTATCTATAAATTGAGAAAATTCAAACCCTAGGAGTGTGTGTCCTGTTAGGATCACGCCAAGAGCACAACTGGCAATCCTGAAAGGTGTGAGAACCCAACTGCAAAGACCTATGTTTATGTGTCCACTATTAGAAAAACATTGAACAAGAATGGTGTTTATGGAAGGACACGAAGGAAGCAGCTGCTGCCCCAAAAAAACAATTGCTACCCAAGACCGCCTGGATGTTCCACAATGCTTCTGGGAAAATGTTCTTGGACAGATGAGACAAAAGTGGAACTTATTAGCACAAATGCACAACACTATGTTTGGAAGATAAAGAACACTGCACATCAACACCAAAACCTCATCTCAACTGTAAAGCATGGTGAAGTAAGCATCATGATTTGGCGCTGATTTGCAGCCTCAGGGCCTGGACACTTTGCAATCATTGAAGGAACAATAAATACAACGGTGTATAAAAACATTATATGGAAGAATGTAAGGGCAGCAGTCCATAACCTCAAGCTGAGGAGACTGTGGGTGATGGCACAAGATAATGACCCAATGCACAGAAGTAAATTAACTAAAGAATAGTTGAAAAAGAAGATTTGTGTTTTGAAATGGCCCCCATCGAGATGCTGTGGCATGACCTGGAGAGGACTGTGCACACAAGGCCTCCCAGAAATAGTCACAAACTGAAACACATCCCTAGGAAGAAATGGTCCAAAATTCCTCCTTAACGTTGTGCAAATCTGATTTTAAGCTACAGGAAATATTTGGTGGAGGTGACTGCATAGCTAGATTGTGTTTGTCTATAATTTTGACCTACAGCAGATAACAATCAGACCACATTTTATTAGTGATCAATACAGAAATCCAGGTAATTCCAATGGGTTCACTTACTTTTTCTTGCAACTGAAAACAGGGCAGACAATGATTGTAGAATGTGCAGGGATAATAACGTCCGCTCTCCGTACAGTGTCTTGTAACTATCTAGAAGGCAAAAACAAGCACTGTTATTTTCCTCACATGGTCGGATTGAGACCCCTTGTCTACTGGGCCCCTATTCAGCTGCACAGGTTGCACATATGGTATGTCCACCCTGTCTTAATACGCTGTCCGTTTACTTTATAGCTCCAGCAATTTATTGGTTTAACTAGCACTGCAACAGTTTGTGAATGTTTTTTATGCCATGTGACGAAATTTGGCACCGGGGTCAAACATATATCACCGATATCTCAACCCAGGCTAAGTACCATAATAATTAGCTTCTCGATTAGGAGGATTATAGAGCCTTCCCTAGAAACTACAAACAGCAATGGTATACTGGAGAACTCCAATCTCAGTGACTCTTGGCTATGAACTGATCACCATCTAAGGAAATGCTTGTGGTACTATGCGCTGCCGGTACTTCAGACAGTATGGAATATGACCACGCTGGATCTTGTGCAGCCTTACTGTGGCCACCTCTACCTGTTGCTAGTCAGTCTAGCCAGCTCTTTGCTTCTTTAGGATATTCATTGGGAGTCTAAAGGACAACGGGAAACTATATTTGAGTTTCTCTTTATTGGTTCCCACTGAAAGGCTACATATTTTTGCAGAATACATCGCACTGACAGCATTGGACAGTTTGTCATCTGTGAAACAAAAACTGTCCTCATTGGTCGATTAAACTTCTAGACAACCTGTGAGTTGTACAAACCCAAAACACAGCACCCATAGATTTCTATGGGACCCTACTATACCTCTGTTTTCTTCTAAGTTCATACGGATAGCCCTGACTGTGACTGTCAGTACAACTGTTACTTGTTGTCTTTCACATTACTGCTACGCAAGTACTATGGTGGAAACAAGTGCATTTCTGTACAGACTAGCCCCAATAGGAAATGGTACATGATATACCTTTAAGAAAAAAAATTAGAAAGAATAATTTGTGTAAAGATGCACTTATTGTCCATCATTTTACATTGCAAAGAGCTCAACACATGTATCAGTCTCTATTGGGGCTAGTCTATACAGAAATACACTTGTTGTCCATCATATTGCATTGCATAGAGGGGGCTTAACCCCTTAGTGACGAAGCCAGATTTGTCAAATCTGGTATGTCTGACTTTATCAGAGAATAACTCTGCAATAGTTTTGCATATCCAAGTAATTCTGACATTGTTTTTTCGTCACATGTTGTACTTTATTTTAGTGGTAAAAGTAGACGGGTACGATTTGCTCAAATTAGTTTAAAAAAAATGCAGAAATTGATGACATTTTGTCAAAATTACATTTTTTCCCTATTTTGAACTCCAATATGTCACATATGTACAAACATACATACCGTACAATTGTTTTTTATTAAATATATATTCCCATCTCTTTACTTTTAGCAGCACTTTTGAAAAAATCAAATAAATTTTGAGCAATTTAAAAGACTTACAAATTTTATAATAATTTTATAAATTTTGAAGTACATTTTGTTTTCCTGCACCAAGCCAGGTTGTCGGGGCCTCATAGGTGTCAGAATGATAGAAACCCCCACAAATGACCCCAATTTGAAAACTACACCTCTTAAGGTATTTATCTAGGGGTGTAGTGAGTATTTTGACCACACAATTGTTTTGTAAGAATTCATGCAACGCAGGTGAAAAAAAATAAAATTCCACTTTTTTCACAAATGTGTCATTGTAAAGACAGATTTCTTTGTAAAGCAAACATGAGAATGAAGAAACGCACCTCAAATTCTATCACCCTGTTTCTCCTGTTTTCAAAAATACCCCCATTGTGGCCCTAATATGCTGCCTGGATACACGGCAGGGCCCAAAACATAGGGTGCACCTGGAGTCTTTCAGGACACATATTTTCTTGAAAATGTTTTAGGCCCCACTGCATGTTTGGAGAGGCTTTGAGCTGCCAGAACGATAGAACATCCCCAGAAATTACCACATTTAGAAAACTAGACCCTTTAAGATATTTATCTAGGGGTGTAGTGAGTATTTTGACCCCACCGTTTTTTGCTAAATTTAATGCAAAGCAGGTGGAAAAAAATAAAATTCCACATTTTTCACAAATGTGTCATTGCAAAGACACATTTCTTTGTAAAGCAAACATGAGAATGAAGAAATAAACCCCAAAATCTATCACCCTGTTTCTTCTGTGTTCAAAAATACCCTTTGTGTCCTCAATCTGCTTATTAGATGTGTGGCTGAGCCAAAAAGAGAGGGAGCACCCTTTGGCTTTCAGGGCACAATTGAATACATTTTAGGCCCCATATCATGAATTTATAGGCATTGAGCTGCCTGGAAAAAAAAAAACACAGAGAAATTACCCCATTTTAAAAACTAGACCCCTAAAAGTATTCATCTAGTGGTGTAGTGAGCATGCTGACCAAAACAAATTTTAAAGGAGGAAATAATTAGGTATTATTTCAGACACTATGGGTATATAATGTTTTCTTCAAATTCTTATTACATTTCCACATGAAATAGAGGAGACACGTGGTAACAGGTTATTTTGTTAGAAATATGCCACATTAATAAATTTGTGCGGCATACAAAAGAGAAATGAAGCCGTGTATTCATAATGGATGCGTCTCGCTATATACGTATTTCCCTGTACTTGCTAAAAAAGCAGTTGTCCCCCATCTGTGCCATTATGATGTCATTGTGTAAAAAATAAACTGTACTGTAGTGATGGGCAATATCTTTAAAATTTATGCAACTATGCTGCAAACTCGAGTCTGTTCACTAGATAGAAGAACACCTGCAGGGCTGTCAAGACAAGGTTTGTTTTTTTTTTGACTGGTTGTACAACATCTCTTTAGTTCCATCAATCCCTATATGAGGGACGAACGTGCCAAGTGACGGGGTACACCATAACAGGCCCCTGCCCGGCAAGGTAGGAACTGCTATGTGCACAAAACAACTAATCGGTTAAAGTATATATAAAGGGGCAGTGTCCAAAACCATCTATAGGAACAGTAAAGGATCACTAATCCCCAAAATGATAACAGTATTTCCAGAAGCATTGTCGGGTGCAAGTGGTCCTGCGAAAACCTGAATGTAGTAATGCTCAGAGTGTATTAATTAGAACAGCTTGATTACTATGATCAAGCCCGTATCAGAAATATTAATAAAAATACCAGTTTTGTTCGGCAGTCAAAAGAAACAAAATGATCAAAAATATGAAAGGGGTAAAATATTTTCTGAAAAAATACACTCTACTACCTCTCCGAAAAGAATTCCTCCCCTCTTGGAAAGACTACAAACTAAAATGAAAATATAAATTAATATTTACTTCCTAAAGAGACTGTGTGGCATGTTTCAAAACAGGGGTAGCTGCAGAGTCCTGAGATCGGCACATCGGGCAGTAGACGCGACTATCCCTCCTCCTTCCGTGCTTACTGCAAACCCGGCACCTTCTTTGGGGATATCTTTGCATCTCGGTGGAAGGGACGGGGTGAAGAAAGTGGCGCTCTGCAACTCTTCGACACAGCCTTAGACTCATAGGGTTGTGCAGGGGCATTGGCATCAAATAGGAGACGCTCAATAACCTCCTCCTGGAACTGGAGGAAGGTGAGCGTTCCTTGTTTTTTTTTTATACAGTACAAACCCATTATCGGTAGCAATTTGAATAACGTAGATTGCCACCTTTTCGTACCAGGCCCTGGTCTTACGCTTCACCAAATAAAGTTGAAGCACCTGGTCCGACAGATCTACACCCCCCATGAATTTATTGTAGTCTGTCACACAGACAGGCTTACGATTTTCCACGGTGGTCCCCATCTCTGTAACTGCCACCGTGGTGTCTGGATGCAGACTGGACAACAAATAGACGTCCTTCTTGTCATTCCACTTTACTGCAAGTAACAGCTTGCTTGCAAGTGCGAATGACGACCCCCTTTCCACACGTCTGGACACCAATTGCCTTGGAAATCCCACCCTGTTTTTACGGACTGTCCTACAGGCCCCTGTATTTGCAGCATGGAGGGATTTAAAAAGGGGGACACTACTATAAAAATGATCAGTGTGGACGTGGTACCCTTGGTGCAGGAATGACAACATTAAGTCCCACACAATTTTGCCGGATGTGCCAATTGTCTCTGGGCAGCCTGGGTCATTTCTTTGGGAGACTTGGGAGTTATCGGTAAAATGCATGAAGCGCATTATGGATTCATATCGGTGTCGGGACATAACTGCTGCAAATACAAGGGTAGCGTGGACAGCTCTTGATGCCCAGTAGGAGCAGATAGTTGGCTTTTTGACCAACCCCATATTTAGGATCCAAAAACACGGGAGGGACTGCACCACTAGGCCTGACACCACTAGGCCCTTCACCTGGGAATTCGACAGTGATGACTGATTCCATCACCATAGGGTTATGGGGTCCAGAGGTATAAGTAGAACTTGAGTCATGACTGTCTGCAAAAAGTTCTACCTCTCAAGCAAAGTTGGTGTCACTACCTGGACTGCCGGAGCATAGCAAGGTGTATGCTTTCTCCGCAGTATACATTCTCAGAGCAATTATTTAGGTAGAACTGAAACCATTAGGCTAATAACTTTTTTTTTTACGTTTTTTTGTTGGTTTTTTTTGTATTTTTTTTTGTGTTTTTTTTCCAACAAAGGAAAAAAAAAAAGGATACCCTGCCTATCACTAAGTAAATAAATACATTCCTAAAACCAGCACACAAAAAAATTACATAAAACTGGCTAACACCAGGGACTAACCTGACGATGCCAGAAAACGTACTGATCACTTGGGGTGATCAGGGGGCCAGACTTGAAAAGTTTGTGTAATTTTTTCTTCACTTCACTTTATACAGCTGAGGATTTGGTTAGAGTCTCTCTCTCCTCTCACAGATCAACTACAGTGAGGAGGGAGGATGACAAATCCCATGTCCTGGCTGTATTTGGTAAATATACTGACATAGATCACTGTGATAGGTATATCACAGTGACCATGTCAGCAGGGACCACTGAGATTGGTCCCCGACTATTACCATTTGCCATATGCTGCCACATGACGCATTGGCAATATGCAAACGGCACATGCGTGCGCCATTTTAATTACCAGGGACAGGGGGAGGGGGTGATCGGGGGAGGCTGTTAGGGAGTGCTGGCTCTTATTTTTACTATTTCTCTCTTCTCTCACAGAATATATTCTGTGAGAGAAGAGAGAGCACTAACCGCCTCTGTTTTGACGGCGATCACCGTTATTCGGTGAATAACGGCGGTCACAAAAAAACGGTCCTCGGTCTGTGCTCAGAGGCCTCAGCTACCTCCGTAGCTGAGTACAAGGAGTTTAAGCGCCTCCCAGGGGCACTATCTTATGCCAAAGCGCTGCCGTGAAATGGAGGCGCTCTGGCATAAGTACCCTTAATGGCCGCCGTGAAAACACGTATAGGTGGTCATTAAGCCGTTAAAGACTCATAATGGGTCAATTTTTTACAATAGATAAAGCCTATTAAATATACATAGTGATTCACTCAAACAAGCGTGATCTTTTTGGTAAGCACCGATACAGTAAATTTCTAACATCTGTTATAATGATTAGTGTGTATAACTTTTAATTTTATGTTTGTTTTTTTTTATAAAATCCTCCATGTCCATGTCCAATAGTGATTTATGGAAGAAAATTAAAGCAGACTATATTTTTCCTTCCCAGAATTCCTAACTACATGTGGCCTATCAATAAATAAGATATAAACTTTCATTGTCTTTTTTTATATTTAGAATTGTGCTATTGTTACTTTTAATCAAAAATGTCATTTTAGTGGCCCCCCACCAGATGTTTTGCCCAGGGGTCTCCATCAACCTTAATCTGGTCCTTCTTACGGTTCCATAGTATAGAGCCACAGGGACGTGTGCTTCCATGAAGCCACCGATACACAGCTCGGCCTTAGAGAGTGATATACCTACTTGCCTCTTAGACAACTTCTCATTGTATTATAGAAAAAGATAACAAGAATGTTATAAAGGAACATATACTGATAGCACTATATAATTCAACTATTTACAAATGCAAAGTGGTTTATTAATTAATTTTGCACGTGTCCTTATTTTTCAGGTTTAAGGGAAGAGAAGTAAAACATATAAATCTCAAGATGCAGAATATGTCGACATATCAGATTGAAGTTTCGTGTTCCAAAGCGGGAAGACACAGTTATATATTTATTGCTGTTCCAATCATCTACAGCACAATATTTATCATAGGAGTCTTTGGGAATAGTCTTGTCGTCATTGTGATTTACTGTTATATGAAGATGAAGACGGTGGCCAGCATATTTTTAATGAATTTAGCTATTGCCGATTTGTGTTTTGTGATGACATTACCATTATGGGCAGCATACACAGCCATGCACTATAACTGGCCTTTTGGCAACTTCTTGTGCAAACTGTCTGCAGCAGCAGTCACCTTTAATCTATATACCTCCGTATTTTTACTTACATGTCTCAGCATTGACCGCTATATAGCCATTGTCCATCCTATGATATCTCGCATTCGACGAACAATAATGGTTGGCAAGATCATTTGTATTTCTATATGGATCATCGCATGTCTGGCAAGCCTACCCACTTTTATCTATCGTACAATAGTACCCCTTAAAGAGAACATAACAGTGTGTGCTTTTTACTATCCAGCCAACTCTTCACAAACACTTTTGATCGGGATGAACATAACAAAGAATGTTCTTGGATTCTTTGTTCCCTTTTTGATCATCTTAACAAGTTACACATTAATTGGCAAGACATTGAAAGCCACCTTCCATGGTCAGAGGGGCAAGACTAGGAATGATGATATATTTAAGATGATTGTGGCCATTGTTCTGGTATTCTTCTTCTGCTGGCTTCCACATCAAATATTTACCTTCTTGGATATTTTGATTCAGTTGGAGATAATAGAAAACTGTCATTTTGTAGACATAGTTGACACGGGGATGCCTATCACTATTTGTATTGCCTACTTCAACAGCTGTTTAAACCCTTTTTTGTATGGGTTTTTTGGAAAGAATTTCAGGAAACACTTCCTGCAACTTGTGAAAAACATACCACCAAAACTTAGGACACATACAAGTCTGAACACAAAGATGAGTACTTTTTCATATCGACCATCGGATCAACACAGTGCCTCAGTCAAAAACACATTGCATTTGAGTGAACATGAAGAACAACATACTGGAAATACTTAGAATGGTGATTCCTACAATTTAAGGATTAAGAGTCAGCACAATTGGCCACTGAGCCTTGAAATTAATTTTCAGTTGGGTTAATTCAATGACGACTCCTGTCCAGTGTCAAAAGTCTACTATAAGTACAACACATATCCTATGGTTGCAAAACTTCTGCTGTATAAAGTGAATGTAGATTAGTGTATTAGAGTGTATGGAAGGACAGTTTTCAAAGAGTTCTATATGTTCAATATCAACTTGTCACATTCAAACATAATAGTCATGTGTACATCATTTAAATAACATCTATGAATGAATGCATGATGAATGTTCTAATGATTGATAATTATACCTCATGTTCTGCAAAGAGTGATTTCATTCTATAGCAATTTTATTTTTATGTAGTGAGAATTTACACGATTAAATATACACATATTAGTTCATGTTTATATTGTCAGTATGTTAATAAGAAGTCTGTGCCACAAAATACATTCATTAAGTAATTGAGGGCTTGCATAGAGTATTGTAAAAGTTTTTATGTCTTTATATAACTTTTGTTATTAGCCAATAATGTTTAGTGATTGTATATATCATATATATATTTATTTTATCTTGCTATGAAACTTATTAAAACAATATATTGTTGCTGCTGGAAACCTCGTATGGAGAATCCTTACCCAATTATTAATGATATACTATGAAATGTTATTCATAGAAAATACAAAACTGACAATTTTGAAGATAACAGATTGTGATGTATTGTCATCTTCTAATTGGCATAAGCAAGATGCAAAATGAAAGGCTTTACCAGGCTTAGAAAGAAAACATACACAGCACGCACAGAGCAGAGAACATCCTGGCTCACTTTTTCTCTGTAGCTAGCTCCCCTCAGAAGCAAAATCAGCATGGAGGAGAATATACAGAAGTAAGTAGCAGTGTAGTTGAGAATCCAGCACTGGGTGACATATAACTCTTGCGAGCAGCCTGTGTTTTCTCTCTCTATCTCTGCTCCTGCTCCCTCTCCCCTCTACAGACTTCTATGGGCAGCAGTATTTGTATGTGTGTGTGTGTGTGTGTGTGTGTGTGTGTGTGTCTCTCTTTCTGATCCTGCTCCCTCTTCCCCATAGAATTCTAAGGGTGCCAGTGTCTGTGTCTCTATCGCTCGCTCTCTGCTCCCTCCTTCCCATAGACTTTTATGGGCAGCTTGTCTGTGTCTCTTCCTGCTCCCCCTCCTTTCCCCATAGTCCTCTATAGGCAGCAGTGTCTGTTTATCTCGCTCTCTGCCTCCTCCTGCTCCCCTCTCCCCTCACCATAAGATTTTATGGGTATCAGTGTTTGTGTGTGTGTCTCTCTCTCTCTCTCTCTTTGCTCCTGCTCCCACCTCCTGCTTCCTTTTCCTTGCCATAAACTTCTATAGGGAGCAGCATCTGTGTCTCTCTCACTCTGCTCCTGATCTCTCCTTGTGCTCTCCCCTACAGTTGTCCCGCAGCGAGGCAGTGAACCTAGCGTTATAGATAACTATGATGCTAGGAGCCCGGCGCACTGCAGTTTATTTGGTCCGGGAAATGCGGCCGACGTACGGACCGTATATCACGGACCAAACACGCTCTTGTGTGGGAGGCTTAACACTACATTAAAAAAGTGTAATGCATTTAGCAATTATCTTTAAACATTACAAGTTACATTTCAGATTGTAAGCTATTGCAAAAGCCTGCATCTTGTATATGAAGCTTAAGAGAGATTCCAATAGGTTAATAAATGTGAGAATACTTTGAATACTGTAGAAGAGAGAGATAAGAAATGGCCTGACAGCTACTGTACAAAGCTGCTTTTCCTCTTCTCTGCTGTCAGCATTGTGCCCATCCAGCTTTGATCTAAACAGCTGAGCTATTTCAGACAGACTGTTTGCTAGGGATACACTCCTTTAACCTTTTATATATTGTTGTTGTTAGGCAGTGCCCAGGAACCACAGATTTAACGGTGCTGCAATGTAATGGTAAATATAAACTACAAAATCTTTTGCATATATGATACACATATAAACTTTATGTGATAGCTGACTTTTCACTTTTGCCTGGAGTTTTCATTTAGGTGTTTGTTTGTTTTTCATTTTATAAATGGCTTCTAAAAAAACATGGACTTCTTGGGAACTACATATTAACATTTACATTAGCAACATGTGGATTATCAAGAATGAGCCTTACATGTATTCTGTTATTTACACATTTTATTTATATGAAACGATAGAACCTTTTTGGAGTTTGGATATACAATAAGTTGGTCTACCATTTTGTGAGGGCTTTCTGACTAAAATATTGAAATAAACCAAAAACAGACATAAAATTCTGTCAACTTGAAGCCACCAATAGTGGAGCGTATATGCTTAATACTTACTAAGTCCTTATGGAGTTTAAAGAGGTAACAACTTCCATAGCACAGCGAGCTATGCTGATTCTGTAAGCCCAACAACCTCTCCAAACAGCCTCACTAGGTGAGGTTGGGGGACCCTATTCTCACGATAGGTGCAGGTCCATAAGATGTTAATGCCATATCCTGTGGATATGTCATAAATGTCTTTAGTGTGACAACCCCTTTAAGGCCATGTTCACACGGGTCACATTTGCCATTGGCAGAAATTTACAGGCAAAAATTTTCTGTGAAATAATGCTTACAATAGTGCACATATATCTATGAGCATCTGAATTTTAGCGGAAATCTAAGCCAGCTAAGAGCTTCTGACTTTGTGCCGCACAGACAGCCCAAGATGCGACAAATTTATGAAGATATATGCGCCTCTTAATATATTTATCACATATATTGCTTTCAGTTTATTTTGATATATATATATATATATATATATATATAGTATTCAAAAAATAGGCAGCACTCCGCAGTAAATGTGAAAAAAGGGTACTTTTATTGCCCCCTGTGCAACGTTTCAGCTCTGTCCTCTAGAGCCTTTCTCTAGAGGACAGAGCTGAAACGTTGCACAGGGGGCAATAAAAGTACCCTTTTTTCACATTTACTGCATAGTGCTGCCTATTTTTTGAATACTACTGAGTTTGGAACGTGGTCTGTTCCTGAGGATTTGCACCCACTGTTTGTCGGTGCTGCAGGATCTATTTGTTTGCTTATATATATATATACATATATATATATATATATATATATATATATATTTATATAGAACACATATATGTGTGTATATATATATATATATATATATATATATATACACACATATATATATATATATATATATATATATTTATATTTAGGAAAGGCTGTATTGTATGTGAAATACATTTTCCATTTCCCACAATTCTACTTAAGGTTACACTGTGCATGAGACATGGGATCTATGTTAAGACAGGTTCTAATTGCATTTAAGAGAATCTGTCACCAGATTTAACAATTGACATTATTAAATAGATATCTTAGACCTAATGAAACTGATGTACTTACTTTGAAAATCCATGTGAGTGGCTGTATAATCCTTACTCCAAATTTTCCTGCCTGATATTAAAATGAGCATTTTATGAGTCTAAGTGTATTCATGAGATAAACTCAATCTCTGCCCACATAGTGCTGACATGCTCAAGTGTCCATCATTCTCCACACAATGCTAAAATTTCACACATACTCAGTTTAAGTTGCAGTCTCCATGGATTTGCACTAAAAGAAAGCAGCAGATGTAGTAAGAAGCTGTAATTTCACACTAAAACTGCTTCTGGAAGACAGGCCCTCTCATTGAACAGCCAGGGAAACTGCAGCTTGTACTGAGCATGTGTAATATTTTAGAATGGTGTAGTGGAGGAAGGACACTTCTCATGTGGGAGGAGATTAAGATCACATCATATATATATATATACTTAGTCTCATGCATACACTACCGTTCAAAAGTTTAGGGTCACTTAGAAATTTCCTTATTTTTGCAAGAAAAGCACAGTTTTTTTCAATGAAGATAACATTAAATTAATCAGAAATACACTCTATACATTGTTAATCTGCTAAATGACTATTCTAGCTGCAATCGTCTGGTTTTTAATGCAATATCTACATAGGTGTATAGAGGCCAATTTCCAGCAACCATCACTCCAGTGTTCTAATGGTACATTGTGCTTGCTAACTGTGTTAGAAGGCTAAAGGATGATTAGAAAACACTTGAAAACCCTTGTTCAATTATGTTAGCATCGCTGTAAACAGTTTTGCTGTTTAGAGGAGCTATAAAACTGACCTTCCTTTGAGCTAGTTGAGAATCTGGAGCATTACATTTCTGGGTTTGATTAAAGTCTCAAAATGGCTAGAAAAAGAGAGCTTTCATGTGAAACTCGACAATCTATTCTTGTTCTTAGAAATGAAGGCTATTCCATGCGAGAAATTGCAAAAAAACTGAAGATTTCCTACAACGGTGTGTACTACTCCATTCAGAGGACAGCACAAACAGGCTCTAACCAGAGTAGAAAGAGAAGTGGGAGGCACAACTGAGCAACAAGACAAGTACATTAGAGTCTCTAGTTTGAGAAATAGACGCCTCACAGGTCCTGAACTGGCAGCTTCATTAAATAGTACCCGCAAAACGCCAGTGTCAACGTCTACAGTGAAGAGGCGACTCCGGGATGCTGGCCTTCATGACAGAGTGGCAAAGAAAAAGCCATATCTGAGACTGGCTAATAAAAGGAAAAGATTAATATGCGCAAAAGCACACAGACATTGGACAGAGGAAGATTGGAAAAAAGTGTTATGGACAGACGAATCTAAGTTTGAGGTGTTTGGATCACACAGAACAACATTTGTGAGACGCAGAACAACTGAAAAGATGCTGGAAGAGTGCCTGACGCCATCTGTCAAGCATGGTGGAGGTAATGTGATGGTCTGGGGTTGCTTTGGTGCTGGTAAAGTCGGAGATTTGTACAAGGTAAAAGGGCTTTTGAATAAGGAAGGCTATCACTCCATTTTGCAACGCCATGCCATACCCTGTGGACAGAGCTTGATTGGAGCCAATTTCATTCTACAACAGGACAATGACCCAAAGCACACCTTCAAATTATGCAAGAACTATTTAGGGAAGAAGCAGGCAGCTGGTATTCTATCTGTAATGGAGTGGCCAGCGCAGTCACCAGATCTCAACCCCATAGAGCTGTTGTGGGAGCAGCTTGACCGTATGGTACGCAAGAAGTGCCCATCAAGCCAATCCAACTTGTGGGAGGGGCTTCTAGAAGCATGGGGTGAAATTTCTCCCGATTACCTCAGCAAATTAACAGCTAGAATGCCAAAGGTCTGCAATGCTGTAATTGCTGCAAATGGAGCATTCTTTGACGAAAGCAAAGTTTGAAGGAGAAAATTATTATTTGAAATAAAAATCATTATTTCTAACCTTGTCAATGTCTTGACTATATTTTCTAGTCATTTTGCAACTCATTTGATAAAAATAAGTGAGTTTTCATGGAAAACACAAAATTGTCTGGGTGACCCCAAACTTTTGAACGGTAGTGTATATTTGGTCTTTTCAAATGCTCATTTTAAAATGAGGCAAAAAATGTCGCCAAGAAATTATACGTTCTTACACTGATTTCCAAATTAAGTACACCAGCACCATCAGGTCTAAGAGAGATAGTTAATAATGTAGGCAGTTTGTATGCAGCTTCAGGCTGATATTTATATATCCTTATAGGTTTGACAAATATCATCTGCAATCCTCAATTTGAGATTTTAAACAGATCTCCAGGCTAAAGTGGAAAATATAGGGTCAAAGTTGTTAGAGTCAACGCTGATCATTTATTTGGACAGCAATCTGACTAGTAGACAATAGATCTCAATGTAACTATATTTACTATCATGGCAATAGACTACTGACATCGCTACAGACCTACAGACTATAGTTTTTCCACATTGCACAGAGGCAGAAATAGTAATATAAACTTTTTTCCCACACTATAATCACACCTCTAACTATGGTACTTGAAAATCAGCTAAAATGTAAAATTGCAACTTTGCCAGTATTTTTCGTGATCTTCTGTTTTCCTTAAAACCTATCATAGGACAATGTTGGCCCTTTTTTGAATCTTACATAAAACTGTAACCATTCCATGCATGTTGAACAACATTCCATTGGGACACAATGCAATAATATTGCACTTTTTATGGTTTTATAATTGTATTTATAATAATTTGATTTACTTGGCCTTGCTGAGACATTGGGAACTAAGCACTGAGCATAAGGCCAGTTTAATGCTTCTTGCATGTGCTAATCATAAGGTCAGCTTCACCTTGGTCAGCACTGTTGGGCCTGCAACCTGTGAGCCCTGTTAGGCCAGAATTATCTACAAAGATTTCATTGATCATTTTATACTGACACTACTCAAGAATTTTTTGCTTCTCATATTCATAAATACAATACATTTTAAGTCTATAATCCACTTCTGAAAAGTCAAGTGAAAGCTTTGCTTTAGGCAGTGTTTAGTAACAAGTAAGGTAAAAGATATCTCAGGCTTTTGAAGAAGCTTTTTCATTATTTCCTTATTTAGAGCATATACCCAGGCCCAGGTGCACAGGGTATACTGCACATGCAGCATGTCTACATTTGAACAGATGAAAGTGTTGCCTGGAACTAAATGGAGTATCCAGCTAGGTACAAGTAGTACCTCTGCAATAAGACCATCGTGGATCAGTAAGGCTCTGTTCTCATTACTTTCAGGCTCCAAGTTTAGTGTACACTTTAGAAAAGTGGTGCCTGATATATGCCTATACAGTTGCATTCAGCACATCTGTCATTGAATCCCATTGTAAAACAACATTAACTGCACAGTATATCTTGTTCTGCGGCATCTTGTTGTTCCTGCTGGAACCCCTAGTGATCAGCTGTTATGTGTTAGGAAAGTTGGCAGTAAGTGTTCCATTGCCCTGCAGCACCACCGCAGGGGAATTTAAGCATTACACAGTGCCTATGCAAATCAATGGGTTGTTTGCATACTGCAGAAAAGGACAAGTTCCCCAGTGCTAGAGATGCTCTTTGTAACCGATCTTCATTCTTGTCAAGAGATAAGGATCCTGAACAGAGTAGATTCCTCTATAGAATTCCCTAATAGTTAAAATGTTGTTGTTTTTTTTTTGTTAAATTGGACAACTTCTTTAATGATACATATTTGTAGGCTTTTTCATGTGTTTATCTTTGATACAGTGACCGTCATATGCTTTATACTATATATTTCTTATAAAGCATAGTCTATAGCAGTGGTGTCCAATCTATGGCTTTCCAGCTGTTGCAAAACTCCACTATTCTGCATACCCTGACAGTCACAGGCTGCCAAATTGTTGAATATATTTGTTGGAGTGTATTTAGACTATATAGAATGTAAATGTTTCTAGATATTGTGATTCATTTGTCTTTGTTCCATGGAACCTATAGTTTCAACTATTTTTTGAGACAGCTAATGACACCAAGATACTTTTGAAAGTTGTCTTTATAGGGGGGGGTGGGTTAAGATGTGGATTGCTAGTCACAGTTATTCCATTTCTAATTAACTTAATTTTACAAAAGTGAAGTCAATGTGTTCAGAATTGTTAGTAGTACTAGAGACATTTATCATGAGCTTTGTGATATTTTAGAAAATATAGTGCAGACATTGTTTAAGTCATGGGAGTTTTTACATAGTGCTAAAACTTGTCCCAATGACAGTGTTAAAAAAAATCTGCTTTAATGTGTTACAATAGCTAAATGTCATTGGTGCAAAAAAGTTAAATATCTATACATAGAAGATGCAGGTATAAAATGATATATAATAATTGTCACACGTAATTTGTGTATATTTCATAGTTAACATTGTTTCCATAGTGTATGTTACACCTTATACAACTGGTGGATCTTTTCATTCGACTTAAATTTATGGTAATATAATTTATATTAAAGTAAATCATAAGTACCACACTACTGTTCTTTATGGTGATGTTTTATATATATTTTTATATATGGTTTTTAGTATTTTTTGTTCTGGACAATTGAAAAGTTTAGCTGTTGTGTTTTCTGTGAAAAAAAAAAAAAGCTGTACTTTGTAAATATATGTTTATTTCAATGTATTAATAAAAAATAACTTTTAAAATTCTAATTTTTAGTATGTCATTTATTGCACATATTAACATTTAAGGTAAGATTATGAACTACTATCTCTCTAAGTTCAATCTAACATATTAATGTAGAATACTTTCCTTCAAAACTAAGACTCATATTCTGGCATATATACAGTCAACTAATTAAAGTTCCTAACAAATTATCACGGAAAGGGTTCTTTACAGTTAGAGAAGTCAAACTATGGAAGGCCCTATCCCAAGAGTATGTAATGACAGATAATATCAGCATTTAAAAAAGGCTTGATGTTTATTTACTCACGAAGGACATTAAGGGTATGTTCACACGCAAACTCAAAAACGACTGAAAATACGGAGGTGTTTTCAAGGGAAAAGAGCTCCTGATTTTCAGATGTTTTTAAGCCACTTGCGTTTTTCACTGCATTTTTTACGGCCATTTTTGGAGCGGTTTTCTATAGAGTCTATGAAAAACGGCTCCAAAAAACGGCTGAAGAAGTGACAGGCACTTCTTTTTTGCGGCCGTCTTTCAAAACTGCCGCGTAAAAAAAAACGGCCCGTCGGAACAGAACACTGTTTTTCCCATTGAAATCATTGGGCAGATGTTTGGAGGCCTTCTGTTTCCAATTTTTTGGCAGTTTTCCGGGCGTTTACGGCCCGAAAAACGGCCGAAAATAGGCCGTGTGAACATATCCTGATGGTTATAACTAATCTATCAATCAAAAAGCTGTAATTGTTTGAGAAAAGTTGTACTTGATGGACCTGTTTCTTTTTTTAAACCTATCTAAGTTTGAGAGAAGAGATATAATAGGATGTAGATTGGGAAAGGCAAGAAACCAAAATTATTTTGCATGTTGATGATTTAGTATTACTTTATGCGAGAAATAGGTAAAATAGTCCCGAAAATCCTAATAGCTAATCTCAACAAATACTTATAATTTTTGTAACTTTATGCATTTAAACCTCCTTCCATGGTTTAAAAAAATAAAAAACAAAATGAAAGTATAACGCAAACTACCTATACCAATGGCCATAAAAATTTTATTGGTCAAAATGGTGATCCTCTCCCAATGTTGTTATATTTTGCCGAATACTCTTCTTTGGACAGCAAATAGCTATTTTCAATAGTTTATTTGAAGAATAAAAAGGTCAAAAATTTGTTGTTCTACATTGAGAGTCCCTCGGATTGGATTGGGCTCAAACTACCTGATTTTAACGGTACTTCCTGGCGGCTTAATTGACACAGTTAGTAGTTCACAATGATATGTTGATGGAGTGGATAAATAAGATTGATGAGACGGAATGGGAAACTAAATATTATTTGCTGATGGCATTAGAAACTGATATATTTAAAGCATACTTCCACTTTTAGTGAAAAACTATTATAGTGAAGGAGTGGGCACTATAATAGTTTTTCTAAATCACTTGTATTCGCTATCTTCTTCTAGCAGCAGTACGGACTGTGTAAAGTAAGTGTTGCCGGCTGCTCATAACTCTTCAGTCGGAGACAGTGTCCCACTCATCTCACCAGTGATATAGAATCCTATAGCGCTAATGGCCGTTCTGCATATGGCAGCATGGAGAGGAGCAGAACGTTGTGTCTCCCACTGAAGAGTTATGACTGAGCAGCCGGCAGCAAAGACTTTATACCATTGATGCTGCTGCTAGAAGCAAGATAGCTAATATAAGTGATTTAGAGAAACAATAATATTGCGCATTTCTACACTATAATATTTTTTCACTGAAAGTGGAGGTACGCTTTAACAAAGCACAAGGTAAAATATGTGTCACTGGGAAAAGTACGTGTATGGGATCGGACGAATAAAAAGAAGATTGAAGGAAATTTACATCATTATGGTCAAATAAAAAATATGTAGCGGAAGCACTTCACTGTGCAAAATTTGGGGAGAATAAGAATAAATTCACACACTGCAGACTTGTTGCAGAAAATTCTGCGACTGTCCTATTAATCTGAATGGGGCTTGCAGAAAACCATGTGCTTTCTGCCAAAATAGCCCCATTCAAAAAAAAGCAGCTGATTTTCAGTCACAGAAATTTCTCCACCAAATCTGCCACGTATGAATTCACGCACAAGGAGCTTGGGATCTCAATAGCATATTAAAGACACGGTTATGTCCTTTGGGAAACTTAAAGCATACTTATCTTTCAGGTGACTTTTCGGTATAAGCTGTCATATGTGTGTACATGAGGATAACACTGTTTGTGGCCATTATATTACTTGTATATGGCAAGCAATTCTGTTTTCTCTGAGTTAGTGGTTGAAAGCTAAATGCTATCATTTCTGCCATACACTGCATACAGAGAAGAACCCTGCTCCTCTTCTTCTATCTATCACAAACATAGAAGCAGCACCAACATGGAGGACATTACACAGCAATAATGAGCAGTGTTGCTGTGAATCCAGCACTGGGGTGAGATATAACAACTAAAGGAAACAGCAGCAACATAGAGGTGGTTATATGAGCAGTTTAGCTGTGAATCCAGCACTGGGGTGAGATAAAACTCTTACTAGGAAACTGCTGCACCGTCTGTGTGTCTCTCTGCCTCTCTCTCTCACTCTGTTTGTGCCCCCTCATTACTCATGGGTAGAGTCTCCAAAAACATCGAGGCCAGGCGAGGAGGCATGAGAAGGAAAGCTCAGCGTTCTCAGCTTTAACAGAAAACAAAGAAGATAATAAAAGGATCGAATCATGTCCAATCAAATGACTTGCATCGTGAGTACAATTATATTCTGTTCTAAGCCCTAAAAGGTGTTTCCTACTGCATGTCCTGCTACAATCTATTGCTAACCAGTAATGCAGACATAAAGCGTAAGTAACCATGTTCCAGATTTTATTTGGCCTGAGCTTATTGGATGTTGTTGAGGACATTGACATTTTTGTCTGTAACTATTTTTGTGCATGCAGACCACTATGTTCCACCTCTATACTTGGAATCCAGTTCCTGGTGATCCCATATTATGCATTACGCACATATTTACATTTTCTATTTAATAGAGTCCCAATGTGATAATGCCCAGGCAGGTGACTTAGAGGGATATTAACCAGTTTTTCTAAAGTGATAGAGAACAATTTATCTGCTTGTTACCCAGTAGATAAATCTTTTTTTTCTCCTGTCCAATTGACAGAATTACAGTTTTAAAAAGCTTTTAGTGTTAAATCCAAGATAGAGGTTTATGCTGATCCCTCTCACCATGTCAGAAATTCCAGTTATGCAGTAACAGTTATTTACAAAGTAGATTTATATAAAATTATGTGCTGATTAGTTTAATTATTTATCTTTATAAGGGTCGGTGTAATGACGGGGTAGGGAGACAGACAGGTGAGCCCTAATCTACCCGCCACTCAGTCCCTGCCTAATTGCATGGCCCGTCCTAGGCGACGGCGTACAACTGGGTGACAGTCCCTACGCTCAATATGTGCACGACAGACAAACAGACAAGGGTACACAGAAGCTAAGGGAAATGGGGCAGTTGCCCATGGCAACACCGTGAGCAACAAGAGTAGTGAACGAGCTGAGTCAAACCAGGAGTGTACGAGGTACCAAACGCAGAGCAGGAGAGTAGTCAGTAAAGCCAGGGTCAAAATAAAGCAAGGTCAATAATGATAGCAGGAGCAGGAGAGCCAGGAAACAGGAAAGAATCACAGGCAGAGACAAGCAGGAAATGAAGGTATAAATAGACCGAGGGCGGGAGCTAGAACCGTCTGGCCAGGCTGTGATAGGTTCTCCCCACTGGCGTAGCTATAGGGGTCGCAGTGGTCGCAATTGCAACCGGGCCCCGAAGCCAGGGGGTCCCACAGCCCCCCGCACCACATCAATAAAAAGTTACTATAGTAACTCGGGCCGCGGGCCCTGTTTGCTGGGCCCTGTATCTAAGCCAATCACATGGTAGGCTTAGATACATGGCCCATGTGTGATCCTGTCTGATGGGCCCTGTATATAAGCCTACCACACTGTAGGTTTAGATACAGGGCCCCAGCACACAGTAATCTTATACTGTATAAGATTACTGTCTGCTGGACCCTGTATCTAAGCCTACCTTGTGGTAGGCTTAGATACAGGGTCCCACAGACAGTATCACACATGGGCCCTGTATCTAAGCCTAACACATGTGTTACTAATCGGTTTTTTGTGTGTTTTCTTACAGGTTCGGTCCTTGGACTACGTCGGATTCCAGGACTACTTCGATGATGGCTTTTTTTATTATCAATAAAATGGTTAATGAGGGTTGTGTGGGTTTTTTTTTTATTTCAATAAAATATTTTTTCCATGTCTTTGTGTTTTTTTTTAAACTATATTACTACCGCCTTAGTAATGGCCGCCGGCTGAGTGACAGCATCCATTGCTAAGGCGGGGCTTAGTGTTAGCCGGTGCAGAGGCTAACACTAACCCCTGTTATTACCCGGTACCCACCGCCACCAGGGCTGCTGGGATGAACCGGGTACCATCCAGTACTTGGCCATCTGTAGTGATGGCCGGCCATTGGGGCAGCCGCAGGCTGGTATTATTAGGAGGGGAAAGGCCAGAAACAGTGGCCCTTCCCACCCTGGTAATGCTAGGCTGCTGCTGCTTTATTGTATCTGGCTGGTTATGAAAAATGGGGAGGGACCCCACGTCATTTAAAAAAAATAAAATAAAAAATAATTGGAAAGAACGATGTCGGGCCCCCCCCAATTTTCATAACCAGCCAGATACAACACAGCAGCAGCAGGCAGCATTACCAGGGTGGTAGGTGCCACTGTTTTTGGCCTTCCCCAGCCTAATACTACCAGCCTGCGGCCGCCCCGGTGTCTGACCGTCACTACAGATGGTTGGGTACTGGTTCGTACCCGGCTCTTCCTAGCACCCCTGGTGGCGGTGGGTACCGGGGTAATAATGGGGGTTAGTGTTGGCCTTTGCATCGGCTAACATTAAGCCCCGCCTTAGTAGTGGAGGTTGTCAAACAGGCTGCGGCCATTACTAAGGCGGTGATAATAAAGTTTAAAAAGATACAAGCACATAGAAAAAAATATTTTATTGAAATAAAAAAACACAACCCTCATTAACCATTTTATTGAGATTTAAAAAACGCCGTCATTGAAGTCCTCGTATCCGAAGTCCAACAACCGAACCTGTAAAAAAACACAAACACGCAAAAATAATCAGTAACACATAAAGAAGCAAAATTATTATTCTTACCTTTCCTGGGTCCAGCGCTGGAGCCGCAATGTCAGCGAGCTGAGTCCTGTATCTAATCCGATTATGTGTGATATTGTCTGCTGAGCCACTGTATCTTATCATGTGTGATACTGTCTGCTCAGCCACTGTATCTAATCCTATCATGTGTGATACTGTCTGCTGAGCCAATGTATCTAATCCTAACCATAGTTTATAGGGTCGTAGTGCTATAGATATGCTATGCTGTCTCCTATACACACATTTTTTTTGGGGCGGACACATATGTATTGGGGCTATTCCCCTGACATTTTAAGACCTTAGTGACGCCCCTGGCTGCTAGTGCTGCATTGTTGGGTCACTTAGGAGACCCAGCGATGCAGCTGAAAGCTGCGGACCGTCGGCCATGAGGAGTTTGGGAGGGGGGGGGCCCAATAAGAACTTTTGCATCGGGGCCCATGAGCCTTTAGCTACGCCCCTGGTTCTCCCAACAAGAGAGAATCACAGGCAAAGACAAGAAGCAAATGAAGGTATAAATAGACCGAGGGCGGGAGCTAGAACCGTCTGGCCAGGCTGTGATAGGTTCTCCCACTCCTCAGCCTACCAGCCTGAGTGGTAGCAGATCGAGTCACTCTATAAGACCTAAGAGCAGATGCAGACTGATTAACCACGGGCGTCGACACAGAAGCTGTGTCTGGCAGATCCTTTACAGTACCCCCCCTTTTATGAGGGGCCACTGGACCCTTTCTAGGTGGAACTGGCTTATTGGGGAAACGAAGATGGAACCTCCTGAGCAATACCCCAGCGTGAACATCCCGGGCGGGTACCCAAGTCCTCTCCTCAGGCCCGTATCCTCTCCAATGGACCAGGGACTGGAGGGAGCCTTGGACCATCCTGATGTCCACAATACTGGCCACCTCGAATTCTACCCCTTCAGGGGTGAGAACAGGGATCGGAGGTTTCCTCGAGGTAGCCAAGGACGGGGAGCAGCATTTCAGGAGGGAGGCATGAAACACGTTGTGTATTCGAAAAGACGGGGCTAACTCCAGTCGGAAGGAGACAGGGTTAAGGACCTCAATGACCTTGTACGGCCCTATATACCGGGGAGCAAATTTTTCGACGGGACTTTAAGGCGCAAATTTTTTGAAGACAGCCACACCAGATCCCCGACCACAAACAAGGGGTTAGCAGAACGTCTTCTATCTGCTTGAGTCTTTTGTATGCTCTGGGACGCCTATAGGTTCTTCTGAAACTGGGCCCAGACTGTGCACAGTTCCCGATGAACGACATCTACCTCGGTATTGTTGGAGCCACCAGGTGAAACGTATTAAACCAAAAATTACAGAAAAAGGGGGAGACCCCTGACGAGTTACTGACACGGTTATTAACCCCTTAGCGCACCTTGACGTAACTGTACGTCGAGGTGAGCAGTTACATCCGTGCTTTGACAGTTAACCGCTGTGCGGCGCTACACCGCAGCGGCGGTTAACTGTGCAGTGTGTCTGCCCTGCATTCCCCGTTGCCGATCAGCGGCCCATCGCCGCTGATTTCGGCAGTTAGCCCCTTAATTGCGGCGTTCGATTTTGAACGCCACAATTAGGGTGTTTAGCGCCAATCGGCAGCCCCCACGTGAAATCACGGGGGCTGGAGATGGTACCCATGGCAACCGGATGCCAGACAATGGCTTCCGGGCTGCCATGTACAGAAGCCTATGAGGACCAGCCGGAGGGTGGTCGTCGTAGGCTTTCTGTCAGTGTGACTGTTACGTCACAATGACAGTTGCAATGCATTACACTACGTGTGTAGTGTAATGTATTCCAGCAACGATCAGAGCTGCAAGTCTAAGTGTCCCCTAGTGGGACAAGTGAAAAAAGTAAAAAACAGAATAAAAATGTTTTAAAAAAAAGTGTAAAAATAAAAGTTATAAGTGACATAAACATGAACTGCTTTTTTTCCTATAAGTCTTTTATTATAGGAAAAAAAATTAACATTTAAAAAAAAGTACACATATTTGGTATCACCACGTTCGTAACGCCCCCGACTATAAAACTATAATATTATTTTTCCCGCACGGTGAACACCGCACAAAAAATAAACGAAAAACAATGCCAGAATCACTATTTTTTGGTCACCACCCCTCCCAAAATATGCAATAAAAAGTGATCAAAAAGTTGCATGTACGCCAAAATAGTACCGATACAAACTACAACCTGTCCCGCAAAACACAAGCCCTTACACAGCTTTTTTGACTGAAAAATAAAAAAGTTATGGCTCTCAGAATATAGTGACACAAAAAATAATTTATTTTCTAAATAAGTTATTTTATTGCGCAAATGCTGCAAAACATAAAAAACCTATATACATATGGTATCGCCGTAATCGTACCTACCCGCAGAATAAAGTATAATGGTCATTTATAGCCCAGGGTAAACGCCGTCAAAAATAAATAAAAATCATTGTCAGAATTGATGGTTTTTGGTCACCTTGTTTGCCGAAAAATGGCATAAAAACTGATCAACAAAATCGCATGTACCCCAAAATGGTACCAATGAAAATTACAGATTGTCCCGCAACAAATAAGCCCTCACGCAGCTCCGTTGGTGAAAAAATAAAAAAAGTTCTGGCTCCCAGAATATGGCGATGCAAAATGTGCCGTGTTCCAAAAGCGGATAAGATTGGGTGCAATTTATAAGTGCGACACTGGCCACATATCTGTGGATTATTATTTATTTACCCCATTATTATACCCTCTTATTATGCCCTTGATGTACTCTGCCCAGCCTACATGTGCCCCCACATTCTAAACTGAAATACCAGCAAAACGCCAGAGCTACTACCAACCAAAATATGCGCTCCAAAAGCCAAATGGCGTCCCTCCCTTCTGAGCCCTACAGCGTGCCCAAACAGCCATTTACGTCCACCGATATGGCATCGCCATACCCGGGAGAACCCGGTTAATATTTTATGTGGTAGTTGTGGCGTTTTTTAATCCGTTTTTTTTACGGAAGTTTTTGGAGCTATTTCTCTATTGGCACATTGAAAAACGGCTGCAAAAACGGCTCAAGAAGTGACATGCACTTCTTTTTTATGAGTCATTTTTTTACGCGTCGTTTTTAGAAACGGCTGCGTAAAAACGCGCCCCGTGGGAACGAAATGCAGTTTTTCCCATTGAAATCATTGGTCAGATGTTTGGAGGCGTTCAGCCCCCGTATTTTCAGCCATTTTTCTGTGCGTTTTCGGCCCGAAAAATGTCTGTAAATAAGCTGTGTAAACATACCCTTAGGGTTTGCAGAGTGCTATTGCAATGTCTTTTTTTTATTTTTATGTGTATTGTTTGCAATAGAGTGGTGTGAGGGCTTATTTTTTGCGGAACGAGCTGTAGTTTTTATTGGTACCATTTTTTGGTACATAAGACTTTTTGAGCACTTTTTATTACATTTTTTGGTAGAGCCAAGGTGACCAAAAAACTGAGATTTTGCCGTTTAAAATTCTTTATTTTTCATGGCGTTCACCGTGTGAGTTAAATAATGGTATATTGTAATAGCTTGGACTTTTACGGACGCAGCGATACCAATTTTGTGTATTTTTTTTACATTACTTTAGAGAAAAAATGTGAAAAGGGTTTATTTTTGGACTTTAAATATTTATACAATTTTTTCCACTACAAATAACTATTTACTTTTGTTTTTACATATTTTATTAGTCCCCCTAGAAGACTTGAACCAGCAATCGTTAGATCACTGGTAGAATACACTGCAATACTAATGTATTGCAGTATATTGCCATTTTTACATGCTCCTGTAACAGCGGAAGAGCCAGGAAACAGGAAAGAATCACAGGCAGAGACAAGCAGGAAATGAAGGTATAAATAGACCGAGGGCGGGAGCTAGAACCGTCTGGCTAGGCTGTGATAGGTTCTCCCACTCCTGAGCCTACCAGCCTGAGTGGTAGCAGATCGAGTCACCCTCTCAGACTTAGGAGCAGGTGCAGACTGATTACCCATGGGCGTCGACACAGAAGCTGTGTCTGGCAGATCCTTTACAGTCGGAGCTCCAAATCCATTGCCTGCCTTCTCTTGCCATTGTTAAATTCCAAGCTGCCACTAGGAGAGATTGGCTTTACATTAAAGAGGCTCTGTCAACACATTATAAGTGCCCTATCTCCTACATAAGAAGATCGGCGCTATAATGTAAGTGACAGTAATGCTTTTTATTTAGAAAAACGATCTATTTTAAACCACTTTATTAGCGATTTTTAGCTTTATGCTAATGAGTTTCTTAATGCCCAAGTGGTCGTTTTAACTTTCGACCAAGTGGGCGTTGTACAGAGTGTATGACGCTGACCAATCAGTGACCAGTCAGCGTCATACACTCCTCTCCATTCATTTACACAGCAGCATAGCGACATACACACACATTAACGTTAATTAAGTGTCCTGATAATGAATATACATGACCTCCAGCCTGGACGTCATGTGTATTCAGAATCCTGACACTTCTGAATCTTTTCTGTGAGATTCCAGCAAGCCACGCGTAATCTCGCGAGATTACGAGGTAAACGAGATTTCGTTTCCCTTGCTGGAAATCTCACAGAAGAGATTCAGAAGTGTCAGGATTTTGAATACACATGACGTCCAGGCTGGAGGTAATGTATATTCATCATCAGGACACTTGATTAACGTTAATGTCTGTGTATGTGGCTGCACATCGTGTTCTAGTAAGAACGCGATGCTGCTGTGTAAATGAATGGAGAGGAGTGCATGACGCTGATTGGTCAGCGTCATACACTTCTCTGTACAACGCCCACTTGGTCGAAAGTAAAAACACGCCCACTTGGGCATTAAGCAACTCATTAGCATAAACCAAAATCGCTAAAAATATCGGTTTTTTAAATAAAAAGCATTACTGTCACCTACATTATAGCGCCGATCTCCTTATGTAGGAGATAGGGCACTTATAATGTGGTGACAGAGTCTCTTTAAGTTCAATGGAAGCTGTGTACATCCATCATTAGTAAACCACCTCCCTTAGTAGCAGCTTCAGGCAGCTAGAATCCTATATTTTAAAGTTAAACTCCTGCATTTGGACCTGAATAATTGTATGAAAGCTTTTTATTTAAAATAAATAAATAAATAATTGAATCAGTGGAATCTGACAATAATCAGTTTGACATATCTTCCGAAAGTAGAAAGGAGATCTCATTCAGAGTGGCACAAAGAAAATATGTCCCGGCTGTACTGTGCAAAAAAAAGGACACCTTATTTTCTAATCTCATACAATTTCTTACATGTTTCCCAAAATATAACTAGTTTTAATACAACTGCTACAATAATAAGATGGATAAATTGCAGGTAGCACCATGAACAAATATTCTATAAAAGTGGCACAGATTCAAGCATGTAATCTCTGCTGTGTGTGAGGGGGCAAGACTGGCAAGTGTAATGTGAGCTACTGTAGCACTTTGTAGACAGAGTGACCAGGACCTGGCTGCAGCTCCACTGTATCTGCAACATGGCCGACAATGATAACAACTTCCTGTTACTGAATTATATAGGAGAGGTCTGCAGCACAAATGGTTGAGCTTTGAATGGAAAGGCCTAAAAAATGTACTGTACATGAGGATCTTTTATTCAAGGTACTCAAGGTTATTGTAAGAAATGAAAAGAGGTATTATAGACTATCTGGTGAGCTGTAAGAGTACCAAATGTGATGGTTACTGCATGAAAAGCAATGTGTTTCAGTGGAGATAAGTTAATTCAACTTGCTAAGCACTATGGGGCAGATTTATTAAAACTGATATTGCATATGCCAGTGTAAAAAAAAAAAAGCGTGTTGGAGTGAAGTGCGTCAAATTTATTAAAAGGCGCAATTTAGACTGTTCTAAAGTCTAAACATGCATTTGACCCATTTTTTGGCATTAGTATTAAGGAATCTGTTGAAAAGGTGGAAACCACACCCACTCCTGGTAAATCCCACCCACTTTTGTTGGCACTTTTCAAAGCTGACAAGTGCAGAGAACCTCCCATGTGGGCTGGAGTTTCATGAACCTCTGGAGTGGGCAGGATTTTCTCACTGCAACTCAAATATTCTCTTGAGATTGACAGAATTTTGTAATAAACAAAACAGGGATAAGCAGAACATTTTCCCCTATTTTTAATATTATAATATATTCTGAGAAAGCGTTGAAGAGAATGTAAGACTATAATGTTGTAAGTGTTTAGATACTGCATAACTATGAATTTTGAATTATTTTTATGTTTTTTCATCATTTGTTGTATTTTGTTGTTAGTTCCAAATCTCATATCAACAAGAATGGATTTTTAGAAATCTGGGGTTATGGCAAAGTCATTTGTAAGAAATCTTGTTTAAATGTGTCTTCATTCTTTGCAAAGACAGCTAATAAGTCCAAAAAAAATACATGGAAAAGCCAAGTTATGAACACAGTGCAACAAATGCATAAGATCACTTTATGGCACTTTAGCTTCAAATAAAATTATAGGGCCCCTGGGATCAGCCAGAACTTAGAGACAAAGAAACAAGGAATGTGAAGTTTTTCACTGCAATATTTATTCCTTTCTGGTTAGCAGATAGAAAAATACGAGTGAATTGAAGTTTAATTGCTTGTTCTGATCTTTTTAATTATTTCTAAGAATTTTGTCTTTCCTCTAAACATTTGAATACTTATGAATTCCAACAAACAATGATCAGTACTTGTAAATTATAAACATTATTAAAACTAACCAGGAGATGCTATATTTGTTCTATTTAAATGATGTACTGAATTTTAGCAATGTGCAAATTATTAGCTCTTACTATGGAAAATCTTCAGCAACAAACCACTAATTCCTTTGACAGTACTATAAGGCCACATGCACACGATGCGAATTACAGATTTTCCTGTGGCAAATCCACAACGTAATACAGTAGTAGCAAAGTAATTCAGATTTCAAGTAATCTCATCTACACCTTGCAGAATTTTTTCCGCATGTAATTTGATATTTAACAATCCACAGCATGTATATTTATCTTGTGTTTCCATCTCAGAATTGTGTCTGAGAAGTTATAAAAAACACACCAATATCCACGGAATATAATCCGCAGCAGTTTCTACATGAAAATGTATGTATGCTGCGTATTTTTTGGCATATTTTTACACCACGCATTTCTGCCGCAAGCACATGGATTTCTGTAAGTTTCATTCAGACAAATGGAACTAATTTTCATTTGAGAAAGTTCTGCCACAAAATCTGCCACATGTGAATCCACAGTTAGGCCAAATGCCCACAATGAATAAGGGTATGTTCACACGCTGAGCCAAAAGCGTCTGAAAATACGGAGCTGTTTTCAAGGGAAAACAGCACCTGATTTTCAGGCGTTTTTTGAGCAACTCACGTTTTTCGCGCCGTTTTTCGTGCCGTTTTCGCGCCGTTTCCGCGCCATTTTTTCGGCCGTTTTTGGAGCTGTTTTCAATAGAGTCTATGAGAAAACGGCTCCAAAAACGTCCCAAGGAGTGTCCTGCACTTCTTTTGACGAGGCTGTAATTTTACGCGTCATCTTTTGACAGCTGTCGCGTAATTTACAGGTTGTCGGCACAATACGTCGGCAAACCGATTCAAATGAATGGGCAGATGTTTGCCGACGTATTGGAGCCGTATTTTCAGGCGTAAATCGAGGCATAATACGCCTCGTTTACACCTGAAAATAGGTCGTGTGAACCCAGCCTTATACATGCAGATTTGCAGCTCATATTTCCCTGCATCATATCCACAGCGTAACACAGTGCCAGCAAAGTAAATGAGATTTCAAGTAATCTCAACTACTACACCTTGCAGAATTTATCCGCACGTACGAATGAAGGCATCTTTAACTTGATTCTGATAACTTGCTGCAGAGTGATATCACACAACAAAAGCCGTTGAAAAAGTCAAGATAAGGGATCTTTCTACTGCACATTTAATGTGTTAAATGTCAAGATAAAGATGGCTACATCTGAAAATTGAGCTGCGGTGCAAATTAAAAAATCCGCAGCATGTACATTTATCTTGTGTTTGCATCTCAGAATTGTATCTGACAAGTTATAAAAAAAATGCACTAAAATCCGCACCCGTTACCGCATTTAAATGTAAAATCTGCATCTAAAGATGCATTATTAAGTGTCCTGTTGGGTACGTGGACCCACTGGGCCGTACCGCTTTAACGGTATGGCAGCTAGCCAACAGGACACAGGTCACAGTCTATAGTTCGTATAGGTGTACCTGTGGTAGCTCAGACAGTAACAAGACAGGCTCGACTGGGACTGGGCAGCAAGCCGGCACCAGGCGTGGTGTAGCAGGACAGGCGTGGTACTCATCGCAGCACGACTCCAACTCAATACGGCACTTGGACCAGGATAGCACAGGATAAAGGTTACATGTAGCAGGAACGGGAAACACTGGGAACTGGAAAACACTTAGGAGACTATTTGCAAAGACAGACTAGGGTAACAACAACAAAGCTCAGGTAATGCAAGGAGGGGAAGAGCCCTTCTTATAGTCCAGAGTGATATGGGAGCAATTAGCTCAATCTCATACATGTGTGCACTCTGGCTCCTTAAGGCTGGAGTGAGCTCACGAGCGCACCCTAGTGGTGGCTGCACAACAGGACGGCCGCATGTGCAGACATCTCTGGAGAGAAGGGCGTTGACAGGATGATAGGAGTTTGTGGTCAGCGACCATAGACTTTACATTAAGGCCTGATTCACACGAACGTGTTAAACGTCGGCTGTCCCACAGGCCTATGTAATTCAATATGGCTGTTCACACAGCCGTTGTTTCAAAGGACCGTGTAAAGGGTCCGTGGGTAAATAGGACATGTCCTATCTTTTCACGCATCACGCATCCCTCTATAGACTCTCAACTATGGTGGATGCGTGACATCGCCTCCCAAAGCGCTGAGCACGGATGCACCTCGGACGTGAAAAAAGGCAGTTTTTCAAGTCCGAGATGCGCAGAGTTCGTGTAAATCAGGCCTAAGTGAGAATTTTACCTGCGTTTCTCTCTGGTTTCGATGCAGATTTTCCATTTTCATGTAGCCTAAAAGCATGTTCAGACGCTGCGGACAGGTTACATAGTTACATAGTTTGTACGGTTGAAAAAAGACACATGTCCATCAAGTTCAACCAAGGGATGGGAAAAGGGAAGTAAAAAATTTCTACACATAAGGGCTTATATTTTTTTGTTCTAGGAAATTATCTAAGCCTTTTTTAAAGCCATCTACTGTCCCTGCTGTGAGCGGCTCCTGCGGTCGGCTATTCCATAGATTCACAGTTCTCAAAATAAAGATTGAACCTTTTTTTCTCCAGACGGAGGGAGGTCCCCCTTGTTTTTTGAGGGGATTTTACATTGAACAGGATTTCACCATATTTTTTGTATGTGCCATTAATATATTTATATAAGTTAATCATGTCCCCCCTTAGTCGTCTTCTTTCAAGGCTAAATAGGTTTAATTCTTTTAATCCTTCCTCATAACTTAGATTCTCCATGCCCCTTATTAGCTTCGTTGCGCTTCTTTGTATTTTTTCTAACTCCAGGGCATCCTTTCTAAGAACTGGAGCCCAGAACTGAACTGCATATTCTAGATGAGGCCTCACTAATGCTTTGTAAAGTGGTAATATTATATCCCTGTCCCGCGAGTCCATGCCTCTTTTAATACACGACAATATCTTGCTGGCCCTTGAAGCAGCTGATTGACATTGCATGCTGTTATTTAGTTTATGATTTACAAGTACACCCAGATTCTTCTCAACAAGTGACTCCCCAGTGTAGCTCCTCCTAGGACATATGATGCATGAAGGTTGTTCGTACCCAGGTGCATAACTTTACATTTATCTACATTAAACCTCATTTGCCAAGTGGACGCCCAAACACTTAGTTTGTTTAAATCCGCTTGCAATTCACGAACATCTTCCATAGACTGAACATTACTACATAGCTTGGTGTCATCTGCAAAATTAGGAATAGTGGTATTAATCTCAACCTCTATATCATTAATAAATAAGTTGAATAATAGTTTTCCCAGCACGGAACCCTGTGGTACACCACTTATAACCGGGGACCATTCAGAGTAGGAATCATTGACCTCAACTCTCTGAATACGGTCCTAGAGCCAATTCTCAATCCAATAACAAACAATACTTTCTAAACCTATAGTCCTTAATTTACCCATTAGACGTCTATGAGGGACAGTGTCAAATACCTTTGCAAAGTCCAAAAACACTATATCCACAGCGGCCCCTCTGTCTAGGCTTCTGCTCACCTCTGCATAAAAACAAATCAGGTTGGTTTGACAGCTTCTGTCCTTAGTAAAACCATGCTGGCTGTCACTTATAATACTATTTTTTGTCACATAATCCTGTATATAGTCCTTCAATAGCCCCTGAAACATTTTCCCCACAATGGATGTTAAGCTTACTGGTCTATAATTACCCAGGGAAGACCTAGAGCCCTTTTTGAAGATAGGCACCATATTTGCCCTGCGCCTGTCCCTTGGCACGATACCAGTCACTAGAGAATCTCTAAATATTATGAAGAGGGGGACAGAAATAACTGAACTAAGCTCTTTAAGAACTCTAGGGTGTAACCCATCTGGTCCAAGGGCCTTGTGTACATTTATTTTGTTTAATTTAGCTTGGACCATCTCTACTTTCATCCAATTCAGTATATCAACTGATATATTAACAGCTCTGGCACCGGCTACATCAGCTGCTCTTTCTTCTGTTGTATATACAGAGCTGAAGAACCCATTTAGTAACTCTGCCTTCTCTTGATCCCCTGTGACCAACTGCTCCTTACCACTATCTAGGGGTCCAACATGTCCAGACCTTGGCTTTTTTGCATTCATATACTTGAAGAATTTTTGGGGATTTGTTTTACTATCCTTGGCCACCTGCCTTTCATTTTGCATTTTTGTTGATTTTATTACCTTTGTAAATTATAAAGAGCTAAATAAAATGTGTAAAAAGGCTACAGCTGTAGCCTCAGATTTGTATTTTTCAAATGCCCTTTTTTTGTCATGTATTGCCCTCTTTACAGAAGCCATGTTGGTTTTAATTTTAGTCGTTTATACTTGTTACCTATAGGAATAAATTTTGCACTAGAATTATCCAAAGTAGATTTGAAAATCTCCCATTTATCATTTGTACCATTATTTGACTTTAGTTATTCCCAGTCTATATCCTGAATTGCAGTCCTCAACCTGGGGAAATTGGCCTTCTTAAAATTAAGTGTTTTTGCCCTCCCAGCCTGTGTTGTTTTTTACAGTATATGTAAAATATAACTATATTGTGATCACTTTTACCGAGGTTTTCACGAACATTGACATTCCCAACAAGCTCTGCATTATTAGAAATGACCAGATCCAACAGAGCTTCACCTCTAGTCGGGTCTTCTACAAACTGGCCCATAAAATTTTCCTGCAACAGGTTCAAGAAATGTCTCCCCTTTGCAGTTGAAGCCGAACTATGACACCAATTAATATCCCGGTAATTAAAATCTCCCATTATCACTACTGTACCCGCCTGTGCAGCCCGCTCCATCTGTTTATATAGCTGACCTTCCATCTCCTCAGTTATATTAGGGGGTCTATAGATTACACCAAAAGTAATTTTTTCAGTGTTTACCTCCGTTTGTAATTCCACCCACAAGGTTTCAACCTCCTCACAATCTTCACCCTCTAATGTCTCTTTCACACTCACCTTCATATCACTTCTCACATACAGACATACACCACCACCTTTCCTATTCGCCCTATCTTTCCGAAACAGTGTAAAACCCTGTAGATTTACAGCCCAGTCATGTGAAGAGTCTAGCCATGTTTCAGCAACACCAACTATATCTATATTTTCTTCCAGTACCACGGCCTCCAGCTCCCCCATTTTGCTTGCTAGACTTCTGGCATTTGTGAACATACACTTTAACTTGCCTTTAAATGTTTCACTTTCAGTATCAGAAATGTGATTATTTGACATTATTTGGGCATTTTTATTCTCACTGCTGTTTTGTAGCGAAAGTATCTATTTATCTTGTTGCCTAGTCCTCTCCCCACAGTCTGTTTATCCCCCACCAATATAGTCTGACCCCTCTCTAACCTAACTAGCCCTTTATTTTCTACATTGCCCTCCCTCCTCAGCCCTAGTTTAAATACTTTGCCACTCCAGCTAGAATTCTCTCCCCAAGCACTGCGGACCCCCTTCCATTTAGGTGCAAATCATCTGCAGAATACAGTTTGTACCCCAATGAAAAGTCAGCCCAGTGCTCTAGGTACCCAAAGCCTTCTTCTCTACACCAAGACTTAAGCGATGCATTTAACTCCCTGAGCTCGCGCTGTCTTTCCTGTGATGCGCATGGCACAGGCAGTATTCCTGAGAATACTACTTTAGAGGTCCTTCCCTTCAGCTTGTAGACTAGTTCTTTAAAATTATTTTTAAGGCTCCTCCACCTACCATTTATTCTGTCGTTGGTACCCACATGGACCACAACAGCTGGATCATCACCAGCCCCTCCCAGCAATTTATCCACCCGTTCCACCAAACCATTCGGTTGAAGCGGTCTTGGCGACAAATTATTCTATCCGTCTTTCTGATTATAGAATCCCCTACAACTATCAATTGTCTTGCCTTACCTGCATTACCATCCCGCAAACTACTAGCCGGGCTGTTCTCCTGGCTGTTAGGGAGATCAGCATCCACTAGGGCTGCCATTTCTGAGACCGACACCCTCGCATCATCACTCAACTTGGTAATTTTGCTTAGAATATCAGAAACAGGATTGGCCTTCTTTTTCTTGGACCCCTTTCTATTGCCCCTAACTACATTAACCCAGCTACTTGCCTGATCCTGCTGACCCATGTCTTCACCCTCCAGATCTACCCCACTAACTGCTTGTTCCGTCAGCAGCATGCTCCGCTCAAGATTGTCTATCGTCCTCAGTGTTGCATTCTGCTCCTCCAGATCTCTAATGTGAGCTTCCAGGAGACCAACATGCTCATATCTGCCACAGAGGTATTCATCCTGGAACTCCGGCTCCAGTCGTGCATGCATATGGCAAACTGTGCACTGAAGAAAACCTCCAATCTTGCTGTCCATTATCCCAGTTACAAAAAAACTGTGAACAATTGTCAAAGTAAAAGAAAAGAAGAGTACTTACAGGGACTTTAACTCCTCTTTTTAACTCTGATTTTATAACTCCACTTATATCACAAGCCACTTAATTCAGCTAGCTCAGAACAGAGCAAGTTGTAGTGGAAATCCGCATCAGACTTTTTTTTCTATGGTTTCTATAGCTTTTAAGTGCAGACGTTGCAGAAAACAACGGTGCGGAAAATAGCTTACACTGAAGAATTTACATTTTGTGCAGGCTAAGTCTGTTGCAGAAAAGCAGTGCAATGCAAAGACTTAAACTGAAGTCCACTGCGACTTGACCCATTCATCTAAAAAAAAATGAAATGTGAACAAGCAAGCACTCGTGTAGTGCTATAGGTGATGTCTATGTCTATCTAAATATCTATTTGACACAGCAAGTGATAACAACCCTACAATCTAATATGAAAACACTATTCGGCATGTACGCCAGGTGTATATGCTGAATGTATAGCTCAGACATATGCAGCCATATGCCATACAGTTGGATATGTCTGCCATTGAATCCCGATGTTATAAAATTATACTGCAGTATATAAATTTTCTACGGGATGCCGCTGTATTGAAAGGCATAGTCAAATACGTTTTCCACTACAGTGGGAAAAAAACGATGCCAATCCATATATTGTGTATAAATAGTTTATATAAAAGATGGAAATCAATAAACTGTATCCCCACGATACAGCACTGTAAAACTATGGATATAAAGTCTAATGGATCTTACTATATCAAAATTGTGGTGATTACTCATTCATTCACGATCAAATAATAAATTGTTCGTAAATTTTACTTGTATACAGTAAAAATAACCCTAAAGCATTGATAGAGTTACAGTGGGCCCCACTCCACTACAATGAATGTATGTCAAATTAGGTCACAGGATCACACCATAACAGGCGACATTAGTGGCATATGCAGGATTTCAGATCTACAAGGTGGGCTGTGTGGCACTATCTACAAGGTGGGGGGGCTGTATGGCCCTACCTACAAGATGGGGTGTGTGGCACTATCTACAAGGGGGTGTGGCCCTATCTACAAGGAGTGCTGTGTGACACTATCTGCAAGGTGGGGATGTGTGGCATTATCCACAAAATGGGGTGTGTGGCACTATCTACAAGGGGGCTCTGTGGCACTATGTAAAAGGGGGGCTCTGGCACTATCTACAAGGGCATTTGTGTGGTAGTATCTACAAGGGGGCTGTAAGGTACTATCTACAAGGCGGGCTGTGTGGCACTATCAACAATGGGGCTGTGTGTGGCACGAACTACAAGGAGGGCTGTGTTGCACTATCTGCAAGGGGGGCTGTGAGTGGCACTATCTACAAAGGGGGTTTTGTGTGGCAGTATCTACAGAGGGCTGTGTGTGGCACTATCTACAAGGGGCTCTGTGTGGCACTATGTACGGGGGTCACTGTGGCACTATCTACAGGGGGCACAAGGGGGTATTATTACTGTGTGAGGGCACGGTTACTGATGGGGCACTTTTACTGTATTGGGCACTAAGGGATCATTATTACTAGCTGGGGCACTGTGGATTATGAGTTTGTTTTTATTTAGAGGATGGGGTAACAGTGGGGAGGGTGCTGGACAAGCGAGAAACCAACATGTCTGTGTGTCAAATTCTGCAGAGACGAGTTGTGGCTGGAATAAGTCGTCACAGTGGTCTGGGCCGAATGGAGAAAAAAAGGGAAAGCGAATGTCTCTAATCAGAGAAAACATCACCTGTGAGTCACTGGATATAAATGTGTTGCAATCACTTATATTGTTTGCAAAGCTCCTGTGTATAACTGGCATCTGCCACTGGTCACTATATGGTGGTAATATTGGTCTGTGTATATTGGTTTTTAATAAGTCACTGTATGGGGGTATTATTCAGTCACTATGTTGTTATGGTGGGCGGTATTATTTGGACCTTATATTATGTTATTATTGGTAATAGTGGTCTTATAATAGTGAGTTGTGTTCAGTAACAGTATGCAGGTAATATTTAATCTGGTATAGTGGTATTATTTAATAACTGTATATGTATATACCGTAGATATTTTTTTTGTGTGAGAGGGGTACCTTTTTTGGGGGGCTTGTAACATTCCTAGACGTGCCTGAAATCAGCGATGCAGTTCTCTGTACACTGTCTTCTAAATTGATAGCATTATTGATACAATAATTCAGCATTTGGGTCCCCACTTTTAACTTTGCCCAGGGCCACACTTTGTCTAAAGCTAAGCCTGACTCAGTTACACACAGTGAGCCAGTACTGCCTTGCAAATCTATTTAAAGACATTAGCTGAGCATCCCAAGTCCTTTCTCATTGAACATAAGATGCCTGTGATTCTACTGTATGTCTGTGAGTTTTTGCAAAAGATTTTCCATGCTAATAATAGTCAACCTAAATCTTGTAACTTTGTCTTTCACTTTATTGATGTGTCTTAAATTGTTCCTGTGAGAAAAATGTGAGCATTATTTAACTGCACTGAAGCAACCAAAGAGCCCTGGGGTAAGCCACTATTCATCCAGTCCTGTGCAAGTTGCTGCTATCACAAAGAAAATATGACAATGACGTTGCAAATGTCACTCTTTGCCAGTTTGGGGACTGCTTACATGTAATAGAGACGTACTGTGAGTCACTTATTAGATTGTTGCAGTCATAATAGGCAAAATAATGTAAGATCACCCAAAATAAATATTACGAGGAAAGTTTAATTTTTCTTAGGTGATTACATAAACCATGTGACCTTCAAATTATGTTATGGGAAACAAATACAGAGCAGTCCAGTCTTTCATTTTGTCAGTGAAAATCTTGAATTTACCATTTCTTTCGTTTGAATATTGATTTCAAAGCTTCTGAGCAGCAAGATCACTGTTAACCATTTACCTGAAAAGGCTATATCTTATACATACTAGCAGGGAAGCAGTTTAGTAGCCGAGGACGTATGTGATACATATATGATTACTACTAAAAGCCCTAGCTTAGGCCTTATTCACACGAACGTGTGTTTTTTGCGCGTTGCAGTTTCGTGTGTCATCAGTGTTTGCTGCGTGGCTGCGTGATTTTCACGCATATGCCATCCTTATGACACGCGGTTTTGATGTTTAGAAAAAGAAAAGAAGGAAGTGCTTTTATTTTTTCCTTCATTTCTTTATCTACTGTTGCGTGAATCATGCGCGACACACGGAAGTGCTTCCGTGTGCTGCGCGTGATTTTCACGCACCCATCGACTTCAATGGGTGCGTGATGCGCGAAAAATGCCCAAGCATAGGACATGTCGTGAATTTTACGCAGCGGACACACGCTGCGTGAAAATCATGGAATGTCTGAACGGCCCCATTGACTAACATAGGTCCGTGTGACGCGTGTGATTTTCATGCGCGTATCACGGACGTTAAACACGTTCGCGTGAATAAGGCCTTAGGCTGAATTGTGGCTTTAATACAAGAACCAGGATCACAGTTCTATGAAACGATCTAGTCCAAGCTAGAGCAGGTTGAAGTGGGACAGGCATATACTGAACTTCCAACTTTGACTTCAGGCCGTGTAAAGCAGAGAGGAGCTAGAAGAGGTCGTGCTGACAGCGTGTAGAAATCTGTGATCCTCCTCCTGTCCCTGTGTGGCTTCAGTTGACCCCAGGGGGAGGGATTACATGAATTTTTGCTAATGTTATTACCCCCTTATCAATCAGAAAGCCTACGTGCTCTCTGAATGTCATATGCAGGGGGGTCTTATTTTCCAGAAAAGGAGTGAGAACATGAGCAGTAGCTCATCTAATCACTCCTCTATGACTAATTAGGCCAAATACAGTTGCATCACACACATGAACAAACACAAATGCTGACCGCTTCTCTGCCGTTCCACATTACATTCATAGCAATAAATATTGTAAAGACAGAAGGAGTGACTCATATATTTCTGACGTATGAAAGAGATTTCCTCTGGCTGTCGTAAAGGTTCTTTTGCATTTAGTTCCACAGAAAAAAGGAAATGTATCACTTATATTTTTTTCCAAATTAAAAAACATATTGTTTCACTATCTGGTTTTAATCTGGTTTTATTTTTTGATTATAGATTTTTTTTATTCTATTTTCTGTAACATGATTATGTGGGCAGCCATCTTGCCTGAGCTGCTGTTAACAGCATTTATAAATATTGCAGCAGCCACATGGACCATAGGAACCTGTAAAACAGGAGGTTTGTCTTCTATGGGAGAGTTTTCTAGACATGCGCTGTGATCTGTGCAAAATGTAATAGAAAGGGAGCGGTGTCCATCACCTATTGTCAATGATGGGTTCTGGGTTATCTATATAGAGGTGTTGTCTTTCATTGTTATCCTGCCTGTGATGATATTGAGATGACTGCTGAGAAGTGATCCCTAGAGATCAGAAAGTGCAAGTGTATTGTGAGGCTCAGTGGTCAGAGTTAAAACTACAGGATTTTTGGATTATTTTTTTAATATAATTACATAGAAAAAAAAAATTATTTAAAAAATATATTCCTGACAGAGCCTTATTTTTCAAATCTGACATGTGTCACTTTATGTGGTAATAACTTTGGAATTCTTTTTACCTGTCCAAGCGATTCTGAGACTGTTTTCTCGTGACACATTGGACTTTATGTTAGTGGTAAAATTTGGTCGATACATTCAGTATTTAATTGTGAAAAACACCAAAATGTAGTAAAAAACTGCAAAAATTAGAATTTTTATAAATTTAAATGTATCTGCTTGTAAGACAGGCAGATATACCACACAAAAAAAATAGTTGCTAATTTGCATTTCCCATATGTTTACTTTAGATTGGCATCATTTTATAACTTTTAATTTTCTGGGACGTTACAAGGTTTACAACTTTAGCAGAAATTTCTCACAATTTTAAGAAAATGTCAAAAGACTGTTTTTTTAGGGACCAGTTCATTTCAAGTGGCTTTGAGTGGCCCATACTTTACAAACCCCCATAAATCACTCTATTGTAAAAATTGCACCCTCAAAGTATTCAAAACAGCATTTAGAAAGTTTCTTAACCCTTTAGGCGTTTAACAGGAATTAAAGCAAAGTAGAGGTGAAATTTACAAATTAAATTTTTTTACAGAAATTCATTTTTAATCATTTTTTTTCTGTAACATAGAAGGTTTTACCAGAGAAATAAAACTAAAAATGTGTTACCCAGATTCTGCCCTTTTTATGAATATCCCACATGTGGCCCTAGTGTGCCGAAGCCTGAAGCACAGGCCTTAGAAGCAAAAGGAGCACCTAGTGGCTTTTGGGGCCGCCTTTCTATTGAATTATAGTTTAGGCACCATGCCAGGTTTGAAGAGGTCTTGTGGTACCAAAACAAAGGAAACACCCCAAAACATACCCCATTTCGGAAACTGCACCCCACAAGGCATTCATCTAGGTGTGTAAAGAGCATTTCGATCCCACAGGTGTTTCATAGATTTTATTAGAATTGGGCTGTGAAAATGAAAAATTTAATGGTTTCCAATAAAATGTAGAATTTTTTTCATTTCTACAAGAACTAAATGAGAAAAAGAAACCCTACATGTGTAAAACAATTTCTCCCGAGTACAGCAATACCCCATATGTGGTCATAAACAGCTGTTTGGACACCTCGCAGGGCTCAGAAGTGAAGGAGTGCCATTTATGGAGCTTACATTTTGCTGGAGTGTTTTATGGAGGCCATGTTGCATTTGCAAAGCCCCTGAGGGGCCAAAACTCTAGAAACCCCCCACAAGTGACCCTATTTGGAAAACTATACCCCTCAAGGAAATTATCTAGGGGTATAGTGGGCATTTTGACCCCACAGTTTTTTTACAGAAATTCTTGGAAGTAGGAAGTGAAAATGAAAATCGACTTTTTTTTTTCCAATAAAATGTAAGTTTAACTAACTCTTTCTAATTTCCACAAGAACTAACAGGAGAAAAATCACCCCAAGATTTGTAAAGCACTTTCTCCCGAGTATGACAATTCCCCATACCTGGTCATAAACTGCTGTTTGGACACATGGTAGGGCTCAGAAAGGTGCGCCATTTGGCTTTTGGAATGGTTTCTGGGCACCATGTCGCATTTGCTGAGCCACTGTAGTACTAGTTTAGTGGAAACACCCCAAAATTGGCTCTATTTGGGAAACTACACCCCTTGAGGTATCGGTATAGTGTCAATTTTGATACCAAAAGGTTTTTTGCACAATTCATTAGAATTAAGCAGTGAAAATGAAAAAACTATTTTTTTTCCAATAAGATCTAGTGTAGATCAACATTTTTCATTTTCACAAGGAACAAAGAAGAAAAAGCACTCCAACATTTGTAAAGCAATTTCTCTCGAGTATGGTAATACCCCATATGTGGTTATAAACTGCTGTTTGGACATATGGGAGGGTTCAGAAGAAAGGGAGTGGTATTTGACTTTTGGAGGATTTTGCTGGAATGGTTTGCGGACACCATGTCGCAGTTGCAAAATCCCTCATGTACCAAAAAAAAAGTGACCCCCCATTTTAGAAACTACACACTGAAGTCATTTATTAAGGGGTGTAGTGAGCATTTAGACCCCACAGGTGTTTTTCAGAAATTATTAAGCAGTGGATGATGAAAAGTGAAAATTAAAAATGTGTCCACAGATATGCCAATTCACCGCACAATATGTTGTGCCCAGCTTGTACCACTGGAGAATCTTACACCATAAATTGTTAAGCGGGTTCTCCCGGGTATGACAATGCCTTACATGTGAACATAAACTACTGTTTGGGCACACTGTAGGGCTTAGAACGGAAGGGGCGCCATTTGGATTTTGCTGTGGAGTAGTTTTGTTTGAGTCTTACTGGTATTTCAGTTTATAATATGGGGGCATATGTAATCTGTGCGGTGTACATCAGGGCATAATAAGAGGGTATAATAATGGGGTAAATAATACAATTATCCATGGATGTGTGGTCCGATGTGAAGCAATCCATTATCCACAGGCCAGTGTCGCACTGATAAACGGTATTCTTACTTATCCGCCTTTAGTAGCACTCTGCACCTTTTGTGGGAAATTTTGCTCGGAAAGAGTTGCGCTGGTATAATACGGGCACCCTCGCTTCCAGCAGATGTGCTTTGTCCCTTCCCATCCTTGTTCCTAAATTCTAGGGCCCTGAAACTGAAGGAAAGTTCCCCTCAGGCCTGCACATTGGGATGTTTTTTCATCACCACATTACTAGTGCTATAAATGTTTTATTTTTCGGTTCATGGACCTGTGTGAGGACTTGTTTTTTGCGAGACAAGAATTTTAGATTTTATTCGTACAATTTTGGGAAATATATGACTTTTTGATCACTTTTTAAAACAAAGAATTCTGGAATTTTTTTTACAGATTTTTTTTTTTCAGCATTCACCGTACGCCTTAAATTACATGTTAACTTTATTCTGCGGGTCGGTACGATGATGGAAATACCAAATTTATATAGTTTTTTTTATGTGTTGCAGCTTTTGCACAATAAAACCCTTTTTTTAAAACAATAATTTGTTTTCTGTGTCGCCATATTCTAAGACCCAGAACGTTTTCATTTTTGCATGAACAAAGCTGTGTCAGGAAATTTTTGTGGGACGGGCTGTCATTTTTATTGGTACAATTTTGGGGTAAGGCTATGTTCACACGCAGTGAGCCAAGACGTCTGAAAATACGGAGCTGTTTTCAGGCGAAAACAGCTCCTGATTTTCAGACTTTTTTTAACAACTCGCGTTTTTCATGGCGTTTTTTTACTCCGTTTTTCAATGGAGTCCATGAAAAACGCCTTCAAATACGTCCCAAGAAGTGTCCTGCACTTCTTTTGACAAGCCGCCATTTTACGCGCCGTATTTTGACAGCGACGCTTAAGTAAAGGCTCGTGGGAACAGAACATCAGAATTCCCATTGAAAGCAATGGGCAGATGTTTGTAGGCGTATTAGGGGCGTTTTTTCAGGCGTAAATCGAGGCGTGAAATGCCCGAATTACATCTGAAAACACTGCATGTGAACATACCCTAAATGTGAATTTTTGATCACTTTTATTCCATCTTTGTACAGTGAAGGAAATAAGTATTTGATCCCTTGCTGATTTTGTAAGTTTGCCCACTGTCAAAGTCATGAACAGTCTAGAATTTTTAGGCTAGGTTAATTTTACCAGTGAGAGATAGATTACATTAAAAAAAAAACTGAAAATCACATAGTCAAAATTATATATATTTATTTGCATTTTGCACAGAGAAATAAGTATTTGATCCCCTACCAACCATTAAGAGTTTAGCCTCCTCCAGACCAGTTACACACTCCAAATCAACTTGGTGCCTGCATTAAAGACAACTGTCTTAAATGGTCACCTGTATAAAAGACTCCTGTCCACAGACTCAATTAATCAGTCTGACTCTAACCTCTACAACATGGGCAAGACCAAAGAGTTTTCTAAGGATGACAGGGACAAGATCATAAACCTGCACAAGGCTGGAATGGGCTACAAAACCATAAGTAAGACGCTGGGTGAGAAGGAGACAACTGTTGGTGCAATAGTAAGAAAATGGAAGACATACAAAATGACTGTCAATCGACATCGATCTGGGGCTCCATGCAAAATCTCACCTCGTGGGGTATCCTTGATCCTGAGGAAGGTGAGAGCTCAGCCGTAAACTACACGGGGGGAACTTGTTAATGATCTCAAGGCAGCTGGGACCACAGTCACCAAGAAAACCATTGGTAACACATTACGCCGTAATGGATTAAAATCCTGCAGTGCCCGCAAGGTCCCCCTGCTCAAGAAGGCACATGTACAGGCCCATCTGAAGTTTGCAAATGAACATCTGGATGATTCTGAGAGTGATTGGGAGAAGGTGCTGTGGTCAGATGAGACTAAAATTGAGCTCTTTGGCATTAACTCAACTCGCCGTGTTTGGAGGAAGAGAAATGCTGCCTATGACCCAAAGAACACCATCCCCACTGTCAAGCATGGAGGTGGAAACATTATGTTTTGGGGGTGTTTCTCTGCTAAGGGCACAGGACTACTTCACTGCATCAATGGGAGAATCGATGGAGCCATGTACCGTCAAATCCTGAGTGACAACCTCCTTCCCTCCACCAGGACATTTAAAACGGCTCGTGGCTGGGTCTTCCAGCACAATGACCCGAAACATACAGCCAAGGCAACAAAGGAGTGGCTCAAAAAGAAGCACATTAAGGTCATGGAGTGGCCTAGCCAGTCTCCAGACCTTAATCCCATCGAAAACTTATGGAGGGAGCTGAAGATCCGAGTTGCCAAGCGACAGCCTCGAAATCTTAATGATTTACAGATGATCTGCAAAGAGGAGTGGGCCAAAATTCCATCTAACATGTGTGCAAACCTCATCATCAACTACAAAAAAACGTCTGACTGCTCTGCTTGCCAACAAGGGTTTTGCCACCAAGTATTAAGTCTTGTTTGCCAAAGGGATCAAATACTTATTTCTCTGTGCAAAATGCAAATAAATATATATAATTTTGACAATGTGATTTTCATTTTTTTTTTTCATATAATCTATCTCTCACTGGTAAAATTAACCTAGCCTACAAATTCTAGACTGTTCATGTCTTTGACAGTGGGCAAACTTACAAAATCAGCAAGGGATCAAATACTTATTTCCTCCACTGTATGTGTATTAGAGATGTCAGTTATCTCTGACAGCAAGCCTATGAGGACCTGCCGGAGTTGGGTCCTCATAGGCTTCTGTACAAGGCAGACACAGAGGTCATTGTTAGGCTTCCGTTTGCCATACCAACCATCGGCACCCCATCGATCACGTCGCTGGAGTGCAGGTCGGCTAAAAACCCCTCAGATGCTGCGATCGCTATTGAGCGCAGCATCTGAGGGGTTAATCGGCCGGATCAGAGACTTGCCATTACAGCAGGGTGTCAGCTGTAACATACAGCTGACACCCGACGGTGATGGTACAGGCTCAGCTTCTGAGCCCGGACTATCACTGCGCCGTAATGTTACTGCGGCTTTCAGGAACAACTTCCCGGCAGCGCCATATGTATACGGCGGATGTCGGGTAGGGGTTAGCATAAAAACTTAGGGATTTGTGATAATGGATTAGAATCAGGGTTCAAATAGGGGAAGGAAAATTATATACATATAATCCCCAATTTAATTTGCAGGCAAAAACTAGTTATCCCTTTCCTGCGGTTTTGGCGTTTCCTAAACACAGAACAGTGAAATAAAACATGTATGGTTTATGTGAATGCCTCACATATTACCGTTTTTTGCAGAGCGCATTTTGTTTGCATAAGGAGTATGCTTTAGTATGCATTTTAGTTGCAAATTAGAATTTTCATTCAATTTCTGCTTAAATTTGCTGTTTGATGCAAAGTTAAGTAAAGGTAGTTGTGTGTATAAATGATTACGTTTTTTTTTTTTTTATACACAGTATGCTGTGTGCTCTCAAAATATATATTTTATTACCTTTGTGCATGAAGGCCAAATACTGCATGGTCTCTGTTTCACCGTTTCAGCACAAGCTTTTGGTGATGTAGATGCATGTGGTATACATGACCTTTGCACATCTCGATAAATTATGTTTACATTGTCTTTGTGTGTAAAACTCCGCTTGTAGGATTTAATGCATTTTTTTTTATATAATTCAGCACACCAAGACAACGGCAATTGTAAGGTTGTCTGCTTTCAGGATATATAAGTGGGAGTGCACTCCCTTTTCAAAGTGTGTAATCCCTGTGTTTTATAGGTTGTTACTTTTTTAAATTTCCAACATAATACCAGATTTTTTGTCTCTCATGTTCTGGTGATTTTATGATATTTTCATGTAGACATAAGTGGTCTGTATGAACTCTGCACATCTTCAATATTTATTTTTAGGTGGTTATATGTGTCTGATTTCCCACTTGGGTCACACTGTTAGCCACAAATATAAATTTTCATGCATTGTTTTATGAATAATTACACTTTCGTGCAAAATTGCATGATGGTCCCAGTGTGTATAAAGTGCTGAGTGTCATTTTGACAACGTGTCTGGTTTCTACTATCAGAAAATACATTGGCATGAGGCTTTAGTATGTTTTTATTTTATTTTATCTTTTACATTTTATATGTGCAACAGTGCATGTAAAAAGTGTGAAATTAGTTCTGGCTACCAGAGGTGGAAAATGTTTTTAACCACAACCTGACATTGAAAATGTTAAGGGAGATTTAAGTAAAGATGGACACTTGACGTCAGCAGATAAAATTCCTAAAGTTTTTTTATTTCTCATGCAAATATCTAGGACATCAAAAAATGTTCACGCATAGCTATTAACCGATTACAGTACATATTAGCTGTGTAGCATAAAGGGCACAAACGAGTTGGCATGATGAATCCAGTAACTATATTATTTCAGTCATGATCAGTCCTCAGCACAGAAGCATGGACTCATTGTGTTACTATTGGATATGACTAGACTAAACTACGGGACAGAGTCTAAGGGATTTATCAATCTTCACCTTAAAACTCTCCCCATGGGGGGGTATGGACTTTGCACAGGGCATCCCCAGGTCATGTTCCCGAAAAAGTGTACAACAGCAACCGCTGATGACTTGCAGATGGTGTTTCCAAGGAACATATAAATAGAAACATGGTCGTACAAATTCAAGGTTAGGGCTAGAAGAGTTCAAGATTAAAATCAGGGCAGGCAGTGATCCAAAGGCAGGGTCAGGAAACAGTCCAGGTCAAGTGCAAAATAGAAAACAAACACCTTCACAAATGAAAAGGAACCAAGGAACCTTGTTTATATAATCAGAGGTGATCAACCACAAGCTCAGCACTGACCAGCTGACATTGGTCCGTCCCTTTATGTTGGAGCAGAGCTCGCATGGGCATCCCTATGGAGAGGCTGGCAGAGACAGCAAGATAACAAGAGTGACATCAGGTATGGGCAGCGGCTGGTATCCTTTTCTAATTTCATCCAGGAGAAACAGAGTAGTAGGGTAGTCACGAGATTCCAAAAAATATTACATTCCTGCCCTGCGAAGAGTACAAGAGGCTGTGCCTGGTAAAAAAATGTAGAGGTCTCAGTGCTTATAGGAGGCTGATCAGAAGGAAGTTGTGTCACAGAACCATAGTAGGGAGATGTGAACCCTCTGTATTGCTAATGGATTTGGCTTGGGGATAATCCAGGGAACGGAATCTAAGGGATTCCCAGGTTCTCACCCTTTAAGACCTATACAGGAATCTGGACTTGACTGCGGAGAATCCCCAGGTCGCTACCCGGCTAGAGTCTCCATTAGCAATGGCTGACACGTGCAGAAATTGGGACACCGATTTGGGTAACAAGGCCAGATGAGGTCATGGCAAAGGCAATACGGTCAATACGTAGACACTGGCAGAAGGTCAGTGCAGGCAGCAAATAATAGACGTAGTCAGGAAACATATATATATGCAAAAAATGGAGCTTAAAAAAATAGCACTGCTAACATCCAATACAGGAGAACCCATTAGTTCAAAACAAGACTACATTTATTAGAACAAACATAAAATGGACTACGCATTTCTACGCCGACTCGGCGTCTTCATCAGGTCAAATACAAATGAGAGAAATAACAAACTGCTTAAATAATAATTAGCAGTGCAATCAGAAAACACACTGAACATCCTTATTGGATGTTAGCAGCGCTATTTTTTGAAGCTCCATTTTTTGCATATACACTACCGTTCAAAAGTTTAGGGTTACTTAGAAATTTCCTTATTTTTTAAAGAAAAGCACAGTTTTTTTTCAATGAAGATAACATTAAATTAATAAGAAATACACTCTATACATTGTTAATGTGCTAAATGACTATTCTAGCTGCAAACGTCTGTTTTTTAATGCAATATCTACATAGGTGTATAGAGGCCCATTTCCAGCAACCATCACTCCAGTGTTCTAATGGTACATTGTGTCTGCTAACTGTGTTAGAAGGCTAATGGATGATTAGAAAACACTTGAAAACCCTTGTGCAATTATGTTAGCACCACTGTAAACAGTTTTGCTGTTTAGAGGAGCTATAAAACTGACCTTCCTTTGAGCTAGTTGAGAATCTGGAGCATTACATTTGTGGGTTTGATTAAACTCTCAAAATGGCTGGAAAAAGAGAGCTTTCATGTGAAACTCGACAGTCTATTCTTGTTCTTAGAAATGAAGGCTATTCCATGCGAGAAATTGCCAAGAAACTGAAGATTTCCTACAACGGTGTGTACTACTCCCTTCAGAGGACAGCACACACAGGCTCTAACCAGAGTAGAAAGAGAAGTGGGAGGCCCCGCTGCTCAACTGAGCAACAAGACAAGTACATTAGAGTCTCTAGTTTGAGAAATAGACGCCTCACAGGTCCTCAACTGGCAGCTTCATTAAATAGTACCCGCAAAAGGCCAGTGTCGACGTCTACACTGAAGAGGTGACTCCGGGATGCTGGCCTTCAGGGCAGAGTGGCAAAGAAAAAGCCATATCTGAGACTGGCTAATAAAAGGAAATTATTAATATGGGCAAAAGCACATAGACATTGGACAGAGGAAGATTGGAAAAAAGTGTTATGGACAGACGAATCAAAGTTTGAGGTGTTTGGATCACACAGAAGAACATTTGTGAGACGCAGAACAACTGAAAAGATGCTGGAAGAGTGCCTGACGCCATCTGTCAAACGTGGTGGAGGTAATTTGATGGTCTGGGGTTGCTTTGGTGCTGGTAAAGTGGGAGATTTGTACAAGGTAAAAGGGATTTTGAATAAGGAAGGCTATCACTCCATTTTGCAACGCCATGCCATACCCTGTGGACAGAGCTTGATTGGAGCCAATTTCATCCTACAACAGGACAATGACCCAAAGCACATCTCCAAATTATGCAAGAACTATTTAGGGAAGAAGCAGGCAGCTGGTATTCTATCTGTAATGGAGTGGCCAGCGCAGTCACCAGATCTCAACCCCATAGAGCTGTTGTGGGAGCAGCTTGACCGTATGGTACGCAAGAAGTGCCCATCAAGCCAATCCAACTTGTGGGAGGGCCTTCTGGAAGCATGGGGTGAAATTTCTCCCGATTACCTCAGTAATTTAACAGCTAGAATGCCAAAGGTCTGCAATGCTGTAATTGCTGCAAATGGAGCATTCTTTGACGAAAGCAAAGTTTGAAGGAGAAAATTATTATTTCAAATAAAAATCATTATTTCTAACCTTTTCTAGTCCTTTTGCAACTCATTTGATAAATATAAGTGTGAGTTTTCATGGAAAACACAAAATTGTCTGGGTGACCCCAAACTTTTGAACGGTAGTGTATATATATACCCAGCGGTTCCCCTATTCAGGTGGCCGGTGCTTCTAACCAAGCTGCAGCTTCATCCTATACATATGTACCATTGTTGTGCTTGTTGCAGCACAACTCCAATAGGTAAGCAGTTATCAATTCATATTGTCTTGCTCTACATATACCAAATGTGACCTGCACCATGTTGGCGCCGTGTGTTTTTTAACTCTCTCTCCAGGTAGTCAGGAAACAAGCCTGGTCAATATCAGGAATCCAAAACAGAAGTACACGAATGCAAACAACCTGGAAAAAAAATCTAAAAACTGTTCTGGCACGGCACGACCACAGCAAGGAAGTGAGAGTAGAACACAGTGGAGCATGTGGAGCTGAACCACACGATCAGCTCTATTTATGTTTGGTTTGACCTGTACTGATCAAATATTGATGTCCCATCCTCAGAATAGACCGTCAATGTTAAGGTAGCCATACACATTAATATAAATATTAATCAAAACGGCCGATTTCAGCCAAAAATAATCGTGTTTTAGTCAACCGATGACAGGCCACCATCGTCTGGAAAGAAGTCGGCCATGATACAAATTTTCGTCTGGTAGTCGGTAGTACTTGACTGTATATAATGCTCTTGGCTGTTGCATGAATGATTGTTCCCTGGAGAACATCCCCGACTTAAAGATTATTCATCCTTTGCCCTGTGCCATTGACCATGTACAGTATGGCCGTTTGAATGACTATAATAGGCAATAGGGACTAAAAATTATATATCTGCATCGGCATAATGATCATTAACGGATTGTTCAACAGTTGCTTGACAATCAACCTACTTCTATCTAATGTGAATGGCCACCTTTATAGTCCCCTTTAACTTAGAAAAATAACCCTTGGTACCACTTTATTAGCATATAAAAACTGAATAAATTATCCATATGATGGTAATGGATACATCTCCTAGTCACCAGGAGCAATAACATGGTTGACGTGACAGAAAAGGACAGTGAATAGCTACATTTCTTTGGAGCTCCTTGTCTTACAGCTGATAAAAGTGTTAGCTCTCTGCAGTAGAGTCACAGTTTGCTTGATGTGTCCCCTACTAGGTCAATCTCTTAGTACTGGTAGCACAACTAGTTTAATATCCCTTATAGCACGGGTGGACATACTATATCTGCTGCATGTGCAACTGCAAAGGGTCCCCTCAAAGAGAACGTGTCATCAAAAATGACCTATTATTTTAATCAAGTTTTTATGTTAAACATATTTTTTAAGAATTTTTGGTGATTTTTTTCATTTTTATTTTCATTGTCATTATTTATAATAAAAATAATCCTAAAATCTTGCAGTTTTCACTTTGGCCACTAAGCCTCACAATAGACTGACACTTCCTGTTCTGTAGAGATCACTTCTCAGCAGTCATCTCATTATCATCACAGGCAGGATTACAATGAAAGGTAACACCTAAATATAGATAACAAAGGATTCACTATTGGCAATAGGTGATGGACAACGCTCCCTCTCTATCCCTTCCTGCACAACAACCTCTGCCCAGGTCACAGAACATGCCTAGAAAACTCTCCCATAGAAGTCAATGGATTCCCTTCTTTTCACAGGTTCCTATGGTCCATGTGGCGGCTGTAAAGAACATCTCTAAATGCACTAAGTAGCAGCTCAGGCAAGATGGCTGCCCCCATAATTAAATTCAGAAAGTGGAATAAAAAAAAACTACAATCAAAAAATAAAAGCAAATCAGACAAAAAGATTTTGTTTCACTGTCTGGTTTTAATCATGAAAAAATAGTGGTGATACTTTTCCTTTAAGCAAGGGGCCCATCATCTCCTTTAGGTGTCCCTACAAATCAGATTAAAATTCTGTGCTGATAAATTTCATAATGTATCTTTATGTACGCCTGCTTCAGTTCATGCAGCTATAGAGTCCAATAATAAAATGGGCCCAGCATGGGCTGTATCTAGTTGTGGTCTGAAACTATTATTTGTGACAGTATCAGACAGTGCATGGACACACCCTATTGACATGGGAGAATGGTAGCAGCAAGTTATCAATTTATATATACATATCAAGGAGGAATAACAGGATTGCAAGTATATAATAAAAAATACATATCAGTAGAGATGACAAGTAAACAGGAAATCTCCACAACCCAGAACCCCAGTAATATAAGATTTTGGGAGTTGTGAGGGAGACCAAATCCCAGGCAAAAGTACATTTTCAGTTCATGCCCAGATACACACTTTTAGATGCCACTCCACAGGGTCAAAGTGAGAAACTTAGTGCATTAGAGTAGTAGGGCTTGTTGAGCTTACACATTACAAACATGTACAATATTAGATCAGGTTATAGTATGAGCTATCTGTTCACTCTGCTGCACTGCAAATTTAGCTACTAAAAAGGATATTGTTCCAGCTATTTAACTTGATCTCTCCTGACATATTTTCTTAGAACTCTGCTTTGTGCCGTTCCTCTGTTCCTTTTAGAATTAAAAAAAAAATTATAACTGGGTGATGCAATTCTCCTTGTCAAAGGGGCATGTCGTTATACAGTATTTCTCTGTCAACACTGATTGGACAATGTCAGTATGTGTAGGGGCACACCCCCAACTGGTAACTCCTATCAATTTATTCATAACTTTACATGAGGAATAACAGAGGAAGAGCTAAATGTAGATTTGTATTAATGTGTATAGGGGACATCTGTCAATCAGTGGAGAGGGGTGGAGCTAGTGGAAGTGGGCAGAGCTAGTAACATCTCATGAATATGCCAGACTCATCTCTGGTGCTGCTGACTAGACTCTGAATGTAGGTGCTCATAAAACGGTTTGCATTCGCACATAAGTGACAGACCACTGAAATCCGCATGTCTGTCACTATATTATGCTGCCCTTAGTAGGGGCAGCATAATGTGGATGACAGGTACCCTTTAATAAATGAAAGATGAAGTACCATAGCTGGGTCAGGTGTGAACAGAACCAGATTGCATGGGATAATGAGAGAGAAGACTCCAACATGCAGTGATGAGATCCGGGCGGTTCAGCCTGGTTTGCCCGAACCGGTTGTTAAAATGACAGCTGTTCACAGAATCGGGGTGAAGCGGGAACCTGGAACCAGTCCGCTGCACTCAATTGTATCCGTGTCCCTAGGACGCGGATACAATGGATTTGCCTAGTGCTGCCTTGGTGAGGCACACCTCTCTATTCGGCACTTTAGTGATGACGCAGTCGGCCCCGTGACTCCATTGTTCCGCTGCGTCGTTCCTCTGTATGAGGCTTGGCATCGCTGGAAGATGGCGCGGGAACAGGGACAGGTAAGCATAACATTTGTTTTTTTCTTACAGTAGGCAGTGTTGGGGTCGGTATCCACAGGGGACTATATAGGGGGCCCTATCTACAGGGTACTCTATAGGGGGCCCTATCTACAGGGTACTTTATAGGGGGCCCAATCTACAGAGGACTCTATAGGGGCCCTATCTACAGGGGACTCTATAGGGGGCCCTATATACAGGGGACTCTATAGGGGGCCCTATATACAGGGGACTCTATAGGGGCCCTATCTACAGGGGACTCTATAGGGGGCCCTATCTACAGGGGACTCTATAGGGGGCCCTATCTACAGGGGACTCTACAGGGGGCCCTATCTACAGGGGCACCATCTGCAGGGGACTTTATAGGGGGCCCTATCTACAGGGGACTCTACAGGGGCCCTATCTACAGGGGACTCTACCGGAGGACCCTATCTACAGGGGACTCTATGGGGGGCCCTGTCTACAGGGGACTCTATGGGGGGTCCTATTTACAGTCGGCCCTATCTACAGGGGGCCCTATCTACAGGGGGCACTATTTACAGCCTGTAGCCTACACGGGGCACTATCAACAGGGGCCACTATAGGGGCCACTATCTACAGGGGGCTCTATGGGGCACTATCTACAGAGGGCTCTATGGGGAGTACTATCTACAGAGGGCTCTATGGGGAGCACTATCTTCAGAAGGCTCTATGAGGGGCACGATCTACAGGGGGAACTGTGTGTGTGTGTGTGTGTGTGTGTGTGTGTGTGTGTATGTGTGTGTGTGTGTGTGTGTGTGTGTGTGTGTATGGTGCATTACTTTACAGTGTTTGACACAATTTTATTCATGGGCACAGTGTATGGTACTATTATATTCAAGGGCACAGTGTATGGTGCTATTATATTCAGGGGCACAACGTATAGCTCTATCATATTCAGGAGCATAGTGTATGATACTATTATATTAAGGGGCATAGAGTGTGGCACCATTAGAATTTTACCTTCGTTTATAGGTGCGGAAATATTGGAAAAGTGAGTAGCCAAAGACATCTGAGCAGCAAACTCTGCAGAAATGGGCCGTGGTGAGGGGGCGTCATTATAGAGGTTTGGACTGGATGGAAAAGAAAAGAGAAAAAGAACGACTCCAATCTGAGAAGATGCCACCTGTGAGTCACTAAATGTAAATGTTTGTTCTACATGTGACTGATTAGTACTGCAGTCACTGTATGATCTGCAGCAAGATGTTAGGTGTATCATTCTTTTTTTGTATAACAGCAACTCCCAGCATATCCTTACCATTTTTTAGGCCATACTGGGAGCTGTAGTTTTATGCCATGCAAAGTTATATGGCTGGGGTTAAACTGAATTCACAAATGATCTTTGTACTGAGCTGTATTTGTGCTTGTGCTGTATGTATGTACTGAGCTTGGTTCTGGTGCTGTATACATATATATGAGCTTGGTTCTGGAGTTATATACATCATAACAACCAAGCTCATTACATATATACTTCACCAAAGAGAAGCTCAGTACATATATACAGCACCAGTACAAAGATCAGTACATATATACAGCACCAGAACTAAGCTCAGTACATATAAACAGCACCAGAACTAAGCTCAGTACATATAAACAGCACCAGAACAAAGTTCACTACATAAATACAGTGCCAGAACCAAGCCTAGTACATAAATACAGTGCCAGAACCAAGCTCAGTACATAAATACAGTGCCAGAACCAAGCTCAGTACATAAATACAGTGCCAGAACCAAGCTCAGTACATAAATACAGCACAAGAACAAAGCTCAGTACATATATACAGCACCAGAACAAAGCTCAGTATATATATATAGTACTAGAACCAAGCTCAGTACATATTTACATCATAACAACCAAGTTAACATGTTGTTAAAAATTTGAATCCCACACCTGCCCAACATGTAGGCAAGACATTTAGAAAATATTTTAGAAAGTGAAATAAAATTATTATCTCATGAATGTCTTTTGGTATGATTTCCAATAGTTTGCACAACATGTCTTTGTTTTTGTCTTCTTAATGGCCTCCAAGCACTGGTTTCAAGTTTATATAAATCATTCTCACATTGTTTGAATTTTGGGAAGGTTAAGTCACCATTAAGAGGATCTGTAAGCTCTTCTGGAATGTCTGTTTTAGTAAATACTTGAATTCTCCATGAAATAACAAATAACAATAACATATTTTCTTAGAACTCTGTGCTATTTAAATTCCTCTGTTATTCCTCTTGCAAACATATTAATAAATTGACAATTGGGTGTTACCATTCCCCTCAATAAGGTGTGTCCCTACACAGACTGACATTGGCAGCACTGGTTGGTTTTTGATATGGTAACTATAGACAAAGGTTTTCCGCTTATCCATTTTGGAAGAGCCTATTGAACTAGTAATGGATTTAAAGATACAAAGAAATGCTTTATAGTTAGAAGGATAAAAAGTTAAATTAAATATATCACGAGGAAATTACATATTATTTAAACCATTTTTTTTTTACAAACATTTTCTAAAAAAATATAACCTAATGATTCATTAAAACTGTCCTTTAGTTAAGTTGGTCAGGAAGGTTAACACGATAAAAAAAAATGTCTAATACTGGATTAAAGTAATTTTATCTTGATATTACATTTTGTAATTTTTTTACCATTGTTTTTGCCGTTGGATGCTGTTAAAAGTAACATGGGAATACAAATATGCATTTGGAATCAATATTTAATTGTATTTCTTTTAAATTACTTGTGGTTTAGCACATTGTGGCTTGGAATGGTAATAGATACATAATTCATGTTATCCATTGTGGTGAAGGACCCAAACTTGAATTTTTTTTTACTTAGTATAGTATATAATTATTTTTAATGTCAAAGAAAAACATCAGGTCATGTATGAAGTTAAGAAGATGATAGACGCTATATTTAAATAACACATTGATGTGGGAAAATAAGTTTTTAGGAATTTATAACAAAATTCTCCACTTTAGAACTAGGCTTACATTTTCCAATCTATTTAGACTTTAACCCTTAAGGACTTTTTTTTTCTTTTAAAATTGATTCATTTTAAAAGCCATAACTTTTTTTATTTTTCCATCAATGTTGCAGCGTGAGGGCTTGTTTTTTGCAGGATGAGTTGTATTTTTCAATAGCACCATTTTGGGTCACAAATAATTTATTGATTAGCTTTTATTATTTTTTTGCGGAGAGGGAGAGTACAAAAAAAAAACAACAATTCCACCATTGTTTTTTGCAGGGTTTTTTCTCTGTTTACCGTGCAGTGAAAATAACAAGTTAGGCCTCGTTCACATCTGCATTGGGGTCCTGTTCTGAGTTTCCGTCAGAGCTTTCCATCAGAATGGGTCCCTGAACAGACACAAACTCACACAAACAGAAACCAGAGGTTTCCATTTCCATCACCATCGACTAAGCTATTGCTTACAGCAAAACGACGGGTCCGGTGCACAACAGAGACAAACAGAAACCATGGGGACCAAATACGTCACCTTTGCAATCAATGGTGATGAAAACGGAAACCTCTGGTTTCCGTTTGTGTCTGTTCAGGGTCCCGTTCTGATGGTAAGCTCTGACGGAACGTCAGAACGGGACCCCAACGAAGATGTAAAACGATAAACGAGGCCTTAAATTTATTCTACGTGTCCGTACAAATACAGAAATACAAAATTTGTAATTTTTTTTTTTTACTTTTAAGTACTATTACACAAAAAAAAAAATTTTTGGGGAAAAAAGTAATTTTTGTGTATTTACATTTTGAGACCTATAACGTTTTTATTTTTCTGTTGACATAGCTATATAAAGGCTCACATTTTGCAGGACAGTTATTTATTTTTATTGGTATTATATATTTTAATGACTGATTTTAATGATAATTTTTGGTCTGGAATAAAAAAAAAAACTACAAATCTGCCATAGTTTTTTTATACCATGCGGATCAATATGATTGCGATAGTACGAGGTATGTTTTTTTTATGGTAAACTATTTTGAAAACCTAAAATAATTTTTAATGAACAATAATTTTGTTTTTGTTTTTTGGGGGGGGATTTTGTTTTATTAAACTTTAGTGCTTGGGCAGTGAATGCAGAAGAAGCAGCTTTAGAGCAGCAGTCAATTCCCCCAGCACACTCTCTCATAAGCACAAACAGACTGGGGTGGGGGGTAAATAAACTGAAGTAAAGCATGGGTTAAGTGTTCTTGTGGAACACTTTAGCCAAGCAGTGATTGTTCCCACGGGTATTGTGGGTGAAGGAGCAGTATAGTCTATTGCAGCTGAACCTAACCCTTCTGCTTGCTGCACTACCCCTTCTCCATGCTTCTCCCCTTCCCCTAGTACTTACTCATCCCCCGCAGCCTCTTAATTGCTAGACCATGTGGTGTTAAACAACCGCACAGTGTAAATAAAGCTATAATGCAGCCCTTTCTTATATTGTGTGCGTAGAAATCAGGATATGTAAACCAAACTATTACCACTGAAATGCCATTTTAGTAGTCCTCAAAGGGGTTCTCATGAAGACAGACCCTTTTTAATTAGAAGCAGCTGGTCAACGCTATACCTTTCCCATGCAGCGGCTATACATTCCCGTGAATGGCCATCCAAGAACTGAATGGACCGGCCGAGTCCCCCATAGTGGCTCCAATATGACATCCATATGCCCCAATAGGAAAAACCCCTTTAAGTAAAAAATTATCTGTGTCCTTGTGCGCGTGTGTGGATGTGTTTGTAAGTTAGTGAGCATATGGCAGGATGTCTGTGTAAGTGAGCAAGAGCATAGGTGAATGTGCAAACACTAGTCCTTAGCTGTCTGGAGGTGAGCGCAAGCATATGCCACATGTGGTGGGCAGCAATAGAGATCACCTCTGTACAATTTGTCATTCGACCAAACCCAGCCTTCCGTACACGTACATTTAAATGCACTGTAGGTTAAGGCAACCGGCGAACCCCATTGAGCCTCCTGTAGGTTTTGCCTCGGGAGCCTGGCTGAGATGGTCTCCAAGCAACACCAGGTACTAGAGAAAGCTCTGATGCCAACTGTTTAAACCATTAGACACTGCAGTCACTTTTGGAGTTTGACAGAGGGGGCTCCCTCTGTTAGCCCATCGGTGCCCTGCTGACTCGATTACACGGTGATGAATGCTTACTATGGCACCCGGGGTCCAACAAAGGCCCCCAGGTCTGCTATAGGTGATGTCACTTAGTCAGAGGCATGGCGTAATAGATTGTCTGTCACTGTTAAAAATGACAGGCAATAATGCTTTGAAATACTAAGTATTCCAAAGCATTATATTAGCAATCAAATGATTGCAGCGTTGTCTCCTAAAAATATAAATAAACCCCTTTTTTTCATTCAAAATACTTTTTTTGTTTAACTTCTTAACGACCGCCAATACGCCTTTTAACTGCGGACATTAAGGGTACTTATGCCTGAGCGTCGCCTTTTCACGGCGCTGTGACATAAGCCCGGAAGGGTGTCCTGTGCTGGCTAAAGCGGGTGTTGGGCGGTCTAAAGACAGCCAGGCACCTGCTCTATAGGGTGGGATTGATTTCAATATCGATCTCACCCGTTTAACCCCTTAGATGTGGCGCTTAATAGCGAGCGACGCATGCAAGTGGTTTTGGAGGGAGGGTGCTCCCTCTCTCACCCCATCGGCACCCTGCAATTGCAATCGTAGGGTGTTGATGGCTTCTATGGCAGCCGTGGACTAACAAAGGCCCCCAGGTCTGCCTGTAGTGGATACCTGCTACGCCATGCCTGAGGCATAAACTAGCAGGTGCCTGTCAGTTTTACACTGACGTGCAATAATACGCTGCAATACAGAAGTATTGCAGTGCATTATAAAAGCGATCAGAAGATCACATAGTGAAGTCCCCTAGTGGGACTAAAAATATAGTTATCAAAAAGTTTAATAAAGTTAATAATAAATAAATAAAAATCCCAAATAAAAAAAATGAAAAATCCACTTTTTCCCTTATAAAATATTTTTATATGAAAAAAAATACAAAATTAAAAGCATTACACATATTTGGTATTGCCATGTCCGTAACAACCCCACCTATAAAGCTATTATGTTATTTAACCCGTGCGGTGAATGCCATAAAAAAAAATAAACATAAAAAACAATGCCAGAATTGCTGTTTTCTGTTCATCCTGACTTCAAAAAAATTTGACAAAAATTTGCATGTACTCCAAAATGGTCCAAAAAAAACCTAGAAGGTGTCCTGCAAAAAACAAGCCCTCATAAAACTAAAAATAAAAAAATTATGGCTCTTAAAGCATGGCGACACAAAAACAAATAATTTAAAAAAAAGTGTTTTTACTGCGTAAAAGTAGTCAAACATACAAAATCTATATAAATTTGGTATCGCCACAATGACCCACTGAATAAAGTTATTATGTTATTTATACCACACAGTAAACGGCATAAATCTAAGATGCAAAAAAGCGTGGCAAAATTTATGGGTTTTTTTCCATTACCCCCCCAAAAAAGTTAATAAAATTCATCAATAAATTATATGTACCCCAAAATTGTGCTATAAAGAAATACAACTTGTCCCGCAAAAAAACTAGACTTAATACAGCTATGTCAACGCAAAAATAAAAAAAAGTTATAGCTCTTGGAATGCGACGATGGAAAAACTTTAAAAATAGCCTGGCCATTAAGGTCTAAAATAGGTCGGCCATTTAGGAGTTAAAAATACTTAAACACAAAAAAATAGATATATGGCATCGCCAAAATCATTATCAGTAAATTTTTTGCACCTAAAAATAGTTGCAATAAAAGCAACAACTCATGCCACAAAAAAACAAGCCCTCATATAACTATGTCAACGGAAAAAAAAAAAGTGACGGTTCTTGAAATGCCGCAACACAAAAATGCCTTTTTTTTCTTTTACTAAAGCAGAAAAAAAACAACTATACTAGTATAGTTAGTTATGTGTTATTGCACAATTATAACGAGTCAAAGAATAAAGATAGCACAGTATTTATACCACTCAGTAAACAGTTTTAAAAGATTAAAAACATAATGGTGGAATTGCTGTTCTTTTCTAATCACACATCACACACACACAAATAAAAAATTATGACTCTTGGAATTCGACAATGAAAAAAACAAAAAAAAATTGCTTTGTCTTTAACCCTTTCGCGCACCCTGATGTGCCATTATGTCCGGGTGCGGGGGTTGATGTTTGGAGCATGCTCGCGTGCTAAGCGGGTGTTGGCTGTATTTTACAGTGGACCCCCAGGACTAACAGACGGGAGCAGCAATCGCGCTGTTCCTGGCTATTTAACCCCTCAACTGCTGCGGTCAATCGCGACCGCAGCATCTGAGGATTTGAAAAGCGGGGGGCTGCCCCCTCAGACAGCTCATTGACCCCTCCCACAGTGAGATCGGGCGGTTACGACGGTCGTTATGGCAGCTCAGGGGCCTAATGAGGGCCCCCGGGGCTGCCTTCACTCTACATCTGCTAAGCCCTGCTTATGACAGGGCTTAACAGATGCCTGTAAAAATTACGATATACTGCAATACGATATACTGCAATTACTATGATAATAATACTACATTACTAGAATAATACCGCTAGGTTTAAAATTTGAGATATTTTTCCATGTGCTTATTTCAACAATCCAGTTTTCCAGTTTAAGTGTCGCTAAATGCAGTCCGGCGGCTCAGTTAGCAGTGTTTGGCAGATACACATGTCTAGATTGGGCAGCCCCTTTTTAGATGCCACAGTGCACTCTGTGGATGCTGCCACAGTGCCCACTGTGGATGCTGCCACAGTGCCCTCTGTGGATGCTGCCACAGAGCACTCTGTGGATGCTGCCACAGTGCACTCTGTAGATAATGCTACAGTGCCCTCTGTAGATAATGCCACAGTGTCCTCTGTAGATAATGCCACGGTGCCCTCTGTAGATAATGCAACACACCGCTAGATAATGCACTCTGTAGATAATGCAACACACCCCTAGTTAATGCCACAGTGTCCTCTATACATACTGCCACAGTGCCCTCCGCAGATGCTGCCACAGTGCCCTCTGCAGATAATGCCACACACCCCCCAAGTAGATAGCTCCATTGGGGCTCCCTCTAGGAGTGGAATCCCCAGCCAGAGCATTGCCGACGCTTTGGTTGGGGATTCCTCTACTGTTGTACATACGCAGTGACGTCAGGGGATCCTCCTGGACTGGAATGTGATATCAGGGGCAACCCCAGAGCCGGAGTCCCGGAGCAGAGCACTAGTATATGCTCTGCGCCGAAACTCAGGGGAAGCCATTAACATCAGTGTCCATATATGGACAGTGAAGTCAGGGGCTTGCCCAGAGCTGGAGTCCCGGACCAGAGCCACTTCTAGCACTCTGCCTGGGATTCCAGCTCTGCTCCTGACATCACTGTCCATATATGGACATGGATGTCAGCGGCAACCCCAGAGCTGGAGTCCCGGGCAGAGCGCTAGTAGGCTCTTCCTGGGACTCCAGCTGTGCTCCTGATATCACTGGGACTCCTCGACGTATGGACAGAGATGCCAGAATCTTCCCCAGAGTCCGAGAGCAGAGGGGACTCCAGCTCTGGGGAAGCCCCAGACATCGCTGTCCATATGTGGACAGCGTTGTCAGAATATTCCACAGAGTCCCGGAGCAGAGCCTATACTAGCACTCTGCCCGGGACTTCGCTCTGGGGAAGACCCTGACACACTGTCCATATATGGACAACGATGTCAGGGAATTCCACAGAGTCCCGGAGTAGAGCCTATACTAGCGCTCTGCACAGGGCTTCGGCTCTGGGGAAGCCCTCAGGGAATTCCAGAGTTTCCCGGAGCAGAGTCTGTACTAGCGGCTTTGTGTCCCGCGGGCCTCAGATGACAGCCCCAGGGGCCGCATGCGGCCCACGTTCTTGAGACCCGTAAACAATAAAAAATGTAAAACGCCAAAATCGCTTTTTTTTTGGTCAATTTAGCTCTCAAATAAAATGTAATAAATAGTGATCAAAAAGTTCTACGTACCAAAAAATGGTACCGATAAAAATTACAGCTCGTCCCGCAGAACAAAAGCCCACACACCGCTCAATCGGTGAAATGACTTATGGCTCTCAGAATGTAGCAACACAAAACATTTTGGTTTTTTTTTAACAAAGAGTTTATTATCAATAAAAGTAGTAAAATATTTAAAAAAAAACTATATAAGTTTGGTATCACCATAATCGTATTGAGCCACAGAATAAAGATAAGTTGTCGTTTTTACTGCACGGTGAAAGCCATAAAACTAAACCCAAAAAACAATTGAGGAATCACAGTTTTTTACAACTTCAGCCCGCAAATATTTTTTTTTCAGTTTCCCAGAACATTATATGGACAGAGGCGTAGCTAGGTTCTCAAGCACCCGGGGCAAAGATTCAGTTTGGTGCCCCCCAACCTTTTTCCCGACATCTCCTTCCCCCTCGCCATGTTTGTTTTCTCTACCAATCAATGACGTGTCATTTCTTTTCCACATTTCTTTTTATGTAATTAGAGCATAAAAACATTTGTACATTTTACAAGCAATATAGTTCTATACACAACACCAGAATAGTGCTCAGTACATAAATACAGCATCAGAACAAAGCTCAGTACATAAATACAGCACTAGAACCAAGCTCAGTACATAAATACAACACCAGCACAAATACAACTCAATTTAGTGCAACCCCTGACATATAGGTGTGTACGGCGTAAAACTACAGCTCCCAGCATGGCCCGAACAATGAAAAGGATATGCTGGGAGATGCTGTTTCACAAAAATTATCATACCACCATCATGTCGCTGCAGATCATACAGTGACTACAGTGCTGATTAGAGGCAGAATAAACATTTACATTAAGTGACTCACCAGTGACGTCTCAGATTCTAGTTTTTTTTCTCCATCCGATCCAGACCTCTATGATTACTTTTGCCAGTCACAGCCCATTTCTGCAGTTTGCCGCTCAGATGTCTTCAGCTTCTCACTTTTTCAACATTTCTACACCTATAAATAAAGATAAAGTTCTCATTATACCACACACTACGCCCCTAAATATAATAACGTCATACACTGCACCTCTAATTATAATAGCACCATACATCGTGTCCCACACACACACACACACACACACACACACACACACACACTGTGCCCCCTGTAGATAGTGTCTGCCATAGAGCCCCCTGTAGATAGTGCCTGCCATAGAGCCCTCTGTAGATAGTGCCCCCATATAGCCCACCCCTGTATATAGTGTCCCACAAATAGCTCCCGCTATAGTGCTCCACAGATAGCCCACCCCTGTAGATATAGCTCACCCTGTAGATATAGCCCACCCCTGTATATAGTGCTCCACATATAGTCCACCCCTGTATATAGTGCTCCACATAGAGTCCACCCCTGTATATAGTGCTCCACAGATAGCCCACCCCTGTATATAGCCTCCCTCTGTATATAGTGCTCCATAAATAGCCCACCCTGGTATATAGCCCCCCTGTAGATATAGCCCACCCCTGTATATAGTGCTCCATAGATAGCCTACCCCAGTATATAGCCCCCTGTAGATATAGCCCACCCCTGTATATAGTGCTCCATAGATAGCCCACCCCTGTATATAGCCCCCCTGTAGATATAGCCCACCCCTGTATATAGTGCTTTATAGATAGCCCACCCCTGTATATAGCCCCCCTGTAGATATAGCCCATCCCTGTATATAGTGCTCCATAGATAGCCCACCCCTGTATATAGCCCCCTGTAGATATAGCCCACCCCTGTATATAGTGCTCCATAGATAGCCCACCCCTGTATAAAGCCCCCCCGTAGATAAAGCCCCCCATAGATAAAGCCCCCTGTAGTTAAAGCACCCCCGTAGATAAAGCTCCCCTGTAGAGAAAGCCCACCTTGTAAACAAAGCCCCCCTTGTAGATAAAGCCCCCCCTTGTAGATAAAGCCCCCCATAGATAAAGACCCCCGTAGATAAAGCCGCCCCTGTAGATAAAGCCCCCCTTGTATATAAAGCCCCCCTGTAGATAAAGCACCCCCGTAGATAAAGCCCCCCATAGATAAAGCCCCCCTTAGATAAAGTCCCCCTGTAGATAAAGCCTCCATGCAGATAAAGCCCCCCGTAGGTAAAGCCCACCCGTAGATAAAGCCCCCCTCGTAGTTAAAGCCCCCTGTAGATAAAGCCCCCCTGTAGATAAAGCACCCCTGTAGATAAAGCACCCCTGTAGATAAAGCCCCCCTGTAAATAAAGCCCCCCGTAGATAAAGCCCCCCTGTAGATAAAGCCCCCCTGTAGATAAAGCACCCCTGTAGATAAAGCCCCCCTGTAGATAAAGCCCTCGTAGATAAAGCCCCCCTGTAGATAAAGCCCCCTGTAGATAAAGCCCCCCCCGTAGATAAAGCCCCCCTGTAGATAAAGCCCCCCCATAGATAAAGCCCCCCCATAGATAAAGCACCCCCGTAGATAAAGCCCCCCGTAGATAAAGCCCCCCGTAGATAAAGCCCCCCTGTAGATAAAGCCTCCATGCAGATAAAGCCCCCCGTAGATAAAGCCCCCCTTGTAGATAAAGCCCCCCCGTAGATAAAGCCCCCTCGTAGTTAAAGCCCCCTGTAGATAAAGCCCCCCTTAGATAAAGCACCCCTGTAGATAAAGCCCCCCCATAGATAAAGCCACCCATAGATAAAGCACCCCGTAGATAAAGCCCCCCGTAGATAAAGCCCCCCTGTAGATAAAGCCTCCATGCAGATAAAGCCCCCCATAGATAAAGCCCCCCTTGTAGATAAAGGCCCCCCATAGATAAAGCCCCCCTCGTAGTTAAAGCCCCCTGTAGATAAAGCCCCACATAGATAAAGCTTCCCCTGTAGATAAAGCCCCCCTGTAGATAAAGCCCCCCATAGATAAAGCACCCCTGTATATAAAGACCCCCTGTAGATAAAGCCCCCCATAGATAAAGCCCCCCTGTAGATAAAGCCCCTCCCTGTAGATAAAGCCCCCCTGTAGATAAAGCCCCCACGTAGATAAAGCCCCCTGTAGATAAAGCCCCCCTGTAGATAAAGCCCCCTGTAGATAAAGCACCCACGTAGATAAAGCCCCCCCGTAGATAAAGCCCCCCTGTAGATAAAGCCCCTCCCTGTAGATAAAGCCCCCCTGTAGATAAAGCCCCCACGTAGATAAAGCCCCCTGTAGATAAAGGCCCCCCCCCCCCGTAGATAAAGCCCCCCTGCAGATAAAGCCCCCCTTGTAGATAATGTCACACACTTTTTATTACAATGAAATAAACTATTTAAACTCACCTTAATCCCGCTCCCACGCCGTCTGGCAGCCATGGAGACCTGCTCTCTTCTGAGCATGTCTCCTGGGGGTTGAACGCAGCGTCTATGAAAGGCGCTGTTTGGCTGGGCAGGATGACTTTCCCTGTCACTCAGCTCCTTTCATTGACGGAAGCGCGATAGCGCTTCTCTGGTACAAAAGAGCTGAATAGCTGGGAACGGAACGTAAACGGCTATTCATTGCTTCTAATTGCACCTGTGTCCTATAGACACAGGTACAATTATAGTGCAGGAGGAGGTGGCGCTGGCGCCCCCCTCTAAGTTGCGCCTGGGGCACATGCCCCGCCTGCCCCCGCCCTACCTACGCCCCTGATATGGAACTATAAATGGTACCAAAATAAACCAACTCCTTCCACAAAAAATAAGCCCTCACAACACTATATTGATGGAAAAATAAAATGTTATAGCTCTTGGAATCCGGGCAGTGAAAAACAAAAGTCAAAAAATGGCTTTGTCCCGCATTTTAACAAACTTTGCATAACTCAATAATACAAACGAATATAAGAAGTGTGTAATTTACCTTATTAATATATCCTATTAATGTAAAAATGCCTCTCTTTCTCCACTTATCAGGCTCCACTCCCCTCCTAACTGTTCACTCACTCTGAAATTACTGCTTTTTCAGCTTACTGAGGTATCAGGTAACAGCTGCCTATAGAAGTCTATGAAGAGGGGATGGGAAGGAAGAGAGCAGGAGCAGAGTAAGAGAGAGGCACAGAGACGCTGCTGCAGCTTCCTTGTAAGTGTTATATCTCACCTCAGTACTGGATTCACAGCTACACTGCTCATCATTACTAGTGTATAATCTCCCCCATGCTGCTGCTTCCATAATTATGTATTAGATAGAGATAGGAGAGAAGGATTCTCCTCTTCTATGTGTGAATTGTATAGAAGACATGATAGCAGTTAGGTTCCACACACTAGCTCAGACACAACTGAGAATTAGAGATAAAGCCTGCAGAGGGGAAAACTGTTAAAAAATGCTATATGTAAGCCATTTAACTCCTTCCTGCCGCAGCCATTTTTTGCATTTTCACTTTCGTTTTTTCCTCCCCACCTTCCAAAAGCCATAACTTTTTTTTATTTTTCCATCAATATAGCCATATGAGGACTTTTTTTTGTTGCAGGACGAGTTGTATATTTTCACGGCACCATTTATTGTACCATATATTGTAGTGGGAAACTGGAGAAACATTATCTGTGGGGTGGAATAGGAAAAAAACTGTGATTCCACAATCTTTAGGGGCATTTAGTTTTTACGGCGTTCATCGTGCGGTAAAAACGATGTTTTATCTTTATTCTGCAGAACAATATGATTATGGCGATACCAAATATATCTAGTTTTTCCATGGAAAAATCTGATTGTTAAAAATAAAATGTGAAACTTTTTTTTGGAGAATGGGGTTACCTGAGACTCTTTGATCACTTTTAATTAAAAAAAAATTCTAACCATTTAAATGCTGCGGTCTCTATTGACTGTGGCATTTAATGAGTTAAATTAGCGGGAACGCCCTTAAGCGGGATCCCGCTCATTTCCTTAAAGTGTCGGCTGTAAGATACAGTGACACACTCGTTCTATGTAGCGGATTCAGCCCATGTGCCCACTCCATAATCCCTAGCCCGACGTGTGCCGCATATACACGTGGGATGTAGGAAAGGGGTTAGTGGCCAAAAATAGTGGTATTCCTCATGTACACACAAATAACAGCTTATTCTGAAAAGTCAACTAAAAAATTTGGTACCTGTAAAGGATCTGCCAGACACAGCTTCTGTGTCAACGCCCGTGGTTAATCAGTCTGCATCTGCTCCTAGGTCTGATAGAGTGACTCGATCTGCTACCACTCAGGCTGGTAGGCTGAGGAGTGGGAGAACATATCACAGCCTGGCCAGACGGTTCTAGCTCCCGCCCTCGGTCTATTTATACCTTCATTTGCTTCTTGTCTTTGCCTGTGATTCTCTCTTGTTTCCTGGCTCTGCTGTTCCTGCTAATACTATTGACCTCTGCTTCATATCGACCCTGGCTTTACTGACTACGCTCCTGCTCTGCGTTTGGTACCTCGTACACTCCTGGTTTGACTCGGCTCGTTTACTACTCTATTTGATCACGGTGTTGCCGTGGGCAAGTGCCCCATTTCCCTTAGCTTCTGTGTACCCTTGTCTGTTAGTCTGTCGTGCACATATTGAGCGTAGGGACCGTCGCCCAGATGTACGCCGTCACCTAGGACGGGCCGTGCAAGTAGGCAGGGACTGAATGGCGGGTAGATTAGGGCTCACCTGTCTGTCTCCCTACCCCGTCATTACATAATCACAGGCCCATATACCTTTTCTACCCTGGTTCCTCACACTACTATGGACCCCCTTGAGACCCTGACTCAGCAAATACAGGGTCTCTCCCTACAGGTCCAAGCCCTGGCTCAGAGGTGCGACCAGCGTGATGCTAACCAGGTAGTGCCCTCGACCTCACCTCTTGAACCCCACTACAAGTTGCCCGACCGGTTCTCAGGGGACTCGAAGACTTTTTTCTCCTTTCGGGAGAGTTGTAGGCTCTATTTCCGTCTTAGGCCCCACTCCTCAGGTTCTGAGAGCAAGCAAGTGGGTATAATTATGTCCCGGCTCCAGGACGGCACCCAAGAATGGGCCTTCTCCTTGGCTCCTGACGCTCCTGAACTTTCCTCTGTTGACTTTTTTTTTTCTGCTCTCGGGCTCATCTATGATGAGACTGACAAGACTGCCTTTGCCGAGAGTCAGCTGGTGACTTTACGTCAGGGTAAGAGACCCGTTGAGGAGTACTGTTCTGACTTTAGGAAGTGGTGTGTAGCTTCTTGGTGGAATGACCCTGCCTTGAGGTGCCAGTTTAGATTGGGTCTGTTGAACACCCTGAAAGACCTATTAGTTAGCTATCCCTCTTCTGACTCTCTAGATCAGGTTATCGCTTTAGATGTACGTCTTGACCGACGTCTCAGGGAACGACGACTTGAACGTTTTTGTGCCTTCTCCTCTGGCTCCCCCATGATGGCTCCCGAGGTTCTGTTGCTTCGTTCTTCCACGGAAAACTCGGATGAACCAATGCAACTCAGGGCCTCCGTGTCTCCCCAACAACGTAGAGAGCTCCGCAGGAATAATGGTCTCTGCTACTACTGTGGGGATGACAAGCATTAAGTGAACAACTGTCCTAGGCGTAAGAATAAGCAGCTGGAAAACTTCCGCGCTTAAGTGACCATCGGGGAGGTCGCTTGGGCACACTGGTATTTCCCGTAAATATGAAACCTAATAAGATCTTGCTTCGCTTTCAGGTCTCTTTTGAGGGTAGGTCTGCAACCGGCAGTGCCTTTGTGAATTCAGGGTCTTCTGCTAATAATATGTCTGTGGAATTTGCTATGTCTCTAGCTATGCCATTGATTGATTTGCCTAAACCTGTCCCGGTAGTGGGTATCGACTCCACCCCACTTGCTAATGGTTATTTTACGCAGCAAACCCCTCTTTTTGAACTCATTGTTGGCTCCATTCATTTGGAGCAGTGCTCTGTACTGGTGATGCAGGGATTATCGTCCGATTTTGTTTTAGGCCTTCTCTGGTTGCAGATGCATAGTCCCACGTTTAACTGGAATACTGGGAATCTTACTAAATGGGGTAATGAATGCATGAAGTCCTGTTTTTCTGTTAATTTTATTTCTCTCCCTGAGGAGGTGAACACTCTACCTGAGTTTATTCAGGACTTCGCTGATGTTTTTTCTAAAAAGGCCTCCGAAATGTTACCTCCTCATAGAGAATACGATTGCGCAATCGATTTGGTACCAGGAGCTAAGCTCCCTAAGGGTAGGATATTTAATCTCTCTTGTCCCGAACGTGAGGCCATGAGAGAATATATCCAGGAAAGCCTGGCCAAGGGTTACATTCGCCCCTCTACTTCTCCGGTAGGTGCTGGCTTCTTCTTCGTAGGGAAGAAGGATGGTGGTCTTAGGCCATGCATCGATTACCGAAGTTTGAATAAGGTCACTGTAAGGAACCAGTATCCCCTTCCTTTGATTTCTAATCTCTTCAATCAGGTTCAGGGGGCCCAATGGTTCTCTCAGTTTGATCTTCGGGGGGGCTTATAACCTTTTCCGAGTCAGAGAAGGGGATGAGTGGAAGACTGCGTTTAACACGCCCGAAGGTCATTTCGAATACCTCGTCATGCCCTTTGGGTTGTGTAATGCTCCCGCGGTCTTTCAGGATTTCATAAATGAGATATTAAGAGACTACCTAGGGGTATTTCTTGTAGTGTACCTTGATGACATACTTGTGTTTTCCAAGGACTGGTCCTCCCACATTGAGCATGTCAGGAAGGTGCTCCAGGCCCTTCAGGAAAACAAACTCTTTGCTAAATCCGAAAAATGTGTGTTTGGGGTGCAGGAGATACCATTTTTGGGTGAAATGCTCACTCCTAATGAATTCTGCATGGACCCTGCCAAGGTTCAGGCTGTATGGGTCCAACCTGCCTCCCTGAAGGCGTTGCAGTGCTTCCTGGGGTTTGCTAATTATTACAGGAGATTTATTGCTAACTTCTCGGTCATCGCTAAGCCTCTTACGGATCTTACTCGCAAAGGTGCTGATCTCCTCCACTGGCCTCCGGAGGCGGTCCAGGCTTTTGAGATTCTTAAGAAGTGCTTCATCTCTGCCCCAGTGCTGATTCAGCCTAACCAAATGGAGCCATTCATCGTGGAGGTTGACGCCTCCGAGATGGAAGTGGGTGCTGTTTTGTCCCAGGGTACCAGGTCCCTCACCCATCTCCGTCCCTGTGCCTACTTCTCCAGGAAGTTCTCGCCCACTGAGAGTAACTATAATGTGGGCAACCGCGAAATCTTAGCCATTAAATGGGCATTTGAAGAGTGGCGCCACTTCTTGAAGGGGGCTAGGCACCAGGTAACGGTCCTTAGCGACAACAAGAATCTGGTTTTCCTAGAATCTGCCCGGAGGCTAAACCCGAAACAAGCTCGATGGGCGTTATTTTTTACTATATTCAACTTTGTGGTCACCTATAGGGCTGGGTCTAAAAATATTAAAGCTGATGCACTGTCGCATAGCTTCATAGCCAGCTCTCCTTCGGAGGAAGATCCTGCTTGTGTTTTGCCCCCAAGCATAATAATATCCTCTGTTGATTCTGATTTAGTCTCCAAAATTGCGGCTGATCAAGGTTCGGCTCCCGGGAACCTTCCTGAGAACAAGCTGTTTGTTCCCCTGCAATTCTGGCTAAGGGTACTCAGGGAAAATCATGACTCTGCACTATCTGGCCATCCAGGCATCCTGGGTACCAAGCACCTCATTGCTAGAAACTATTGGGGGCCTGGGTTGCCTAAAGACATTAAGGCCTACGTCGCCGCTTGTGGAATTTGTGCTAGGTCCAAGCCTCCCAGGTCCCGACCAGCGGGCTTACTATGTTCTTTGCCCATTCCCCAGAGACCTTGGACCCATAACTCCATGGATTTTATCACCGATCTGCCTCCATCTCAAGGCAAGTCGGTGGCGTGGGTTGTAGTAGACCACTTCAGTAAGATGTGCCACTTTGTGCCCCTCAAGAAACTACCCAATGCCAAGACGTTAGCTACCTTGTTTGTCAAACACATCCTGCGTCTACATGGGGTTCCTGTCTATATTTTTTCTGACAGAGGGGTACAATTAGTTTCATTGTTTTGGAGAGCTTTCTGTAAAAAGTTGGAGATTGATCTGTCCTTCTCCTCAGCCTTCCATCCTGAAACTAATGGCCAAACTGAGAGGACTAATCAGTCTCTAGAACAATATTTAAGGTGTTTTATCTCTGACTGTCAATATGATTGGGTCTCCTTCATTCCCCTCGCCGAATTTTCCCTTAATAATCTGGTCAGTAACTCGTCAGGGGTCTCCCCCTTTTTCTGTAATTTTGGGTTTAATCCACGGTTCTCCTCCGTTTCACCTGATGGTTCCAACAATCCCGAGGTAGATGTCGTGCATCGGGAACTGTGCACAGTCTGGGCCCAGGTTCAGAAGAACCTAGAGGCGTCCTAGAGCATACAAAAGACTCAGGCAGATAGAAGACATTCTACTAACCCCTTGTTTGTGGTCGGGGATCTGGTGTGGCTGTCTTCAAAAAATTTGTGCCTTAAAGTTCCGTCCAAAAAATTTGCTCCCCGTTATATAGGGCCGTACAAGGTGATTGAGGTCCTTAACCCTGTCACCTTCTTGCTGGAGTTACCCCCGTCTTTTCAAATACACGACGTGTTTCATGCCTCCCTCCTGAACCGCTGCTCCCCATCCTTGGTTACCTCGAGGAAACCTCCGTTCCCTGTTCTCACCCCTGAAGGGGTAGAATTCGAGGTGACCAAGATTGTGGACAGCAGGATGGTCCAAGGCTCCCTCCAGTACCTGGTCCATTGGAGAGGATACGGGCCTGAGGAGAGGACTTGGGTACCCGCCCGGGATGTTAACGCTGGGGTATTGCTCAGGAGGTTCCATCTTCGGTTCCCCAATAAGCCAGGTCCACCTAGGAAGGGTCCAGTGGCCCCTCATAAAAAGGGGGGTACTGTAAAGGATCTGCCAGACACAACTTCTGTGTCGATGCCCGTGGTTAATCAGTCTGCATCTGCTCTTAGGTCTGATAGAGTGACTCGATCTGCTACCACTCAGGCTGGTAGGCTGAGGAGTGGGAGAACCTATCACAGCCTGGCCAGACGGTTCTAGCTCCCGCCCTCGGTCTATTTATACCTTCATTTGCTTCTTGTCTTTGCCTGTGATTCTCTCTTTTTTGATGGCTCTGCTGTTCCTGCTTATACTATTGACCTCTGCTTCATATTGACCCTGGCTTTGCTGACTACGCTCCTGCTCTGCCTTTGGTACCTCGTACACTCCTGGTTTGACTCGGCTCGTTTACTACTCTTTTTGCTCAAGGTGTTGCCGTGGGCAACTGCCCCATATCCCTTAGCTTCTGTGTACCCTTGTCTGTTTGTCTGTCGTGCACATATTGAGCGTAGGGACTGTCGCCCAGTTGTACGCCGTCGCCTAGGACGGGCTGTGCAAGTAGGCAGGGACTGAGTGGCGGGTAGATTAGGGCTCACCTGTCTGTCTCCCTACCCCGACATTACAGTACCCTTTAGGGCCTCAAATAGTCCAGACATTAAAGGGAATCTATCAGCATTTTTTTTTTTTTTTTAGAACCAGATACTGAAATAAATACTTAATTTTCTAATCTATTCTTATTTCCTGTTTATAGATTTGTTTGTCTTATTATCTGTTCATGATTATGGGGCGGCCATCTTGACTGAGCTGCCGCCCTGCTCTGTTAACAGCAGTTAAGAGATATACTTTACAGCAGCCATACAGATCTTAGGAAACAATAGTCTGGGGATGACCCATTGGTTTCTTTAGGAGAGTCTTTCAGGATGCTCTGTGACTTGTGTAGAGATCACTGTGCAGGGAGGGGGAGGAGGGGAGCTGCATCTATTACCTTTTCTCAATAGCGGATCCCGTATTTTCTGCCTCTAGTTTTATAACAAAGGTGTTACGTGCATTGTAATCCAGCCTGTGATGATAAAAACATGACTGTTGGAAGAAGAATAGGAAGTGTCAGCATATTGAGAGGTTCGGTGGCCAATATGAAAACGGCAATATTTCAAAATATTATTAAAGTATAGATAGTGGCATGGAATATTAAAAATAAACAAAAAAAAACATTACAACATAAAGAAAAACAAGATGTTTAACATAAAAACGTAATTTAAACAATAGGTCATTTTTTGAAGATGCATTCAAATTAAGGGGATCTTAAACTTTTCTACTGGTCTGCTCCAGTTTACCATCCCACTAGTGGAAGGACCCTATGAGCTAATGAGAGCATAGTAATGAATTGGGCGTTTCAGATACCGCAGTTTGCAATATATTGCTCTAGGTACCCAATGCATTGGTATGTGTAAATTATTAAAACGACTAAAACCTAATATAACCATTATTAAAACTTGAATGCATTTCAATTTTATCAAAATAACTTAAAATAGTGTGCTACTAGCTGGTAGTGGGATGTGATAGAAAGTTTCCTTGCAGAAGTAAGGGAGAGTTCATTGAAGCAGAATCAGTTTTTTTTATTTTCTGAGTAGAGTCAAGGTTGCTGTACACATGGAAAATGATGAAATTTCAACCAATAACTTCACCAGCCCATAGGTTTATAGTAAAATTCTCAATTCATTTAATAGTAATAGTTAAAGTCAAAGACAAATTAATTTACTCCAGGGAGATTTTGTACTGGGTACACTGTTATAGATTTAGGCAGATTCTACTACTTTTTGGAAGTAATCCATGTTATAAGACTGTCAATTTAGATCCTTACATCTAAAATTGATAAAGGATTGCAGTGGCAATGCAACTTCAATTGGTCCATATGGTGAAAAAGTTGCAATTGACCTCAGGACTACCTCGAAAATAGGACCGCAGCTGGAATTTTTTCAATAGTTGCAAGGTTACTGGTAACTTTTTTCCCACAATGAAGAAATTAAGTCACATTGTGTAGCGCCCATGGCCGCGGGCCGTCGGGTTCACTCACCTCCCGACGCCCGCAGCCATGGATCTGTGAGCCAGCGCTCACTTCCGCTCCGTCCGGCCGGGTCCCGTAGGGTGCGCGCGCACGCTTGCGCCCGCTCTTAAAGGGCCAGCGCGCGCACATGAAAACAATGATCATTAACCCACGTGATTCCCTGCTCTATAAGAATGCCCCAGCCCTTCTGATCCTTGCCTGAGGGTTGTTAGTCTTTCCCTGTCTGTCTCGCAAATGGTCCCTTAGTGTCTCCCGTTCCAGCTGTTACCCGTGCCCTGTTACCGTTCCTGTATTCCGCATTGTTCCTGTGCCTACCCGTGTTCAAGTGTCATCTGCCACGTCAAGTGCCATCTGCCACGTCAAGTGCCAACTGCCACGTCAAGTGCCATCTGCCACGTCAAGTGCTATCTGCTCATCGGATACTGCCCGCCACGTCTGGCGCCACTTTCCGCACCTGCCTCCATCCGTGCTGAAGCCACAGTCACCATCCGGACTATTTCAGGTACCTAAGCATTACTGTCTGCTATCTTACATTCACATAGACTGTGACCTGGTCAGCTGCCTCCCCGCTACGGCGGAGCGGCCTAGTGGGTCCACAACCCCAGTGTCCGTGATACATTGCAACCCTGATTGTGCCACAATTTCCTGTCACCAGTAGCTCTAGCCTAAAGCATACTGTACAACACCATTAGATGTGATTTTTTGCAGTTTAATGGTTAAAGACTGGTTCGTAAGTATTTCTAGGGAATTCCTTTTTCAACTACAACCTTTAAACGGCTGCAGAGAAAATACCGAAGGGGTCAGGACCCCTTCATTTTTGTGATAGATGAGAGTTCCTGTGGTTGGACCTTCAATGATCATTAAGTGACAGCAAATCCTAATGATAGGCAGTCAATTGGTAAGGCTGGAATACTGTCACGAAGCGGATTAGTGGACCCACTAGGCCGTACCGCCATAGCGGGGAGGCAGCTGGACAAACAGTAAACCCCAGAAATACAATGTCCCGCACAAGGGTACCTGGATAGTCCAGACGGTGGCCGCAGCTCTGGCACAGATGGAGATGGGTGCAGCAGATAGCGCCAAACCTGGCGCATGACACAGGTGCCGCAGGTTGCACCAGACGTGGCGGATTCCTCCGGACGTGGCAGATGACACAAGACGTGGCGGATTCCTCCGGATGTGGCAGATGACACAGGAGGTGGCGGATTCCTCCGGACGTGGCAGATGACACAGGACATAGCTGATTCCTCCGGACGAGGCAGAACTAGATACTAAAGGCACAGCACGGGAAACAGGAACAGGGAACAAGGCACGGGTAACAACTGGAACGGGAAACACTAAGGGACCATTTGCAAGACAGACTGGGTAAACTAACAAAGCTCAGGCAAGGATTAGAAGGCCTGGGCCCTTCTTATAGACCAGGAAATCGTGGCAGTTGATGATGACGACTTCCTATTTGCCCGTGCTGGCCCTCCAAGGCCGGGCACGAGCGTGCAAGCGCACCCTACGGGACACAGCAGAACGGAGCGGAAGTGAGCGCTGGCGTCTCCTAGGAAGGAAATGGGGATGCTCACGGATCCATGGCTGCGGGCGTCGGGAGGTGAGAAAACCCGACGGACCGCAGCCATGGACGCTACAAATACCACTTTTACTAATCAGATTAATTATGATTTTCTGATGACACCAGAATGTAATATTTAACAAATAACCTGAATTTTATTTAACAATTAAATAAAAGATCCGACAATACAAATTTCTCCAGATTTCATCTTTGCCATTTTTTAACCCTACCATCAACCACTAGAGAAATATATGGTCACGTGCCAGGAATCATATGTCAGTGATATATTTCATAGCCTGGTGTCAACTGCCAGTGATAGGATTCTACATTAAGATGGCTTCATCAATGGTTACCCAGTATCTAGTTATTTTGTTGTTGCTATATCCCGAAGATTGTGTGTAATGTGAAGTACTAAGTGTAGTGTATTTACCCTAGTACTAAATTCCAGTGATATTATACTAAACTTGATGGCAAATTCAAGTGATAATTCACAATTCTGGTAGTGATTTTGTTATATCCAATATCTAAATCATATGTCTACTCATATGTAATATCTAATGAAATTACACTGTTCTATTGTATCAGGAAATCCAACCATTCATTTCAATAAAGTGAAACAGCAATAATACATTGGGGTTTCTATAGTCCTTTTTTTTATATTTAAAGTCATATTTTGTACAATGCACATATTTCCCTCACATTTTCTATATTTATATAATACATATTAAACGACGGAACAATCAATTAAGGAATAGTATAAAAGTCTGACCTAGATCATGGTGGTTTGCAGCTGGTTTATTTAGAGGCTTCCATTCATCTGTGACACTGGCTCAACTAACATCCCAAAACATAACTCATTTAGTACAAGACCATTTCTATTATCTACAGTCAAATTGCAGGACCTTTGGGTGGTCTTTAGGTTTGTCTGTCACCACTGAATGTCTACCTAGGTGTACGTCACCGCTAAAAGTCTACCTAGGTGCCCATTTAAAATACATAAGCTTTTTTTGGGGGGGAGGAGTTGGAGGATTTGTGCACATATTTAGCGACCAGTGTGTAGAAATATTCAGTATAAAGTGTGGATCTTATTTGTCCAAGCGCCAAATCTAAAAGATAATACAACTTTATTTCATTTAATTCATATTCTAAGGAGAAGGCAGAGGGGGTTTATTGGTTTGATATTTAGTTCATTCAATAAATTAATGAAAAGGTTGGGTCCAAAACTGTAAAATACAGCAAAGTTTAAACTAAAAAAAATTTGTGTTTGAGCATTTGAAATTCTAATCAAATAACTGGGAAATTGGGTAAATAATGGCTTGATGAAAAAAAGCAGTGAAATTAAATGAATATGTTTTTTTTATATGCTAAATTTGCTATGTTAAATTCACAGATATTTAGAAAATCCTGACGCAAAATAACACCCAAGCCTAATTAACTTTTGGGTGGTGGGGTATAGGAATGGTATATGGCTGGCTGTAAACCAGTGATCTTGCACATCCTATGTCCTTTGCACACTAGCAGGGTTATAATCTAGAGGGTTATAATCTAGACTAGGAAGCAAGATAGCAGCAAGCAAAGTAGCAGGCTGCAGCGAGGAAATGATATGGCTGGGACATAATGGCATTGAGTGGCTGAGCACTGCGCTCTGTTCTGGTCTCACCTCCTGCTGAAAATGGCTCCACGACAGAGCTACACTGACTTATGTAGTGGGTTTGGGTCATGTGTAACATGCTATCTAAAAACACATCTGATTGGCTGTTGAGTTTTGCTGATGGCAAATCTAAAAATGTTCGACTTTTGACTCAAATCTCAAACTCAACAATAATTTACCTTCTTGGGTACTGATGAATGACTAATCTTGCACTGTACAGTACGCTGCCATTGTCAAAGCTCTCTGTAGATACTAGGCTTGGTGAGAAGACGCAATTGTTTTACATTGGTAAGTAGTATGTAGCCCTGTCAACTTTGAAAAGAATAATGCTCAATGCCACTATTGTACGGTTATAGAACTAGATTTTAATTACTGGAATGGTGACCATCATAGTTTGTCATTTGATAAGAAGAAAATAAGACACCACAGCAATAGCCTACTATGGAGCAGAGTACAGAAAAAAACTCTCCAAAAGACCAACTCTCTAAAAAGATCACACTAGACTTTTCTGTTATATATTTTCAATTTCCTCATAGCCAATATATATATAATATATATCCTCTTCTATGCAATGTTGGATAATTTCACTATAATCCATTCATTTTGTCAAATATTATTCCATGTTTTCCCATGATGATAATCATGGGTCAATCATTTTTCTTGATTCCATCCTTCACAGCTTGATGAGCAAGATATTTTAAATACATCAGAGCCAAGGGGACAACCCACATTTAAATAATTTTGCTTGGGAACTTCTGAGAAAGCATTGCATTTGGCCCTTAGAGATCACTCAGCATCCATTGATTTAAAGAGGAAGGAAGACAAAGTAAGCTTACACTGCCATAAATCCATCATTTCATTCGAGAATATCTACCTACAATGCGATTGTTTTTAATTTTTTCTTACTATATCAATAAAACTTGGAAATAGTTTCCTTTTAAAAAGACTTCAAGGACACAGCGCTGGATCCATTTCTTTGCCTTCCTTCCATTTCATACGTGTGCCGACACGAGGACCCGTGCGCAAGTCCACACATGCGATAAGGTGAGCTGGAGGAATCCTCCCAAACATTTTTTTGATTTAAAGAGGCTCTGTCACCAGATTTTGCAACCCCTATCTGCTATTGCAGCAGATAGGCGCTGCAATGTAGATTACAGTAACGTTTTTATTTTTAAAAAACGAGCATTTTTGGCCAAGTTATGACCATTTTCGTATTTATGCAAATGAGGCTTGCAAAAGTACAACTGGGCGTGTTGAAAAGTAAAAGTACAACTGGGCGTGTATTATGTGCGTACATCGGGGCGTGTTTACTACTTTTACTAGCTGGGCGTTCTGATGAGAAGTATCATCCACTTCTCTTCAGAACGCCCAGCTTCTGGCAGTGCAGATCTGTGACGTCACTCACAGGTCCTGCATCGTGTCGGCACCAGAGGCTACAGTTGATTCTGCAGCAGCATCAGCATTTGCAGGTAAGTAGCTACATCGACTTACCTGCAAACGCCGATGCTGCTGCAGAATCATCTGTAGCCTCTGGTGCCGATGTGTCCTCGCTCGTCTAACACGATGCAGGACCTGTGAGTGACGTCACAGCGTGATCTCTGGAGAACACGGCTGTGTCTGCACTGCCAGAAGCTGGGTGTTGTGAAGAGAAGTGGATGATACTTCTATACACAACGCCCAGCTAGTAAAAGAAGTAAACACGCCCCGATGTACGCACATAATACACGCCCAGTTGTACTTTTACTTTTCAACACGCCCAGTTGTACTTTTGCAAGCCTCATTTGCATAAATACGAAAATGGTCATAACTTGGCCAAAAATGCTCGTTTTTTAAAAATAAAAACGTTACTGTAATCTACATTGCAGCGCCGATCTGCTGCAATAGCAGATAGGGGTTGCAAAATCTGGTGACATAGCCTCTTTAAATGGAAGCTGGCAGTCATTCAGAGCTGATAGCCTTACCTAGTGAGAAGAGCCGACTTCTACTCTGACGTAGCATGAAACTTCTATAGAAAGAGATTGTCTAAACCATATGACTTTGTTAAACAGGCTCTGTCACCAGTTTAATATTTCTCTATCTCCTACCTAATCTATTAAACGCTTTTATGTAGATAACTACTATATTTTTGTTTGTTTTTAAACTTTTATTATTGACAAAATTCTGATAATTTTTAGATTTATTCAAATTTTTTCTAAATGCCCAACTGGGTGTTTTTGTTTTTTTCGCTTCACCAAGTGGGCGTTGTAAAGAAAAGTGTATGATGCTGATCAATCAGCGTCATACACTTCTCTTCATTCATGCCAAGCTATATTCCCAGCCCAGCGTGATCTCTGCTAGAATCGTGAGACCACGCTATGACGTCACTTACACCCACTGTTCTTTCACCGGAACGACGGGAGAATGAATAGACATCGCCTCCAGACGTGCCAGGACGATTATGCTCCTCAGCAGCAGTCTTGAGCTGCTTGCTTTCTGTTCAGCCGAGCAGTTTGTATACAGACTAAATAGAAAGTCTATGGGCTCATACACCGCACATTGACTTTCCAAAAAGAGCCGAACAGAGACTAAGCGGCTCAGCATTCACGCGAGCGCTTCTGCAGATTCATTTTAGCGATCGGTGGGAGTCTCAGTGCTCAGACACCCAGCAATCAAAACTTCTGACATGTCACTATGACAAGTCAGAAGTTTGTTGAACGTTTAGTTACCCTTTAATGCTAAGTCACATTGTTTTTCTATGCTAAACAAGATGTATAAGGAATTGTATGTTTTAACAAAAAATATGTTTTGTATTCAGAAACTCATCCTAGATTTCAGTAAAGCTAAAAAGCAGTGCATTCTCTGTCCAATGGATTGCACTATTTCCACACAATGGCCATGAAATATTAATACACAGGTGCACAAAAACAAGTCATTGGGTAAATACAACAAGGCCAGTGCTATAATTAATCATACATGAGACAGACAAGTGGGCGTGGAGTCTCCTTCTGCAAATCATGAGCCTGATGAAACAATCTGGGCAGCATATATAAATGGGAAACAAAGCTTACTAACCCTACCTTCATCACCATGTGGACACTACTCATTCTCGTGAGTATTGCAGCCGTATCGGCCGAACCTAGAGCCTTTCACGGGTAAGCATGACGTTTAATGTGGACGATTTTTATAGTAAAAAAAATACCTGCTGGTGTTTCTATTTATTACATATTGTTTACAGGGAGAAAGTTTTTCGAGTATTTCCACAAGACAGTAAGGATATAGAAGTCATCAGAAGTTTGGCTGAAAATGCAAAGGTATGGTGATATTAAATTACAAATGTTTGGTATGTCTCTTTCAGTTGTTGATTCAGCATGTTGTTGAGCTGCACCTTATATGAATTACTGTAATTCTCTCTCATCCTTATACCAATTGTAATCCTTAACTCATTTATATTTGCTTCATGAAAAGAGGTCATAAACAGTCACATGATCATCACCATTGCATTTGCCACCATGGGTAAATGAAAGGAATTCCAGAGAAAGGAAATATAGGGAACGTTGACAAAACATCTATCCCTTGGATAGGGTGGATGGGCTGTACGCATGAGAATATCTCCACAAAGTTGTATTGCTTTAGGTGCAAAATTCTGCCCCATCTAAAGGCCAGCAGTAGAGGTCTGCATAGTGCAGACCAACAGTAATGGGACAAGCCCTCTCGGACCAAAATGAAGTATTTTAGAATGTGACTTCACCTTCTTTGTCCCTGAAGTTCAGTATGACAGCTGTCGGACGGACAATAATTAATTTAATTGTCTCTAAAGAAATTGCTTATGGTTGCCAGCACCTACAGCATTATCAGCACCTCGGACACAGCATCCAATTTGCTGTACAAAGAAATGTACAGTAAAAGAACAGCATTGTTTTTGCTTGTTTAGTCCCTAAATGAAGTCCCACTACTCTTCAATGGGACCCTAACTACCTACTCTGACTACCCCTCTTTCCCAGCAGATGATCCTTACTGATACCCTTGCGAAAAACACGTGTTTTATTTGACCATTTTGTTTAGTAGCTAGAGAATATCTATCTCAATGTTTTTTATTTGTCTAGATAACCAAATCTGTATGCAGTGATATAAGGGCATCTTACAGTATCTACTGCACTTATTTTAGTGTATGTACTCTGTTAGGTCCTTTTTATGTATTCTCTTTAACACACCTAGAGGCTTTTGTCATTATCAAGTTGAATGTCATTTTTAGGACTGAACTATTGTTTTAACCTTCATGATTTAATTTTTATGTCTAGTGAACTCTCCTTTCATCTACATTCTAAATCAAACTTCAAGCCTCTCTGTCCTTGTATGTTAGAAACAACAAACAATTCACCAAGGAACATTAAAGTCATGTGTTGGATTTTTTCCATTGACCCCTATGTCATTAACACTTTCTGACTTAAATTTTGCTGGTCCATAAAGCGTTAACTGCTTCTAGGTATAAAATGTATTTTTTAATTATCTCAGAGTAGGAGTCAGTCACTGACCCAGAGGTTAGGAGAGGAGACCAAGGAACACGCTCTCCCACATACTCTACTCAAAGATACACATTACGCACAGAACTCAGGAATATTTAATAATTCTTTAATAATTTACTTAGGCATTGATAATTTTATTACTGAATAAATGTACCAATATTTGATATAATTCCGTAACCTAAATTATAGTTTTGTAGAAGTTGAGGCTTCTACAAATAATGGGTAGTAGTTAAGTCTGATATTCTTTAAAATCTATGCACTAAGAATAAACATCTGTCCCTTGGACCCAGGGAAGTATCTATAGGTGTGCAGAAGTTTTAGTATCACCCAAGTCCTGTTGCCTGATAAAACATGATGGTTTCGGGGTCTGGTTTTACATCAGGGCCCAAGTTGACACAAAACATTACAACATTAGAGATGACCAGACACAAAGTCTTGGGGGCCATAGACAGTAGATTATTTGTTGGAGTATCGCTGGGGTTTAGCAGAACCTCAAACTATGGTATTCATTCGGGAAAACCAGGCTGCCCCGGATAGATTTAAGATCCTTTCTTTTTTTTTTTTTTGGATAGAAGGATTGCCAATGATGGTTCTCTGCTTTATCCCCAAAAAAAATTGCATAAATCACTGAGCCAATCATGTTAGTGAAGGTATTAAGTCTGACAGTTATCTTTTGCCCATTGCCGGGTTTTCTTCTGAGAAACTTGAAAACTATTCTCTTAGCATATGTTTTTTTTTAAACTAGTATGGGTGATGTCCAATCCTTAAAACTTGTGGCAAAAATGTTCTAGGCAGGATGAAAACCCTTTGCTGCTGTTTTGACATATTTAGTAAAAATCATTAAAATGTTAAAAATAAGCAAATATTTATACTAACATGTGTTAACCAGCTGGAAATAGGGTTTTCTCTATTATCTTAGCAGAATTGTTATTGCCCACTTTTTGGGACTACATTTTGACAGGTGTGATCACTATACGTTAATTTACTGTACTGGATTTGTTAATACAGTTTGATTGAATATTCTAGGTCTACAGTAAAAAAAAATATGCACGACAAAAAAATTTGCTTTCGCATATCTCTCACTTTTACTTTTCTATCCCAGCTTGACTTCTGGACTCCAGCCTCTGTTGATCTTGTAGAACCAGGAAAACGTGTTGACTTCCGTGCTGAAAGCCATGTGGCCTTTGATGTTCAGGCTCTCCTTGAACAAAGTGAAATTCCCTTTGAGTAAGTTAAGCTAGAAGGAAATTACACTTTATTAAAGTCATATTGATAATATAAAAAAAGTTGAGAAATACATTTCATCTAAAGAAAATGTCTTAGAAAATACCAACCATTGCCTATATTGCACAGTTTGAAACTTTTTAGTGATACAAATGATTAGCAATAAGAGAATAAAAAGTATGGATTGGTACCTCCCTTAAGCATATTTTTTTTTGTTTCTCTCATAGATTATGTCTGAAATATAAAAATTCTACTTATCTTTCCAAAACTGCACTTGTCAAACATCAATCACACATAATCCCATTTAAGACAATGTATTGCCTTGGTTCTCAGTTTACACTTTCAATATAGGAATCCATATACTTTACTACACTTTGGGATTCTTGCCTTTAGATTTAGTGAAGTAGACCGATAAAAAAGAAAACAGGTTCAATAAAGAGAGTGTCTACTAAACTTACGTAACTATGATTTTTTCTTAGAATTATGATTGATGACCTCCAGGATGCCCTGGAAAAGCAGCGTGATAGCAATATCCGTGCCGTGCACAGTTATGAGAAGTACAATGACCTCGATACAGTAAGAATGTCTACTACAACACTCAAATTAAATAGTAAGTGTGGCTACCATATATAATATCTGGTTTCTTTACAGATCAATGCTTGGTCAGCTAACATTGCTGCTCAGAACCCAGGTCTGCTGTCCCGTTCTCAGATTGGAAGCTCATATGAGGGACGTCCTATTTACTTGCTCAAGGTAAGATGGAGCCACTGTCATTTAGACATCTGTCATAGTCAAGCAGGCATTAAAGGGACTATAATTCTGCGGATATTGACACTAAGCTTATTTCACCATTATTCCCTCATCACATAAACCTAGCAAGTACCAGCAAGAGAGGCCAGCTGTGCAATGCCTAAAGAAAAGAACATGTAATATAGTACAAAGCATATGTGTTTGTACTAATAATGTTCTTCAGTTACAACTCTGGATCATGACACAGATACATGCAGGCTTTTACTTCCATATATCTGTGCAACTTTTAATACTGCCCTTTGTATTTCTTCTTAGTTCTAACTTCTTGAGCACCGGTGATCCACATACACATAGGGGTCTTGTTGATATTACAACATGAATAGTCATATAGTCAGTACTATCTACCATATCAGGGACGTGACTAGAATTCATAAAGCCCAATAGTAAAATGAGGTGGACACCCACCACCTAGTGAGAGGAAAATGAGAAAGCTGCATAAATAGCAATAATTAAAAGTATGAATAATAACGCCATATATCAGATAGTGCACATAATAGTGATAAAAAGCAGAAAGCCACCCACTTGTTAGTCACCCATAAAAAGGATCAGTGTTCTTGCATCTGTTTGGGCCCCCTCAACCTCCGGGCCCCATGCTACGTCTATAGTTTTCTCATATAACATATGTAAAGATTCCATAAACATCTGTTCAACTTCATCTGTCTTGCCTTTACTTTGCAGACAGATTCTACCGGTCTCAAAGGGGAATTGTTCCCATTATAAGCAAGGCAGAGGATTTGCCTCATAAGACAGTCACCAGAATACTGGCTGCTATATACTAAAGCCTTTAAGTTGCTTGTATCACAGCAGATGAAGGCGTTCATAAAATAGCCCATGTCTGCTGCAATAAAGCTTTAGAAAATTTGATTTCCCTGCTGCTGCCCCGCTCCATTATCAGATCACTCCAGTCCATAAAGAGAATGACTCCAATAAAAAAATATCTAGATATGGGAATTGCTGTATATATAATTCCCCAACATACAATCCTTGGTAGGCGACCCTTCATGTTAAGCTTCAGTCCCTTTAATATGAAACTAAATTGACAAGTGTCATCAAATATTTTTCAATTGACATTATCCGCTGATATTTCCACATGCACATTGTTTTTACTTTTTCTGAGAACAAATATGCATGCAGCAAACCATTGAGAACTATTGACAGCTTTGTGATATACATTTTATTTATTCTTAAAGGTTGGAAAAAGCGGAGCAAACAAGAAGGCAGTCTTCATTGACTGTGGATTCCATGCAAGAGAATGGGTCAGCCCTGCTTTCTGCCAGTGGTTTGTAAAGGAAGTAAGTGATCGCAGGATTAGATGTGGGCAAATTGTAATCTCTGACATCACACATAGCAAATATCAATCGTGATTGTCCCCATAGTTCTCACTACTGCTTTGACATTCATGATGCTTAGTCAGTAAAAGCTTTGTGTGCTCACTTCAGACACATAGGATCATTATAGTACCTATAAATATTTTAAATGCATATAAAACAGGTGAAGAGCTGATAACACCTTATTGTAGTGCATTTTAAGTATATCCGTAGACTGTAATTACTACATATCTGATTGAAATACGTGGATCTTTAGCTTCAGTCATGAAAGTTTATATATATTTAGCACTTTATATTTAAGCCTTCCACACAAAACAAAATCATGCTATAAATGTACTGTATCTGAGGTATATAACAGGAAATCATACCTACAAAAACATGAAATAATATCCACCTGTGTCACATCCTTTAAGACAATTAATACAAATTTCCAATTCAAGTAAGACCAATTTAATTTTCTTTACCACAGGCTATTAACTCTTATGGTTCTGACGCACAATTTACCAGCCTCCTCAACAACCTGGATTTCTACGTTCTTCCAGTCCTGAATGTTGATGGGTACTCGTACACCTGGACCACAGTAAGTAACTAAACATGCAAGAATGGAGTTAGAGCGAATCGCTGTAATGTGCCGGAATTATAATTCTTTACATTTGTAATTATTCTCTATAGAACCGTATGTGGAGAAAGACACGCTCTGCTAACATAAACAGCAGCTGTGTTGGAACTGATCCCAACAGAAACTTTAATGCTGGATGGTGTAGTAAGTGCATTTATACCATTTGTGAAGGAGTTCTACTTTTTTGTACACATATACTATGTATATTAATGCCCTCCCATTTATCATCTAGTATTTATGTGTGATAAGGTGCCGATTGAAATCAATGGCTATTTATGATTTCCATTGTTGACGCTGGGCAAGGTTACAGCCTCCCAGTGGCAAGACCTACAATACATATCGCTCTCGGGTTCCTTAAGATGTCTTAACTATTCCCTAGAAGATTACAGTATTTGGAAGGTGATGTTAAAATATTACAGTATGTCCCCAAAATATTTACTTGACCTCACATATAAAATATATACCCAATATGTTATGGTGTTCCATGATTTATAAAACAACCACATTAGAAAATCAAAAGTAAAGCTTTCTTAGTACATATTTCCGTTAATAAATGTTAATAAATGTAATCATTCGAAGACATAATTCCCCTGGTAATGTTCAGGATGGTTTCTGAACTATTTCTGATTTTATAATAATTATGACAGGATGAAATATCCAAATACTACATGAGAAACATGAAACTTTACTCTATGACATTGAAGAATAAAATCACCAAGCAACACCGTTCTTTACCACACTGCTACATGTCATACAAAATGTCATATATAGACATGCTGCCCAAGTATGGGGAATTATTGGTTATAGATGAACACGTATATTTCCAATATATCTTCATGGATTTTTCTTTTTAAGCTGCTGGAGCTTCTGCAAAACCTTGTGATGAAACATATTGCGGTACTGCTCCTGAATCCGAGAAAGAAACCAAAGCCCTTGCTAACTTCATCCGCGCCAATCTTTCTTCTATCAAGGCTTATCTGACCATCCATTCTTATTCCCAGATGTTGCTCTTCCCTTATTCCTACACCTACTCTCTCGCTAAGGATCACACTGAACTGGTGAGCAGGACATTTATGTTTAACCATTAAGCATATTTTAAATATTTGATACTGTGACATGTATTGTGTTTATTAAATCTGATTTAGAGTTTGTAAATTTCAAGAACTCCTTTATTGGATTCATGATCATTTGAGTCCGTACAAATGTTATTATCCAGTTTGTATGGTAACCTTTAGAGATGATAGTGCACTATGATCATACTTCATCATGATTCTGAAAACTTTAGAGCACAAAACCCCACAACTCAGATATACATTAGTATATGTCACCTGTTCCTAGTGAATCTCCATATTTAAAGTTGGGGGGAGAGGTAGGTAAATAAGCTGAAAGAGTCCTATGGCATTTGTTCTGATCCACACAATAATAGTCTCACAGGTAAACTTCTACATCCATTAATGAACTACCTCAATAGAAGACTGAACTGATGTTAAGTGACTCCATTGTCACTGGTCTTAGACCCATGGGCTCAGGGTGGTCTCATTAAACCCTTAGTTAAATGGTTTTAAATTGGTAATAAAGCACAAAGGGGAATTTATAAATCATGGCACATGCCATATTTGTGCAATAATTTGCAACTTTTTAAAGATTTTTGCCACTTTTTTAAAAACTGGGTAGAGTTTAGCGGAAGGAGGCAGAGCCACCCATGGCTTGACAAATTTACTCTTATTTACGCCAGAAACTGGTGTAAATTGTAGCATAAGTCTATGCCAGCTCGTGGCTGGCATAGATTTCACTTTGTGGTGCATGGCAGTAAAAGATGCAACAAATGTATTAAATGGTGTTTTGGGACTTATTCAAAATAGTGGCAGAGGTAGGAGGGATGCATTAAAAAAAACATGAGCCATTACTCACCTCAAAGATCCCCCAAGTTCCATCGCCACTGCTCCAGTCTTTTCAGCCTCTGTTTTTTTACACGGTTGCAGCTTTTGACGTGCTTGTATATCCACATGATCGCTGCAGTCAATCACTGGTCTCAGTGGCATATGACACAGGATCACTGAGGCCAGTGATTGGCTGCAGCAATCACGTAGGCATAGGGGAACGTCATAGATGCAGCCATGTCAACAAACAGTGGTGGGGAGGACTGGAGGGGCTGGAACAATGGGGATCTGTGAGGTGAGTAGTGGCTTTTTTTTTTTTTTTTTTTAATGCATCCCTCCTACCGCTGCCACTATTTTGAATACTTTGGAAAACTCCTTAATATATTTGTCAAATTTTACTCCTGTAGGCTTCAAACAAAATCTGGCATATGAATTCTGCCCAAAACTGTATTATGAATAAATGAACTAAGAAAACAAGTTTATTTATTGTCTGTCCTGTTGTCAATTGCTAATGCACACATCAGCAACCCATGTACATGACAATACTGTGTACACTCTTACATATAACATAAGCGAAAAATTGTTACCTGGCCTCAATGGTTAATATCTTGTACTCAAGACTCCTTGTGTCAGAAAAACAGAATGTACAATTGAAACAAAAAAAGCTAAGAGGTTAAATGGCAAAACTAAACAGTATATGTACTCTGGAAGGTGGCCAAAATCATACAAGATATAGAATATCACTAAAGAAAATGTTTATACAGATATGACACTACAGATATGACAGAATCCTTCTAAATTCATGATAGTGTTCTATTTGTTTTATCTCAGGGATTAGAAGTGTACATGTACATTAGTAGGATATCAGCGTACAGTGTGATTTTGAAATTTATTTTTTTGCTATGTAAATTTGCTTTCCTTTATTATCCATTCAAGCCTATGGAAATGATGGATGATAGTGAATATTAAACTCTTGTCTCCCCTTTCTGTAAGTTGATGCTTGATTTCTTCCATTGAGTTTTTGTAAAATAATCATCACCGGTCTTTTCAAGCCCAATAATCCAGAATATATAAACAATCAATACACGTTAACTCATATCTACCAGTCATATATTTACTGTCTGTGACTCCTGACTGCAGTTCTAGAAACAGTGACTGTGTTTCCTAATAAAACCTTTCTGTCTGTTACAGAACAATGTTGCCCAGGGAGCAGTTTCTGCTTTGACCGCTTTGTATAAAACCAAATACACTTATGGTGCTGGTGGAGCAACAATCTGTAAGTTATTAGTTTGGTTTGTTATTCCGAATATTTAATAACACGGCACTATCTTTATACTACAACATTTGCCATCAATGAGACAGTTACAAATAGGATCTTCTGCATAATTCGGCTAACTAATTGGCTAGCAATAAGTATGAAGTTGTGTCATCTATGACAATAGACTAGACAACATGTAAGTGTGATAAATAGATGACTACACTTATCAGATATATCGTGGTGTACAAAAATTGTACAATCATTTATAATAGGTCTTCCCAGTGATAACTTCTTTGGACTGACTTGCCAATATGAACAGCAGTATTTCAGTGTTTGAGGCCAGCAATAGAGAGGTAGCTGAGCCGTATGAGCATATTGAATTAACATCCTCACTTATAACATTTGTTTTTGTATCACAGATATTCCGTTCCCAGTACTATGGCAGTCATGCTATAGTAACACTCTTATTATCTAGCAATAAATATTCTCATATTCAGCTACTCATGTACCTGAACTACTGGCAGAAGAATTCACCCACTTATCCAACATTTTCAGTGTGGCCACAGAAGTAAAATAAGGGGGTATCAAACTAGGAGCATGGAGCATTGTAGACATCCATGTCCAGGCGATCACCTATAATCTGTGATCACCTGCATAAGTAAACATCCAAAAGCAGATAGGCATGGCTTGTTTTACACCTTGATGGTCACACGGTGTGAATTTTATTAGTATCCTGTGTAGATGGCAATGATGTACTAAATGAATAAAGTATGAAGGGTTGACACAAAAGCATCTTAGGTTCATAAATGAACATAAAACAAGTTGAGATTGTGTATATTAATTAAAGGGTCTTTCATTAAAGGGGTTGTCTGCTTTGTACAACCCCTTTTTGTTGGAAGGGTACCATGATGATAAGCACCACCACAGGATAAGAAAATTATTACACAGTTCATATTGAAATCAATTACACAAATGTAATGCATGAGTCTCACAGAGCAAAAGACACTATTCATAGCCATTCTCTACTCTGGTTATTAGATGGAGGTAGTGAACGGCAACCCTGATCTTTAAACTGATTCCTTTATACAGTATTTAAAAAGAGTTGCAAAACCAACCAACCTCTTTAAGTTACTTCCTCAGTCATGGTAATCTTTTAACTCTTTGAATTCTAGACCTGGCTGCTGGAGGCTCTGATGACTGGGCTTATGACGCAGGTGTAAAATTCTCTTACACATTTGAGCTGCGTGACACTGGAAGATATGGCTTTGCTCTCCCCGAATCTCAGATCAAGGCTACTTGTGAGGAAACCCTGCTGGCTGTGAATTACATTGCCAACTATGTCCAGAACAATGCCTAAGTGAAATGTATTATTCCAATTTCAACCCAATCCATTTTCTATTTGTATTTAATATTATCTTTGTAATTCCTTTTGACTTCCTTGGTTATAATTGCCAATTGGAAAAAAAAATGAATGTAAATGACTGATAAGTAAAAATAGAAATTAAAGGAATATCAGTTAAGAAACTAGTGTATTTTAGATGTAATTTATTTTTTAATTTATAGTAAATATGAATGGATAAATGAGAAAGTAATGAGTATAAATGAGCCACGTCTGGATAGAATCACGAATCTAGAAATGTGGCTAATTGGTGAATCTAAGTTTATGTCCAATCCATTTGAGGATGGCAGATACCTTTAAAGTGTCAAAATGCTGTGATCAGTACTGGGACTGTGGCTACTGAGACAGCACTGTTTGCATGCTATTCGTTACACTCAGTACACGTGTATTACATTCTGTAGTAACATAGTTAATAAGGTTGAAAAAAGACAGAAGTCCATCTAGTTCAACCTATAAACCCCTATGAGGCAAAAGCAAATTCTCCTGATTTAAGGGGAAAAAAACAAACATATTGTACCAACTCCAAATATGGCAATTAGAATACATTTCTTAAATCAGTGATCCATCTCATGTAATCTAGTGTATATATAACTTGTACAGAGTCAGACTGGTCCACTAGAGTAGCAGAGGATTCTCCGGTGGCCCCATACTCTGAAACAATAATGAGCCCAAAGATACGGCAGAAACAAACCTTATTTGGAGCAGACTTTGGTGCCAATCATTTGCCCTTGGGTCTATTTCTTAGGCCTTATTCACACTGACGTGTCCGTTTTGCGCGTGCAAAAAAAACACGGCGTTTTGCGCGCGCAACAGGTCAGTGTGTCATCAGCATATGGTGCGCAGCTGCATGATTTTCGCGCAGCCGGCATCATGATGACACTCTGGTTTTCTGTTTACAAACAGAAAAGCACGTGGTGCTTTTCTGTTTTCATTCATTCATTTTACTACTGTTGCGCGAATCACGCGCGGCACCCAAAAGTGCTTCCGTGTGCCGAGTGCGATTTGCACGCACCCATTGACTCCAAATATAGGACATGTCGTGCGTTTCACGCAGCGGACATACGCTGCGTGAAATTCACTGACACTCTGAACGGCCCCATTCAGTAACATAGGTCCGCGTGACGCAGGTGAACATCGCGCGTAGCACGGACGTATAACACGTTCGTGTAAATAAGGCCTTAAAGATTGATTCACAAATAACCTATTAGATATTATTGATAATATGTCCTATGAGTGCAATGAAACGACAAATATTACAATGTAATTAAACATGGACATGCACATGTTCTGTATAAATGGAGGGGAGGTCTCAGAATCCTCTCCTCTGATAGACCCAAGGAACCCCAGTCTGACACTGAACTTGTAATATTATTATTATGTTCAAGAAAGGCATCCAGGCCCCTTTTTAACTCTCTCTCAGTGAATTCACTATGACCACATGCTCTGGCAGAGAGTACCATAGTCTCACTACTCTTACAGGAAAGCATCCCCTTCAATGCTGGTGGAGACATTTTCTTTCCTCTAGATGCTGTTCTGGGTAACAATTGATCATGAGAGAGATCTCTGCACTGACCTTTGATATACTTATACATAGTTATTAGGTTACTCTTATGCTGTCTTTTTCCAAACTAAATAACCTTAATTTTGATCATTTTTCTGGGCACTGCAGTTTACCCATTCCATATATTACTTTGGTTGCCTCCCTTTGAATCCACTCAAGCATTACTATGTCTTTCTTGTACTTTAATAGTGGCAGGTATATTGCTTTCCCAAGTGCATAACCTTACATTTATCGGTGTTAAACCTGATTCTCCGTCATACCCTCCAACGTGTCCAAATCCATACGTAACATAATGCTGTCTTCTACAATTTTAATTACGGTTAGTATCACTTGCAACAAATTATATGCCACTGCACAATCCCTCTACAAGGTCATTAACAAATATGCTAAAAAGAATGAGGCTCAATATGGACCCCTGTGGTACCCCACTAACAACGGTGATCCATTCCGAGCATGTAACGATAACAACCACCCTCTGTGTTCTATCACCAAGCCTGCTATCTACCAACTTTATAAACATTTTCCAGGCCAGGCATTCTCATATACTAGTCCTACTCAATGAATTAGAATATAATCAAAAAGTTAATTTATTTCAGTAATTCAATTCAAACAGTGAAACTCATATATTATATAGATTCATTGAACAGTGCATATAGGGATCTATTTCCAGCATTTTTTTTCTTTTAATGTTGAGGATTATGGCTAACCATTAATGAAAACCCAAAATTTAATCTCTCAGAATATTAGAATATTAAATAAATCCAATTTCAAAAATGATTTTTAACGCCGAAATATTGGCCTACTGAAAAGTCTGTACAGTATATGCACTCAATACTTGGTCGGGGCTCCTTTTACATGAATTACTGCGTCAATGCGGTGTGGCATGGAGGCGATCAGCCTGTGGCACTGCTGAGGTCAGGGGCGTAGCTAAAGGCTCATGGGCCCTGGTGCAAGAATTCAGCTTGGGCTCCCCAACCGATCCCCAACACCACAAGACCCCTGCCGCGCCTATGGCCAGCCGCCTTGCCCAACTGTCCCCCCATTATAATTCCCCCCATAGCCGCCCCCACAGTATAATGCCCCCATTAGCTGCCCCATACAGTATAATGCTCCCCGTAGTTGCCCCATACAGTATAATGCTCCCCATAGCTGCCCCCCTACAGTATAATGCTCCCATAGCTACCCCCCACAGTATAATGCTCCCATAGCTACCCCCCACAGTATAATGCCCCCATAAAGTATAATGCCCCCCCATAGCAGACCCCATACTGTATAATGACCCTCATAAATTTCCCCATACAGGATAATGCCCCCATAGCAGCCCCATACAGTATAATGCCCCTCATAGCTGCCCCCACACAGTATAATGACCCCCATAAAGTATAATGCCCCCATAGCAGCCCCATATAGTATAAATGCAAAGAAACAAAAAAGGAGGGATTCTGTAGGCGCTGCTTAGTTCTGAATGAACAGTAGGTTTATTGCATAAAAAGCAAGGTAAACAGATGCTACGCGTTTCAACGCCGGACTGGCGTCTTCATCAGGCAGGTACAACATATAGAGAAAATACATGTATATATACACACAGGCGGGTGATTACATTAATTGGGCCAGTTCAGACGGGGCAGTAGAAAAAACCGCCAAAATATGGAAAGGTCAAAGGTCAGAGGGTAATTTGTAATTTCATCAGGTTAAAAAACATTGTGCTAAGTATGAAGACAAATTGATCAATATGTGTAACAGTAATATGATATGATAGAATATAATAGATGCGGTGTCCCGAGATTCTATTGAGTTACAGAGAAAAAACATGATTATTCCATAAAAACGGGAGTAATAACGATAGACGAGTAAATAAATATGATACAATAGTGAAACATATATGGAAAGTTCCTTACTATACATCGGAAGAAAGAGAGTGAACAGACCTTGCGGGAGTCATGGAAACCGCAAACAATACGGAGGTCAGTGGGAACCAAAGAGCACTGGAACGCACAATGGACCGCACGTGTAACAAGCAAGAAGCTTGTGGATGTCATGGAGACCGCAAACCATACGGTGGTTAGTGAGAGCCAAAAATCATTGGGACGCACACTGGAACGTAATCGCGACCAGGACCACACGAAGTAAGGTGTAGAGGGGAGAGGAAAGGTAAGACAAAACTTATACTTATATGATAAAAGAGGATTCAAAGTACACATCATAGTAATTGTGAATATACAATTGTGAGTATGAGTGTACCATCTGACTGTGATGATTAAACAAACCATGCCCGTAATCAGGAAGTGCTGGCATCACGGCACATACAAAGTTTGTATCAGTGCGCTGTGTAGCAACGGGGGGCCTACGACCGATGCGACCCCTAAAGCTACGCCACTGGCTGAGGTGTTATACATGCCCAGGTTGCTTTGATAGCAGCCTTCAGCTTGTCTGCATTTTTGGGTCTGGTGTCTCTCATCTTCCTCTTGACAATACCCCATAGATTCTCTAGAGGGTTTAGGTCAGGCGAGTTTCCTGCCAATCAAGCACAGTGATACTGTGGTTATTAAACCAGGTATTGGCAATGTGAGCAGGTGCCAAGTCCTGCTGTAAAATGAAATCAGCATCTCCATAAAGCTTGTCAGCAGAGGGAAGCATGAAGTGCTATAAATTATCTTGGTAGACGGCTGCATTGACTCTGGACCTGATATAACACAGTGGACCAACACCAGCAGATGACGTGGCTCCCCAAACCATCACTGACTGTGGAAACTTCACACTGGACCACAAGAAACTTGGAATGACGCCTCTCCACTCTTCCTCCATACTCTGGGACCTTGATTTCCAAATGAAATGCAAAATTTACTTTCATCTGAAAACAGGACTTTCGACCACTGAGCAACAGAACAATCCTTTTAAAGGCTTAGGAAACCTTTGCAGGTGTTTTGTGTGGATTAGCTGATTAGAGTGTGAGACCATGAGCCTACAATCTTAAACGTTTACACAATATTCAAATTTTGTGAGAGACTAAATTTTGTGTTTTCATTAACTGTTAGCCATAATCATCAATATTAAAGGGAAAAAAAATGCTGGAAATAGATCACTCTGTGTGTAATGAATCTGTATAATATGAGTTTCACTTTTTGAATTGAATTACTCAAATACATTAACTTTTTGATGATATTCTAATTCATTGAGAAGGACTAGTATATATATTTAATATATGAATCATCTATGTGGAACAGTACAAAATGAAGAAAATCGAAATATATGACATACATCAAGTCTAGAACTTTCCTCTACATATAGTGACAGGACCTATCCCTCATAAACCCATGCTGATATGGAGTTATGGGTTTCTTCTCATTGCGATTCTTCAGGATAGCATCTCTTAGAAAACCCTCAAATATTTTACCCACACGTACAGGTCTATATTTCCCCAGCTAATTTTTGACCCCTTTTTAAATATTGGCACCACAGGAACGTATACTTTCTTATTGACATTCTATACGTAAACAAACAGTGCAGTTTGTTTAACCCCTTCCCGACATTTGACGTAACTTTACGTAATGGCTGGGCAGGGGGAGTATGGATCGGGCCCACAGGCTGAGCCGATCCTATACTCTGCGGTATGTTACAGCCGACACTTCACTGTAATGGCCAAGATATGGGCTTTTTTTTCACCCTTTTTTCATGCAAACAGATCATTAAAGATCATTACAAGCAATATATTTTTATTTTTTGTGTTTTGGCAGAGTTTTTTTGCATGCCATTTGTTTTTTTAAACACAGCATGCTCTGGGTATGGTGTTTTTCCTATACACTTTTCTATAGGACTTGAATAAAGCCAGAAAAAAAACACACGTTACAAATGTAGAAAAATAAAAACAAAGTGTCACCCAATATGTTTATAAAAAAACACAATGGAAAAATGCTTGAAATTCATGGTGTTATTTTACAAGCAAAAAATAAAAAACAACGCTGGAAAACAGTATGTGTGAAGGTAGCCTAAAGAAAAAGGAAGAGTTGCCCATCTAAATCAATCAGTGATCTTCAACTATTTTCCAAAGGTCATTTGCTACATTTTCTCCAAATTGTGATAAACAGAGACTTTAAGAGAGGTTTTAGCCCCAGATCTATTCCAAAATTACAAATTTGCTACCACGCCAAAACATGCTAGAGGGCCTCGCTTATCATTCGTTACAATGCAATTCAAGAAAACCTAATGGATCTCCCAACAATTCTGTTTAAATATCCCTTTGCCTATTGTATTTAACCCGTTAGTGACCGGCCCATAGTGTTTCTACGTCGGTCACTAACGGGCATAATTCCGATGCCATAGACTTTTTACGTCGCAGCATCGGAATAAGTAAACAGAGCAGGGAGCTGTCAAATCTCCCTGCTCTCAGCTGCCAGAGGCAGCTGAGAGCTGGGATCGTCCCTGCTCTGCCGGGTGAGATCGATATTAGTACCGATCTCACCTGTTTAACCCCTCAGATGCCGTGCTCAATAGCGTGCACCGCATCTGAGTTGTTATGGAGAGAGGGAGGGAGCTCCCTCTCATCCCACTGACACCCAGCGATAAGATCGCCGAGTGTCAGTGTCTCCGATGGCAGCCGGGGGCCTAATAAAGGTCTGCCTGTAATGAATGCCTGCTAGATCATGCCGCAGGCATGACCTAGCAGATGCCTGTCCGTTTTAAACATTTGCTTGTTCGAATTCCCTAAGGGACCTAAAAAAGCGAAATACAGTTTAATAAAGCATTTAAAGTTCAAAAAATCCTTTTCTAATTTTTCCCTTAACATAATGTAAAAAAATAATAGCATAATTGGTATCGCTGCGTCCGTAAATGTCAGAACTATTGCAATATAAAAATTGCTAAACTCGCGCAATGAATGCTGTTAAATTTTTTTTTAAAGATTTCTGTATCTTAATATATGGGGATTCTATATGATTCTGGGGGATTTGCATAACACCTTGTTCAAGCCCATGAACAGTTTGTGATATTGTGGCAAAAATGTGAAATGCTATATTGATTGTGTTTTCCCTCCTTCCCCCCTACCTCTCCTCATTCCCCCCTCCCTTCTTACCTGTGACAACATGGGGTAAATTGGTTACTACCTCCATATGACGTCGCTATTGGATGTTTTAATGATGTAACCCTTTACTATATGATTGACTCAGCAGGTTAACTTGTCTGATGTTGCGCATATTGGTATTTGAAAATGTAAATAAATACACACCAGAATTGCATCGGCAATGCTCTGGCCAGAGATTCCACTCCTGAAGGAGCCTTGATGGTAGGGTCAGCACCCGGTGGCTGAGTGAGCCCCCCCCCAAGGGTAGTGGGCCCGGCATTTACCAAGGTTCGCTGAGTGCTAATGCTGGCCCTGATATCAACCAATAGAAAAATTTAATGGAAAGTTAGGAGTCTATAACGGTTCTCACCGGTTTGTTCGTGGATCCTCGGTGTCGTCTGGGAGATGGTGCTTGGAACCCAGGCAACGCTTGGCACAGCGGGTAGAGGCGGTCGGATGATAGAAGTCAGGACAGGCAGCAGATGTCGTAACGGGTATGGCAGCAATAGTTCAAGGCAGGCAGCAGGCGGCGTAACGGGTATGGATAGCAATAGGTCAAGGCAGGCGGCAGACAAGGATAGTTTCTCTAGCTTGGCAAACAGAGTTCTCTCGTAGATGCTGTAACACTTGGCGCACATGCACACGATGAGTTTGAATATTGGAAGAAAAGATTAAAATGTCATCTAGGTATACCACCACAAAGCTGTACAGCAGATCTCGAAAAATGTCATTAACAAAGGCCTGGAAAACCGCAGGAGCATTACAAAGTCCAAAGGGCATGACGAGGTATTCAAAATGCCCATCACGAGTGTTGAAGGCGGTTTTCCATTTGTCTCCCTCGCGGATACGGATGAGGTTATAAGCTCCACGAAGGTCTAGTTTGGAGAAGATTTTCGCCCCCTGTCGGTGGTGAAAGAGTTTTGAGATTAATGGTAATGGGTACTTGTTCTTTAACGTGATATTATTCAATCCTCGGTAATCAATACAAGGACGCAGGGAGCTGTCTTTTTTCCCACAAAGAAAAACCCTGCGCCAGCAGTAGACGAGGACTCACGGATGAATCCTCTCTCCAGATTTTCTTGGATATTCCGAGACATGGCTTCAGTCTCAGGCAAGGACAAAGGGTAGACTCTACCTCTGGGAGGCGTGGCATTGGGGACCAGGTCTATGGCATAGTCGTATGGCCTGTGAGGAGGCAGCGATTCAGCTTGTTCTTTACAGAAGACATCTGAGAAGCTGCCGAGTTAGCTTCTGTAGACTGAGGCATGGGTGGGCGAATAGATTGTGGACAATGTTGGTGACAGAAGTCACTCCAGTGGGTAATATGACCTCCAGTAATATGACCTCCAGTCTAAAAAAAAAACACACCAGAATTGCGTCGGCAATGCTCTGGCCAGAGATTCCACTCCTGAAGGAGCCTTGATGGTAGGGTCAGAACCCGGTGGCTGAGTGGGCCCCCCCAAGGGTAGTGGGCCCGGCATTTACCAAGGTTCGCTGAGTGCTAACGCTGGCCCTGATATCAACCAATAGAAAAATTTAATGGAAAGTTAGGAGTCTATAACGGTTCTCACCGGTTTGTTCGTGGATCCTCGGTGTCGTCTGGGAGATGGTGCTTGGAACCCAGGCAACGCTTGGCACAGCGGGTAGAGGCGGTCGGATGATAGAAGTCAGGACAGGCAGCAGATGTCGTAACGGGTATGGCAGCAATAGTTCAAGGCAGGCAGCAGGCGGCGTAACGGGTATGGATAGCAATAGGTCAAGGCAGGCGGCAGACAAGGATAGTTTCTCTAGCTTGGCAAACAGAGTTCTCTCGTAGATGCTGTAACACTTGGCGCACATGCACACGATGAGTTTGAATATTGGAAGAAAAGATTAAAATGTCATCTAGTATACCACCACAAAGCTGTACAGCAGATCTCGAAAAATGTCATTAACAAAGGCCTGGAAAACCGCAGGAGCATTACAAAGTCCAAAGGGCATGACGAGGTATTCAAAATGCCCATCACGAGTGTTGAAGGCGGTTTTCCATTTGTCTCCCTCGCGGATACGGATGAGGTTATAAGCTCCACGAAGGTCTAGTTTGGAGAAGATTTTCGCCCCCTGTCGGTGGTGAAAGAGTTTTGAGATTAATGGTAATGGGTACTTGTTCTTTAACGTGATATTATTCAATCCTCGGTAATCAATACAAGGACGCAGGGAGCTGTCTTTTTTCCCACAAAGAAAAACCCTGCGCCAGCAGTAGACGAGGACTCACGGATGAATCCTCTCTCCAGATTTTCTTGGATATTCCGAGACATGGCCTCAGTCTCGGGCAAGGACAAAGGGTAGACTCTACCTCTGGGAGGCGTGGCGTTGGGGACCAGGTCTATGGCATAGTCGTATGGCCTGTGAGGAGGCAGCGATTCAGCTTGTTCTTTACAGAAGACATCTGAGAAGCTGCCGAGTTAGGTTCTGTAGACTGAGGCATGGGTGGGCGAATAGATTGTGGACAATGTTGGTGACAGAAGTCACTCCAGTGGGTAATATGACCTCCAGTCCAGTCAAAAACATGAGAGTGCTTCTGCAACCACGGTAGACCTAGTAGCAAAGGGTTCATCGAGTTCTTTAAAACATAGAAGGAGATACATTCCTGGTGCAGCGCCCCTGTTAACAGGAGAATGGGCTCAGTGATGAGATCGATAGTTTCCTGTAGAAGCCTCCCATCTACAGAAGCAATGGACAACGGTTTGGTTAGTCTTTGCACTGGGATTTGGTAGCGATTTACTAAGGACTGGCACAGAAAATTCCCAGCGGATCCGGAATCTAGGAAGGCTTGAACGCAGAAAGTGGTTCCTGCAAAGGACAGCTTTGCTGTTATGGTCATCTTCTGAGAGGAAGGTATTCCACCTAGGGTAGCCTCTCCTACTTGCCCTAGGCATTGGAGTTTTCCAGCCTCACTGAACAGTCTCTGAGGAAGTGCGTTTTACCACCAGAATACAAACATAAATTTAACTTGCGCCTATTCTGGCGCTCCTCAGGCGTGAGTCTTGTTCTCTCTACCTGCATGGGTTTGTATGACCGAGAGGAAGATGAGGCCAGAAGAGGTCTTTGGAAGGTTGGTGCAACCGTGTTCGATTGCCTCGAGCAGATTCTAGTTGTCTCTCACGGAAACGTATATCTATATGATTAGCTAGAGTAATCAGGTCATCCAAGGACAGTGGAAGGTCTCGGCCAGCAAGTTAATCCTTGATTCAGCCCGCCAGACCCTCCCAGAAGGTCGATATCAAAGTCTCATTATTTCACTGGAGTTCAGAAGCCAGGGTGCGAAATTGAATGGCGTATTGGCCTACTGTGGAGGTTCCTTGCCGGAGCTTGAGTAGAGAGGAAGCTGCAGAAGAGGCTCGACCCGGTTCTTCAAACACCCTTTTAAACGTGGACAGAAAGTTCTGAATGTTGTACATGATGGGGTCGTTTCTCTCCCATAAGGGCGATGCCCAAGCCAGCGCTTCACCAGACAGCAGAGACAGGATGTAGGCCACCTTAGCCCAGTCTGAGGAAATATAATGCTCCATGACTTCAAAGTGAATGGTGCATTGGTTAACAAATGCCCTGCAGGTCTTGGGGTCTCCCTCATAGCGGGCAGGCATCGGTAAATGTAGTCCAGTACTGTAGACAGGAGCTTGCGGTGGTGGTGGTATCGGAGGCGCCGGTTCGTTCAAACGAGTGGACACATTCTGCAGTAGCTGAAACAGCTGATCTTGGCGGACTCGTTGCCTGGAAAGCTCCTGAGCCATATCTGCCATATCAGGCAGGGCTGTGTCAAGGGGATCCATGGCTTGTTCAACCTATAACAGTTCTCACCAGTTTGTTCGTGGATTCTCGGTGTCATCTGGGAGATGGTGCTTGGAACCCAGGCAACGCTTGGCACAGAGGGAAGAGGCGGTCGGATGGTTAGGCAGAAGTCAAGACAGGCAGCAGACGTCGTAACGGGTATAGCAGCAATAGGTCAAGGCAGGCGGCAGGCGTCATAACGGGTATGGATAGCAATAGGTCAAGGCAGACGGCAGACAAGGATAGTCAAGTTCAGGCAGAGGTCAGTAACGGGAAATCCAGATAAAAGGCAGAAGGGACGGAAACAGGGAACCAGGACACAGGGAAACTCATGGGGAACTTGGTTGAACAAGCATGGATGCAAGGAAGGAGGAACCTTAAATAGGAAGTCTTAGGAATTAAGGCGCGCGCTGGCCCTTTAAGACAGGACGAGTCAGCACGCACGCCCTCTAGTGACTGCAGCCGCACATCGAGAATGACGGCCGCAGAGGGAGGTAAGTAATGCACTTACCGGACGCCGTCTAGGGCCAGCAGAGCGTCCGGATAGGGTAAGTGGAGCTCAGAATATAGCGAAGCAAAACAATTTTTTTTTAACAAATAGTTTTTTCTTTGTAAAAGTAGTAAAACATAAAAAATTTTATAAATTTGGTATCGCCATCATCTTATTGACCCGCAGAATAAAGATAATGTGTTTTTTACCTCACGGTGAATGCCGTAAAAACCAAACCCAAAAACAAAAAGGAGGAATTGCTATTTTTTTTCCCATTCCATCCTACAATAAACGTTTTGTTTTTTCCGTTTCACAGTACACAATATGGTACAATAAATGGTGCAGTTAAAAAATACAGCTCGGCCTGCAAAAAAAAAAGTTCTCATACAGCTATATCAACAAAAATATATATATATATATATATATATATTAATTAAAATGCCTAGGGCGGAAAGAATGTTTAATGTGCCTCATTGAATGACTATATTTTTTCATATTGATCTTTAAAGAAATACCCCTTCAGGTCAAAGTGAAAACAAATCACTATGAAACTATGGTTTTAAAAGTCATAATATATTATACGAATACAGGTCACCTACATGTTGTCATAGGTTTTAAATGCGTATAGTACAAATAGACCTGTATCTGGAAGGTCCAACTGCTGATGAGTTTCTAGGCAAAAAAGAAAAACAGTGAAGAACAATCCAAGCAACTTTGTGAAAAGGTTATTGAAAAATACCAGTCATTGTATGATGGAAATATAAAGAAATATTATAGCACAGCTGTACATCTGCCTAGACAAGGCTGACATCACAAAGTAACAAAAAACAACAATGCAAGGAGTGCTCTAGTAAGGACGTTTACCAAGAAAGCTATAACAAGTTTGAAGAATGTTTTAGGTCTGAGCTGGGAGATATAACAGCTGTAGCTTAAATGCTTTATGAGAGGGTGCAAAAGAGAATGCCACCATTAAAAGAACTAAAAACCTTATAGAACATCTTGGACACAGTTTGCCAAAAGGTGTGAGGGAAACGAAAACTAAGTGTAAAAGATTCCTGTTCTGGTGATTGACATCCATAAAACACAATTTTTTGCTTAAGTTAAACACCACCAAAATCTAACAGTGCGATTAAGCATAGTGGAGCAGCATCATGTTGTGGGGACATGTATCTGCAAAAGACCTTGGGAAGTTTGACAGGGTAAACGGAGTGCAGCAAAATACTGGGAAATCACAGACAATGGAACGGATTCGTTTTCCAGAAAGACAATGATAGACTTTTAATAATGTATAATAACATTGAAAAGAATGTTGTTCATCTTGAGCCCCATACTTATCTATTTGTAGATTCATCCCAGATATGTGACCCAATGGCCAAAAAGGCAGACAGGTTATTAAAGAAATCTTGGGAATGCTCTACAAGTCTAAGTGAAACTAACATTGCAGCGACGTTGGTGGCAAGGTTGATGTTTATTTGGATGAATAAGCTAGAGAAGACTTCAAGAGATCAGATTTTAGAATCCATTCCTCTCCTCAAAATGACCACAGGTTTTCTAGCGGACGCATCAGCTAAGTCAGTCAGATTCACACTAGTTGCATACGCACAGCCTTATAGCTTACGTTATGGTATATGGACACTTTATCTAAGAACAAGTATGTTTCAGGGTCTCAGGGTCAACATGTATTTGGACCAGAATTAGATAAAATTCTGGAAAGAGTTGCTGATAAAAATAAATGATTTCCAGAAGAAAGAACTGCAAGCCACGACCGCAATTTAGACAGCCCAGAATAAAATGTAAATCAGGCCGCGTGAGTTTCTCGAAAGGTGGTATGGGAACAAACTTCATCCTTAACCTCAACTTCAACTCCTGAAAGCAGTGATGCCAGAAGAGAAGGGGGAGATATCTACAATATCACCAGGAATGGGAGACTGAGTTTTTTAGATTCTAAAAACAGATACAAGATAGAATTCAAAACTCTTTCCCCTCAAAAACTTGTAGTAACTAGAGACTCGTCAACTTCTCTACAAAAACAGGTACAACAGGGCATACAGGAATTCCTCCCAATAAGAGCCATATTTTAAGTCCCACAAGAACATCATGGTATGGGACACTATTGAAAAATATTCCTGGTCAAGAAAACAAACGGCTCATTTAGAACAATAATCAACCTCAAAAACCTAAACTGTTGGATAGTTAATCAAAAGTTCAGAATGGAAGTGATAAATTCCATCATACCCCTAATCCCAAAACATTTTTTAATGTGTACCATAGATCTAAAAGATGCGCTAATTCACTCCTGGAACCAAAAATTTCTGAGATTTGCGTTTAAGATCAGAATTATGACCCTTCATTATCATTTTTAATGCCTTCCATTTGGAATCTCAGCCACCCCCCAGAAATTTAAAAAAAAAAAATCATTGTAGAGATGATCGAAAGGAAGAAACAGTATCCTGTATTTAGAGGTCTTCCTACGGGTTGCAGAATCCAGACAAGTCATTCTTCAACAGCTTTAGACGGTAGCAAACCTGCAGAAACAGGTTGGCTCACAAATTATCAGAAGTAACACCTCTCTCCCTGAAAGATAAAACATATTTAGGGAATTTAATTAGACTCTACTCTTCCAATATTCACCAAAGAAAAATAACAGTAAGACAAAAGGGCAAAATTCAATCTTTTTAACAAAAAAATTCTGTATCATTAGGATAAAGTATGAGAATTTTGGGACTGATGATTTTCCATTCAATACCTCTCCAGAGTCTAATCCTATCATCCTGTAACAGAAACCCAAGCTATTTAAACAAAAAGATAAAGATTTCCATGGAATAGAGAGAATCTCTTACTTGGTGACTAAAAGATACAAACCTATCAAAAGGAGTTGCATGGATTCAGACCCTCTTGTCAGAATCACAACAGACGCCAAGAGCATCGGTTGGAGAGTTCATTTTCTGGTCCCTAGAGATGAGAGAAAGATTGTCAAACTTCAGAGAACTGGGAAACCTTAAAATCAGCAAACTGGAAGATTAAAAGAGGTCCACATAAAAATCATGTCAGACTTTACAACAATTTATTTTTTGCACAAACATGGGGGCACTAAATATCGACATCTTCAAGGCCTATCAACAAAAATCTTTAGCTGGGCAGAAATATCAGATCTCTTAGTAACAGATGTACACTTAAAATGAGTGGAAAACATCAGGGTCAGTGGCTTAACTACCGCTGTAGCAGCCGTAGCGGCTGGCTGATTGACAGCGTGCATTACTAAGGCGGGGCTTAATGTTAGCCTAAGGATGGGCCATCAATATAAAATGCCCAGAGGACTCCTTTAATGTAATGTGTGTGAAGTTTGAAGCTATATATCCTGGCAGAGGGCAGGGCCAGGCAGGCTTCAGTATATGTGTTAGGTATCATTTACAAGAGCGTAATATACGCTTTTCGTACGCACCTATATTAGTCTATGGGGCAGTGCAGACAGTGCGTGATTTTTGCGCAGCGCGAGTGCGTTGCATAAAACTCACGACATGTCCAATCTTTGTGCGCTGTTCGCGCATCACGCACCCATTGAAGTCAATGGGTGCGTGAAAACCACGCATGCCGCACAGAAGCACTTCCGTGTGACCAGCGTGATTCGCGCAACAGCTGTCAAACTCTGAATGTAAACAGAAAAGCACCACGTGCTTTTCAGTTTACAAACATCCAAACGGAGTGTCTTAATGATGGCGGCTGCGAGAAAATCTCACAGCCGCTCATCATACGCTGATGACACACGGAGCTGTTAAGTGCCTTTTGCGCACGCAAAATGCAGCGTTTTTTGAGTGCGCAAAATGCACACGCTTGTGTAAATCAGGCCTTAGGGGGAGTTCACACTGAGTTTTTTGGCACGCTTTTTGACGCGGAAACCATGTTGGAAAACACATCAAAAAATGGACAAAAACACCTCCCATTGATTTCAATGAGAGGCGGAGGCATTTTTTTCCAGCGAGCGGTAAACAACGCTCACGGGAAGAAGCGACTTGCCCCTATCTTTGTGCGTTTACGTCTCTGACCTCCCATTGACAATAGGAGGCAGATAAATTTGCCCGAGGCGCTCAATAGCCGCAGCCGAAAAACGCGGGAAACGGCGTGCAGGCAGGTGAAATTCCAGACAGAATTTTGAGGCAGATTTTCCTGCCTGCAAAACACTCAGTGTGAAGAGGGCCTTAACCCCGTCCCGCTCCTGGACGTACTATTAGGTCATGGTAACTATAGCGTTTACGCTCCATGACCTAATAGTACGTCTCAGGAGTAACGGCCGTTTTGGCCGTCCTCCCGACACATACAAGAGCTGTGACAGCTGCAGTCTTGTTCAGCAGCTGTCACAGCTCATACAGCGGGGACCGATCGCTGTGTCCCCGCTGATTAACCCCTTAAAAGCCGCGTTCTATAGAGATCGCGGCTTTTTAGGGGTTAAGCTGCCATCGCCGGCCTGCTACACGATAGCGGCCGGCGATGGTGGCTATGGCAACCGGACACCAAACAGTGGCGTCCGGCTATGCCATAGACGGAAGCCTAGTGGGTCCTGACAACGTCAGGACCCACTATGCTTGCTGTCAGTGAGTAGCTGACAGTTCTAATACACTGCACTACGCATGTAGTGCAGTGTATTAGAATAGCGATCAGGGCCTCCTGCCCTCAAGTCCCCTAGTTGGACAAAGTAATAAAGTTAAAAAAAAGATGTGTAAAAATAAGAAAATAAAAGTTTTAAAAGTATTAAAAGTAAAAATTCCCCCTTTTCCCATATCAGTCATTTATTATTAATACAAATATATAAACAAACAAATAAACTATACATAATTGGTATCGCCGCGTCCGTAACGGCCTGAACTACAAAATTATTTAGTTATTTATCCCGCACGGTGAACGCCGTAAAAGAAAATAGTAATAAACCGTACCACAATCACAATTGTTTGGTCACTTCACCTCCCAAAAAATGGAATAAAAAGAGATCAAAAAGTCGCATGTACCGAAAAATGGTACTGATCGAAACTACAGTTCGTTACGCAAAAAATAAGTCCTCGCACTGCTTTCTTGATTGAAAAATAAAAAAGTTATGGCTCTTAGAATAAGGTAACAAAAAGTTAATGATTTTTTACAAAACGTATTTTATTGTGCAAACGCCATAAGACATAAAAAAAACCTATAAACATAGGGTATCGCCGTAATCGTATCGCCCCGCAGAATAAAGTGAATATGTGATTTATAGCGCACGGTGAACGCTGTAAAAAAAATAGAATAAAAAAACAATAGTAGAATTGCTGTTTTTTAGTCACCACGCCACCTAAAAATAGAATGAAAACTGATCAAAAAGCCGCATGCACCCCAAGAAAACTACAATGGATTCCTCAAGGGGTCTAGTTTCCAAATTGGGGTCACTTTTGGGGGGTTTACAATGTTTTGGCACCACAAGATCTCTTCAAACCGGACATGGTGCCTAATAAAAAAGAGGCCTCAAAATCCCCTAGGTGGTCCTTTGCTTCGGAGGCAGGTGCTTCAGTCCATTACTGCACTAGGGCCACATGTGGGATATTTCTCTAAACTGCAGAATCTGGGCAATACGTATTAAGTTGCGTTTCTCTGATAAATCCTTTTGTGTTATAAAAAAAATGGTATAAAGAGGATTTTCTGACAAAAAAAAATGTAAACACCTCTACTTTGCTCTAAATTTCTGTGAAACACCTAAAGGGTTCATAAACTTTCTAAATGCTGTTGTGAATACTTTGAGGGGTCTAGTTTCTAAAATGGGGTGTTTGATAGGGGTTTCTAATATATGGGCCCCTCAAAGCAACTTCAGAACTGAACTGTAACCTAAAAAAATAAATAAATGAGGCAATACTACGCTTCTTACATTATACTGATAATGAGCCGTGCCCACCCCGAGATGACCCCAGTTTTGACCGTTTGTATAAACGGAGACCCCTATTAGACCGTTTCAGTGCCCGGTTTTCCCAAGCATACACCCCCGAGACGTGTATTTCTATTGATGAGTCCCTGGTACATTTTAAAGGGAGGATTCAATTCCGCGAGTACCTGCCGGGTAAGAGGGCAAGGTATGGCGTGAAGATGTATAAGCTGTGCGAGAGTGCATCAGGGTATACCTACAGGTTTAGGATATATGAAGGAAAGGCCACCCCCAAACCAGACTGCATCCTGGACTACAATAGGTACATGGGAGGGATGGACTTGTCAGATCAAATCCTGAAGCCCTACAGCGCCATGCGGTGTGGTATAAGAAGCTGGCCGTGCACATCATACAGATGGCTTTGTACAATGCGTACGTGCTATGTCGATGTGCAGGCCAGACGGGAACTTTCCTGGAATTTCAAGAGGTGATTATCAAGAACCTAATCTTTAGGGACCAAGAAGGGGGGGCACCCAGTACTTCTGTAAGCGGGGCCACACGCATCGTACCAGGATGGCAACACTTTCCAGGAGAAGTTCCCCAAACTGGCAAGAAGGGAAAAAGTCAAAAGAGGTGCAAAGTCTGCTATAAGAGGGCTATAAGGGATGACACAATATATCAATGTGACACGTGTCCCGAATAACCAGAGCTCTGTATGAAAGAGTGTTTTCAAATTTATCATACATCCCTTGGTTTATAATTTACCCCAATTTTACTTACCCTGATGCACTCCGCACAGCTTATCCCCCCTCGTCTTTCCCCTCTGAGCCCTGCTGCGTGCCCAGGCAGCAGATAACAACCACATGTAGGGTATTGCCATACCCGGGAGAACCCACATTACAGTTTATGGGGTGTATGTCTCCTGTCAAAATGCTCACTACACCTCTAGATGAATGCCTTAAGGGTGTAGTTTTTAAAACGGGGTCACTTCTTGCGGGTTTCAACTGTACTGGTACCTCAGGTGGTTCTGCATACATGACTTCGCACTAGAAAATCCCCAGTAGGCCAAATGGTGGTCCTTTCCTTCTGAGCCCTCCCATGGGCCCAAACGGCAGTTTATCACCACAAATGGGGTATTGCGGCACTCAGAACAAATTGCGCAACAGAATGGGGTATTTTGTTTCTTGTGAAAATAAGAAATTTTCAGCCAAAACTACATATTATTTGAAAATAATTATTTTGTTTTCATTCCCAGCCCAATTCAAATAAGTTCTGTGAAAAAACTATGGGGTCAAAATGGTCACAACACCCATAAATGAATTCCTTGAGGGGTGTAGTTTCAAAAATTGGGTCATTTGTGGTTGGTTTCTATTGCTTTGATACCTCAGGGGCTCTGCAAATGCGACATGGCACCCGAAAACCAATGCAGCAAATCTGGACTCCAAAGAACAAATAGCGCTCCTTTGCTTCTGAGCCCTCCCATGGGCCCAAACAGCAGTTTATCACCACAAATGGGGTATTGCCGCATTCAGAACAAATTGGGCAACAAAATGGAGTATTTTATTTCTTGTGAAAATAAGAATTTTTGAGCTAAAATGACATATTATTGGAAAAAATATATATTTTTTTTAATTCCCAGCCCAATTCAAATAAGTTCCGTGAAGAAACTATGGGGTCTAAATGGTCAAATTACCCATAAATGAATTCCTTGAGGGGTGTAGTTTCCAAAATGGGGTCACTTCTGGTGGGTTTCCATTGCTTTGATACCTCTGGGGCTCTGCAAATGTGACATGGCACCCGAAAACCAAACCAACAAAATCTGAACTCCAAAGAACACATAGCGCTCCTTCCCCTCTGAGGTCTCCCATGGGCCCAAACGGCAGTTTTTTGCCACAAATGGGGTATTCCTGCACTCAGGAGAAATTGGGCAACAAAATTGGGTATTTTGTTCCCTGTGAAAATAAGAAATTTTGATCACAAATGACATTTTATTGAAAAAATGACATTTTTTTCATTTCACAGCCCAATTCAAATACGTGCTGTGAAAAAACTGTGCGGTCAAAATGGTAACAACAACCATAAATGAATTCCTTGAGGGGTGTAGTTTCCAAAATGGGATCACTATTGGGGGATTCCTACTGTTTTGGCACCTCAACACCTCTTCAAACCTGGCATGCTGCCTAAAATATATTCTAATAAAAAAGAGGACTCAAAATGCACTAGGTGCTTCTTTGCTTCTGGGGCTTGTGTTTTATTCCATGAGCGCACTAGAGCCACATGTGGGACATTTCTAAAAACGGCAGAATCTGGACAATACATATTTAGTAGTATTTCTCTGGTAAAACCTTCTGTGTTACAGAAAAAAAAATTAATAAAATTGAAATTCAGCAAGAAAAATGAAATTTTCAAATTTCACCTCCACTTTGCTTTAATTCCTGTGAAATGCCTGAAGGGTTAAAAAACTTTCTAAATGCTTTTTTGATTACTTTGAGGGGTCTAGTTTTCAAAATGGGGTGTTTTATCAGGGTTTCTAATACATAGGCCCCTCAAAGCCACTTCAGAACTCAAGAGGTACCTTAAAAAAAAGGCTTTTGAAATTTTCTTAAAAATATTAGAAATTGCTGTTTATGTTCTAAGCCTTGTAACGTCCAAGAAAAATAAAAGAATGTTCAAAAAACGATGCCAATCCAAAGTAGACATATGGGAAATGTGAAATAGTAACTATTTTGGGTGGTATAACCGTCTGTTTTACAAGCAGATGCATTTAAATTCTGAAAAATGCTATTTTTTCCAAATTTTCTCTAAATTTTGCAATTTTTCACCAATAAACACTGAATATATCGACCAAATTTTACCCCGAACATGAAGCCCAATGTGTCACGAGAAAAGGATCTCAGAATCGCTTGGGTAGGTTTAAGCATTCCGACGTTATTACCACAAAGTGAAATATGTCAGATTTGAAAAATGCGCTCTGAGCCTTAAGGCCAAAACTAGGCTGCATCCTTAAGGGGTTAAGGCTTCAGTATAGGTGTTAGGGGGACTTCACACTGAGTTTTTTGTCACTTTTTTTTACGCGGATACCATGTCAGAAACCGCGGCAAAAAAACGTCCGAAAGCGCCTCCCATTCAATGGGAGGCGAACGCGGTTTTTACCTGCGATTGGTAAAGAACGCTCGCGGGAAAAAGAAGCGTAATGCCCTCTCTTCAGGCGTTTGTCTCTGACCTCGCATTGACATCAATGTCAGGCAGAAAATGCATTTTTCGCTGCGTTTTTCTGCCCACGGCCCAATGGCCGAAAAACGCAGTGGAAAACGCGAGAAGTGTTCTACTGGCAGGTCAAAATCTGCCTCAAAATTCCTGAAGGAATTTTAAGACAGATTTTTCTACCTAAAAACTTCTCCCTCCTCCCTTGAACTTTTTAACTCAATCTACCTGTTCTACACACGTGCTCCGCCTGTCCTGTGACTGTCCTCCGCCCGTCCTATGAGACAGTACTGCGGCCGTCCTGACTGTTCTCCGCCAGAAGTAGGATTGTCTTGCGTTGTTCCCCTTAGCTCCGCCCATATCCTCTTCCGGCCCGAGCGCTCCTACCACCTGATCCAGGTCCCAACATCGCCGTCGTTTTCAAATGTGACAGTGCAGTGGCTAGCACCGGGCATCGTGCTGCCAGGTCTGTAACATAATGTAATGTGGCTGGCAGGGCGACACGGGCCCCCTCATGCCGCGGCCCCCATAGCACCCGCTACGGCTGCTACTGTGGTAGTTACGCCACTGCAGGCGAAGCTATATGTTGGGCACTATTTACTGGGGTGGGCTATTTGTGGGACACTGTATACAGGGGTGGGTTACCTGTGGGGCACTATCTACAGGGGGGCTATATGTAGTGCACTGTCTACAGGGGAGGGCTATATGTGAGGCACTCCCTACAGAGGTGGGCTATATGTGGAGAACTATCTATAGGGGAAGCTATATGTAGGCCAGCACGATGGCTCAGTTGTTAGAACTATTACCTTGAAGCTCTGGAGTCCATATGTGGACACTATCTACAGAGGGCTGTATGTGGGGCACTTTCTACAGGGGCTTCTATGTAGGGCACTATCTACAGGGGCACGGTGTGTGTGTGTGGGACTCATTGTTTGGTACTATTATAATCAGGAACACAATGTTATACAGGGTGGGCCATTTATATGGATACACCTAAATAAAATGGGAATGGTTGGTGATATTAACTTCCTGTTTGTGGCACATTAGTATATGGGAGGGGGGAAACTTTTCAAGCTGGGTGTTGACCATGGTGGCCATTTTGAAGTCGGCCATTTTGTATCCAACTTTAGTTTTTTAAATGGGAAGAGGGTCATGTGACACATCAAACTTATCGAGAATTTCACAAGAAAAACAATGGTGTGGTTGGTTTTAACGTTACTGTATTCTTTCATGAGTTATTTACAAGTTACTGACCGCTTATAAAATGTGTTCAAAGTGCTGCCCATTGTGTTGGATTGTCAATGCAACCCTCTTCTCCCACTCTTCACACACTGATAGCAACACCGGAGAAGAAATGCTAGCACAGGCTTCCAGTATCCATAGTTTCAGTTGCTGCACATCTCGTATCTTCACAGCATAGACAATTGCCTTCAGATGACCCCAAAGATAAAAGTCTAAGGGGGTCAGATCGGGAGGCATTTCTTCCCCATATTCAGTGGCGTAGTGGTGTCACCCAGTGAATAAAGTGGGGCACCACTTTATTCACTGGGTCACACCACTACGCCACTGATAGAGATGAGCGAACCGGGACAACCGAACCCGTTTTCGGTCCGAACTTCCGGAAAAGTTCGGTTCGCAGCGAATCCGAACTTCACCGGGTTCGGCCGAACCCGTTTTGACCGAACCCGGTCAAAAATATTATACAAATCGGCAGCCACTTGTCTCTATAAATCACTGATAGAAAAAAGAGGCTGCTGATTAAAAATAAAATAAAAAGCATTTCATACGTACCTGGTCGTTGTCTTGCGGACGAGTCCCTCTTCTTCCTCCAGTCCGACCTTCTTTTCTGACGCGGCAGCCTGTGATTGGCTGCAGAGGCCTCTGCAGCCAATCACAGGCTTTGGCTGCAGCGCTCACATGGGCTGCATCGTCATCAAGGAATGTCGGGCCGGATGTCGCGAGGGACGCGTCACCAAGGCAACGGCCAGGAGACCGGACTGGAGGAAGCAGGGAGTTCCCGGTAAGTATGAACGTCTTTTTTTTTTTACAGGTACTCTATATTGTGATCGGTAGTCACTGTCCAGGGTGCTGAAACAGTTACTGCCGATCAGTTAACTCTTTCAGCACCCTGAAGAGTGACTATTTACTGACATCGCCTAGCAACGCTGCCGTAATGACGGGTGCACACATGTAGCCACCCGTCATTACGGGGCCTCATGCACACGACCGTAAAAACACCCGTTATTAAGGGTCATAATTACGACCCGAAATAGCGGGCCCATAGACTTCTGTTAGCCACGGGTACCTTCCCGTTTTCTCACGGGAAGGTGCCCGTGCCGTTAAAAAGATAGAACATGTTCTATTTTTTTATTTTACGGGTCGTGCTCGTAATTACGAATCGTAATTACGAGCACGGCCGGCCACGGACAGCCGGCCGCTTTTACGAGCCGTGCTGTCATTATAAGGTTATGTTCACACGACAGCGTCCGTTACGGCTGAAATTACGGGGATGTTTCCGCTTGAAAACATCCCCGTAATTTCAGCCGTTACGGCATATGCAGGCGCTTGAACGCCGCGTCCATTACGGACGTAATTGGCGCTGCTATTCATTGGAGTCAATGAATAACGGCTCCAATTACGGCCAAAGAAGTGACAGGTCACTTCTTTGACGCGGGCGTCTATTTACGCGCCGTCATTTGACAGCGGCGCGTAAATTACGCCTCGTGTGAACAGACAAACGTCTGCCCATTGCTTTCAATGGGCAGATGTTTGTCAGCGCTATCGAGGCGCTATTTTTGGACGTAATTCGTGCGTGTGAACATACCCTGTGTTCACACGCACTAATTACGGATGTAATTCGGGATTTTTTGCCCCGAATTACGCCCAAAAATAGCGCCTCGATAGCGCTGACAAACATCTGCCCATTGAAAGCAATGGGCAGACGTTTGTCTGTTCACACGAGGCGTATATTTACGCGCCGCTGTCAAATGACGGCGCGTAAATAGACGCCCGCGTCAAAGAAGTGACCTGTCACTTCTTTGGCCGTAATTGGAGCCGTTATTCATTGACTCCAATGAATAGCAGCGCCAATTACGTCCGTAATGGACGCAGCGTTCAAGCGCCTGCACATGCCGTTACGGCTGAAATTACGGGGATGTTTTCAGGCGGAAACATCCCCGTAATTTCAGCCGTTACGGACGCTGTCATGTGAACATACCCTAAATTTTATAGCAGCACGGCCCGTAAAATAGAAAAATAGAACATGTTCTATTTTTTTAACGGCACGGGCACCTTCCCGTGAGAAAACGGGAAGGTACCCGTGGGTAACAGAAGTCTATGAGCCCGTTATTGCGGGTCGTAATTACGACCCGCAATAACGGGTGTTTTTACGGTCGTGTGCATAATGGGAGCACGGCTTGGAAAAACGACCGGCTGCCTGTGGCCGGCCGTGCTCCTCTCCTGAAATACTCTGTGCTGCCTTAAACTCTGTGGACAGGTCAGGATCCTGTTTCTTTTAAATGCTGCTAGGGAACCCGCTCGATCCACTATATAAGGCTGCGCTACAGTGCAGCATTTAAAAGAAACAGGATCCTGACCTGTCCACAGAGTTTAAGGCAGCACAGAGTATTTCAGGAGATGAGCGTGCAGATTCAGTGCTGCTGTGAACTCTGCTCTTACCATTACGTAGCTCTCAGTCTGTTACCTCTCCTCCACTAATGTCCTCAATAACACCTTCATGATTGGCAAGTCACCACGTAACGGTAAGAGCAGAGTTCACAGCAGCACAGAGTATTTCAGGAGATGAGCGTGCGGATCTTGTGCGCAGTGGTGACTTGCCAATCATGTGAAGGTGTTCTTGAGGACAGGAGTGGAGGAGAGGTAACAGACTGAGAGCTACGTAATGGTAAGAGCAGAGTTCACAGCAGCACAGAATATTTCAGGAGAGGAGCGTGCAGATTCTGTGCTGTTGTGAACTTTGCTCTTACCATTACGTAGCTCAGTCTGTTACCTCTCCTCCACTCCTGTCCTCAATAACACCTTCACATGATTGGCAAGTCACCACCCCGCACAAGATCCGCACGCTCATCTCCTGAAATACTCTGTGCTGCTGTGAACTCTGCTCTTACCATTATGTGGTGACTTGCCAATTATGTGAAGGTGTTCTTGAGGACAGGAGTGGAGGAGAGGTAACCGACTGAGAGCTACGTAATGGTAAGAGCAGAGTTCACAGCAGCACTGAATCTGCACGCTCATCTCCTGAAATACTCTGTGCTGCCTTAAACTCTATGGACAGGTCAGGATCCTGTTTCTTTTAAATGCTGCACTATAGCGCAGCCTTATATAGTGGATCGAGCGGGTTCCCCAGCAGCATTTAAAAGAAACAGTGTGTGTGTTTGGGTATGTGTCTTTGTCTGTTTTTGTTTTTATATGTGTGTTTGTGTTTATGTGTGTTTGTGTATATATGGGTGTGTTTGTGTATATGTGTTTGTGTATATATGGTGTGTGTATATATGGGTGTATGTGTATATGTTTGTGTGTAGATGTTTGTGTGTGTGTGTTTTTGTATATATGTGTGTATATGGGTGTGTGTTTATGTGTGTGTTTGTGTATATATGGGTGTGTTTGTGTATATATATGGGTGTATTTGTATATATGTTTGTGTGTAGATGTGTGTGTGTGTGTGTGTGTGTTTTTGTATATGTGTGTGTTTGTGTATATGGGTGTGTGTTTATGTGTGTGTGTTTGTGTATATATGGGTGTGTTTGTTTATATGTGTGTATATGTGTGTTTGTGTATGGTTGTCTGTTTGTGTGTGTGTGCGTGTATATATGTGTGTAGGTGAGTAGAAGTATTGTTATTGTTCACATTGATAACTGTTTTTTTATGTTGTTGCAGATTTTGATGTACCGATTGGACTACATCTTCGATTCGTTGGACTACTGCGTAGATCTACGTTTTTTCAAATTTTAATAAAATGGTTAACGAGGGTTTTGTTGGGGATTTCTTATTTCAATAAAAAAGAATTGTCTTTGTGTTTTTTTTTAAACTTTATTAGTGCCTAGATAATGGCAGTTGGCTGATTGACAGCATCCATTATTAAGGCGGTACTTAGTGTTAGCCGGTGCAGAGGCTAGCACTAACCACCCATTATTACCCCGGTACCCACCACCACCAGGGTTGCCGGGAAGAGCTTGGTACGATCCAGTACCTGACCATCTGTTGTGATGGTCGGGTACTGGGGCGGCCGTAGGCTGGTATTATGAGGCTGGAAAGGGCCAAAAACAGTGGACCTTCCCACCCTTGTAATGCTAGGCTGCTGCTGTGTTGTATCGGGCTGGTTATAAAAATGGGGGGGACCCCCACGTCGTTTTTTTTTTTTTAATTTAACAAATTTAACAATAGACGTTGGGTCCCCCACATTTTTAATAACCAGCCATATACAAGGCCGCAGCAGTCTGGCATTACATGGGTGGGAAGGGCCACTGTTTTTGTCCATTCCCAGGCTAATAACACTGTGTTGTATGTGGCTGGTTATGATAAATTGGGTGGAACCCCATGTCTTTTTTAAAAAAAAAAAAAAATAATAATTTAAAAAAATGACGTGGGGGTCCCCCCCACTTTTATAACCAGCCAGATACAACACAGCAGCAGCAGCCTAGCATTACAAGGGTGGGAAGGTCCACTGTTTTTGGCCCTTCCCAGCCTCATAATACCAGCCTGCGGCCGCCCCAGAGCCCGACCATCATAAACAGATGGTCGGGTACTGGATCGTACCTGGCTCTTCCCGGCACCCATGGTGGTGGTGGGTACCGGGGTAATAATGGTGGTTAGTGTTAGCCTCGGCACCGGCTAACACTAAGCCTCGCCTTAGTAATGGATGTTGTCACTCAGACAGCGGCCATTACTAAAGTGGTAGTAATAAAATTTGAAAAGAAAAAGACAAAGATATAGATAAAATATTTTATTGAAATAAAGCACCCCAACACAACCCTCATTAACAATTTTATTGTAGAAAAAAAAACGTCATCTAAGTAGTCCTCGAAACCGACGTAGTCCAAACACCAAACTTGTGAAAAAAAATAATTAAATAAAACATGTCGTAGGCTTAGATTCAGTTTAATGTGTGATACTGACTGTTATACCATGTATAGAAGCCTGCCACGAAGTTGACTTAGATATAGGGTGCCAGCAGACAGTATCATACATGGCCATACAGACATATATACAAACAAACATACATGCAAACATACATATATACAAACATACACACATACATACATGCAAACTATCATACATACATGCATACACACACACATGAAACCATACATACAAACATGCAAAGATACATACATACATATATACAAGCATGCACAAATATACATGCAAACATAAATACATGCAAACATAATTACATACATGCACATATATATATAAACATACATGCAAACATACATGCAAAAATAAAAACATGCAAACATACATGACAACATACATACATACATACATGCAAACATACATACATACATACATGCAAATATACATTCATGCAAACATACATAAATGCAAACATACATACATACATACATACATGCAAATATATACATGCAAATATACATACAAACATGCACATATATACATACATGACAACATACATACATGACAACATACATACATACATGCAAACATACATACATACATTCATGCAAACATACATACATACATACATACATACATGCAAATATATACATGCAAATATACATGCACATATATACATACATGCCAACATACATGCAAACATACATGCACATATATACATACAACATACATACATACATGCAAACATACATACATGCCAAAAAAAATAATAATACGTTCATACTTACTTTCCTCCTGTCCGGCCTCCAGCGATGACGTTTCATCCATGTCGCCGCTGCAGCCTGTGATTGGCTGCAGAGGCGGTCAGTGGGATGAAGCGTCATCCTGACGTGCGTGACCGCCACTACAGCCTGTGATTGGCTGCAGCGGCGAAAGGGATGAAACGTCATCGCTGGAGGCCGGACAGGACGAAAGTAAGTACGAACGTATAATTTTTATTTTTTTATTACATTTAAATTGTATTTTCCGCGCGCCGAGCATGTACTGTCAAGGTTGCTGAAAGAGTTAGTGCAGCCCATTAACTCTATCAGCACCCGAGACAGTAGCATGCTCGGCGCACGTAAGTGACAGGTTCGGTCCGAACTAGTTCGGTCCGAATCGAACTTTTTTGTGAAATTCGGCGAACTAGCCGAACCGAACTTTTGAAAAGTTCGCTCATCTCTAGCCACTGAATATGGGTAAGAATATGACAACGGCTCTGTCAGGCTCTATAGAGAACTACGAAACCTATAGAGAAAAAAGGTCAAGTACACACAAGATATTGCAATAGAAAAGATTCTTTATTAACAAATTCAAGAAACAGGACAATTTAAAAAATGAGTCATACAATGTAAGTTGGCGTCAGCCCATGTTGTGTATAAATATTAATGGTAACACAATGTCACAAATGAGTAACAAGACCCGGGATCAGTACTGTTGTATATCAAACAGTCTTTAAATGCATATGGCTATATGTAACATATCATGAATAGGTGGTGCAGGTGGTGCAGATCCTCAGGTTGAAACCACTATTTGCCTGTTGTATAGAGGTTATAAATATATGTGGCCAATACACATGGATGAAATCATTCATATATAAGGTATACAGTTTACAAATGTTGAAGAATGTAAGTCATGAGTGTGATTGGTAGCACTAAAGCAAATACAGGTGAGAGTCGAAGATCTGAGTCATAATACCAGCAGATAGCCAGATGCATAGGAAGAAAGTAGTGTTACGTACCCGGATTCATATAGCCAACATGGGGGAGACGCCAGTCCCGACGCGCGTTTCGGCTGATGCCTTCGTCCCCGAAATAGTGGTTTCAACCTGAGGATCTGCACCACCTGCACCACCTATTCATGATATGTTACATATAGCCATATGCATTTAAAGACTGTTTGATATACAACAGTACTGATCCCGGGTCTTGTTACTCATTTGTGACATTGTGTTACCATTAATATTTATACACAACATGGGCTGACGCCAACTTACATTGTATGACTAATTTTTTAAATTGTCCTGTTTCTTGAATTTGTTAATAAAGAATCTTTTCTATTGCAATATCTTGTGTGTACTTTACCTTTTTTCTCTATAGGTTTCGTAGTAATGCTATGGTCAGAGTACCAGGTCATATTGGGTTATATGTGTGTTCTCCTCAGTCTATAGATATAACTATGTGTGTTACCTTGACTTTTATAGACATATAAAGATATATATATTATTTTTTTGGAGTTCACACGATTCCTGCTTGTGTACATATTGGTTGTCTATAGAGAACTAGTACACTGTCTATGTTCACTAGACGTGAACTGTGATTTCCTATTTTTTACTTTTACTTCTTTTCTGTCCTGACATATGCCCACTTACATGAGTATGTTTATAAAAGTGATTCTTTATGTTATATATCACATGTACTGAACCTCTATCCATGCCATGTACTACCTGTATTCAATCTTTACCAAACGTATGTTTATTGTTGATCTAGTTATTAATGTATTTTAGATTCCTATATGTTGATCAATAAAGATTTTTTTGTACTTTCGTAAACATTTGGATACTTTGGACTCTTTTTCTCAAATTTATATATAATATTGTTTGGAGTTCGTATCTCTGAAATATTGTGTGTGGTTGAGATCTTTTGTATCCCACCCCTATACTCTTGTGTCCTGTGAGACTGTTTTGTCCAATTGATCTTGGTTCTTATGCTGTATTTAAGTACTGAGGTTTGTTTTGGTGCAGTATATATATATATATATATATATTTATATATACATATATATATATATATATATATATATATATATATATGAGCTTGGTTCTGGTGCTGTATTTATGTACTGCACTTTGTTCTGGTGCTGAATATATTTACTGAGCTTGGTTCTGGGGATGTATATATGTACTGAGCATGGTTCTGGTGCTGTATTTATGTACTGAGGTTGGTTCTGGTGCTGTATATATGTATTGAGCTTGGCTCCCGTGCTGTATTTATATACTGAGCTTGGTTGTGGTACTGTATATATGTATGAGCTTGGTTCTGGAGCTGTAATTATATAGGATATATTTATAATAACAAAATTGCAGGGCAGATGGAATTGTTATCAATTTATTGTATATTTCATGGGAACCTATCAGATCATTTTAACCCCTTGAACCGCCACCATACGGTTATACATGACTTGACAATATTTCCAAATGTATGTTTTTTCAGATGCAACAAAATCTTTCAAATCAACTTTTAAAATGGCACACACTATATGCTAATTACTCATTAAAGGGTCATGGGGCAGTGGAGCTTTCCTGAAGAGTCACATAGTCTTGCCTCCAAACCCACCTTTCCATGTTTGATTGATATCTCCCTGGCTGATACAACTTTCTCGGATGCTCCATTGCCTTGTACTACTTGGAGGCTCTGTGGCACTAGATACAAGGGAGGCTGAGTGCCACTATACACACAGGGGGGCTGTGTGGCACTATACACAAGGGGGAGCTGTGTGGCACTATACAAAAGGGGGAGCTGTGTGGCACTATACAAAGGGGGGAGCTGTGTGGCACTATACAAAAGGGGGAGCTGTGTGGCACTATATACAAGGGGGGCTGTGGCACTATATACAAGGGAGGGGAGCTGTTTGACACTATATACAGTGGGAGCTGTATATTGCTATATACAGAGGGGGCTGTATGGTGATATCTACAGTTGGGGGCTGTACGGAACTATCTACAAAGAAGAGGTGGGGGGCGCTATGTACAAGTGGGGTGTGAACCTGTCTACAGGTGGGGCTGTATAGCACTGTCTACAGGGGGGACTGTATGGCACATTCTACAGGGGGTACTATCTATAAGGTGGGCTGCATGTGGCACCTGGAGGAGCCCAGTCAAGAGTTTGCTATGGGGCCCAGTCTTTCCTAGTTATGCCCCTGGTCAGGGCAGATTACTTAGGTCACCAAAGATTGGATTCCAGAGAGTAATCAAGAGCCTGACAAACAGATGGGGTTTTCCCCAAGTAAATTTATTTGCATGCAGAAAAGATGCAAGATTAAATATTTCTCCCTAAATATGAAAAAAAAAAGCGGTGGGGATAAACGCTCTCAATTCTGGAGGATGGAACTAGCATGCACATTTCCCCCTCATTTGCTGATTACTATAGTCAGGAAGAAAATCATCAGGAACAGATGACGATCATACTGATAATTCCCTGCTGGCCCAAAAGGATCTGGTTTCCCCTTCCGGAAAAGATGGTGATAGACTCTCCCGTTCTTCTGCCAAATCAGGAGGATCTTTTGCATCAAGGGACCCATCTTGCATCCAAAGATACAAAACCTTCAGCTATCTGCTTGAATCCTGAGAGGTTCATCCTGAAAAATAAAGGCCCTTTTGGAAAAAAAGTTTTATCTACTGTCCAGCAAAGTAGAAAGAAAATAACATAAAAAATATTTGTATTTCTAATCTTGAGTCTCTGAGGATACTGGAGAATGTATTTAGTGCAATTGGCGCCTTATCCATTGGTATTATCAGTAGTAGTGCTTCCCATTTTCTATCTAACATCAAAAATATATTTAAAATACTGGAAAAGATTATGTTCATGGTACGGGTCTGACTCTACAGATCTAGACAATCTGAATACTTGAGGCATCTAAAACTTCCTTCAGGATGAACTAGACCTAGGCTGGAGCGCCAGTACCCTTACAGGCTATGTACACCTTTGAAAGGAGGTAACAAGGAGGTTAAGTCCAGCGCTTCGGTAGAGGTAAAATGGAAAAGGGTTTTTCCAAGTTTAATTTAGTTTTCATTAAAAGTCCATTAGAGTATGGTCCTGGTGTGTAGATAGAGGGAAAATATAATCCTGTAAAGCCTTACAGGTTGATGTATATTGTGATCGGTAGTCACTGTCCAGGGTGCTGAAACAGTTACTGCCGATCGCTTAACTCTTTCAGCACCCTGGACAGTGACTATTTACTGATGTCGCCTAGCAACGTTCCTATAATTACGGGTGCACACACGTAGTCACCCGTAATTATGGGTGTACACACGTAGTCACCCGTAATTACGGGAGCCCCATTGACTTCCTCAGTCTGGCTGTAGACCTAGAAATACATAGGTCCAGCCAGAATGAAGAAATGTGATGTTAGTAAAACCAATACGCTTCGCAGCACACATAACATGTACATGACATCTGCGGACTTCATTGCGGAATTTAGAATCTCCATTGAAGTCAATGGAGAACTTCCGCAATGAGTCCGCAACCAGTCCGCCACACGTCCGCAACATCCATTGTATGCTGCGGAAACCAAATTCCGCAACGCAGCCTATGCTCCGCAGCGGAATTTTCCGCATTGTCTAAACGTACCCTACTAAAAAGCAGTGGAATGCAATGGAGAAACAGGTCCGCAGTGTCCACAGCGGAATTCCAGAGCAATTCCGCCACGGAATTCCAGAGCAATTCCGCCACGTGGGGCTTTGCCCTAAATGTGGCGCTCAATAGCGAGCGCCGCATCTAAGTGGTTTTCGAGAGAGGGAGGGAGTTCACACCACTGGCACCCTGTTATGAGATCGCAGGGTGCCATTGTTTTCTATGGCAGCCGGGAGCCTAATAAAGGCCCCCAGGTCTGCCTGTAGTGGATGCCTGCTAGGCCATGCCTCTGGCATGACCTAGCAGATGCCTGTCCGTTGTAAACGGACAGGCAGTAATATACGATCGCATAGTGAAGTCCCCTAGTGGGACTAGTAAAAAAGTTTTAAAAAAAAGCTTAATAAAGTTATTAATAAATAAGTGAAAAAAAAATCAAAAAACACTTTTTCCACTTGCTTTATTATGAAAAAAAGTTACACATATTTGGTATCGCCGCGTCCGTAACAACCCCAACTATAAAGCTATTATGATATTTAACCCGCTCGGCGAACGCTGTAAAAAATAAAAATTGGCGGAAAAATAAAAAAGTTATGGCTCTTCAAATATGGAGCCACAAAAACACATCAAAGCGGTTTTACTGTGTCAAATTCGTAAAACATAAGAAAACTATATCAATTTAGTATTGTTGCAATCGTAACGACCCGCTGAATAAAGTTATTATGTTATTTATACCTCATGGTAAACGGCGTAAATGAAAAACACAAAAAAATTGTGGTGGAAATGGTGCTATTAAAAAATACAACTTGTCTTGTAAAACACAAGACTTTATACAGATATGTCGACGCAAAAATAAAAAAAGTTATAGCTCTTGGAATGTGACGATGGAAAAACATAAAAAATAGCTTGATCATCAAGGTTTAAAATAGGCTGGCCACTAAGGGGTTAAAGTGCAAGTTTCCAATCCATCAAACAGAATTTCCAGTATCCCTCCGGCATATTAAAAAAAAAACGTTTTTCACTCATCAACCTTTCTTTTACAGATTAAATAATAGTCCCCTCTAAGATCCAACTTGGTAAAACATCCTGCCCCCTGAAATTGGTTAAATTAACCCTTTCAAGACCGAGCTCATTTTGACCTTCATGACCAGCCCCATTTTCTCAAATCTGACATGTGTCTCTTTATGTGGTAATAACTCCGGAATGCTTTTGCCTATCCAAGCGATTCTGAGATTGTTTTCTCGTGACATATTGTACTTTATGTTAGTGGAAAAATTTGGTCAGTAAATTCATTGCTTATTTGTGAAAAACACCAAAATGTAGAGAAAATTTGCAAAAATTATGATTTTTCTCATTTTAAATGTATCTGCTTGTAAAACAGATAGTAATACCACACAAAATAGTTACTATTTTATATATTCCATATGTCTACTTTATATTTGCATAGTTTTTTGAACATTATTTTATTTTTCTAGGACGTTACAACGTTTAGAACTTTAGCAGCAATTTCTCACATTTTCAAGAAAATTTAAAAAGGCTATTTTTACAGGGACCAGTTCAGTTCTGAAGTGGCTTTGAGGGCCTTATGTACTAGATAGACCCCATAAATCATCCCATATTAAAAACTGCACCCCTCAAAGTATTCAAAATAGCATTCAGAAAGTTTCTTAACCCATTAGGCGCTTCACAGGAATTAAAGCAAAGTAGAGGTGAAATTTACAAATTGAATTTTTTTTGCTGAAATTCATTTGTAATACAGAAGGTTTTACCCGAGAAATGCGACTCAATATTTATTGCCCAGATTCTGCAGTTTTTAGAAATATCCCACATGTGGCTCTAGTGTGATAACGGACTGAAATACCGGCCTCAGAAGCAAAGTAGCACCTAGTGGACTTTGGGGCCTCCTTTTTTTAGAATATATTTTAGGCACCATGTCAGGTTTGAAGAGGTCTTGTCAGTGGCGGATTATCATATGGGCGTTTCGGGCGGCCGCCCGGGGCCCGAGGCTTCCAGGGGGCCCATGGCAGCCCGAAACGCACATTATCTCGTAAATCTATTCAGCGCGCTAGCGCTGCTAACGGCCGAAGATGGGGAGGAGCAGGGAATTCGCCGGGATCCAGGGGTAGGACACGCCTCCCTGACAGTGCGGGCCGCCGCCATTGAGTAACAGAACAGCGACGGACGGCTGTTCTGTTACTCCAAAGCAGCAAGAGAAGAGCCGGCGGGCGGTCACCGGTGCTGAGGTCAGTACAGGATTATCCTCCTGCCCAACTGGTTCCCGACCGCTGGCTGTATTTTTACGGCCAGCGGTCAGGGACGGGTGCTTAAAACCCGAGCCATAGACTTTCTACGGCTCGGGTTTTAACTTGCTGCCCGCGCGATCGGGCAGCTGAATGTCGGGTCTCCGGCTGTCAGTGACTGCCGGGGACCCTGAGGAGAAGACAGAAGCAGCTTTCGCTGCTTCTGTCTTCTCCGATGTCTTCTTACACAGCGTTCAATGAACGCTGTGTACAGGAATAGAGACAGCAGCAGCGGCGCTGTCTCTATTCCTCCCGGTGATCATGTGACAGGTCACATGATCGCCGGGTGCCGTTAGTGGCAGACTGTTGCTGGGTCTTACTAGACCCAGCACAGCCCTATTAGTGTCAATCGTCACTGTGAGAGGGCTGATTTCCCCTGTAACTGGGGCTGCTGTGCAGCTCCAGTTACAGTGGAAAAACATGGTGTAAAACAAAGAGAAAGTAGATATAAAGTTCCCCAAAGGTCTTTTTTGACCTTTGAGGATCAGAACATAGTAATAAAAAATAGTAAAGTGCAAAAAAAATAAATAATAATAAATACACATAAAATACCCACCCCAAAAAAAACGTTCCCCCCCCGCCAATCATTGTTGTAACGCTAGCGCTGACCCAATTACCCTAATATAGACATGTAATATATTAAAATTTACGGTAGACAATGACGATCACAGATAAAAGGTCTATTTTAGGGTAAAACAATGTTATTACCAAAAAAAAATAGCTGAAACGTAAAAAAGCTTCTTTTTTTTACTATTATTTTCAAACTTTATGAATAAAAATTCTAAAATGGCAAAAAATGTGTGCATAAAAACGATAAAAAACGAAACCTGCATTGTCTACGGAAAAAACGTCGCAAAAACAACGTCGGTTTTATTTTTTTTTAATAAAAATGTGTGTTTGGTGCAACTTTGTAATTACGTTTTATTAAAAAATATTTTCACTTTTTGAGATACAGCTGCTTTGTATCCTGTATCCGTCAGGACAGCAGGACTGACGGGATCAGTGAAACGGGCCCTGCGCTAAATTATAATCTTAGATGTGATAGATTTGAGGTGGATCCTGCGTGTCACTGATCCCGTCAGTCCTGCTGACCTGACGGATACAGGATACAAAGCAGCCGTATCTCAAAAAGTAAAAATATTTTTTAATAAAATCAATCAATCACACTGATACACAGACATACTATATATATATATATAATTATAATATAAAGTTTTTAAATGTGTACATAACCTTGTGGCACTATATACAAGGGGGAGCGCTGTGTGGCACTATATACAAGGGGGAGCTCTGTGTGGCACTATATACAAGGGGGAGCGCTGTGTGACACTATATACAAGGGGGAGCGCTGTGAGGCACTATATACAAGGGGGAGCGCTGTGAGGCACTATATACAAGGGTGAGCGCTGTGAGGCACTATATACAAGGGGGAGCGCTGTGAGGCACTATATACAAGGGGGAGCGCTGTGAGGCACTATATACAAGGGGGAGCGCTGTGAGGCACTATATACAAGGGGGAGCGCTGTGAGGCAAGGGGGGGCTGTGTAGTGCTATCCACCGTGGTATGTGTGTGGCGCTCTTTATAGGGGGGGCTTTTTGGTGCTATTTACAAGAGGGGGAGGGCTGTGTGGCGCTCTCTACAGGGGGGCTGTATGGCACTATCTATAGGGGGCTGTGTGTAACGCTCTCTACGAGGAGGATGTGTGATATATAGAGGGGGCTGTGTATGGCGATATCTATGGGGGTGTGTAATATCTACAGGGGCTGTGTGTGGCACTATGTACAGGGGGCTGTGTGTATGGTGTTTTACAGTGTGTGGTATTATATTCAGGCGCGCAGTGTTTGGTGCTATTATATTTAGGGGTACACTATGTGGCACCATGATAACTTTATTTTCGTTTATAGGTGTGGAAATGTTGGAAAAGTGAGGAGACGTCTAAGTGGCAAATTCTGCAGAAATGAGTCATGGCCGGGAGAAGTCGTCATGAGCGCTGGACCGGATGGAGAAGAAAAGAGGAAAAAAACTACTAGAATCTGAGACGTCGTCACCTGTGAGTCACTAGATTTATAGAGAATCTGTCACCTCTCCTGACATGTTTATTATAGGAAATCCTTGTATTTCACAAAAAGTCTTTCTGCGGTCCAGGACTGATAGACAATTCCCCTTGTCAGAAGGTTGTGTCCCTGCACAGTGTGATCCTGTCAGTATGTAGGGACACCGCGCTGTGACAAGGGGAATCGTAACACTGTTAATGCTTGCCCAAAAAGGTAGTGTTAAAAATAGTTATGGTGAGGAAGGGGGGCCCAAGTTTGGGTGACAGCCCAGGGCCCATGGTCTACTTAATCCGCCACTGGGTCTTGTGGTGCCAAAACAGTGGAAATCCCCCAAAAGTGAGACGGTTTTGGAAACTACACACCTCAAGGAATTTATCTAGGTGTATAGTTAGCATCTTGACCCCACAGGTATTTTGCTATATTTATTGGAGTTTGTCTGTGAAAGTGAAAATCTACTTTTTTTCTGAAAAAATATAAAAAAAAATTATATTTGCAAGGAATAAAGATTAAAAAGCACCCTGGAGTAAGCAAAACAGTGGAATCCCCCCAAAACTGACACCATTTTGAAGACTACACCCCTCAAGGAGTTGTTCTAGGGGTATAGTTAGCATTTTGACCCCACAGTTTTTTTGCTGAATTTTGTGGAATTAGGCCGTGAAAATTAAAATCTACTTTTTTCTGAAAAAACATAGAAATGTTTAATTTTTACAATGAATAAAGAAGAAAAATTACCCCAAAATTTGTAAAGCAATTTGTCCTGATTACAGCAATACGCCATATGTGGTAATAAACTGCTGTTTGGACCCACGGCAGGACTCAGGAGGGAAGGAACAATATTTGGCTTTTGGAGCTCAAATTTAGCTGGAATGGTTTTCGGGTGTCATGTCGCATATGCAAAGGCCCTGAGGTACCAAAACAGTGGAAACCTCCCAAAAGTCCCTTAGGGGACTGGAACGAGCGATCATTAGGTCGCTGGTACAATACACTGCAATACTACTGTATTGCAGTATAATGTCATTTTACAGGCTCCTGTAACAGCGCGATCGCTGTTCCTGTCCGTTAGTCCCGGGTGTCAGCTGTAATACACAGCGGACACCTGCAGAATATGGAGCGTGCACAGCGCATGAGCCCGCTCCATAAATAACCCCTCGCACCACGACATGCTATTAAGTCGTGGTGCGCCAAGGCGTTAATGTGCAGCGGATGGTGCAAAGTGAAAATTAAAATTTTCCACTGATATGCCATTTTAATGCACAATATATTGTGCCCAGTTTGTGCCACTGAAGAAAAATACCTCATACAATGTTGAGCGGGTTCTCCCGGATATAAAATTTCATATATGTGGACGTAAGCTGGTGTTTGGGCACGCTGTGGGGCTCAGAAAGGAGGGAACACCATTTGGCTTTTGGAGCGCAGATTTTGCTTGGTAACTGTTCTGTTTGGGGTTTTGCTGGTATTTCAGTTTATGATGTGGGGGTATATGTAAGCTGTGCGGGGTACATCAGGGCATAATAAGAGAGTATAATAATGGGGTACATAAATAATAATTCGCAGATATGTGGCCGGTGTCGCACTGATAAATCGCGCCCGATCTTATCCGCTTTTGGAACACTGCACATTTTGCATCGCCATATTCTGAGAGCCAGAACTTTTTTATTTTTTCTCCAACGAAGCTGTGTGAGGGCTTATTTGTTTCTGGACAATCTGTACTTTTCATTAGTACCATTTTAGGGTACATGTGATTTTTTTTAATCACTTTTTATTAGATTTTTTTGGAAGCAAAGTGACAAAGAAACATAAATTCTGACAATGTTTTTTGTATTTTTTTTTTTACAGTATTCACCGTGCGGTATAAATGACATTTTACTTTATTCTGCGGGTCGATACGATTACGGCGATACCATATGTATATAGGTTTTTTATGTTTTGTGGTGATTGCGCAATAAAATCACTTTGATCAAATTATTTATTTTTTGTGTCACCATATTCTGAGAGTCATAATTTTATATTTTTTGGTCAAAAAAGCAGTGTAAGGGCTTGTTTTTTGCGGGACGGGTTGTAGTTTTTATTGGTACTATTTTGGGGTACATGCGACTTTTTGATCACTTTTTATTCTATATTTTGGGAGGGTTGATGACCTAAAAAAAGTGATTCTGACATTGTTTTTTAATTATTTTTTTTGCGGTATTCACCGTGCGGGAAAAATAATATTATAGTTTTATAGTTTGGGTCGTTACGAACGCGGTGATACCAAATATGTGTACTTTTTTTTAACATTTTCATTTTTTTCCTATAATAAAAGACTTATTATAGGAAAAAAAGCATTTTTGTAACTTTTATAACTTGTTTTTACACTTTTATAAAACTTTTTTATTACTATATTTTTTACTTGTTTTACTTGAAGCCTGGCAGCACTGATCGCTGCTATAATACATTACACTACCTACTAGGTAGTGTAACGTATTATAAACTGTCAGTGTGACGCTGACAGTCACACTGACAGGAAGCATATGAGAACCAGCATCCGGCTGGTTCTCATAGGCTGCTGTGCATGGCAGACGCGGGGCCTGTTATATGGCCCCCGGTTCTGCCTTATAACCGACTGCAGCACCTGCAATCGGTCCCCGGGAAAGCTTGTTGTAGCAACAAACTTTCCAGTTTGTTATAGCAACAAACTTTCCAGTTCGTTGCTACAACACACTTTCCCTGCGATCACATGACCGGGACCTGAACTAATCAGGTCCCGATCATATCTCCGGGACCAGAGGCAGGTGATAACAGCGCGATCCGGGTGTCAGCGCTACTCTGAGACACCCGGATCGCGCTTTTAACACCCACCGTGAATTCACGTCGGCACTGCACAGAGCCCAGCAAGTGCCGACGTGAATATACAGTGGGCGGTCGGGAAGCGGTTAAAGGTAACAGATACTGGTACTTTACCATAATCTTATTAAGTTTACTCAAATCTATGCAAGGCCTCAGTCCTCCTTTTTTTTCTCAACAAAGAAAAACCCTGCCAACCTAAATACCCCTCTATAAAGAAACTAAATAGATATCAGTAGGTCATATATAATATATTATATGGGGGGAGGGCATATATTAGAAAACGCCCATGACTACTGGTGACGTCAGCGGTGACTCATGACATAATTTAATTAATTTAATTATTTATTTATTTTTTGTACCAATAAAATTATATATTTTATCAGTATAAGCATGGTTTTTAGGTTTTTATTTTTTTACAAAGAGGAGGATGGTTCTATAAATCCCTTTACAGAGACTATAAGCAATATAGAACTCTTAAAGGGGTTGTCCAGTTTCAGCAAATAAATGTTCTTTTTTTGTCAAATTAAAATCTATACAATTTTCCATAATACTTTCTGTATTAATTCTGTACGGTTTTCAAGATCTCTGCTTGTTGTTATTCAGTAGGAACATTCATTGTATATAGCTGGACGAATGGGGTCAAAGCTTAATGTACAAGAACCAGATCGGCGCCGCTCGACGCGGAGGGGCATCTTAGGAACGGAGACAGGTAAGTTGAAAACAGTGCCGTCATACAGCTGTGATCATTTAGCCTAAAACTAATTGTTTCCAAAAGTTTTTCTACTAAATATTAACTTGAGTTCTTTAAGTATTAAATTATTATTTTTTTTTTCATTTTTGCTGTAAATGTAGATCGCTGTAAAGAACAGAAAGCCAATGCTGTTACACAATAAAACATGAAACCTTCAAAAAGGGTTAATACTACTTTGTTCAATGACTTTCTTTTACAAGTATTTTCCAGAGTTTTGTCACTAGTACTTTCTGCAGAGATAGTAATGGTGGATACATGGAAAAGCTTGTAAAATAGAATTTGTAACAGCCTCATCAAGGCGATGACTGAAAATCCCAGTATCCATGTGCAGTTGTGTTTTTAAGATATTTATCACAATCAATCCATGGTATTTTAGTGTTGTAATTCTTCCCATGCCATATGTTTGTCATGAAAATTTTCACATGAGCACTTTATGAAGGTTCAGGGCCACAGCTATATTTAAACATGTGTGAAGAGGAAAAAAAAGAACATCGAAATACATAAAAAGACAAATAAACTAAAGGTATAAAAGCAACTGCACGTAAAGTGAGTGTCACCTAAGCACTATGTGGACTTTACTTCTAATAGCAAGCATTGCATTAGCTTCTGCTGAACCTGTAACCTTCCATGGGTAAGCTTAGACATGAAATCTTCATTGCCGAGGTTTAAGAATCATAATTATTGTTGTTGAAGGACATTTATTTATTTCTCTTAAGGGACAAGGTTTTCAGAGTAGTGCCACAAAATTCTGACGATGTGGAACTTCTAAAATCCATCGCAGCTTATACAAAGGTATGTGCATGCGCTGTTCTTTCAATACGTAAATGTGCGCTATTGTTTAATTACGTACATGTGTGCTCGGATATAAGCTTAGTATTAGTTTTCTAGCTCATTACCGACAATCTATTTTAATGCATTTGACAAAGGAGGAATGTGATACAGTATGAATGACAATATACAGATGTAGCATATCAATCCGTACAGCTTATCCCTATATTACATTCTATTATCTGTCGTTTAGGTTAAACCACCACGTTATCTTAAGGGTCATTTCACACAGTTTTTTAGCGCAGATTTTGATGCAGAAACTGCGTCGGAATCAGCACGAAAATTCTTCCCAAATCGCTCCCCATTGATTTCAATGGGAGGCAGAGGATTTTTTTTTCCCAGGTGGCTTTTGGCCGCTTACGGGAAAAGAAAGTGGCATGCTCTTTCTTTGAGCGGTTTTCACCTCTGATCTCCCATTAAAATTAATGGGAGGCAGAAAAAAAACTTTGTCGCTCGTTTCTGAGCATTTTTTTGTGGTGTTTATTTCCTGCAGTCTTTGCATTAGATTCAATGGCCGCAGGCAAAAGAACGCCATGAAAAATGCGAAAAAAGCGTTAAAACAAAACAATGCTAGCAGTTCAAAATTTGCCTCAAAATTAGATTTTTTTTTCTGCCTGCAAAAAAACTGTGTGAACTAGGCCTAACGCAGAGAACTACCGTATCATAATGTGCAAACACTCAAAGACTTGAGCAACAAATTTAGCTCTGCTGCATAGAGTATGTATTATTCCACTGCTCCCTGTGACCCTAAGAATAGATATAAATATGGTTGGCATCGAAACTATAATTGCCCGATCATGCCTATATCCCAAGACACGGAACTTTATAATTATCTCCATATCTCATAAACTAAGAATTATATATTCTGGCTGTGCACATATGATATTACCGGTTACTAAATAAACATTTGTCAGGATCTGTTCGTATGGGGGTTGTGGTTGGCAATGAAAATATAGTTATCGTACAAATATGAAGTCCACGCTTGGCTTTTATTGCAGTTAAAAAAATAAAGTGCTAATCCAGCATACAAGAATTGCAGCATATAAAGAAAGCACACACCTTGTCCGTCTAGGCACTAACTAAATAGCAGGTTTCCTCACTTATGATAGACTATGAGTACAGTGTACCTTGGATCAGGCTTTTCACACTATCCTTGTGCGGATTCCCAGGCTCTGACCCTCTCTGCACTAACTGAAGAGCTTTTATGGCGAGTCCAGTAGTTTCACCTGAGCTAAATGGGGTAGAGGTGACGCATGTATTGAAGTTTCTAAGGAAATTATAGGTCCCACTACCAATCCTACCATTATGCCATTCCATAGAAATCCAGCCGCAGAACACACACATTTTTTTTTAAAAACTCTCAGCAAACTGGGTTTGCTAAGGAAACCAAGCTTTTCTGGATTTCTATATCTTACCCATCTCACCCAGTGAGATATACACACCCTCCAGTACTTTTCCTTGTGTGGGCTTACACATTACACAACAACAATTAAAGGAAACTAAATATAATAAATTAACGGTTATTAAGACTTTCCCCATATCCCTGAGAGTTGCTCACAAATTTGCTTACATTTTTTTAGAAGAATCACTGGGATGATGTAGACTTGAGGAATGCTTGTTCCTGGACTTTCAGACACAAATTGCTTAACAATACTAATATTTGGAGTCTCCATTATGGAGACAGATTAGAAGACATTGTAACTTTGGCATACCACAATAATGCTATATTATTTTTATTACAATCTAATCTCTTTGTCTGGCATGTCACTCTTTTGTCACTGTGCTACAGGAAAATGTGACTCATAGGTAACTAAATAGTCATACATTAATGTGTCTTTCAGAATTAATTAACGTGTCTTTCAGAATTAGTGCATTTGTGAGCCTCAACCTGCCAACATATTCTCCATCAACCAGGGACATGATATTATGAAACATAAAATGCTGAAATATGAATCAATAAATTATATTAAAATATATATCACCAACTCTAGCATGTTACCTAGTTCCCAAAATACATAAAAAGTCTGAATCATTATGTAGAACATCAGTACTGCCAATGACCAGGAAATTTTACGATGAATACCATATTTTATGGTGGTTCATCAATATTTGTAAATGTCAAGGAATCCAGATACCTTTCCAACATTTGTATGAATAATTGTTGATTTAAATCAATAACACATGGCTATATCAGTTATTATTCTGAAATTGTATTATTATTGATATTGATATCAAGTATTTGCTGCTCCTTATGTTCCTAAATGCTTATATTGGGTACTTGGCAAATAGTAAATATTACATAGTAAGTAAACAAAGTCACTGCACAGATAGCAAACAAACACAAAAACAAAAAGGTACCAGTATAATAAAAATAGAGGTATAAAAAATCTGTGGTATACACACCCCAGGAATCAAAGGTAGAAAAAGATGTCCATTGAGTCCGCAGAAAGTAAATTATAGTCACAATTCGGTTATCGTGGTCCACTGGAGATGATGAAAATGGTGGACAGGGCACATCTAGAGCTCCCCTGTTTTTTCTTACCTTGGTGGTGAACAAAATGCTAGTAAATCTTGTATGTGGGATAATTCTTCATATGGCAGTGTTACGAAAGCAGAATTTTTAAATGAAATCGAACGCTTTACATTTTTTCATTAAGCATAATCCTATTAACTCAGCTAAGAACTGCTTTCAGGCTAACAGATTGCACCACATTTTAAGCTGTGTGGATTCTAGCTGCCTTTACTATGTAGTAGAGATAATAGGAGGAGTCCTCCAGCTCACCTGGGTAGGTAGTTTGCCTTGCCTGTAGCGCTCGGGTCCTCGTGTCGGCACACGTACTGGATAGACAAGAAAACAGAGGAAAGGATCCAGCGCTGAGACCATGTGTGTCTGCTTAAAATTGGAAACTTCTTCCAAGTTTTATTGGACAAACGAAGTTAAAATAGGATAGTCCATGTATCTTTGGTATCCGTGGTTCATTGGGATAAATAAGCAGGTGCCTACGCGTTTCAGACGCGGAAAGCCATGATTAAGGACGCAGACCGAGTCTGAAACGCGTAGGCACCTGCTTATTTATCCCAATGAACCACGGATACCAAAGATACACGGACTACCCTATTTTAACTTCGTTTGTCCAATAAAACTTGGAAGAAGTTTCCAATTTTAAACAGACACACATGGTCTCAGCGCTGGATCCTTTCCTCTGTTTTCTTGCCTTTACTATGTACTCTAATAATATATGAGCATACAATAGCACCCTTCAAGGGTTTGTCCCTTAGTTGATAGACTGGGAGTGTTTTTCTGCAGAGAGTACCTAAAGTGCAGGAGATAAGTATCCACATCCTAGGCCAGAACCCACAATAGGGCCGCCATATATGTAAGAATCACCTGCGTCATTACAACCCTGTAGAAGGTATCCACCAATTCTGGCAATGAAGGTGGTAATTCAAAGTCAGCTTCCCAATTAATCATGGAACCATTTATATAGGCATATATGCGAGACAGTGTGCCAAAGGGAACTTTGGCAGAAAAACAACACCGGTAATCTATACATTTTCAATAAACTTGGTTCACAAAACCATCTCTCTGGGTGATAAGGGAAACATATAGAATGTAGTCTCCTTATATACCGCTGTATACTGTATAATCATATACTTGCCTAATAAACATCTTGCAATTGTTTCCAAAGTTTTAAACACACAATTTACTAGAACGTTAAAGTAAGCTGTAGCAGTGAGATTTCCCTCCACTAGAACTAAAGTGCCCAGCCTAACCCATGAAAGAAAGCCCCAGACCATTCCTCCTCCACCAAACTTTCTATTTGGCAAAAAGCATTTGGAGTATTATTATTTTTTTTTTAATTATTGCACATGATATCATGTATAATTTAGGAAAGCCTTTTTCAAAGCTTTTAGAGTACACAAGAAGAGATCAATTCCCAACTTTTTCTCTAAATATATGACTCCCGCAAATAGCCGTATTACAGCCATTTGATTGCAGCAATAGGTAAACTCCTTAGGTAGAAGGGGTGCCCCAAAATCTGTCCAAGGATGTAGCTTAGATTTTCTTGGCCTTGGTTTAAAAAAAAAAAAAAAATGCCTGGTTTCTCCATCAAACTACCAATGAATTTACATGTCACTGTAAGGATGACTTGCTATATGGCGTCTATATACATTATCAAATTAATTCTTATAGTGAGAAAGCCAGACTAAACTGATTACATTATTGTGCATTTACAAGAAATCATTGCAACATCTCACCACCTTCATATAGTTTGGCTTGCTTATGTGGCTAGACAGACTATTGGCATTCAAACTTTTCTAGCCCTAGAGCTACATCACTGCTTTTGGTCACGTAATGTAAGTGTATGGTCACCTAAGGTTCACCACATAATACACGTTAATAATTCAAAATCACTGAACAGGCCATACTCACAAGGGCAGGTACGCACACCACTTCCTAGCAGGATGCAGATAAACCACAATGATACATAGAGGGAGATTGCACAGGTGCAATATACTGATGAACAAACAGACACTCACACACCTCCCATTAATGAGGGGGGTGGCTGCTTAGTATTATCATTGCACACAGATATAGCTTCTATAAGGGTGCCAGTCTCATGGTTACATGTAGTGCACCATGTTGGCATACAGCCTATTAGTAATGCCCATACTAATAGACCAGATGGGCTGCCCAGCACCTTCCAAGTGTACCATGCTATATACTGAGACACTATTCTCCCCCAGCACTACAAGGCCTGGCTGCATCCTGAAAGATATCCATGATAAACGATAAATATTAATGATATTAATTGATGGTATTAGATGATATTTTGGCCAAAATACGCAAGCTCGCAACCCATATCAAGGGTCCCTATTGTATTGCGAGTCCCTACACTCCTTTTACAAACAAATCACTGAAAAATAACTATATTAATTTTAAAATCATTGAACTAAGCAGCCACCCCTCCTCATGAATAGTAGGTGTGAGAGTTTCTGTTCATCCGTATATTGCACCTGAGTGATCTCCCTCTATGTAGCATTGTAGTTTATCTGCGTCCTGCTGGTTAGTGGTGTGTGTGTACCTGCCCTTATGAGCAAGTATGGCCTGTTCAGTGATTTTAAATTAATATAGTTCTTTCTCAGTGATTTGTTTGTAATAGGATTGTAGGGACTCGCAATACAATGGGGACCTTTGACACGGGTTGCAAGCTTGCGTACTTTGGCTAAAATATCAACTAATACCTCATGTTTATAATGGATATCTTTTCAGGTTGCAGCCAGGCTTTGTAGTGCGGGGAGAGAATAGCGTGTCAGTATATTGTCTGGTACACTTAGAAGGTGCTGGGCAGCCCACCTGGTCTAATAATATGGGCGTAACTAATAGGCTGTATGCCAGCATGGTGCACTACATGTAACCATATGACTGACACTCTTATAAAAGCTATATCTGTGTGCATGATAATACTAAGCAGCCACCCCCTCATGAATAGTAGATGTGAGAGTGTCTGTTCATCAGTATATTGCACCTGTGCAATCTCCCTCTATATAGTATTGTGGTTTATTTGCATCCTGCTGGGAAGTGGTGTGTGTACCTGCCCTTATGAGTAAGTATGGCCTGTTCAGTGATTTTTAATTGTTATAGTTCTTTTTCAGTGATTACCTTAATTCAGAATAAAAAAAAAAAAAATCAAATGAAAAATAGAGACCTGCCTTATATATACATATCATAGATTTACTTCACCCTCCTATGATTCTTGCACCAGACTTTACTATTTATTTCTTAAGCCTATGCATACTCACATACATACAAACTGCAAAATTGCTGAGTGGTATAAAATGTTCACTGCCGGAAATGTGGAATGACATTTTTTAATTATCTCTCAGAGAGTAGGAGTCATTCATTAACTACATGGTGATCACTGGGAAACACACTCCTACAGTCTTCATTCCAAAAATAATAGTCACTGTACACACAGATATCTGAAGATCTAGAAAATAATGTCAAGGATAAATATATAGCAGTAATGATATAATTCCATCGAGACAGCAACATTTATATAAACATTTCTACTTGAGTTAATATTTTGTTTCAGTGGACATTAGGGGCCATCACACATTAGATACAGTATTTGGCAGATTTTAAAAATTTGGCCAGGATTACCGGACATAGTTACTGTAAATAGGTAGGAAGATTTAAAGGGGTTTTTTAGTACCATTATTAAAAGTAATGGCAGATCCCAGCAGTCAGACCCCCTCTAACCCACCGACTGAAGACGCCACAGCACTAGTTACAGTGAATTTGTCCTTATCCTATGCTGCCTTGTTTAAGCATTTTATTATTTCATGTGTATACAATGATAGGAAGTAGGTTACTAGGAGAACCAAGAACTTAGATTATTTAAGCGTTCAGAAACTTTATTTCACATGTTCATTCACACAAAGGAGATGTACAGCCATTATTACTGGAGGAACAAGAACGCTCTAGACAATCCCTTAAGACACAGAAGTCCATCCAACTTTACTGCTTATCAAGTGTGAGAATGTCAGGGGAAGGCTAGCCCAAGAACATAGAGATCTGGGAGGGTACACTGGAGAATCAACGTGTGCAAGGACGTAAGATCTTTAAAAATGCCAAAATTAGATAGATTAGATAAATTAGATAGGATAGATAGAATAGATAGGATAGATAGGATAGATAGGATTGATAGATAATTCTATATTGGTATATACACAGCAATTCCACCCATTTTGTACACACACATTACAATATGACACACTAGCAGAATTAGATTGCAGAGTGTGAATGTTAACAATTTTTTAAGTGCATCATGTGTCCACCATGAATAATAGCCAAGCGTAGCTAAAAAGTAGCACTTGTTCTATTAGAGAGAGAGAGAGTGCTTAGAGAGGTTGTTACTTCCCAGCCCCCACATAGAAGTGAAGGAAAAGTAGATCTCGTTGCCCAGCAAGGCCAGCCTAGGCTAGGTGATGTTTGTAAATTAAAACATTGGTGCCAAATTAGGATCAAGCCATGCCAGTAACAGCGAGCAGCAAGGTATCAAACCATGAGACTTAAGCAGCATTCAGGAGCGGGGTCAGCAACAATTGATTGTATGAGGCAGCAGGAGAAAGAGGAGTCAAGAAAAAACAGATGAAAATTTAGTGGTCAGGGTGTCAGTAATGCACAGAGGGAGCTAAAAACAGTACCTTAATACTATTACTGGCACCAGGCTTCCGTTTTAAGGCTATGTACACCTTTGAGGGCATTTTTCTAATAAATAGATTAGTCAGTGTGATTAGTGTAACTTTGTAATTAGTCTTTATTAAAAAATTGTTTTACTTTTGGAGATACAGCTGTTCTGTATTCTATATACAGAACTGCTGTATCGCTCGTTTTAAACTGAATCCGTTAGTCCCGCGGACCTGACGGGTTCAGTGTCTGTGACACGCAGATCCACCTGTAAATGATCACATCTAAGTTCATAACGTAGATGCAATCGTTTACAGGTGGATCCTGCATTTTCAGAGACACGCAAGACTCACCGACACCGAACCCATGAGGTCAGCGGGACTGACGGATTCGGTGTAAAACGAGCGAATACAGAACAGCTGTATCTCCAAAAGTAAAACTAATTTTTAATAAAAAACGACAAAGTTACACTAATCACACGGACTAATCTATTTATTAAAAAAAATGCCCTCAAAGGTGTACATAGCATTTAAATAAGGGCAACAATATTTAATTGGTAAAATGGACATAACCCTTATGGCCTGCTGTGTCTTCTACAAAACCTGGAGTAGCCACTACAAAATAGTCCTTTACAACATACAGGTCTGTAATGTTCAGATACAAGTGATTTGGCGCGGTATACAAAAAGAAAAGAGCTTGAACTGTTTCTATGCCTGCATAGAGGAATAAAGTCACTGACAAATAGTGGTTCCAAACCCATGTTTAGGTCTCTAAACTAATGCTCTTAATTGAAATATTTAGGAGGTGTCTTTACAAGAAAATATAGCGTAACTAGTACAGCATCTTTCTTACATTTCTGCCTTGTAAGAATTTATATATATTTGCTACTGCCAATTGACAAAATTGTGGCAAATATTTTTCTTTCTCCATATCACAAGCAGCGCAGGGCCAAATAAAACAGTTTTCCAGTGTAAGGGTATGTTCACACGTAGTCAACAAAAACGTCTGAAAATCCAGAGCTGTTTTCAAGGGAAAACAGACCCTGCTTTTCAGACGTTTTTTTACCAACTCGCGTTTTTCGCGGCGTTTTCGCTGCGTTTTCACTGCGTTTTTTACGTCCGTTTTTGGAGCTGTTTTCATTGGAGTCTATGAGAAAACAGCTCCAAAAACGTCCAAAGAAGTGTCCTGCACTTCTTTTGACGAGGCTGTATTTTTACGAGTCGTCGTTTGACAGCTGTCAAACGACGACGCGTAAATAACAGGTCGTCTGCACAGTACGTCGGCAAACCCATTCAAATGAATGGGCAGATGTTTGCCGACGTATTGTAGCCCTATTTTCAGACGTAAAACGAGGCATAATACGCCTCGTATACGTCTGAAATTTGGCCGTGTGAACATACCCTAAGGACCTCTTAAAACAACTTTCTATATATCACTGTTCTGAATCTCTGTGAGTACAACATACGTAATGAAGTGATTTTCCAGGCACAGCATATTTGGCGCTTCGGAAATCACTTTAGTACGACAATGCAGGGGATACATTGCAGGGAATACACAACAAATCTGTGAGTATGACATAGTCAGTGGTAAGATATTGGGCTTAACCTAAATGTTTGAGTTTTTAAGTGGTATGCATGCATTATTATTTGTGCTACTTTTGGCTTTTGAAAATATTTTATTTAATGGATTTTATCCTTAGCATTGCATCATTTACATTTAGCAAACAAAGTTTTTAAGCAACTGTGATACATTTTTAATTTTATATACTTGCTATAAAGTGTTATATCACTCTACTTTTTCTGATACTGTAGCTTGACTTCTGGCAACCAGATTCTGCATTGCTTCTGGAGGTGGGAAAGAGTGCTGACTTTCGTGCTGAATATGATGTAGCATATGATATTCAAGCTCTTTTTGTCCAAAATGACTTGCCATATGAGTAAGTATTTTGGTTGATTTAATTGTCAAATTAATTTAAATTTGAGATGTGAAACATGTTAACATGTGGTGGCTCTTTTTAGCAAAAATATACCTACCTGGACAATGAGATCAATGACCTTTACTTTGCCTGTATGTCCAACCTAAGGGATTAAGACATGTAAGCAGACATTATTTTCACAAATTGATAGTATATACCCAATGTGTTATTGGTGGGGGTTGGACCATTGTGAATCCCAGTCGATACAAATACAAAAGGGGCCACATCACTTATTGGAGTGCCTCAACCCCTTGGGCATTTCTTTGACCTAGCACCACTCTTGTCCTGGCACTGTGCCTGGTAATGCAACTGAGACCCATACTATGAGGCTGAGCTGCAATACCATACAAAGCACATGAACAAGAGCAGTGCTGTGAAGAATATACAGATATCAGGACTTGTGTGCACATAATATACATATATGTCTACATAAATTCATAGCACTTAATTCCAAGTTGGTTACTACTTTATCAGAAGAGGCAGAGACTGTTTATACAGGTTCAAGGACAGGGCTGCTTACAGTATATTGCATTCTAAGACTTCGTTCAAATCTGATTCAGGGCTCCATTCTGCTGTTCCATCGGATCTCCCCGTCAGAACGTAACCCTGACTGAAACAAACGGAAACCGTAGGTTTCCATTTACATCACCATTGATTTCAATAATGACGAATATGGTGCAAAAAGTTTCCGTTTGTCTCAATATTGCAAGGGTTCTGTCGTTTTGACGGCGGAATCAATAGCACAGTCGACTATGGTATTGCTTCCATCAAAACGACGGAACCCTTGCACAACTGAGACAAACGGAAACCATTTGCACCGGATCCGTCATTATTGAAATCAATGGTGATGCAAACGGAAACCTACGGTTTCCGTTTGTTTCAGTCAGGGTTCCGTTCTGACGGAAAGCTCAGACGGAACACCAGAACAGAGCCCTGACGTAGATGTGAACGAAGCCTAAGCAGAGCAAAAGCTGCAAATAAAGAGTCAAGCTATTAGATAAATATAGCTGGCTGGACTAAATTCTTGGATGCTGTTTTTTGCCAGCATGATAGTAGTGTCTACCAACTAACGGCCACTGATGTCTGATTATTGGAAAATTACAATCATACTGATTTTTGCTCCAATCGTAACAATAGTAAAATTATTTTGTATTCATAGTCAGTTTAAAATGGGCCTGGATGGCTTTCTTGAAAGTAATACTATTACAAGTTATGTTTACTAGGTTACTGTAGATGGTTCCACGATCCAGGGATTTATTCTGAGTGCTGTATTTGGAGTCAGGAAGGAATTTTTCCCTAGAATGAGGAAAATTGGCTCCTGCCTCATGGGGTTTTTGTCTTACTCTGAATTAACATTGCAGCATAATAGGCTGAACTGGATGGACTTATGTTTTTTTAGCCTTACAAAATATGTTAGTGTGTTCAGACAGATGTTCTGACAATACATTTTAGAACAATTACCAGAATTTGCCTATTGCCAGTTTTATTCTGATGACCCTATACTCAGGGTCTACCGCTACATTCTACTTTGCTTTAGGAATAAGGAATCATAGTAGATAGTGGGTTCTGCTTATAGGGAATCTCTCACCAGTTTTGAGGCTTCAAAACTGCTGACAGAGCAATGTAGAGCACAAAACTTTCCTATTGTCTCGGTCATACAAGTTGCATTAGCGAGAAACCAATGTTTATTTACCCCAGCGCGGAGATTGTGCTCTGAGTGACAGCTCTAGCGGACAATCAGGGACAGCTAAAGCTGTCATGCAGAGCAGAGGGGTGGGGCTGGCAGCAAGCAACAAAGGAGCACTTGCACATCAAGTGCCCGCCTTAGTAGCACTTGTGATTGCGGGGAAGCGAAACATCATTTAGATATGTCTACAATGCCCTCCCATCTTCAATATAACGCTGTGTCAGCAATTGTGAGGCCTCAAAACTGCTGACAGATTCCCTTTAAGAATTTATCAAATGTTTACTGGAGTGTCTTCATTCATGTGATATATTAATATTCCATATATGTGCATTTTTTTAGAATCATGATTGATGATCTGCAGGTGGCCATGGAACGTCAACTGAATAGTAAAATCCGCTCGGCGCATAGCTACGAGAAGTACAATGACCTTGAAACGGTACAACAGTAAATAATCTGTCAACACATTTTATGAAAATGTATTTTAGGAGGCACAATATATAAAATAGTTTCTCCTTTACAGATTTATGCCTGGTCTGCTAATGTTGCAGCTCAAAATCCAGACCTTGTCTCACGCTTACAGATTGGAACGTCATATGAGGGTCGTCCTATTTACTTGCTGAAGGTACCTAAACCATGAAATGCATCATTAGTGAAGTGAAGAATTACTTTTGAGGCAGAAAACTTATCCTGGCTTATGTCATACAGTGTTCTTATCCCAGTGCAGACTTTTAGTAATCCCGCACTAACATACACATTCTCTAGCAGAAGTTTACTTCCAGTTACGTGGGTCCTTTTAGAAGTTGAATTAGTGGACACAACTGCACTCAGTAAATTCCCTCAAAGTGCCAAGCAGGGGACCAGAAGAACATTAAAGGGGTTATCCCACCAAATAGCAGAAACCTGTAAGTAATAGGAAAATAAATCATTTACCTAATATACTTAACAGTTAAAGTCCTCCTTCTGTCACACACTTATGCTCGTTACCGGTCCCTATTGGATCTCCATTGGGTCAATATTGATGGCAGCACTTTCCACTCATTGCAGGCTGCAGTGACATTCATCCATAATGATTCTGTGATTAGACAACACAGCACGTTATGTTGTATCACTGAGGCCTGGTGTATATAAAGGGCTGATGTAGACCAGCAACGAGCGGCACCACAAGACAAGGAGGAAAATTTTAACGGTAAGGCTTCATGCACACATTGCGTATTATGTGCGGATTTGTAGTCTATTTCTCTGCAGCAAATCCACAGCGTAATACAGTACCAGCAAATTAAATGAAATTTCAAGTAATCACATCTACACGTAGCAGAATTTTTCCGCAGGTACAGTGACCTGTGATGCGTATTTTAAATCTGCCTCATGTCAATTTATCTTGCATTTTCTAAAAAGTTAATTTAAAAAAATTGCACCAAAATCCGCAGCATAAAATGTGCACCTGTTTCTGCATCAAAATTTAAAATCTGCACCTAAAAACACATTAAAAAATTGCAATGTTAAGTGCGGATTCTACCTGCGGAATTACCTGCGTTTATCTGTGGTTTTGATTGAGATTTTTTGCAGTAAATTCCACAAGGTGTGCATGTAGCCAAAGAATATTGGAATTTCTTTTATTTTTCTACTGCTTACAGGTTTCTTCTATTTGAGGAAAATGCCAAAATCTTGAACAACAAATGAATCACTCTAAGGCCCCTATGTACATGACCGTGCATTTACGACATCTGTGTACTATCGCGGATAGTATAGGGCACATTATGTACTTTGGGCCAATGCACATGGCTGTGGTTTCCACGGTCCGTGCATTGCCCAGAGCCCGGACAGCAAAAAAAACAAAAACAGGACATGTCAATTTACGGACCGCGATTGCGGTCCGGGCTTCTCGAAGTCAATGCACATTTTCTGTGTGCATAGTCCGTGATCTCGGACGGGCCGCAGATGACACTCCTAGGGCTGCTCGTGCCGTAATCACTGACTGTGTACATGGCTACGGCCATGTGCACAGGGCCTAATAGAAAACAGTGTGTATAAATCCAAGTGGCAGTTCAAGAGCAAAGTATTAGGTATTGCTGTTACATAATACTGACCATGCCAACAGGTGGGGAGCCTAGTGCCGACATCTGTGTAGCCACAGAAAACCCAGATGCCACATGAGGCCAATGGTTGAGGCACACTAATCTAAGGGAAACCTGTCATGTTTGGGAGAATCTTTCCAAACTTGAGGATGTGAACAGGATTCCATCTTAATCTATCCAACTCGATTGAGGGAGACCACAACAGGAACGGGTGGGGGGGGGGGGTGGTGGTGATACACAACAAACCCCATAGCTACTGCAAGTCCTTTTTCATATATGTTGGTAACATATTAGGATCAATACTTTGGAGTACCAGCTTTCAAATCACAATCCATCAATCTTTTATACATGTTTCATAATTTGTGGCTTCTTTCTTCATAAAACATGATGTTTATACTCGCACTACTTATGCTTATTTAACCCTGTCTTTTTCATCAATGAGGATGTCATTATAATGTGTCTTTTTTTTTTATTTTTGCATGTAGTTTTGTTACATCTATTTTATGTTATACTGCAGTAAAAGTTATATTTTATCACAAACTCCAATTCCTTTTCCAGTGATTTTTTTCCCTGACTTTCTGTAGAGTATATATTGCTATATATCAATCCCCATGGTGAGGGATCATTTTTTTACACCAATTTCATCAATGTTACATAATACTGAATATGCCAACAGGTGGGGAGCTTAGAGCCGACAGCTGTGTAGCCACAGAAAACCCAGGTGCCACATGAGGCCAATGGTTGAGGCACACTAATCTAAGGGAAACCTGTCATGTTAAGAGACTCTGTAAAATCGACTGTTCAAGGTGACTGTGCAGATCATCAAATGAAAGCGTAATACATTCTTGTACGATGGTCTTTGAATTGAGTTTATGTAATCATTCAGTTACTTAAAAAGGTGAATAAGCTTATCCACACTACTGTATATAAAGTCTCATCTCCCACAAATAACACACAACACTTATCTAATATATTGTATATAAGTAACACTGCATACAGTCTGATATAATACTGCATAGTTATACTGTAGGTTTGACAGATAATCTCAACATAAATGACCCTATGTCCATCTTTTGATGGTGTAGTATTAAAAAGTACTGTTTTTCTATATTTTCTAATGCATCATATTTTCCATAAAACTTTAATACTACTGATCTGGAAGTCTTCTGTGATCGTCATGAAGTAAATACTATCATGGGCAGTGATTAATTGAAATAAAGTGCTGCACTTTGTCTCACTTCTGGAATACCATGTGAATAATGAATGGTTTAAGAGGATCATGTAGACTGAATCATTGAGTGTACAGAATGTTTTTTTTATTTATATATGGTCGCTCTTTATGAAGTACTTTCTTGTTGTATTCAATACATCTTTATATAGAATTGTAACTATGTGTTATAGTATAATGCATTTAAAGTGGTTTTTCCCACTATGGAAAGGGATGACGTATCACTTCCTAATGAGGTCTAACTGTCAAGACCCCAACAATCCTCAGAATTTCTCAGTGCATGAGAATTTCCAAAGAAATATTTGTATCGCTGTTTTGGTGGTTGGTAGGGGTCCCGTAGGCCCTGCCCTAACATTACAACACGAAAAAATCCCTTTAAGGTCTCTTTCCCACAGCAGTATTTCTCTTCAGTATTTAAAAGCCATACCCAGGAGTAGGTACAAATCTTTCTATAATGCTATTTCTCTCATAGTTGTTTAAGGGCACGTTCAGACGTGGCGTAATTGCTGTTGAATTCCACTGTGGACAGTCCGCTGTGGAATTCTGCAGCGGCCGTTTTTTACATTTGTTTCTATACATTTTTAGGAAACTTAGTTCAGACGTTGCAGAAAATAACTGTGCGGAAATTAGGCTGCGGTGCAGAATTTCCCCTCCGCAGCATACTCATTACATTGCGGAGAAGAAGCGGAATTTCACTGCAGATTTCAGCCTTTGCAATGCAAAAACTGGAATCTGTGGCAAGTCCGCTATGATATCTGCAACGTCTGAATTACCTGTCAAATATGCAAATGTTGGTGCAGATTCGTTGCGTAATTTTCCCCCGAATCTGCACCAACATTTTCTGCGGAAAAATTCTGCCACGTGTGAACGTGGCCTAAATGTGCATGTTGTGCAGTATATAAGTGACCCATGTTAGAGTTTCTTCACTACAGACTAATATACAGTAGGTCTCAATAAGACTTTGACTTTATAACTCGATTATTTCAGGTTGGAAATCCTGGTGCAAACAAAAATGCTGTGTTTATGGATTGTGGATTCCATGCAAGAGAATGGGTCAGTCCTGCATTCTGCCAGTGGTTTGTCAAAGAGGTACAGTATACTAGTCAGCTAATAAGCTAAGGTATAATCCTTGGAATATATATATGTGTATATATATATATAATGCATTCGGGGGGGGCGGCGGGGCATGTGCCCCGTGCGCAACTAAGAGAGAAGGTAGGGGGGCGCCGGGCGCACATGCCATGTGTCAGGTTGAGCTGCTGGCTTCAGGCGGCAGCTTTCAGCATTGTGTGGGAGCAGCAAACGAGAGGCCACCACACAGACGCTGTAAACATTGGACCAGTGTGCTGGTTAAAACCTCTCTTGCTGCATCACGCAGGACTTGTTTCTCCACACTGCATGTCCCTTCTCTGCTCCTGCTGTTCTATCATTAGCTGTCAGCAGTCCGGGGTGAGCAGGAGGGAGGGGGAGGAAGCCTGCAGGTACAGTACAGGCAGGGAGCAGGTCACGGAAGTTCACATCAGGCTCTCCTTTCATATCGGACCTAAGCAGTGATAACAGCTAGAAGCTAATAACAGAGCCTGGTGTGCACTCTTCCTGATCTCCTCTAGGGGCAGCACTGTATCTGCAGGCTCTCTTCCCCTCCTCCTCCTGACTACTGAACTCCAGGCAACCATCATTGCTGACCTATGAAGTGTGTGTGTGTGTGTGTGTGTGTGTGTGTGTGTGTGTGTGTGTGTGTGTGTGTGTGTGTGTGTGTGTGTGTGTGTGTGTGTATTCTGTCTGTCTATCAGTGTATGTCTGTATCTATCTATCTATCTATCTATCTCGTGTCTATCTAAATATGCAACAAATGTCAAGTCCCCAAAAAATGACCCAGTATTTTTTCATAGTTTAAAATAAAAAGACTATACTCACCTCCCGTGACGCTCTTGTGGCAACACGTCCCTGGTCCCCTGATGGTCTCTGTACAGCAGCCAACCACAGAATGGCAGCTGTACAGAGACCATCCTGAGGTGCAGGAAGGTGAGTATAGTATTTTTTTTTTTTTTTGTTCCGTCGACATATAAGGAAGGGCTTGTTTTTTGCGGGGCGAGTTGTATTTTTCAATTGCACCCTTTTTAGGTGCATATAATATATTGTTTAACTTTTATTAACTTTTATTTTAGGAAATAATTGAAAATAAACTGCTAATCCAGCGTTGTTTATCAAGTTATAAATTTACACTGTTCACTATACAGCGTAAATAACACGTTACCTTTATTCTATGGGTAGGCACGATTACAGGGATACCAGATATGTAAAGGTTTTATGTTTTCCTACGTTTGCAAAATAAAAACCCTTTTAAAAAAAAATATATGACTTGTTTTTGCATCGCTGCATTCCAGGAGACGTAACTCTTATTTTTCCACCGATGTAGCAAGATGTGGGCTTGTTTTTTGCGGGACGAGCTGTAGTTTTCATTGATAGTATTTTGGGGTATATGGGACTTATCAATTAAATTTTGTTTTTTATGGTGGGAATGAACGAAAAAAAAAGCATTTTGCCATTGCAAAGATGTTTGCGGATTTTTTTTGGACGCCGTTCACCCGGCGGTTTAATTAATGTGTTAACTTTATTGTTTGAGCCGTTATGATTGCGGCAATACCATATATGTGTATGTTATTTATTTATTTTTTTACACTTTTACTAAATAAAACCACTTTTTGGGGAAAAAAGGTGGTTTTATTTTTACTGTAATCTTTTTTTTTCACGAACTTTAACTGTTTTACATTTTTTATTTATTTATCTCACTAGGGGACTTCACCATGTGATCTGCTGATCGAAATGTATAATGCTTTGGTATACTTAGTATACCAAAGCATTATTGCCTGTCAGTATAAAACTGACAGGCAATCTATTAGGCCATGCCTCTGACTAAGTGACATCACCTATAGCAGACCTGGGGGCCTTTGTTGGACCCCGGGTGCCATAGTAAGCATTCAGCACCGTGTAATCGAGTCAGCAGGGCACCGATGGGCTAACAGAGGGAGCCCCCTCTGTCAAACTCCAAAAGTGACTACAGTATCTAGTGGTTTAAACAGTTGGCATCTGACATGGCCTAATAGGCAGTTGCTGAAGGCAGACCTGGGGGCCTTTGTTAGGCCCCCGGCTGCCATGGAAACAGATCGGCGCCTCGCAATATCGTTGCGAGGGCGCAGATGGGGTGACAGTGGGAGCTCCCTCTGTCAAACGCATTAGATGCCGCTGTCGTTATTGGCAGTGGCAGCTAATGGGTTAAACTGCCGGAATTGGAGCGCGCTTCGATTCCAGCAGTTGGGGCAGGAGCCAGGCTGTGTATAACAGCCGTCCTCCTGCCGCTGATCACGTTGGTACACTGGCAGTACCCACCCAATCAGAGCGACGGATATATCCGTCGTTATGCGGGAACTAACACCTGCTTGTGATGGATATATCCGTCGCTCGACGTTAAGGGGTTAAGTGGTTTTTTGCAAACTCTGTTCTATTTTTTCACATTTTGTTATGTTGAGGTCTTGTGCTAAAATAAAAAAAATTAAGCTTTTCCCCCATCATTCTGCACTCAATACCCCATAATGACAAAGTGAAAACAGAATGTTAGTAATCTTTGCTGAGTTATTGGAAAGAAAAACTAAAATATTGCATTGACATAAGTATTCAGACCCTTTACTCAGTACTTCGTTAAAACACCATTGGTAGCGATAACAGCCTCCAGTCTTCTTGGGTATGATGCCACAAGGTTTGCACACCTGGATTTGGGGATTTTCTGCTCTTCTCTGCAGATTCTCTCAAGCTTTGTCAGGTTGGATGGGGACCGTCAGCCGTTTTCAGGTTTCTACAGTGACTTATATATAGTGACAACTTGGGGGACAACTTAGCTCATGGGATCGCCATCTCCAGGGTGAGATGGTTGGCACACATAGAAAGCTCACTCCAACACATTGGATAGGGGTTTAAACCAGCCGCAGTCAGCTTTATTGTCTTCAATACAGCAAGCAGTTTTACTATGAAGCTGTACAAAATAAACCCTAGGCCGTCCAGCCTCTAACTGATACATTCAGTGTCCCTCACTAAGAGACCCTGAGCCTTGTGCCTAGTACCTCAAAACATAGACAGCTTTACCTTACACGGTGGTGACTTTCACAGGCTAGCCCAGACTGAGAGCCCTGTGTTAATAGCACACAACTGATTTAAAGAGCCGTCTCAGGTGAAGCCTAACTAGGCTCATCAGGCAGTCCATGACACGGACTGTCTGTATGGAGTGGAAGCCGCCCTTCTCCTTCACACTCCTGCAAACCAGGCCCTATTCCGGGCTTTACACCCGAGGAACAGCAGAGAAAATCCTCTCTGCTGTACATGCTCTCTGGTTGCACTGTCAGTAGTTGCACTACTACAATATATATATATAAAATCTTAAAGGCCAACAAAACGTTTGTAGAAGATAAAAGAGCGGGAAAAGAGCAGTATAGTATCGGGTATCGGCGCCAGGCTCAGGAGGACAAGGAACGAGGCCAGGTAAGTTTGATCAAGGAGATCTTTAATTCAAATGACGACGCGTTTCTGGACCGGACAGGTCCCTTTGTGAGGTCATTTAACAATGTTTGCACGTGTAATGTGCACATATACGCAGTAAAAAGCCGGGAACAAACCGGTGCACAGCAGTTGATTTTTCATTCAAAATCTCTGAAGCCGTTACGGGATCGAAACCCTCCGCGGCTTAAAATTTAACATCAGGTTTACATGTAATTCACATTATTCATATGCATCTATTCATAGAGATATTTTCAACTCTTATAATGAATTAGTGTCCCAAAGTTGCACCTGGTCAATATTTATTCCCATTTTTAAAGTGAAAATAAAAGTATATAAGCATGTATTTATAAAAACAATGTTATCACTTTACTTATTTATGTATTGTCTATAGTGTACATCATACGTATACTTAATTTGAATACATTTGTGACTCGTTCCATATTGATCCTCCGTCTATCTCGTTTTCCATCCATCTGAGATTTTGAATGAAAAATCAACTGCTGTGCACCGGTTTGTTCCCGGATTTTTACTGCATATATGTGCACATTACATGTGCAAACATTGTTAACTGACCTGATGAAGGGACCTGTCCGGTCCAGAAACGCGTTAGCGTTTGAATTAAAGATCTCCTTGATCAAACTTACCTGGCCTCGTTCCTTGTCTCCTGAGCCTGGCGCCGATACCCGATACTATACTGCTCTTTTCCTGCTCTTTTATCTTCTACATACCCTGTCCCCGTTGCAAAGGCATTAGTACCGAGGGACTGCAGTGGGTGGCAGCCGGCCACCAACACCATTTCACTCCAGGCATAGCATCGGAGGAGCGCCGTTGATCCCTCACCTTTTTCCATTGTGCAACTAAACGTTTGACATAGTTCTGACATGTCATAGTGACATGTCAGAAGCTTTGATTGGTGGGGGTCCGAGCACTGAGACCCCCACCAATCGCTAAAATGTAGCGGCAGAAGTGTTTGTGTGAGCGCTCAGCAGATTCGTTTCTGTTGGGCTTTCTCCGGAAAGCCGATGTATCGGAGTACGAGCTCATGGACTTTCTATTGAGCCCATACTCCGATACATTCATTTCCAGAAAAAGCCGAACAGACACGAATGACAATAACCTGTTATATTTATTATTATTTTTAGCAAAAATACTTCCTATAAGGGAGGGAGGTGCAGCTAATAACATGCAGGACTGTGGAGAATTTCAATAGAGTATTACTATTTGTAGGTCCTGTCAGTTTTAGGGCTTATTTTTTTATGCACTGGAAATAAACAATAAAAGCTCTTTTTGAATAACAGCGAGCAGAGACCTTGAAAACCTAGAGGAATTGATATAGAAAGTATATTGGAAAATTGTATACATTTTCGTTATGCAATTAAAATAAAGCTTAATTTGCTGATACTGTAATACTCTTTTAAGAAAATAGTTCCAATCTTCATGATTGAGTGTATTCAATTTTTTCTTCTTGACATTAAAGGCTGTTAACTCTTATGGCTCTGATGAGGAGTTTACCAATCTGCTTGACACACTGGATTTCTATGTTCTACCAGTCTTAAACGTTGATGGCTACGTGTACACCTGGACTACTGTGAGTTATATTTATTTAACCTTTTTTTATTAACATGCATTATTTAGCATTGCCTAAAGCTATGGAATATTTTTACAGGACCGTATGTGGAGGAAAACTCGTTCTCCTAACAAAAAAGACACTTGTGTTGGTACCGACCCCAACCGAAACTTTGATGCTGGATGGTGCAGTAAGTTGAAAATAAGCATAAAGTTTACTTCTACTTCACTGTAATGTTTATAGTAAAGATTATGTCACTGAGTTGATTAACTTCTTTTTGTAACAAGGGACTAAAAATGTATTTCCCAGTTAGGTTATCAATGAAAAGTTAAAAGGATTATATACTAAATAATAATATTGTGAAACAGTGAGAAATGTAGTGTTCATGCTACATATAAGGGCTCGTCCACACGCTCCGGAATTGCCGCGTTTTCTCCGGCCGGAAAAAACGCAGCAGAATGCAGTAGCAGCGGGCATGCCCGGTAGGGCATGGCTTGCAGCGGTCTGGGGCGGACATCATTGCTCAGAGCTCCTGAGCTTGAATCTGCTATTCCTGGTGTATCTGAAGCCCCTGCTATCCCAAAGCACCAACAAACCCCAGATTTGTCCCAAGCACTGCGTTCTATAAAATCGATACCAAATTTGAGATACCTCCGACTCCTCTATAATTGCGGCCTAGGACGGATCTACATATTCAAATCATCCGGACCGGAAGTGGAGAGCATTGCATCAGCAGTTCAGAAACGCGGTCGCACACCTCCAAAACCTCCCTGCTACCTGGGGGAGACAGCCTACTACTTAGACTGGCAGACTACATACCCTTCAGGTACACCACAAACTGCCCTAGATGGAGCAGATGGAAAGCTCTGGCAACTCGCACCCAAATTGGCCTGATCCGCTGAGTGCTCTCACCTGAAGCGGATTCTCCCCTGATAGGGGGAGTCCAGAAGATCGTCACCAGCGTATAAGCACCTGCGGCCTACCCTGGGTTGCAGCTGTGACCTGTATTTTACAAGCCACTGCCGACGACTACTGGAGCTGCTCTTCAGTCCTCCCTGAACTCCTCCATATAACGTCTCAAGGGTCAGCTTTGTTTGCAGAACCTGCTGACGGGGTTAGACGGTCGCCACTCATCTGACAGTGGGTAAGTGAAACCTCACCCCCTTCTACAAGCTGCATTGCACAATACAATTGATCTATTTCCTTCACCCTGCACTATAGCTGACAAAGTTTTGGAGATATCATATAAGTACTATAGAGGATTCTGAAGTTTACGGAGCTTCAGCCTATCCCTCTCTCCCCCACTAACAAACTGCCTTATAAATGAGTTACACTGTGATCTGTTGCCAATACAGATTTGCCACCTGTCCCCCATACCGCCCATCACTTTCCAACTGACTATATCTAACCACCTACTCTACAGTACATCCTCATGTTGCAGTTCTACCTTGATGGGCTAGACACAACAGGTGGGACACAGATTTAATCTATCTGGAGCATATGCCCACAAACACTCCCCCCCCCCCTCCTGTCAGTGGGATGTTTGCCATCATTACGCCATATATGGATTGCTTCTGATGTAACCTTCCCTCCAACTTCTATTTTCATGCACTGGAGTATCTGAAATCACTTATTGACAGCGAGCTATGCTGTTCAGCTGATCTTCTGCACACAAATGTAAAGGCGCCTTAAGCTCTTCCTCCTCTAACAGTCTGACAATGGTCAAGATTGGTCGGCAGAAATTAAGAGAGAGCAGCTTGACTACCAAGCATAACAATTTGGGCAGATACCTTAGGAAAAACCCTCGAGACACTCAAAAACCTCCAACCATGGTTGCGCACTTTGAACAGCCAAGAGCTTTAAAAAATGTGTATTCATTTCTAAAAGATAACGACATCGATGAGGAAAGCTTTCAATCCCTGAATGAACTTCCCATTTCGAGATCCTTCATCAATAGAGTACTCATGAAAGCTTTACATCCCATTGTCAGTGACCTGCGGGAGATAAAGGAGAAAGTCAGACAAATTGGTCACAGAGTAGACCAACTTGAAACCACCCAGACACAGGTCATCTCAGATACGGAGGCTTCCACCTCAACATTTGCCAATTGTCAGGGTCATCTAAACAAAATAATCGATTGGATAGAGGATCAAGATAATATAAGCAGACGTAATAACCTTAGACTTAAGGGTGTCCCAGAATCGGTCCCCCAAGAAACTCTACATTCCTCAGTCAGACTCCTTTTTATTCAAATTCTGGGAGATAGCCAGTCATGGGACATTTCTATTGAAAGAGCTCACAGAGCCTTGATGCCTAGACTAAAACCACAAGAACCCCCGAGAGATATTATCTGCCATCACTTTAACTCTAAAACGAGAGATGGTATTCTCAAAGCAGCCAGAGAGTCTGGGACGGTTCATTGTGAAGGAGCGAACATTTTCATCTTTCAAGATCTAGCAAATGTCACACTCCCAAAAAGGAGAATGCTTAAACCCCTAACAGATGCCTTGAGGAATAAGAACATCCCATACAGATGGCTCTTCCCACTTGGCTTACATTTTTCAACAGAGGGGAAGCGACTGACCTTGCGCCATTTCACTGATCTCCTGGAAATCTTGGAGACCCTAAACTTAACTAACCTGGTAGTCCAGGATTGGTCAGCTGTCCAGGATCTGGGATGTCTGCCCTCTATTACCTCCCCCCCATTCTGTAGGAGACTGTCAACCAAAGTAAGCCTACTAAAGCTAAAAAGCGTCTAGGCAAGATCACCCCTAGGAAGATCAACATGGAGCCTGCATGATTATTTCCATATATTGACATGTGAGATGTTCTTCTTTTTGTCTGCTAAATTCCACCGTTATATAATCGTAGTACTGAATTGATATGGCTTTCATTTGCACATGTACGAGCCTTGCTTAAATTATTTTCTGAATTTTCTAATGGCTGGGCTGTATTGTACTAGTTCAGGGCAGGCTATATGTTTCTTCAGGTTAGCTGCTAACCAGTATCATTCTCCAAATACATATCTTCACATCTTACATACTTGGCCTTTGAGACCTTAGGTCATATGTCTTGTTACATAAGGCTACTTTCAGGAAATGGCTGCTAAAGAGTAACCCGTGGCATGGCAGATATCTCTGTCCTGGGTCATTTGCTTTTGTTCATTGCTTTCTGCCACTGCATATGAACGCCATGGGAGGCCTTTTATCACAGGCCACGTCATCTATACCGACCATTGAGCGGTTTACATAATTTCTCACAGTAATTCCAAGTAAGATGAGTCCAGCATTATCGTGTAATTGTTACGGCTTTCATATAAAAGAGCATACATATCCCTGTCTGTATTCATATACACAGACACTACTGAGTTTAATTACACCTATTCATGTTCAGAGGTACACCTGACATGTAATATTTATAATTTTAACCAGACGCATATTTACCCATTTCTCACTAACATACTGTATATCTCAATAATTGATAAGTGGTTTATATATTTTCTTGCGCTATTATATTACTCTGGTGCATATCCCCTTATGATGTTTATCATCCTACCTAATTATAGGTTTGACATGTTTCAAGTTCCTGTTCTTAAATGTTTGTTTTCCCTGTACCGGGGCTGTTTTGTTCCCACTCCCAACTACACAGATAAGAGGTTTAAAGAGGTTTTCACTCTATTGGTTCTCGTCCGTAGGCTAATTTACTCTTTATGGCGAAGCAGGATATAACTTTCACCTCATACAACGTCAAGGGCTTCAATGACCCTAGGAAAAGGGGCTAAATTCTAGAAACACCAGAGTAAAATACTCTTATTGCAGGAAACCCATTTTAACCTACATCATCTCCCTAACATTTCTTTCTCTCAGTACCCAAGATGGTACCACAGTGCCCACTCCACATCTGCCTCTAAAGGGGTTAGTGTAGCTTTTCACAAAAATTTACCTTTTATTCATGAAGCCTCAAATTCATTTACAGAGGGTAGAGGTTTTCCACAAGGGTACCATAGCAGGTATCAAAATCAATTGCCAATATATATGCCCCTTACCATCACAAGATCACCTGGCTAAGGGTTGGTTCACATCAGCATTCGCTTTCCATTTTGGGGTTCCGTCTGAGGTTTCCATCGTGGAACCCCTCAAAAGAAAGTCAAACGGAAACCTTAGCTTCCGTTTGCATCACCATTGATATCAATGGTGACGGAAAGATTGCTAATGGCTTCCGTTTTTCACAGTTCCAGCAGGCTTCCGTTTTTTCAATTAATAGCGCAGTCGACTGATGTGAACAGGCCCTAATTGAAATTTTTGAGAGATTTAAATCCTTTGCCGAGGGTATGTTGGTGGTGGGAGGAAATTTCGATTTAGCCTTGGATCCTCTAGTAGATACTTCATCCCAAAGATTTGCTTTGGCACATGGTGCACTAAGGAAACTTAAGACATGTCTGAACCTCTTGGATCTGATACATGTTTGGTGGGTCCAACATCCACATACCAAAGACTACTCATTCTTCTCGCAGATACACTCCTCACATCACAGACTGGACTACTTAATGTTATCAGGAAGGTATTTCATTTCTGCTACAAACTCATCCATAGGCTCTATCACGCTTTGAAACCACGCCCCTGTCTCACTCTCCATATCCTTTGCTAGTCTCCCACCAAGAGAATGGACGTGGGTGCTTAATTAAACTCTGTTATATAAAACTCAACATGTTGAGTCATTTCAATCCTCTCTGATCGATTTCTTTGCCAGAAATATAACTCCTGATATCTCTTCACCTGTTGTTTGGGAGACGCACAAAGCCTTTGTTAGAGGTGAACTAATTGCTTGGGTTCCAAACTTAAAAAAACAACACTATGCAGAATTAAACTCACTCCTGGCTGAGATTTTCACTCTGGAGAGGATCAGGAAGCGCTCTAAGGTGATATCTGTTCAGGAGGATCTAGCCAATTTTAGAAATAGATTGAAGGATTTTCTAAATATTAAATCTGCTAAACCATACCAGAGAAGTGCTTTTAAGTTTTACGCACATGGTGACAGAGGCTCTAAGGTCATGTCTGCTTTATGAAAAAAGAAAACTGATAAATCATATATAAATAATATTAAGACAGGTTTGGGCAGGTTGGCATCGGATATGGGTAGTATCACGAGTGAGTTTGTTAGTTTTTATACTTCGTAGTATAACCTTACTGAACACTCTCTAGCAGAAGAGGCTACAAACTCGCTTTTAAACTCTATTAATCTCCCATCCCTTTCAGAGGAGGACAGACAGATCTTGAATAGACCCTTTATGAGCCAGGAACTGTCTGATGTCCTCCGTACCAGGCAAAGCACCCGGCCCAGACGGATTGCCCATAGACTATTATAAAAATGTTCAGCAAACACTTCTGCCACACTTCCTCACGGTATGTAATGATCTTCTGACAGGAACTCCATTTCCCCCGCAGACCTTGGAAGCTTTTGTCACCATCATTCCAAAGGAGGGGAAGGACCCTTCAATCTGCGGAAATTACAGGCCAATATCGCTCCTGAATACTGATGTGAAGTGGTGGTCTGTAATCCTAGCTAACAGAATCAAACCCCTTCTAACTAGACTTATTTCCCCACAACAGGGGGCTTTGCCCCCTCAATGGAAGGTAGGTATAATACATCTAGATTGATAAATTTGATAGACCACGCTTCCTCCAAAAACCTTCCACTGATTCTGTTAGTGACTGATGCTGAAAAAGCATTTGACAGGGTTAGATGGTCATACATCCATGCCACTCTTGCTAAATTTGGCTTCCCTCCCCCGTTTATTCAAGCTATATTCTCCCTTGATTCTTCCCCCTCGGCTAGATTGAGAATAAATGGTACGCTCTCTCCTACATTTCATATAACAATTGGTACCCGTCATGGATGCCCACTGTCCCCAACTTTATTTATTTTAGTCATGAAAACTCATACAGAAGTTCACTCAAACAGAGGCAATAGAGGGGATACAATTTGGTGCCTTTACTCATAAAACAGCTGCGTTTGGGGATGACCTTCTCCTAATGGTTTCAAACCCCTCTTTGGCTTTCCCACATATCCTCCAAATTTTCGAGAACATGGGGAGAGGTTCTAATTTCAAGATCAACTACAACAATTCTGAAGTGCTAAAAGTCTCAGGCTCCTACACGAGAGGTCGGGGAACCAAAAAACGTGTTCACTTTCAATGGCCACACACCAAATTAAATACCTGGGTATCCACTTAACCAAGGACTTATCTAAACTTTTCTTGGCAAACTATTTAGCTTTAGTACGCAAAATACAAACTCATTTAAATTCCATTAATATCCCCTTCTTGTCTTGGATAGGGAGAAAGAATTATCTAAAATCCTACATCCTCCCCCAATTTCTCTACGTCCTGCAAACGGTACCAATATTTCTCCCCAAGTCCTACTTCAATACAGTTAGACGCATTTTCTCCAGATTCTCTGTACTAGAAAAATCCCCCAGACTGGCATATAAGTTACATATGCTCAAATCCAAGTCGGGCGGCATAGGGCTCCACTCGAGTAGATGGATTTATCTTAACAGTTCTACGGATCCACCACCGTTTGTTTCTGCGGAACGTGCTTTACTAAGTAAGATTGACTCAGCCTGTCTCTCCAAAGTTACACCTATTCACAACGCAAAGATCAGCCCCACCACCAAAGGGACCATTTCAGTATACCATGATTTTTTAGCACAACTCACCCCCTCCAGATCGATATCCGCTTTAGCGCCTCTGAAATTTCTTCCCAAATTTTTACAAACACAATCACCCCCTTACTCCTTTTGGAGTCATTTATCCGAGCACCATTGCTAAAGTATTTAAAAGTGATACACCCCCTGAGCTACGTAATTTACTCTCATCAACAGAATTTGCCACCGTGAACTTTCTTCATGAAAGCAACTTCCGACATAGCTGCAAACCATTCCGTAAAATTCACTCAGATGTTTTTGAACTTCTTGTTTAGATACATATCCACTCCTATCTCCCCCGCTAAAAAGCTTTTATCAAAAATTTACTCTGGTCTGCTCCTCGCAAAAAACCCAGAGAGGCCTCACTATATTGTAGATAGGGAGAAGGAGCTAAATGTAACATTCTCTAGATCTGAGGTTCAACAGATCCTTCAAAATTCCCAAGGGTTCTCAAGATGTTTTAGAATACAAGAAAATTCCTTCAAGACGTTGTCTAGGTGGTACAGAACCCCAGCATTCTTACATAGACTGAATCCAAATATCCCTGATACATGTAGGCACTGTGGTGTACATACAGGGACTCTTTCACACTTAGGGTATGTTCACACGAGGGCGTCCGTAACGGCTGAAATTACTGAATCCCCGTAATTTCAGCCGTAACGGCATGTGCAGGCGCTTGAACGCCGCGTCAATTACGGGCGTAATTAGCGCTGCTATTCATTGGAGTCAATGAATAACGGCTCCAATTACGGCCAAAGAAGTGACAGGTCACTTCTTTGACGCGGGCGTCTATTTAAGCGCCGTCTTTTGACAGCGGCGCGTAAATTACGCCTCGTGTGAACAGACAAACGTCTGCCCATTGCTTTCAATGGGCAGATGTTTGTCAGCGCTATTGAGGCGCTATTTTCGGACGTAATTCAGGGCAAAAACGCCCGAATTACGTCCGTAAATAGGCCGTGTGAACATACCCTTATAGTAGTTCTGTCCTCTTATACAACCATTCTGGACGAATGTTAAATCCATCTGTTTTCAGGTTACTAAACGTAAGGTTACAATTACACCCACATTGATACTATTTTGCCTTCCATGTAATGGTCTTCAGCCGAACAAGTAACACTTTACTTACCCACTTACTTACTGCTGCTAAACTCCTTATTCCATTGAACTGGAAGTCCAAGGATCCCCCAAGTGTTCGGCACTGGGCCGATAAGGTAGACATGATTTGCAGGATGAAGGAGCTTCTTGGTTGGGAACTTTGCAATCATGACAAATACTCCAATCTCTGGAGCCCTTGGCTTTCCTATAGGAGACAACATCCCCATACATTAACGTCAGCTATCCCTACTATGGTTTCTACTTGCAGAAATAATGATAACCCCAGTGATAATACTCATGACTCCACATCTTTCTCTATTACCGATATTGTACCTGTCCTTAGTGATTGCGGGCTGCCTTAGCTGTGGTATGTGAAACCTGGAGTGGTTGTCCCTCATTCGATATTTTGCAATTAAAAGGTCTTATGAGGTTATGAGGTATATTTTATTTTATAATAACTTCTACTAGTTATCCTTTAAAGCCTCAATAATTGTTTGACTCCTAATGATTTTAGGACGTGCATTTACCATTGCAGAATTATACCTGGGTTATATGCTTCATTTATTCCTCTTTAGCACAACCTTGAACTAGATCTGTTTCTGTGTACTAGAATTATGCAATCTCAGATGATTCTTTGGGTAATGGGAACTATTTATATAGTTATCAATCATAAGTGCCTTACAATTTTGTCTTCGACATAGCTGTATAAGGTCTTGTTTTTTGCGGGACAAGTTGTATTTTTTAATAGCACCATTTTCGGGTACATATAATTTATTGATTAACTTTTATTAACTTTTTTGGGGGGTAATGGAAAAAAAAAACATAAATTTCGCCACACTTTTTTGCATCTTAGATTTACGCTGTTTACTGTGTGGTATAAATAACATAACAACTTTATTTAGTGGGTCATTACGATTGTGGCGATACCAAATTTATATATCGATTTTGTATGTTTTACTACTTTTACACAGTAAAAACACTTTTTTTCAAAATCATTTGTTTTTGTGTTGCCATGTTTTAAGAGCCATCATTTTTTTTTATTTTTTACCTCTGATGCAGCTGTATGAGGGCTTGTATTTTGCAGGACGACTTCTAGTTTTTATTGGTACCATTTTAGAGTATATCCGACTTTTTGATCACTTTTTATCACATTTTTTTGAAGGCAGGATGAACAGAAAACAGCAATCCTGGCATTGTTTTTTATTTTATTTTTACGGCGTTCACCGTGGGGCTTAAATAACATAATAGCTTTATAGGTGGGGTTGTTATGGACGCAGCGATACCAAATATGTGTAATGTTTTTTTAAAAAAAATTGTTTTTTCATTATAAAGTATTTTGTAAGGGAAAAAGTGGGTTTTTTTCTTTTTTTTATTTGGGATTTTTATTTATTATTAACTTTATTAAACTTTTTGATAACTTTATTTTTAGTCCCACTAGGGTACTTCACTATGCGATCTTCTGATCGCTTTTATAATACACTGCAATACTTCTGGCAATCGCAGGGTGCCGATGGCTTCTATGGCAGCCGGGGGCCTAACAAAGGCCCCCAGGTTTGCCTGTAGTGGATGCCTGCTAAGCCATGCCTGCTAAGCCATGCCTGAGGCATGACCTAGCAGGTGCCCGTCAGCTTTACACTGACAGGCAATAATACGCTGCAATACAGAAGTATTGCAGTGTATTATAAAAGTGATTAGAAGATCGCATAGTGAAGTCCCCTAGTGTTAAAATCGATCCCGCCCGTTAGAGCAGGTGCACAGCTGTCTTTAGACCGCCCGACACCCGCTTTAGCCGGCATAGGACACCCGTATCGGGCTTATGTCAGTGCGCTGTGAAAAGGCCTGCGCTCTGGCATAAGTACCCTTAACGGCCGCCGTGAAAAGGCGTATTGGCGGTCGTTAAGGGGTTAATAAATCTCATCCACAGGCTGCGTAAAATTTCCGAGCCGAAATTGACCTGCGGTGTATAATTTTAGGACCGCAGCATGTCAATTCCTGCTACGGAAACTGTGCAGAATTGTTGCGTTTTTCATAGGAGATGTCTCCATCTCTTAATTTTTGGAAAAACGCAGCAATTTACACACCATTTTCTGCTGCAAAAACCACAGGAAATAGCGCGTTTTTGACGCAGCGGAAAGTCCTTAACTTTCAACGGAATTGCTGCAGAAATTTTCTGCACCAATTCCGTTGTCTGTGGACAAGCCCTAAATAGTACCATCAGCCTTCAATGTAAGTAAAAAGTTGGAAGTTAAAGAGTTGATGCCTATCATTTTGTAAGAAAAATAACTTGAAAATGCATGTTTGTTTGTTTTTAATTTAAAAGATTTCTGTTGACTAAGCAACTGTTCGATTAACAGCTATCTTAACCATTACCCATTAGCTAGGTTTCCGTCATCATTGAATTCAATGGTGAGGGAAACGGAAGCTAAGGTTTCCGTTTGACATTCCGCTGAGGGGTTAACCCGACGGAAACCTCAGACGGAACCCTTCAGCGGAAACGAACGGTGATGTGAACACCCCATTACTACTGATTTTTATGAATCCAAAAACAAATTTGCAGCTTACTGTTGCAAAATCTGCATTCGTTACATGTGGATTTTTCTTTAAGTTTTACCCTTTGTATTGCAAAGGGTGAAATCTGCTGAAAAATTCTACAACAAACCCTTGACATATAGAGCATGAGATGGATTTTATAATTCACAGAATGTCCTAAAATATGTACTGTACTTTTCCGATAAATGTAGATATGGTTATGTAAAACCCTCTAATCTAGTATTGTACTTTGTTGCAGATTTTTGGTATGAAATATGCACGGAGAATCTGCAACAATGTGGGAACATGGTCTAATAGTCCAATATGCTAAATAGTAAAATGTACAAGAGTTCACTGATGACATGGCCTATATTCAATTCAATTTGTAGAAGTAGCATTTGTCCTGTCTATTATTTAGCATAATACTACTTTAAAAAAGATGTTCACATAATTTCTTAATTTTTGGACAGTGAGGCATCTTTCACACTAGCGTTAGTTTACATTTACCTCTCTTCAGTCAGAGGAAGAGAGGATCAAAAGATTAAACGGATAGCAATGGTTCCGTTAGCATCACCATTCATTTCAATGGTATTTCTTTTGTTTAATTTGCTTTCCGTTTGTCTCTGTTCGCTAGGTTTCCTTTTTTTTCAACGGAAACAAAACTTCTGCAGACTGTACTTTTGTTTCCTTTCAAAAAAATGGAAACCTAGCGAACGGAGACAAAAGGAAAGAAACTCAGCCAAAAAAAACATTGCTTTCCGTTTAATCTTCCGATCCCCTCGTCCTCTGACGGAAGAGAGGTAAAAGTATACTTACAGTAGTGTGGACTTAGCCTCAGGCTTTTTTGTATTATTATTCACTTTTATCAACAATAAAATGAGTTATGTTGAGCTTTTATGTAATAGACATTTGTTATTCCAAAATAATAAATCAAGGGCATGTGTAATAAATGTAACACATTTATTCAAACTGGTTTTATGTTTTTTTTAAGCTGCTGGAGCAACATCAAGCCCTTGCAGTGAGATTTATTGTGGCACCATTCCGGAATCAGAGAGTGAAACTAGAGCTCTAGGTGATTTCATCCGTAGCAATCTTTCTTCCATCAAAGCCTACCTGACCATTCACTCTTATTCCCAGATGTTGTTGTTCCCCTACTCCTACAAGCATGCTCTAACACAGAATCATGATGAACTAGTAAGTATTGGCGTACATGTTAAAAAGTTGTCAATAAGATCATGATGAAAACATAGCTTAAGCCTTATAATAGCTACCCCATGGTTCAATTTATAAGACATAGCAAAGCTGGAGAGGGGTCAGAGGGGACCGTATTTTCATATTTGAAGTCAGGAAGGATTTTTCTTCTAATATGCAGACAATTGACAACTAAATTAGAGGGTGTTTTGCTTTTCTCTGGGTCAACACTGCACATTCTTTAAATGTTTGCAACTTCAATTATATATTTCCCGACATCCACTCTGTATATACGGCAGAGGGCGAGTGGAGGAGTGTGGAGCGCTCTCACTGGCTATGTCCACTCCATTGAATGAGCGTGTTGGCTGTATGAATCAGTCCAAACTTCAGTGTTACAAGCGGGATCCCGCTCGAGTGAGATCCCGCTCGTTTAAATCCTTAGAAGCCGTGATTATTAGCGACCACGGCATCTGAGAAAATTATCCCTGGGTGCTCGTGCTTAGAGCAGAGAATTGTCTTTAGAAGTTATTTTTAATACGTGGGCAGGCTAAGTAATGGGGCATTTGCTACTCTGCTTCCTTGATTAAAGGCAATGTATCATCAGAAAAATACACAGAAGTCTACAGGGGGCTGTGTGTGGAGCTATCTACAAGGGGGCTCTGGTGGATGATTTTTCCATTGACCGGTAGCAGATTTACACAACTGGAAAAAAAAAATCACCTTTTTATTAAACATATTTTTTACGATTTTTGGTAATTTTTTTTATTTTATATGTTATTATTTATATTTAAAAAAAGAATCCTAAAATCTTGCCGTTTTCATTCTGGCCACAGAGTTTCACAATAGACTGACCCTTCCTGTTCTGTAGAGATCACTTCTCAGCAGTCATCTCTTATGATCAGTCAAGATAACAATGAAAGGTAACAGCTATATAGATAACACAGGATCCATCATTGAGAATAGGTGATGGACACAGCTCCCCTCATATCCCTTCCTGCACAATGACCTCTGCCCAAGTCACAGAGCATGCCTAGAACACTCTCCCAAGTCAATACATCCCCTCCTGTTCACAGGTTCCTATGGTCCATGTAGCTGCTGTAAAGTATATCTCTTAGGGTATGTTCACACGACATATCTCTTAGCGTATGTTCAAATACGTCTGAAATTACAGAGCTGTTTTCAGGCGAAAACAGCTCCTGAATTTCAGACGTAATTGCTCGTACTCACATTTTTCGCGGCGTCCATTACGGACGTAATTGGAGCCGTTTTTCAATGGAGTCAATGAAAAACGTCTCCAAAAACTTCCAAAGAAGTGACATGCACTTCTTTGACGCGGGCGTCTTTTTACGCGCCGTCTTTTGACAGCGACACATAAAATTACACCTCGTCTGAACAGAACATCGTAAAACCCATTATTGCAAGCAATGGGCAGATTTTTGCAGGCATAATGGAGCCGTCTTTTCAGGCGTAATTCGAGGCGTAAAACGCCCTAATTGCGTCTGAAAATAGGCCGTGTGAACATACCCGAAGGCATCATGCACACGACCATAGCCGTGTGCATGATCCGTGATTACGGCACAGACGACCCGAGAAGTGTCATCTGCAGGCCGTCCGCAATCATGGACTGTGCACACACAAGATGTGCATTAACTTTAAAGGGGTTTTCCAGCCACTAAAAATTGATGGCCTATCATAAGGATAGGCCATTAATTTTTAGTGGCTGGAAAACCCCTGTAAGGAGGCCGGACTGCAAATGAAGCCCGAAAAATTACTTGTCCTATTTTTTTGCGGTCCCGGCTCTCGGACAATGTACGGACCACGGAAACCACTGTCATGTGCATTGGCCCATAGGATAGAATGTGCCCTATACTATCCGCAATTGCAGCTCCGCAATTGCGGATAGTATGCAGTCTTAATGAGGCCTTAATGCTGTTCAGGCAAGCTCAGGCAAGATGGCTGCCCCAATAATAATATACAAAAAACAGAAAAAAAAATCAACAATCAAAAAATAACAGATTAGAAAAAAAGGGTATGTTTCACTATCTGGTTTTAATCAGAAAAAAAAAATAGGTGATACATTCCTTTAAAGAGGCTCTGTCACCAGATTTTGCAACCCCTATCTGCTATTGCAGCAGATAGGCGCTGCAATGTAGATTACAGTAACGTTTTTATTTTAAAAAAACGAGCATTTTTGGCCAAGTTATGACCATTTTTGTCGTTATGCAAATGAGGCTTGCAAAAGTCCAAGTGGGTGTGTTTAAAAGTAAAAGTCCAAGTGGGCGTGTATTATGTGCGTACATCGGGGCGTTTTTAATACTTTCACTAGCTGGGCGCTCTGATGAGAAGTAACATCCTCTTCTCTTCAGAACGCCCAGCTTGTGACAGTGCAGATCTGTGACGTCACTCACAGGTCCTGCATCGTGACGGCCACATCGGCACCAGAGGCTACAGTTGATTCTGCAGCAGCATCAGCGTTTGCAGGTAAGTCGATCTTACCTGCAAACGCTGATGCTGCTGCAGAATCAACTGTAGCCTCTGCTGCCGATGTGGCCGTCACGATGCAGGACCTGTGAGTGACGTCACAGATCTGCACTGTCAGAAGCTGGGCGTTCTGAAGAGAAGAGGATGTTACTTCTCTTCACAGCGCCCAGCTAGTAAAAGTATTAAAAACGCCCCGATGTACGCACCTAATACACGCCCACTTGGACTTTTACTTTTAAACACACCCACTTGGACTTTTGCAAGCCTCATTTGCATAATTACAAAAATGGTCATAACTTGGCCAAAAATGCTCGTTTTTTAAAAATAAAAACGTTACTGTAATCTACATTGCAGCGCCGATCTGCTGCAATAGCAGATAGGGGTTGCAAAATCTGGTGACAGAGCCTCTTTAAGGCTCCAAAATGGCAGCTAGTCATTATTGTGACCCCCAACATGCAGTTAGATGCCCACCCTTATAGATAATTTATAAGCTACATGAAGTAAATGAGCAGTAAGATATGTTCTCAGTAATTGTTAATTCGTACAGACATTATTCACATTTCAAAACCACATATAAAGAATTACAAATAGTATTCCATACTTATATAGTGTCAAGTGAAGGCCAGTAATTTAGCAGCTCATATTAATCGATTAAAACTGAATCTCGGATTGCATAAGGAATTAATCAGTGACGCAGACTGTAATGATCTATTCTCAGCACAAGACCCTATAGATGGGTGAGTGATGAACACGTGCAGTTAGATAAGTGATTTATGATAAATTGTATTTAATACAACATAACCCGAAGTGACAGTAGAGAAGATTGAATGGGTGAAGATGAATGTTACAATAACGTGCATTTGTCTTTGACAATTATTAAAATAAATGACTTTATTTATATCATTTATCTATTCCAGCTGTCTCTCTCAGAAGGAGCAGTTAATGCATTGTCTTCATTATATGGTACAGTTTACACTTATGGACCAGGAGGGAAAACAATTTGTAAGTATTTTGTGCATTTATTTACATCTTACATTATTTATACAGTGGAAGCAAAATGAAGGCACATCTCAGTGGTGGAAACGTTTTAGGATGCACAAGGGGCTTGAGGGAAATAGGGCCTACTCTGGTTACAAGTGTTAAAACAATTATTCTACTTTGACCCGATGCCTCCCCTTGCTCACACTCACCTTAGGGTATGTTCACACGCAGCGTTTTCAGATGTAATTCGGGCGTTTTACGCCTCGAATTACGCCTGAAAAAACGCCCCTAATACGCCTACAAACATCTGCTCATTGCTTGCAATGGGTTTTTACGGTGTTCTGTTCCCACGTGGTGTAATTTTACGCTGTCAAAATACAGCGCGTAAAAAGACGCCCGCGAAAAGAAGTGCATGTCACTTCTTGGGACGTTTTTGGAGCCGTTTTTCATTGACTCTATTGAAAAACAGCTCCAACAGCCGTAAAATACGCAGCGAAAAACGCGAGTTGCTACAAAAACGTCTGAAAATCAGGAGCTGTTTTCGCCTGAAAACAGCTCCTTATTTTCAGACGTTTTTGGTCACTGCGTGTGAACATACCCTCAGGTCTCTAATTACACACACACTGGATCTTCACAGAGCCTATGATATTGACTGATCTTCTCTATGATGGGCTGACAGCTGATGCTGTAGAGTCTGTCTGCCAAGCAATCCACAGGATAAGGAACAGGAAGGCAAAGCTGGCAGCCTGCAGTACAGGTGCTGCTGGTATAAAAAAAATAAACTTTTAGTAACCTAGACCACGCTGTTTACTGGTATTCACCTCTTCACGACCCTACAAGAACTCCACATGAGCAGATGTTCTGAGTTTGCAGAAAAACGTCTCCCTGCAACCAGGGGCGCTGCTAGGGTCTTAAAAGATCAGGGGCACAAGCCCCAAGACATATATTCACCCCCCCCCCCACACACACAAAAAATTAATACATTTTTACATATATATCGGAGATAGCATATCTATAAGACTAAGGCTCCTATAGCTGCACCGCTAGATAGAATTGGATGCATTGTCTCAGCAGGCAGTATCACATATGATAGACTTAAATACATGGCCCCAGAAGACAATCTCACACATGATAGGCTTAGATACATGGCCCCAGCAGACAGTATCACACATGATAGACTTAGATACAGGGCCCCAGCAGACAGTATCACCCATGATAGCATACCTCCCAACCGTCCCGGATCTGGCCGGACAGTCCCGGTTCCTCACCATGGTCCCGCCGTCCCGGGCGGTCTGCAAAATGTCCCGCTGTAGCTGTATCAAAACAGCTGATCGCTGCTGACAAGCGCCCTGCATGCCAGACGACTGCAGCAGCGATCAGCGTCAGAAGAAGGCAGGAGTCTTGCGGCGGTGTTCTGACTGGGATCGATGCCGGCCCGGGAATGGACCAGTCCAGTCATCTGACTTGTCATCTGACATAACCGGGCAGGTGAAAGGTCAGGTGACTGGACTGGTCCACTCCCGGGCCGGTATCGACACCAGTGAGAGCGCCGCTGCAAGACTCCTGCCTTCTTCTGATGGTGAGTGATGTCAAAGTAAAGCGGAGAATGGCAGCAGTAGGCTACCTCTACCGCTATCCGCTCTGGCGGCATTGTGGCACAAAGTATAAGGGGGTTGTGTGGCACTATGTATAAGGGGGAGGGGGTTGTGTGGCACTGTATACGGGGGAGGGGAGTTGTGTGGCACTATGTATAAGGGGGAGGAGGGGTTGTGTGGCACTGTACAAGGGGGAGGGGGGTTGTGTGGCGCTATGTACAAGGGGGAAGAGTGGTTGTGTGGCACTATGTATAAGGGTGAGGGTGGTTGTGTGGCACTATGTACAAGCGGGAGGGGGGTTGTGCGGCACTATGTACAAGGGGGAGGGGGCTGTGTGGCACTATGTACAAGGGGGAAGGGTGGTTGTGTGGCACTTTGAACAAGGGGGAGGGGGTTGTGTGGTGCTATGTACAAAAGGGGGGCTGTCTGTGGCGCTATCTACAGGGGCGCTGTGTGCGGCGCTATCTACAGGGGGCTGTGTGTGGAGCTATCTACAGGGGGCTGTGTGTGGAGCTATCTACAGGGGGTCTGTGTGTGGAGCTATCTACAGGGGGTTGGTGTGTGGAGCTATCTACTGAGGGGCAGTGTGTGGAGCTATCTACAGGGGGTCTGCGTGTGGAGCTATCTACAAGGGGGCTGTATGTGGAGCTATCTACAGGGGGACTGTGTGTGGCGCTATCTACAGGGGGCTGTGTGTGGCACTATCTACAGGGGGCTGTGTGTGGTCCTATCTACAGGGGGCGGTGTGTGGAGCGATCTACAGGGGGCTGTGTGTGGAGCTATCTACGGGGGGCTGTGTGTGGAGCTATCTACAGGGGGCTGTGTTTGGAGCGATCTACAGGGGGCTGTGTGTGGAGCTATCTACGGGGGGCTGTGTGTGGAGCTATCTACGGGGGGCTGTGTGTGGAGCTATCTACAGGGGGCTGTGTTTGGAGCGATCTACAGGGGGCTGTGTGTGGAGCGATCTACAGGGGGCTGTGTGTGGAACGATCTACAGGGGGCTGTGTGTGGAGCTATCTACGGGGGCTGTGTGTGGAGCTATCTACGGGGGGCTGTGTGTGGAGCTATCTACGGGGGGCTGTGTGTGGAGCTATCTACAGGGGGGCTGTGTTTGGAGCGATCTACAGGGGGCTGTGTGTGGAGCTATCTACGGGGGGCTGTGTGTGGAGCTATCTACAGGGGGGCTGTGTTTGGAGCGATCTACAGGGGGCTGTGTGTGGAGCTATCTACAAGGGGGCTCTGGTGGATGATTTTTCCATTGACCGGTAGCAGTTACACAACTGGAAAAAAAAAATCCCCATCATGTAACTCTGCTACCTGTCAATTGAAATGTCATCAACTACAGGGTTTCCCTCTTGACTTTCATTGTTCTCAGCCTTTTGGTTTGTCCTGCCGCCGTGATGAGCTTATGTTATACCCAAGTTAGGAAAAGTAACATAAAGACGATATAACCTGATCCATAATATTGGTGATATCCATATTTTTTTTTTGTAATTGTAAGTCTAGAGATCCGCAGTGAGAATATGATCTTGTTATTTGAAGAAGGATCTGGCCGTGATTTGATGTGTTTATGCGGGATATTGGGCATGGTTAGGGGCGTAGCTTAAAATGTCCCTCTTTTCGGAATTCAAAAGTTGGGAGGTATGATGATAGGCTTAGGCTGCGTATGCCTCGTTTTATGTCTGAAAATACGGCTACAATACGTCGGCAAACATCTGCCCATTCATTTGAATGGGTTTGCCGACGTACTGTGCCGATGACCTGTCATTTACGCGGCGTCGTTCGACAGCTGTCAAACGACGACGCGTAAAATGACTACCTCGTCAAAGAAGTGCAGGTCATTTCTTTGAAACGTAATTTGAGCCGTTCTTCATTGAAGTCAATGAAGAGCAGCTCAAGATTACGGGCGTCAAAGACGCCTCGCATAATGCGAGGAGGAGCTTTTACGTCTGAAACGACGCAGCTGTTTTCTCCTGAAAACAGTCTGTCTTTTCAGACGTAAAAGACAGTTCTCGTGTGCACATACGCTTAGATACAAGGCCCCAGCAGACAGTATCACACATGATAGACTTAGGCTGGGTTCACACGACCTATTTTCAGACGTAATGGAGGAGTTTTACGCCTCGAATTACGCCTGAAAAGATGGCTCCAATACGTCTGCAAACATCTGCCCATTACTTGTAATGGGTCTTACGATGTTCTGTGCAGACGAGCTGTCATTTTACGCTTTGCAGTCAAAAAACGGAGCGTAAAAAGACGCTCCATAAAAAGAAGTTGCATGTGACTGGTATAGTGCCAAGGGACTGGCGCAGGGCAAATGTGGTGCCTATTTTCAAAAAGGGCTCTAGGTCTTCCCCGGGTAATTATAGACCAGTAAGCTTAACATCCATCGTGGGGAAAATGTTTGAGGGGCTATTGAGGGACTATATACAGGATTATGTGACAATAAATAGCATTATAAGTGACAGCCAGCACGGTTTTACTAAGGACAGAAGTTGTCAAACCAACCTAATCTGTTTTTATGAAGAGGTGAGCAGAAGTCTAGACAGAGGGGCCGCTGTGGATTTAGTGTTTTTGGACTTTGCAAAGGCATTTGACACTGTCCCCCATAGACGCCTAATGGGTAAATTAAGGACTATAGGTTTAGAAAATATAGTTTGTAATTGGATTGAGAATTGGCTCAAGGACCGTATCCAGAGAGTTGTGGTCAATGATTCCTTCTCTGAATGGTCACCGGTTATAAGTGGTGTACCCCAGGGTTCAGTGCTGGGACCCCTATTATTCAACTTATTTATTAATGATATAGAGGATGGGATTAATAGCACGATTTCTATTTTTGCAGATGACACCAAGCTATGTAATATAGTTCAGACTATGGAAGATGTTCATGAATTACAGGCAGATTTAAACAAACTAAGTGTTTGGGCGTCCACTTGGCAGATGAAGTTTAATGTAGATAAATGTAAAGTTATGCATCTGGGTACCAACAACCTGCATGCATCATATGTCGTAGGGGGAGCTACACTGGCGGATTCACTTGTTGAGAAGGATCTGGGTGTACTTGTAAATCATAAACTCAATAACAGCATGCAGTGTCAGTCAGCTGCTTCAAAGGCCATCAGGATATTGTCGTGTATTAAAAGAGGCATGGACTCGCGGGACAGGGATGTAATATTACCACTTTACAAAGCATTAGTGAGGCCTCATCTAGAATATGCAGTCCAGTTCTGGGCTCCAGTTCATAGAAAGGATGCCCTGGAGTTGGAAAAAATACAAAGAAGAGCAACAAAGCTAATAAGGGGCATGGAGAATTTAAGTTATGAGGAAAGATTGAAAGAATTAAACCTATTTAGCCTTGAAAAAAGACGACTAAGGGGGGACATGATTAACTTATATAAATATATTAATGGCACATACAATAAATATGGTGAAATCCTGTTCCTTGTAAAACCCCCTCAAAAAACAAGGGGGCACTCCGTCTGGAGAAAAAAAGGTTCAAGCTGCAGAGGCGACAAGGCTTCTTTACAGTAAGGGTATGTGCACACACACTAATTACGTCCGTAATTGACGGACGTATTTCGGCCGCAAGTACCGGACCGAACACAGTGCAGGGAGCCGGGCTCCTAGCATCATACTTATGTACGATGCTAGGAGTCCCTGCCTCGCTGCAGGACAACTGTCCCGTACTGTAATCATGTTTTCAGTACGGGACAGTAGTTCCACGGAGAGGCAGGGACTCCTAGCATCGTATATAACTATGATGCTAGGAGCCCGGCTCCCTGCACTGTGTTCGGTCCGGGACTTGCGGCCGAAATACGTCCGTCAATTACGGACGTAATTAGTGTGTGTGCACATACCCTAAGAACGGTGAATTTATGGAATAGTCTACCGCAGGAGCTGGTCACAGCAGGGACAGTAGATGGCTTTAAAAAAGGGTTAGATAATTTCCTAGAACAAAAAAACATTAGCTCCTATGTGTAGAAATTTTTCCTTCCCTTCCCTTCCCTTGGTTGAACTTGATGGACATGTGTCTTTTTTCAGCCGTACTAACTATGTAACTATGTAACATCTTGAGGCATTATTTGGACCTGATTTTCCATTGAACACTATGAAAAATGCCTCAAAAGAAGCCTCAAAAGAAGCTCCAAATTTAATTCTCAGCTTCAAAAACGCCTGAAAATCAGAGGCTGTTTTCTCTGAAATCAGCTCCGTATTTTTCAGACGTTTTTTGTTAAGCGTGTGAACATACCCTTAGGGTATGTGCACACGGGAACTGTCTTTTACGTCTGAAAAGACAGACTGTTTTCAGGAGAAAACAGCTGCGTCGTTTCAGACGTAAAAGCTCCTCCTCGTATTATGCGAGGCGTCTTTGATGCTCGTAATCTTGAGCTGCTCTTCATTGACTTCAATGAAGAACGGCTCAAATTACGTTGCAAAGAAGTGTCCTGCACGTCTTTACCGAGGCAGTCAATTTAGGCTTCGTCGTTTGACAGCTGTCAAACGACGACGCATAAATGACAGGTCGTCGGCACAGTATGTCGGCAACCCCATTCAAATGAAGGGGCAGATGTTTGCCGACGTATTGTAGCCGTATTTTCAGACGTAAAACGAGGCATAATACGCCTCGTTTACGTCTGAAAATAGGTCGTGTGAACCCAGCCTTAGATACATGGCCCCAGCAGACAGTATCATACATGATAGGCTTTGATACATGGCCCCAGCAGACAGTATCACACATGATAGACTTAGATACATGGCCCAGCAGACAGTATCACACATAATAGACTTAGATACATGGACCCAGCAGACAATATTATTCATGATAGGCTTAGATATATGATACACACAAGGGGGAGGACCCCTATAGTTGGTGGGCGTATTGGTTAAATTGAAATAAATGTATTGCCTGCCGGCAACAGAAGCCCTGTTTTCCAACTAACAATTAGAAAATAACAAGTATTTATTAAATTTATGCAAAGAAGGACAGACTACATATAATTTAAAATTTAGAGTCCGTTGCTGACTACAATCAGCTTAGTGCTGTGATACTCTCTGCTGGGGCCATATATCTAAGCCTGAAATAAATGTATTGCCTGCCGGCAACAGAAGCCCTGTTTTCCAACTAACAATTAGAAAATAACAAGTATTTATTAAATTTATGCAAAGAAGGACAGACTACATATAATTTAAAATTTAGAGTCCGTTGCTGACTACAATCAGCTTAGTGCAAGGTATAGAAAGCCTGGAGCTGATGGCTGCAGCACGCAGCACCAGACCAACCGTTCAATTCTCAGAGTCAGCAGGACACGTGTTAAAATTAGATTAGAAGCCCCCCCGACATGTTTCGCTACGAAGTAGCGTCTTCAGGGGTATCGGGGCTAAGATACCCCTGAAGACGCTACTTCGTAGCGAAACATGTCGGGGGGGCTTCTAATCTAATTTTAACACGTGTCCTGCTGACTCTGAGAATTGAACGGTTGGTCTGGTGCTGCGTGCTGCAGCCATCAGCTCCAGGCTTTCTATACCTTGCACTAAGCTGATTGTAGTCAGCAACGGACTCTAAATTTTAAATTATATGTAGTCTGTCCTTCTTTGCATAAATTTAATAAATACTTGTTATTTTCTAATTGTTAGTTGGAAAACAGGGCTTCTGTTGCCGGCAGGCAATACATTTATTTCAGGCTTAGATATATGGCCCCAGCAGAGAGTATCACACAGGGCTCACTTAGGGCTCATTCAAACTAGCGTGATTCTCGCCCATATGCTGTGTGTTGAAACAACGCACAGCACATGGACCCATTGATTTCAATGGGCATATTCACACATGCAGGAGTTTTCACACAGCTAGTGTCCGTTGCGTGAAACTCACTGAATGTCCTATATTGGTGCATTTTCACACACCTATTTGCCCATTGAAGTCAATGGGTGCGTGAAAACTACGGACAGCACACGGACGCACATCCGTGTGCTGTCCATGTTTTACGCAACAATTACACTGAAAAAAAGTGCTTGCAAGTGCGTGAAAAATACATGCCACACGCAAAACATACTGATGCAAAACGCAACGCACTCGACAGATTTACGTGCATTTTTTACGCACGTAAATCTGTCACGCTCGTGTGAATATAGCCTTAAATATAGGCCCCAGCAGTAAGTATCCCTGTACTAACACTCAGCATTTCTGGGGCCCCAAGCAAAGTTATGTCTCGGGGCTCTATTCAAAGACACCTGTAGAGCATTCACACAATGCCCCCCGTATATAGTGTCATACCCCCATGTATATAGTGTCACAACCAACTGTATATAGTGTCACACCCCCTGTATATAGTGTGACACCCCCCTGTATATAGTGTCACAACTCCCTGTATATAGTGTCACACCCCCCTGTATGGTTCCACACACAGTCGCCCTGCCATGCATCCCCCTTGTAGACAGTGCCATGAAGTCCCCTATAGGTAGTCCCACATACCCTCCTTGTCTCAGCAGACAGTATCATACATGATAGGCTTAGATACATGGCCCCAGCAGACAGTATCATGCATGGTAGGCTTATATACACGGCACAGCAGACAGTATCACACATGATAGACTTAGATACAGGGCCCCAGCAGTAGGTATCCTTGCAAAAAAAAAATATGTGTGTGCGCGTATGTATGTATGTATGTATGTATGTATGTGTGTGTATGTGTATGTGTGTATATATACATATATATATATATATATATATATATATATATATATATATATATATATATATATATACTAGTATATATGAGAAAGCATATATATAGCACTCTGACCCTATAGCTATGAATAGGATTAGATACATTGGCTCAGTAGACAGTATCACGCATGATAGGATTAGATATAGGGCCCAGCTCGCTGACATTGCGGCTCCAACGCTAGACACAGGAAAGGTAAGTATAAGAATTGCGTTGCTTTTTTGTGTTACTATTTTTTTTTGTGTTTGTTTTTGGCGTGCTGTTAGTACACTACCGTTCAAAAGTTTAGGGTCACTTAGAAATGTCCTTATTTTTGCAAGAAAAGCGCAGTTTTTTTCAATGAAGATAACATTAAATTAATCAGAAATACACTCTATACATTGTTAATGTGCTAAATGACTATTCTAGCTGCAAACGTCTGGTTTTTAATGCAATATCTACATAGGTGTATAGAGACCCATTTCCAGCGACCATCACTCCAGTGTTTTAATGGTACATTGTGTTTGCTAACTGTGTTAGAAGGCTAATGGATGATTAGAAAACACTTGAAAACCCTTGTGCAATTATGTTAGCACCGCTGTAAACAGTTTTGCTGTTTAGAGGAGCTATAAAACTGACCTTCCTTTGAGCTAGTTGAGAATCTGGAGCATTACATTTGTGGGTTCGATTAAACTCTCAAAATGGCTAGAAAAAGAGAGCTTTCATGTGAAACTCGACAGTCTATTCTTGTTCTTAGAAATGAAGGCTATTCCATGCGAGAAATTGCCAAGAAACTGAAGATTTCCTACAACGGTGTGTACTACTCCCTTCAGAGGACAGCACAAACAGGCTCTAACCAGAGTAGAAAGAGAAGTGGGAGGCCCCGCTGCACAACTGAGTAACAAGACAAGTACATTAGAGTCTCTAGTTTGAGAAATAGATGCCTCACAGGTCCTCAACTGGCAGCTTCATTAAATAGTACCCGCAAAACGCCAGTGTCAACGTCTACAGTGAAGAGGTGACTCCGGGATGCTGGCCTTCAGGGCAGAGTGGCAAAGAAAAAGCCATATTTGAGACTGGCTAATAAAAGGAAAAGATTAATATGGGCAAAAGCACACAGACATTAGACAGAGGAAGATTGGAAAAAAGTGTTATGGACAGACAAATCGAAGTTTGAGGTGTTTGGATCACACAGAAGAACATTTGTGAGACGCAGAACAACTGAAAAGATGCTGGAAGAGTGCCTGACGCCATCTGTCAAGCATGGTGGAGGTAATGTGATGGTCTGGGGTTGCTTTGGTGCTGGTAAAGTGGGAGATTTGTACAAGGTAAAAGGGATTTTGAATAAGGAAGGCTATCACTCCATTTTGCAATGCCATGCCATACCCTGTGGACAGCGCTTGATTGGAGCCAATTTCATCCTACAACAGGACAATGACCCAAAGCACACCTCCAAATTATGCAAGAACTATTAAGGAAGAAACAGGCAGCTGGTATTCTATCTATAATGGAGTGGCCAGCACAGTCACCAGATCTCAACCCCATAGAGCTGTTGTGGGAGCAGCTTGACCATATGGTACGCAAGTAGTGCTCATCAAGCCAATCCAACTTGTGGGAGGGGCTTCTGGAAGCGTGGGGTGAAATTTCTCCCGATCACCTCAGCAAATTAACAGCTAGAATGCCACAGGTCTGCAATGCTGTAATTGCTGCAAATGGAGCATTCTTTGACGAAAGCAAAGATTGAAGGAGAAAATTATTATTTCAAATAAAAATCATTATTTCTAACCTTGTCAATGTCTTGACTATATTTTCTAGTCATTTTGCAACTCATTTGATAAATATAAGTGTGAGTTTTCATGGAAAACACAAAATTGTCTGGGTGACCCCAAACTTTTGAACGGTAGTGTACATGCAACACAATTTTTTACGCAAGAATTTTAAAAACCGTGTTGCGGAAAAAAAGAAGCATCTTGTCAATTCTTTGGCACGTAAAGCGCGCAAAATGTTCGCATAGTCTATGGGATTTCTAATTACGTAAAATGCGTAAAAAAAACACGTGAAGAAAACGTAAAAAATGCCTGTATTTTAAAAGGCGCTTCACATGCTTTTACACGTCTACATATCGTTTTTGTTTTAAGCGGCGTGTGATCATGCCCTAAGGGAATTATTTTTCATTGGCCTGTAGTTTATATTGCGGTGCAGGGAGAAGACAGAAGTCGCTGTAGGTGAGATTTTTATTTTTCATATTACTAACTTTATTTTGTCATTTTGCAGGTTCTGCTCGACCGTTTGGACTACGTCGTAGATACGCTGGACTACTTCGCTGATCTACGTTTTAAAAAAAAATAATAAAATGGTTAACGAGGGTTGTGCGGGGGAGTTTTTATTTGAATAAAAAAATATTTTCTTAGGTTGTATTCAGACAGTGTGGTTTTGCTGAGATTTCGCCACGCAGCTGAAAACCGCATCAAAAAAATTGTGGTAAAAATCCATGCGCTATTCCATGTGGTTTTCGGCCGCATGGGAAAGACGCAGCAAAACTGCATTGTTTGAATACACTCTTAGGCCCTGTTCACAAAGAGTTTTTTGCAGGCAGAAAAAAAAATGTGCCTCAGAATTCCTCTAAACTGCCTGCACTTTTTCTCCGCTATTTTCACGGCAGTCTTCGTCTGCAGCCATTGAAGCTAATGCAAGAACCATGGGCAAAAATGCCACGAAAAACGCCCCCAAAAAGGTTTCAATGGGAGGTCAGAGGCGGAAGCCGCAAGAAAGGAAACGCCGTATTTTTTCCACGTGAGCGGTCATAAGCCACCCGGAAAAAAAAACGCCTCTGCCTTCCATTGAAATTAATGCGGCGAGATTTCGGGGGTTTTATGCCGCTGATTCCGACGCGATTTCCGCATCGAAATCAGCGCCAGCAAGCTCTGCGTGAACAGGGAGTTATATCTCTGTTTTTTAATACTTTATAACCACCTTAGTAATGGCAATTGTCTGTTTACTAAGTAAAAAAGCTGCAACTAACCCCCATTATTACCCTGGTATCCACCGCCACCAGGGGTATCGGGAAGAACCGGGTACGATCCAGTACCCGACCATCTGTAGTGACGGACGTGCACCGGGGTACCCGCAGGCTGGTGCTATAAGGCTGGGTCCTTCCTAACCTGGTAATTCTAGCCTGCTGTTTCTATGTTGTATGTGGCTGGTTATGAAAATGGGGTGGACCCTACGTTGTTTTCGTCAATTTATTATTATTATTTTTTTATAAAACGACGTGGGGTGTCCCCCTCCCCCATTTTTATAACCAGCCAGTTACAATAAAACAGCCGCATCCTAGCATTACCAGGGTGGGAAGGTCACTGTTTTTGGCCCTTCCCAGCCTAATAATACCAGCCTGCGGCCGCCCCAGTGCCCAACCATTGCTACAGATGGTCAGGTACTGGATCGTACCCGGCTCTTCCCGATACCTCTGGTGGCGGTGGGTACCGGGGTAATAATCAGAGGTTAGTGCTAGATTTTTTACTGGCTAACACTAAGCCCCACCTTAGTAATGGACATCGTCAAACAGACAACCGCCATTACTAAGGTGGTAATAATGTATTAAAAAAAACAGAGACATAAGAAAATTATTTTTTATTTAAATAAAACTTCCCCCATACCATCCTCGTTAAGCATTTTATTTAAAAGAAAAAAAAATAGTAGATCATTGAAGTAGTCCAACAAATCTATGACGTAGTCCATATAGTCCAGATGAACCTGCAAAACAATAATAAAAAAGTTAATAATATGCTGCTGCTTCTTCATTCCTTGCTCCTACTTTGAATCGCCATGTAGTTACACGACGGTTCACAGTAGGAGCAAGGAACGACGGAGAAGCGGTGCTCGCCACTGATCCTACAAAACAGCCGCCAATCAGCTGTTTTGAAGGAACAGTGGCGAGCACCGCAGCTCTGTCGAGCGCCCACCCACACACACACACTAACCCCCCCAAACATTTAACTGCGCCACACACAGACTCCCACACACAAAATCACGCACGCACACACATTACCTGCATGTTTTGGGGGGTTTGTGTGTGGGGGGGGACTCGATGGAGCAGCGGTGCTCACTGCTGATCCTTCAAAACAGCTGATAAGCGGCTGTTAAGGATCAGCGGCGCTCGTGTGCCGCTGATCCTTCACAGCCACCAATCAGCTATTTTGAAGGATCAGCGGCGGACACCGCTGCTCCGGCGAGTACTCCACACACACACACACAAACCCCCCCAAACATGAAACTGCGCCACACACAGACCCACATACACACACACAAACCCCCCCACCCTGCGCGCGCACACACATACACACACCTTACCTGCAGCCGGTCTTCTCCAAAATTACTCCGGCTTTTCCCCTACAAACCACCTTCTCTTCTGGGTCGCTCTGAACTGCGCATGCACAGTGCAGAGGGAGACGGCAGAGGTTGTAACGAACGGCTCCCATTTGTTATGTCCTATGCCCTGTAGCCAGGGCCGGCCTTAGTAGAGATGGCGCCACGTGCAAAATTATCTTTCGGCGCTCCACCCCATCATAAAACAAATACTACATAAAAAGTATAATGCCCCCACAGTAGAATGCCCTATATAGTGCCCCCACGAAGTATAATGTCCCTTTAGTGCCCCCCATACAGTATAATAACAATAATATTTAATAATATATTATAATCCCTTCATGGACACACTATTTTGTCCTCTAATTGTGCCCACACAGTATATTGCCCCCTGTAGTGCCACTACACAGTATAATGTCCGCTTAGTGGCCTCCACACAGTATAATGTCCCCCTCCCCTGGCTGCCACACACAGATCCCCTCTTGTAGATAATGCCCCCCTGTAAATTGTGCCATACAGCCTTCCTGAAGACAGTGCCATAATCCCCCATCTCCTCCCTGTAGACATGCCATAATCTGCCACCTCCTCCTTGTAGACAGTGCCATAATCCCAAACCTCCTCCTTGTAGACAGTGCCATACATCCCCCCACCTCCCCCTTGTAGATCGTGCCATACAGCCCCCCACCTCCCCCATGTAGACAGTGCCATACAGCCTCCACCTCCCCCTTGTAGACAGTGCCTCCAAACAAAAAAAAATGACTCACCTAGGCCCAGTTCCCACTACGAACTGAGCTGCTCCACTACGGGATCCTTGCGTAGGCCGGTGTGATCCTGTAGCCCAGTACAGAGTTTCCAAACCTTTTTGGACTCGAGGCACCCCTACGAAAAATTGTTTTGAGAAAGCCAGAAATTGCTAAAAAAAAAAACAAGCACTACGCTCTTAGGGTATCTTCACACAGAGTTTTTTGTAAGGCAGAAATAATCTGCCTCAAAATTCCTTCAGGAACTCAGCGTTACCTGACATTTTTTTGCAGTTTTTTTTAAGCCATTGAAGCTAATGCAAAAGACACAAGCAAAAAAGCCCTCCAAACGAGCGCCGCAGGTATTTTCTGCCTCCTATTAATTTCAATTGGAGGTCAGAGGTGGAAACCACTTGTAGACCATCAGCCCCCCACTCACAATAAAATGACCATCAGCCAGCTACTCAAAGTAAAATGACCATCAGCACCCCGCTCACAGTAAAATGACCATAAGTCCCCACTAACAGATTCCCCTGTAGGTAGTGCCACACAGCCCCCTGTAAATCGTGCCACACAGCCCCCTGTAGGTAGTGCCACACAGCCCCCTGTAGGTAGTGCCACACAGCCCCCTGTAGATAGTGCCACACAGCCCCCTGTAGTTAGTGCCACACATATATGGACAGAGACATCAAGCGCTCCTTCCAGGGGCAGAATCCCTGGCCACACAGGGATTCCGCTCCTTCAGGGAGCTACAGTGGCACTAGTAGATAGCAGAGCAAGGAGAGGCCTCCCTGCTCTGCTATAGTGTTCAATGGTATCTACGTCCTAAGGACGCAGATACTATGGAGTGTAGCATTGCTACCGCTGTAGCAGCGGTTGCTATCGGCACCGCCGGCCATGGGGTGGGCCCGTCCGGCCCGTCCCAATGGGCGGCACTGGCGCCCTCATGCCCGGTGTTACCTCTAGCAGCTGCTATGGCTGCTACAGCGGTAGCAACGCCACTGAGTGGAGAGACACATACACAGATTAAATAAAATATGGCAGCCCACAGTGAATTAAAAAAGTGTTAATGAAAAAAATAAAAAATACAGGAAAAAATATAGTACAAATACAATTTTATTAAATAAAAACACATAAATGATTCAAAATAAAAAAATTCATGACACCTTTCCTTTAAATTAATAGTACAAGCGTAGATAAGAAACTTTGTAATATTTCTCATTGCAGAAAAATGTAAATGTTTTCACTTATCAGACTCTTCTGCCCCTTCACCTGCCTCCTGCACTGATCAGTCACTCTGAATTAATCTCTGTCTCTCTCAAGACACATTTTGACAGATTTTCAGCCTCACCGGGATCAGGGATCAGTTTACAACTACTGCCTATAGATGTCTGTGTAGGGGTGGAGGGGAATGTGGAGAGAGAGAAAGAGAGAGAAAGAGACAGAGAGAAAGAGTGAGCGAGAAAGAGAGAAGCGCACACAAAAAAAACCACTGGTGCTTCTAGTGTCCTACTGTCTCACCCCAGGGCTGTATTCACAGAAAGGCTGAGTTCACACGGGGCGGATACACTGCATAATAGCACGCAAACTGTGGTGCAGTTTTTCTCACAGAAAGTCCGCTGCGGAAAACAGCAGTACTTAGCCGGTCTGCTAGCAAGCCGGCCTCCTGGGGTGAGGTTTCATCCCAGGAGACCATTGCAGCCTGTAATCGGCTTCAGCGGCAGTCCTATGGGATGAACCATCATCCCAGGAGGCCGGTACTCTGATGTCATCCAGACCGACCTTCTGAGATGATGTTTCATCCCATGTGACCGCCACTACAGCCCGTGATTGGCTGCAGCGGTCACATGGGATGAAACATCATCCAGCAGACCAGGCTGGAGGGAGGAACACAGACTTCTCGGTAAGTATGAGATTTCTTTTTTTTTAGTTGTGTTTTTTCGCCGCAAAAAAACGCTATTTGTTGCGAGATTTACCTCCCCATTTAATTCAATGGGGAAAACCCGCATCAAATAAGCAGCGTTTACGCAAATACAATTGATATGCTGCTGAACAAAATTCCACATCGCAGGTCAATTTCTGAGCGTTTTTTCCGCTCATAATTTACGCAGCATGTGGATGAGATTTGTTTTATCTCATACACTTTGAATCTACTGTATTCGCTGCGGATTTTCCGCAATGAATTCCGATGCCGAAAAACCGGGGTATTTACGCAACCTGTGAACTGACCCTAATACTGCTCATTACTGCTGAATAATGTACTTTATGCTACTGCTGAATATATATACAGTACTGTGCAAAAGTTTCATGCAGTTGTGGAAAAATGAACAACCTACAAGAACCTCTAACCAAACCAATGGCGTAAACAGGGGTCCCTATTATACAAGTAGACAACCTAAACGCGAACCATAAGGGAACATAGCCCCTAAAAAAATTATATGCAGAAGTGTTTGCAAAAGTAGAAAATATTTATTAGATATAATATACAATAACATAATATGGAATAAAAAGGATGGACCATACACGGAGATAAAGATGGTAAGGTCAGATGTAAAAGACCAGTAACACACAGAGACAGCCAACCGTCAGTGGCCGGAAACCACCCACATTACCCACAGCAAAGAAAATAAACAAATAGTGTGCACTAGAATACTATGCCCACATATGAATGGTGGAAGTGCTACCTAAATGCAATACACAATAAATAATGTAGGATGTCCTGACAAAGAATACAGGCAAAGAGGTGAACTGAAATAATCGTCAGAAATAATCAATTGTTCAAAAATGAAGGTAAACATATACCCTGAGACATAGTGGGGAGTAAAACTGGCAACCTCAGTAACTGGATGAAAAAATTGCCGCGACGCGCGTTTCGCCCTATAGACCGGCTTTGTCAGGAGGCTACATACAATAAAACTCGAGTGGTTTATATAGGTATATAGATGGTTATTCTCACCTGTGATGAGCTCAAATTGGTGCTCGACACGCCCGCCAAGAGACACTTGCATCACAGGACGCGCCGCACGTCAAGATGACAGGGCGCAGCATGATGACCTCAGACATGAGTCACCATGACAACGCCGAAGCTAAGCGGCACTCCCGGATGCAGGTCCCACAGCATATGCGCGATCGAGCGTCTATGCACATACCACAGCCAAGACAACCAGGATGAAAGACAAAATGTGCATATGGAAACTACTATTAGGTGGGACTGATATGAAATGAGGGGAATATGAGTAGAATGGCAGTACCCTAAAAAATACAATACTAATAATAATAATAATAGACATATATGTGTATACAAATAATAAGTATCAGAAAGACTAATATATATACAAGCAAAATACAAAAACATATAATTAGAAAGTGATGTGAAGAAATACTAAAGTGATGTGAGGTGAAAGAATAAATAAATGAATGAAAAATTCATAATAAGCTGAATAATTAAAAAGTGAAAAAAAGAAAAACACGTGCAACATAAACCACTAAAAAGTGTAAAAGTGACAACAAAAACGTGCAAAACAGTGTTGCTCAAAAATAATTTTATAGTTTTATCTCCTCTTTTTGTGTGTACTGTTTATGGGCATCATAGCAGTTAAGTCTATCTAAGGCTCTGTTCACATCTGCGTTGGGGTCCCGTTCTGACGTTCCGTCTGAGCTTTCCGTCAGAACGGGACAATGAACAGACACAAACTGACACGAACGGAAACGAGGGGTTTCCGTTTCCATCACCATTGATTTCAATGGTGTCAGTTTGTGTCTGTTCAGGGTCCCTTTCTGACGATAAGCTCTGACGGAACGTCAGAACAGGACCCCAACGCAGATGTAAACAAAGCCTAAGTCATATAATGGTCACTATTGTTCCTCACATACAAACACATATGATGGCGTATTCTGAAAGTCAACGGAAATGAGAGGTATGCTTTAACACACACGTCCATATACAGTAGTAAACTAAATTGCTATATACACTGGCATATATAATCTGCATGTAATGGCCACATGGTATAAATATGGCCGTGCACTTTATTATGGGTTGTGAATAAATTCTAAATCTTTATAAATCAATAACCATACAATTAACTTATAATAAGAATAAGAGAAAAATAAACAAGCTCAGCAATCACTAAAACTAGAACATCCCCCAATATTTGGAAGATAAAATGCCAGCGACTGGGAAATAAAACAAACTGGATGCCTCATAAGAACTGCTCCACTGAGGTAACCTAATTGAGCCTGGGCGTTACGCAGCTTCGTATATAACCTGCAGCCTCCCAGAGCTCCCTACCCCAGCGCCTCCAACCAAAACCCTGTTCTAATACCGTTGAAGGGAACACTCGGTGCCACTAGAGCCAGTGGATTTTTGTTTGTTTTCCTACTCTAAAAATGCCACAACTGCACTTATACAAATAGACGCTGCCATTCTTGGTAGAGAGATGGCTTTTTATGGGATTGTCCACTACTGGTCCTCGTAAGCCCTATGGTGGCTAAGCTCCATTATTATATCAAAGCTTGGACTCACCAGAAAAAAATTATTTAGTTGGCTAACCCTCCAGCTACACAGAACATATGCATTTCAACTTGATGTTGTACAGCAAATGACCCCTAAGTCAGGTAGTCATTTGCTTAATCTCTTGGGCCTTCTTATTGTGTTAATATCTCATCCAACCATGGTATCCCCACAGCCTTTTGGAGGGTCAGTCCAACCCTACTCATACTTCCTAAATCTTATTTAAAACTACAGCACAGTTTTATTTTCTGCTGTTTATTGATGTGACAAACACTGCATTTCCTCTGCTATAATAATTTTGCTTATGCTTATTTATGTACTTGTTTTCTCCACAGACCTAGCATCCGGGGGCTCTGATGACTGGGCTTATGATGCGGGCATTAAATATTCCTTTACATTCGAGTTGCGTGACACAGGAAAATATGGCTTTATTCTGCCTGAGTCTGAGATTAAGGAGACCTGTGAAGAAACAATGCTGGCCGTCAAATACATATCCAATCACGTCCTGAATAATGCCTAATAAAAATTACCTTCAATAAGGACAAACAATGTAAAAAAAATACAAATAATAATCAGGTCGAATTTGTAACTTTGTCCATTTGTAAATCAAGTGTAAATAGGGCACAGTCCAGCAACTCCTCGGTTAAAAAAATCCAACGTTTATTATGCCATCTAACATGGCCATGACTAAGTGCTACACGCTTGAAACATGTAGACCAGTTCTTATTCCTGCATTTTTCTACCAATTTTAAGATGGCACAATATACTTTGGATTTTTTAACCAAGGACTTGGCCTTTTTACACTTGAGGTGTACGATCCATAAGACGTGTCCTCGCACCATCACTCTGGATCATATGGTTTTGGAGCTGGAGCACACAGCCGTTATTTTATGTTACAGCAGGACTAGTGATCTGTATCTACTATCTGTTAATAGAATTTACACTAGACAGCGATGACTTTAAAAAGGAACAACTTTGCGTCCCTTTGATTCACAGAACATATCAGATCTCGATATTAAAATTAAAACTTTCTAATAAATTCTCGTTAATAAAAAATTCATTTCAGCCCTTCATAGATTTTACCGAACATACAATCTTGAAATGGAATGGTCACTTATCCTGACATTTCTATTCTAGTAAATACTCGTATTCCCCATGAAACAACAATTCTGGAGCATATTTTCTTAGAATTCTGCTTTCCTCGGTTATTGCTCCTGGAAAAGTATGAATAAATAGACACCTGGGCGTTATTACTGCCCTGGTCAATAGGCTGTATCACTACACAGTGTGACACTGTCAGCACTTTTAGGAACACGACCCAATGACAAGGGGAAAAGAAAGGCAACACTCAGTTGTCAATTTATTTACACATCTACAAGAGTAATATCAAAGAGAATAGCAGAACGCTAAGGCCTCATGCACACGACCGTAAAAACACCCGTTATTGCGGGTCGTAATTACGACCCGCAATAACGGGCTCATATACTTCTGTTAGCCACGGGTACCTTCCCGTTTTCTCACGGGAAGGTGCCCGTGCCGTTAAAAAAATAGAACATGTTCTATTTTTCTATTTTACGGGCCGTGCTGCTATACTTTATAATGACAGCACGGCTCGCAAAAGCGGCCGGCTGCCCGTGGCCGCCCGTGAACGGCCGTGCTCATAATTACGAGTCGTAATCACGAGCACGGTCGTGTGCATGAGGCCTTAGTTCTAAGAAAAGATGCTCCAGAATTGTTATTCTTTAAGAAATACAAGTATTTACTAAAACAGATGTGTCAGGAGAGGTCAGAGATACTCTTGGATTACATAATTACCTGACTATATAAAGTATATAGGATTCACCGAAGAGTCTGAAGAAACTAAAATCAAATTATATTAAAAGAACAATATTCACATTCAGGTACAATTTATTTACAACACACAATTCTAATCTTGAGGCTGGGTTCCCACGACCACATTAACGTCCGTAATGGACGGACGTATTTCGGCCGGAAGTCCCGGACCAAACTCAGTGCAGGGAGCCGGGCTCCTAGCATCATAGTTATGTACGATGCTAGGAGTCCCTGCCTCTCCGTGGAACTACTGTCCCATACTGAAAACATGATTACAGTACGGGACAGTAGTCCTGCAGAGAGGCAGGGACTCCTAGCATCGTACATAACTATGATGCTAGGAGCCCGGCTCCCTGCACTGAGTTCGGTCCGGGACTTCCGGCCGAAATACGTCCGTCCATTACGGACGTTAATGTGCTCGTGTGAACCCAGCCTTATATAGCGTAACCTTGATGCTATATCACAAATATTACAGCTACCCGAGACATCATTTACGGCAGGTACACCATTTCAAAAGCCATATATCAGAAAAATATCTTGAACATTTGTTTTTCTCTTACCCCATCTTTATGTGATGGTAGTGAAATCGTCCTAATGCTCCTAATGTTGTCATCTCAGTCTTTTTCTTCACTGACAGTAGGCTTAACTCATGGTGTTTTCAGATATAGTTCAGTGGGATCAAATACACTGTCCGCAATGTTCACTACAGTATTATACCTCAAATCAGAGCACCCCTGATGAAAAGGGCAACCAACGCCGCAACTCCCGCTATCAGGCACTAGTTCATCTTACTACTTAGTAGGTGAGTAAACAATCTTAAAAACGTCCATGCACATTTCTACTGCCTAATGGCAATTTATCAAGGGAGAGTATCAACATTGCAAGAAAAAAGCAGAGCACATACTAAAATATCATCCTGCCTGGAGGCACGTGTAAGGTGCGGCCTAGGTGGTATGCAGCCCCCTGAAGGAATGTTGCAGAATAAGTGGTATGAAGACAGAAGGTATCTGCGAACTTCCAACTTTTATCTTCAGGCCGGCACCAATAGTGTACTCGACCACACATATTTTCCTTCTAATATGGTAGACGCTACAGTTAGACATGGCTCAGGCAGGCTAAGATGGTGGCTTGCTATAGTACATGTCACAGACAGGGCCAAGAGTGTCCCTCCCTGGTACAGGGTTTTGTCTAGCAATCAGGCCGAGTAGGCCGCAAAATGGCTGCTCACTACTTGCTGTTCTGTGGACAGGATCTCACCTTTACCCACCACTGTTCACACAATCGGAAACCAGACAATGGGGAGACAAAGGCCTCAACCCACCGCTCACTCTTTGGGATCATTGCCACACAGTGGGGAAAAGTAAAACGGCAGACAACAGCAGAAAACCGCAGTACTTAAAAGGTACATTGAACATGTTGTGCTGTCATAATATTTACAGTGCCATGGATTGTCTGTAAAGTATGTAAAGAACCTTTCCCTATTAACTTTGGGATTTATCTCCCACACCCTACGCGTGTATGTTGTATGCCATGTGCTAAGACCATGTGTAATTTAAACTAGAGCCGGTATAATTACCCCCACTTGTTATTAATGCAACCAACCAATCAGATGTGTCTGAACATTTTGACAAACCCCTTCATGTCTAAGTATTAGGTGACCAGACTCAATATTCCCTATAGGCATATCTCCGATCACCGTCATCATGCTATAAATGGCAATGGCCCAATGTGACAAAAGTGCAACAAAACTACATGTATTTTTGGTATAGCAATAGTGTAGCAGTTTCGTGCTGTGCACTAGCACAATAAATGAATACACACTTAGGCCCCGTTCACACTGAACTTTTTTGCAGGCAGAAAAATCTGCCTCAAAATGCCATCTATAATTTTAGGGTCAGTTCACACAGAGTTATTTGGAGCTGATTTTGACACGGAAATCGCATCGGAATAAGCGCCAAAAGATGGCCGAAATCTCCCCCTATTGATTTCAATGGGAAGCAGAGGCGATTTTTCCAGGGCGGCTATTGGCCGGTCTCGGGGAAAGAAAGTGGCATGTCCTTTCTTGCCACGGTTTCTTCCTCTCAGAAAAAACCTGCGGCGCTCATATCTGAGTGTTTTTTGCTGCATTTTTTGCCTGCAGTCCTAGCTTCAATGGCCGTGGGCAGAAAGCGCCTCAAAAACGCGGGGAAAAAAAGTGCAGGCAGTTCAAAATCTGCCTCAAAATTCCTGAAGGAATTCTGAAGGCAGATTATTTCTGCCTGCAATAAACTTTGTGTGAACAGGGCATTAAAGTGTACCTAACTTTTCAGGTGACTTTTCAGAATAAGCTGTCATATGTGTGTGTATGAGGAATAACACCATTTCCGGCCATTATGTGACTTGCATGTGGCTTTATTTAGCAGTTTTCCCCTCTGCAAGCTCCATCTCTAATACTAAATTGTCTCTAAGCCAGGGCCGCCATCAGGAATTTCTTGGCCTCATACATCCAAGATGTCTGGGCCCCCTCCATTACCGAGGGTGGACAATGGAAAGTGTGGCGCTCATGTTTGTACGTTATACGCGTTAATCGATTTTGGTGATGACGTCAACTACAGTGAACAAAACCATGGAGCAGGCAGTTACAATTAATGCCCTGGATTTTGTTAAATTTAGCCAAAACGTATCCAACTGGAAGGCCTATAGTGGGATATGGCACATTCCCAGGGCTGGAGTCCTCAGGCAGATCTTCTACTAGCGCTCTGCTCAGGGACTCTGGGGCTGTTCCTCATGTCCATATATTCGTAAGGCTTCCCACACACACGAGCATGTTCAGTCCGTGATATACGGTCCGTATGTCGGCCGCATTTTCCGGACTAAACACAGTGCAGGGAGCCGGGTTCCTAGCATCATAGTTATGTATGACGCCAGGAGTCCATGCCTCGATCCGGGAAAACTGTCCCATACTGTAATAATATTTTCAGCACACGATTCTTCCATAAAAAACGCAACTCATAAAAAAATAATAATCTTATACTTACCCAGAAGTCTGTGTTTTTGTTCCTCCAGGCCAGCCTCCTGGGATGATGCTTCAACTCATGTGACGGCCGCTGCAGCCAATCACAGCCCAATCACAGGCTGCATCAGTCTCCTGTGATGAAACGTCATCCCAGGAGGATTAACAAAGAAAACTGCAAATACTGTAGATGACTTTCAAGACATCCAGTTCATGAACCTCAACTAACAGCTGAGGGATGTAATGGCATCTGCTGACTAAGAGGGTAACATACGGGATACACAAACATCTCCATGAAACATTGTCTAAAATATGATAAATCTAAAATGATGCAGAGAATAAAAATGATTTACAGGACACAGAATAGATTGTGTTGTTTTGTTTTTTTTGCTTAGCACATTAATGCTTGATTAATATAAAAAATGTAGGACAATAAAAACAAAATTTGTGGAAGATATTGTAAAGTGGAGCAGTAGCCACTCGCGTCATCTTCACCTCAACATCCAATAACAGCTGAAGGTCTGTGATCGCCCCTGGGTAAAAACTTTGGGGCAGATTTACTAATACTGTGTAAGATTTAGACAGTGTAAATGTGGCAAATATATCACAGTGGTGCATGCTGTATGATAAATTTGGGTCATCTTGCTGGAGACTTTTCTCTTCCTTCTACCACCAATTAGTTGGCTTAGTTTACGCCAGTTTTTTGTGCTAAACGTTTGGCGCATTTTTGGCTTGTTAAGCTTGTAGAAAAAATGTCTAAACAGTTAATAAATGTGGCACACAGCACATAGACCAGAATTATGGTGTATTTTAAATACTAAATCTGCCCCATTGTGTGGTGGACAATTGGCCTTTATTAGAAGGTATGGAAGGGAAAATATTTTTAATTCCAAGATTTGAAAGATTACTTGTGCCTAGAGATGAGTGAATTTCCAAACATTTGTTTCGGATCTGATTCAAATCGGTCCAAATAAATTTTACGCGCATCGCAAATGCCTTGGTTGCCCTGAAAACTCTGATGTCTTCGAGAACTATACCCAACCCCTTTCAGCATTCTCCACGGACTGTACGGCACTCCCGCTCTGAAAATGGCCACTGATAACTAAAACATATTTTTTCCAAGATCAGTGCTGATATCTTCATCTGTGAAGCAGCGCCCCCTTTCTAGTACAGCATTCTCCAAGGACTGTATGGCATTCCCATTTTCAACATGGCCGCTGATGGATGGGCATGTGACTAGACACATCAAACAGCACCCTCCATTGAAAAACACTGCAAGGGAAACTACCGTATGTGCAATGCCGACCACAGTGATCAGGAATCAAAGGAAGGGGATACTGGTTCCTTACCGTGACCTTATTCAGGCTACGGTAGTCAATGCATGGCCTAAGACCACCATCCTTCTTCCCTACGAAGAAGAAGCCAGCACCTACCGGAGAAGAAGAGGGACGAATGTAACCCTTGGCCAGGGATTCCTGGATATACACTCTCATAGCTTCACGTTCGGGACAAGAAAGATTAAATATCCTACCCTTAGGAAGCTTAGCTCCTGGTACCAATTCGATAGCGCAATCGTATTCTCTATGAGGAGGTAACACTTCGGAGGCCTCCCTAGAGAAAACATCAGCGAAGTCCTGAACAAACTCGGGTAGCGAATTCGCCTCCTTAGGGGGAGAAATAGAATTAACAGAAAAACATGACGTACAACATTCATTACCCCATTTGGTTAGCTCCCCAGTATTCCAGTCAAACGTAGGATTATGCAACTGCAACCAGGGAAGACCTAGAACCAAATCGTATGATAATCCCTGCATCAACGGTACAGAGCATTGCTCCAAATGCATGGAGCCAACAAGGAGTTCAAAAACAGGGGTATGCTGTGTAAAATAACCATTAGCAAGAGGAGTGGAGTCGATACCCACTACCGGGACAGGTTTAGGCAAATCAATCAGAGGCATAGCAAGGGACATAGCAAATTCCACAGACATGATATTAGTAGAGGACCCTGAATCCACGAAGGCACTGCCGGTAGCAGACCTACCACCAAAAGAGACCTGAAAGGGAAGCAAGATCTTAGTACATTTCATATTTACAGGAAATACCTGTGCGCCCAAGTGACCTCCCCGATGATCACTTAGACGCGGAAGTTCTCTGGCTGCAATCTTACGCTTAGGACAGTTGTTCACTTGATGCTTGTCGTCCCCACAGTAGAAGCAGAGACCATTCTTCCTGCGGAATTCTCTACGTTGTTGGGGGACACGGAGGCCCCGAGTTGCATAGGTATCTCTGAATCTTTCAGGGAGGAACGAAGCAACGGAGCTTCGGGAGGTATCATGGGGGAGTCGGAGGAGAAAACACATAAACGTTCACGTTGTCGTTCCCTGAGACGTCGGTCAAGTCGTATCGCTAAAGCCATAACCTGGTCTAGGGAGTCAGAAGAGGGATAGCTAACTAGCAGGTCTTTCAGGGCATTTGACAGACCCAACCTAAACTGGCACCTTAAGGCAGGGTCATTCCACCGAGAAGCTACGCACCACTTCCGAAAGTCAGAGCAATACTCCTCAACAGGTCTCTTACCTGACTTAAGGTCACCAGCTGACTCTCGGCAAAGGCAGTCCTGTCAGTCTCGTCATAAATAAGTCCGAGAGCAGAAAAGAAACAATCAACGGAGGAAAGTTCAGGGGCGTCAGGAGCCTTGGGGCCCTTCCTGGAGCCGGGACATAATTATACCCACCCGCTGGCTCTCAGAACCTGAGGAATGAGGCTTTAAACGAAAGTAAAGCCTACAACTCTCCCGAAAGGAGAGAAAAGCCCTCCGGTCCCCTGAGAACCGGTCGGGCAACTTGAGGTGGGGTTCAAGAGGTGCGGTGAGGGGAACTACCAGGGTAGCATCAGGCTGGTTGACCCTCTGAGCCAGGGCCTGGACCTGTAGGGAGAGACCCTGCATTTGCTGAGCCAGGGTCTCACGGGGATCCATAGTGGTGTCAGGGACCAGGGGTAGACTAGGTATGGGCTTGTTATCATGTAATGGCAGGGGGTAGGGAGACGGACAAGTGAGCCCTAATCTACCCGCCACTCTGTCCCTGCCTACTTGCAACGACCCGCCCTAGGCGACGGGGTACAACTGGGCGGCGGTCCCTGCGCTCAGTAAGTGCACGACAAACATACAAAGGAACACAAGCAAGGAAAAGGGGCCGTTGCCCACGGCAACACCGTGAGCAACCAGAGTGGTGAACGAGCCGAGTCAAGCCAGGAGTGTGCGAGGTACAAAACGAAAAGCAGAAGAGTAGTCGGTAAGCCAGGGTCTGTATGGAGCAGGATCAAAAATAGCAGGAGCTGTAGCTTGGCCAGGAAACCACAAGGAAAGAAACACAAGCAATAACAAGCACCGAGGGACAGGAAGTGCAGGCTTAAATAGACCGAGGGCGGGAGCTAGCTGAGTCTGGCCAGGTTACGATAGGCTCTCCCACTCCTAAGCCTGCCAGCCTGAATGGTGGAAGCAGGAGTCAGTCTCAGGGATGTATTCTCAGGTGCTGACTGATTAGTTCTGGGAGTTAATCCCGAAGCTGTGCCTGGCAGATCCTTTACAGTTATCCAATGTAGGCGGCTGATAGACGTGTCTGGTCACATGCCCCTCCATCAGTAGTAATGTTCAGAATGGGAGCGCCATATGGTCCACAGAGAAGGCCGTACTAACAAGGAGGTGGCACTTCACAGAGGAAAACATTGGCGCTGATTTTCTAATAACTATGAATTAGTAAGTGGCACTGTAGAGGATCTGCCAGACACAGCTTCTGTGTCGACGCCCGTGGTTAATCAGTCTGCACCTGCTCCTAGGTCTGATAGAGTGACTCAATCTGCTACCACTCAGGCTGGTAGGCTCAGGAGTGGGAGAACCTATCACAGCCTGGCCAGACGGTTCTAGCTCCCGCCCTCGGTCTATTTATACCTTCATTTCCTGCTTGTCTTTGCCTGTGATTCTTTCCTGTTTCCTGTCTCTGCTGCTCCTGCTATTATTATTGACCATGCTTCATTTTGACCCTGGCTTTACTGACTACGCTCCTGCTCTGCGTTTGGTACCTCGTACACTCCTGGTTTGACTCGGCTCGTTCACTACTCCTGTTGCTCACAGTGTTGCCGTGGGCAACTGCCCCATTTCCCTTAGCTTCTGTGTACCCTTGTCTGTTTGTCTGTCGTACACATATTGAGCGTAGGGGCCGTCACCCAGTTGTACGCCGTCGCCTAGGACGGGCCATGCAAGTAGGCAGGGACTGAGTGGCGGGTAGATTAGGGCTCACCTGTCTTTCTCCCTACCCCGTCATTACATAATCACAGGCCCATATACCTTTTTTACCCTGGTCCCTGACACAACTATGGACCCCCTTGAGACGCTGGCTCAGCAATTGCTGGGCCTCTCCCTACAGGTCCAAGCCCTGGCTCAGAGGGGCAACCAGCGTGATGCTACCCTGGTAGTTCCCCCCAACTCACCTCTTGAACCCCATATCAAGTTGCCTGACCGATTCTCAGGGGACCGGAAGACTTTTTTCTCCTTTCGGGAGAGTTGTAGGCTCTATTTCCGTCTAAGGCCCCACTTCTCAGGTTCTGAGAGCCAACGAGTGGGTATAATTATGTTCCGGCTCCAGGATGGGCCCCAAGAATGGGCCTTCTCCTTGTCTCCTGACGCCCCTGAACTTTCCTCTGTTGATCTTTTTTTTTCTGCTCTCGGGCTCATATATGATGAGACTGACAAGACTGCCTTTGCCGAGAGTCAGCTGGTGACCTTACGTCAGGGTAAGAGACCCGTTGAGGAGTACTGTTCTGACTTTAGGAAGTGGTGTGTAGCTTCTCGGTGGAATGACCCTGCCTTGAGGTGCCAGTTTAGATTGGGTCTGTCGAACGCCCTGAAGGACCTGTTAGTTAGCTATCCCTCTTCTGATTTCACTGTCTAGTTTGATAGAAATCTAATTGTGCTCCCACAATATGAGTAAATTATATAGTTCACTGAAGTAACAATAAAGTAAAAAATACCTTTTAATTAGTAACTAGTTAAAAACAGGGGTAACACACCACTGTGACATAAGCCCCACCGTGATTGTTAAAAAACGTATTAAACAAAAAAACACTGAGTCATTGTGATACATCTAACTCGGTGTTTATAACAATATTATGTCTGGAAACAGCATATATCCAGGGCACATCAGTAGTACAATCCCAAAATAAAGCACAGGCGTCCGAATAGATCGGGTCTCCTAGTGCTGGGTGTAACACGATATGACTATCCCCAATGCAAACATTCCATAAACAAAACAACGACCCTACGCGTTTCAGGTACTCATCCTCAGGGGTCCGTATAATGGTAACTCTGGCCTTCACACCAGCGATAGAATCCTTTAACAGCAGATATTCTGCTGTGCGTCACGGCAAAGATGCACGTATTGATGTCAACGGCATACTTCATTGCAGGCGCTACGTTACTATAAACGCTAAACTCCACCCCTCGTATTCTAGCGGCAAACATGAACTGACCAATCCCCACACCCTCACGATTAGTGACACCTGCCCATGTGACCCCCCGCCGTCAGCTGACAACCAGGGGTCATCATCGGCCGCATCAAGCCGCACGCGCAGGCGCAGTAGAAGTCAGGGACAATTCGCCCAGACTGCCAAAATAGGAGAAGGTAAGCGCTACACGATAATGGATTGTAAGTAAATCTCGCGGGACAGTTAAACACCGCAAGTAGGCTACCTCACAAAGCAACTAAAAATGTAATTAAACATATGTAGGGTGGAAGGAAATACGATCCCTCATGACATGGGGGACCGAGAGACGATCGCCGTTAAAAAACGGCAGACCAATAGGGCCATCTCAAACCTACATGTGTTGGGCAAAAATGAACTCACCCACCCCCTGGGCAACCCAAGGGAGATAGGTTGTCCATAGGGAGTGTTAAATAAAACATGTATAATTAGTCTGCTCATTTAAACCTGCTGGATGTATGCATTCCAGTCTGTGGATCCATTGTGCTTCTTTGCGTAAAATCAGGTTATCCCAATCACCTCCTCTTTTGGGGGGTCTAACAAGTTCAATAGCTTGAAACTTTAAACATGCTGCCTGGCCTTGGTGTTTGGCATGCACATGCTTAGATATTGGGGTGTCCCTATCATGGACAATGTCTCCAACATGCTCCCTAATACGGCGACGAAATTGTCGTGCTGTTTTTCCCACATAGTTAAGGGGGCATGGACATGTGATTAGGTAGACCACTCCCGCAGTCTTGCAATTGACATAATCCCGAATAGTGTATTGTTTCTGTGTGGTGACGCTAGTGAAGCTATTACCTTTAAAAATGAAATCACAGGCTTTACAGCTACCACACCTAAAGGTGCCTGGTATTTGTCTGTCCAGCCACGTGCCCCTAGGTGAAATGGGGTCAAAACAGCTGTGCATGACTCTGTCCCTTATATTTTTCCCTCTCCGATAGGTGACAGACGGCCTCTGTGTGATTTGATCTACCAGATCTGTATCAGAACTGAGAATACGCCAATACCTATTCAGTATCTGCATAATATCATTTTGTTTGGAATCATAGGTACCTATGAGTCTTGTGACCTGTTCTTCTTTCCGTTTTTTAGGGACCAGAAGACATTGCCTATCAGCATCCCTTGCTCCCTCATAGGCCTTCCTGATAACCCTCTCGGGGAAACCTCTGTCCTTCAATCTAGTTTTGAGCTCCTTGGCCTGGAACTCAAAATCACCCATAGAACTACAATTCCTACGTACTCTCATAAATTGGCCTTTTGGTATGCCACTTTTGAGGGAATGGGGATGACAGCTATTCCATTGCAGGAAACTATTTGTTGCTGTTTCTTTCCTATGTACCTTAGTGTGGATTGTGCCATCTGATGTTTTTGTGATTTTCAAATCTAAAAAGGACAATTCTTTCTCACTGATCTCACATGTGAATTTAAGTCCTACATCATTCTTGTTGAGGGCTGCTACAAAATTATGGAACTCATCCGCTGTAGAGTTCCAGAGGATCAACACGTCATCAATATATCTAATCCATAATCCAACAGATGAAGTCCAATTGACAAATTTGTCCCCAAAGACAATCGTCTCCTCCCACCAGCCAAGAAATAAATTTGCATAGGTGGGAGCAGCAGGACTCCCCATTGCAGTACCACATTTCTGATGGAAAATTTTGTCTTCAAAAATAAATATATTTCTTTCAAGAACAAACTGTAATAACTGCATGACAAACTGGTTATGAGCTACAAACTGGGTACCTCTAGATCCCAAATAGTACTCGACCGCTTTATAGCCACATTTGTGCGGTATGGATGAATACAACGCCTCGACATCCAGACTCGCCAAAATTGTATCTTTCTCCAGGGAAATGCCATCAATCTGTTTTAGGACATCCATTGTGTCACGCACATATGATGTGAGACTCAAAACAAAGGGACGCAACACTTGGTCAACATACGTGCTCACATTTTGAGTTAAATTATTTATGCCTGAAACAATAGGTCTACCACGTAAAGGAGGATAACCTTTGTGGATTTTGGGCAGGCTATAAAAACACGCCATAACAGGAAATTGTGGGTATAAAAACCCAAATTCCCCTGCACTAATCAAAGATCTGCTCTTTGCATCACTCAAAATGCTCAGCAACTCTTTCTTGAATAATGCCGTGGGGTTATCCTTTAAAATGGTATAGCAGTCATGGTTAAATAAAATGTCCTCACACATCTTCTTATAGCCATCCCTGCTCATGACCACAATGTTCCCACCTTTATCGGATGATTTGAGAACAATATTCTCTTTTTTCTCTAAAGTGGTCAGAGCTAATCGTTCAGACCAAGACAAATTATTATCCATTCCCCTGCTATCCTGACTGAGACTTTTGATCTCATCTCCCACCATATCCACAAATAAATCCACATTGGTAAAGTCTCCTATAGGTGGCAATTTCCTACTCTTCATTTTAAGGTTGGTGAAGGGACCTATACCTGGAGTGCGTCCAGATTCCTCTAGTAGCCCCTCAAGGGCCGAAAGACCTTCCATATCAGACTCCTCTAGGCCTAATTCCATGCATTTTTTTCTATTATGGTGTTTAAAAAATTTTATCCATTTAAGTTTGCGAGCAAATAAATTGAGATCTTTTATCCACGAAAATGAGTCAAATTTAACTGTAGGGACAAAGGAAAGTCCCTTTTCTAATAGTGTAATCTCTGATGCACTCAAATTATATTCAGAAAGGTTAATGATTTGAAGCCTATCCATGTTATTCCCCTTCACTAATCCTTTTGACCCCTCAGCATATAGCGGGAAATGGGAGGATTGTTGGCTAAAAAATTATTGCCACTATTAGAAGAGGCTCTCCCACGGCCTCTGTTTCTACTTCTTGCTCCTCCCCTAAATTTGTGTTTCCCACCACTACCGCCAAAGAATGGGCCCACTCTTTCAGAGTCTGTAGTTTCACTCTCTGATGTGGAAGGGTCAGATTCCCTCGGCCCCCTATTGGTCTGTTGATATTGCTGTTGTTGTGTAGTGACAAAATCATACGCTTTTTTCTCCCTAAATTCCTGTAGGTCTCTCTGGAACTGGAAGTGTTTTCGTTCCTTAAGATGATTAGTAAACCTTTCCAAAGTTTGTTGGAGGATTTTGTCCCTTTTTTCAAAACCTGGGGTATCTACCAAGGACTTGGCTGCCTCAATCTCTTTTTTAAGCTCAACACTAATAAAGTCAAACTGGACTTTTTCTTCCTCTACCAAGATCTGCATCAGCCTAAGTGAGCTCCCTGTAATCTCCTGTTCCCACCTTTCTTTAATATTAGCGGTTTTTAATCTTAATGCTGGGACAATGGGGACCCTGAGACCTCTGGGAACTATCTTATTCTTTAAATAGTTTTCCAGACTCTGGATCTCCCACCAACTTCTAGTATAATCTTTGTGCAGTCTATTAAGATTTTTAAAGGTGGATTTGAGAGATGCACCCTGAACTGTATACGTCAGTTCACACTCTGAAAAGACGCTTTTGGCCTCACTCATCCACCCATCTGTGTTTAATTCAGAAAGTGCAAAGGCTGCCATACCTAGATAAACTGAAATTATTAACTGTATGGATTAAATGTAATTTCACTGTCTAGTTTGATAGAAATCTAATTGTGCTCCCACAATATGAGTAAATTATATAGTTCACTGAAGTAACAATAAAGTAAAAAATACCTTTTAATTAGTAACTAGTTAAAAACAGGGGTAACACACCACTGTGACATAAGCCCCACCGTGATTGTTAAAAAACGTATTAAACAAAAAAACACTGAGTCATTGTGATACATCTAACTCGGTGTTTATAACAATATTATGTCTGGAAACAGCATATATCCAGGGCACATCAGTAGTACAATCCCAAAATAAAGCACAGGCGTCCGAATAGATCGGGTCTCCTAGTGCTGGGTGTAACACGATATGACTATCCCCAATGCAAACATTCCATAAACAAAACAACGACCCTACGCGTTTCAGGTACTCATCCTCAGGGGTCCGTATAATGGTAACTCTGGCCTTCACACCAGCGATAGAATCCTTTAACAGCAGATATTCTGCTGTGCGTCACGGCAAAGATGCACGTATTGATGTCAACGGCATACTTCATTGCAGGCGCTACGTTACTATAAACGCTAAACTCCACCCCTCGTATTCTAGCGGCAAACATGAACTGACCAATCCCCACACCCTCACGATTAGTGACACCTGCCCATGTGACCCCCCGCCGTCAGCTGACAACCAGGGGTCATCATCGGCCGCATCAAGCCGCACGCGCAGGCGCAGTAGAAGTCAGGGACAATTCGCCCAGACTGCCAAAATAGGAGAAGGTAAGCGCTACACGATAATGGATTGTAAGTAAATCTCGCGGGACAGTTAAACACCGCAAGTAGGCTACCTCACAAAGCAACTAAAAATGTAATTAAACATATGTAGGGTGGAAGGAAATACGATCCCTCATGACATGGGGGACCGAGAGACGATCGCCGTTAAAAAACGGCAGACCAATAGGGCCATCTCAAACCTACATGTGTTGGGCAAAAATGAACTCACCCACCCCCTGGGCAACCCAAGGGAGATAGGTTGTCCATAGGGAGTGTTAAATAAAACATGTATAATTAGTCTGCTCATTTAAACCTGCTGGATGTATGCATTCCAGTCTGTGGATCCATTGTGCTTCTTTGCGTAAAATCAGGTTATCCCAATCACCTCCTCTTTTGGGGGGTCTAACAAGTTCAATAGCTTGAAACTTTAAACATGCTGCCTGGCCTTGGTGTTTGGCATGCACATGCTTAGATATTGGGGTGTCCCTATCATGGACAATGTCTCCAACATGCTCCCTAATACGGCGACGAAATTGTCGTGCTGTTTTTCCCACATAGTTAAGGGGGCATGGACATGTGATTAGGTAGACCACTCCCGCAGTCTTGCAATTGACATAATCCCGAATAGTGTATTGTTTCTGTGTGGTGACGCTAGTGAAGCTATTACCTTTAAAAATGAAATCACAGGCTTTACAGCTACCACACCTAAAGGTGCCTGGTATTTGTCTGTCCAGCCACGTGCCCCTAGGTGAAATGGGGTCAAAACAGCTGTGCATGACTCTGTCCCTTATATTTTTCCCTCTCCGATAGGTGACAGACGGCCTCTGTGTGATTTGATCTACCAGATCTGTATCAGAACTGAGAATACGCCAATACCTATTCAGTATCTGCATAATATCATTTTGTTTGGAATCATAGGTACCTATGAGTCTTGTGACCTGTTCTTCTTTCCGTTTTTTAGGGACCAGAAGACATTGCCTATCAGCATCCCTTGCTCCCTCATAGGCCTTCCTGATAACCCTCTCGGGGAAACCTCTGTCCTTCAATCTAGTTTTGAGCTCCTTGGCCTGGAACTCAAAATCACCCATAGAACTACAATTCCTACGTACTCTCATAAATTGGCCTTTTGGTATGCCACTTTTGAGGGAATGGGGATGACAGCTATTCCATTGCAGGAAACTATTTGTTGCTGTTTCTTTCCTATGTACCTTAGTGTGGATTGTGCCATCTGATGTTTTTGTGATTTTCAAATCTAAAAAGGACAATTCTTTCTCACTGATCTCACATGTGAATTTAAGTCCTACATCATTCTTGTTGAGGGCTGCTACAAAATTATGGAACTCATCCGCTGTAGAGTTCCAGAGGATCAACACGTCATCAATATATCTAATCCATAATCCAACAGATGAAGTCCAATTGACAAATTTGTCCCCAAAGACAATCGTCTCCTCCCACCAGCCAAGAAATAAATTTGCATAGGTGGGAGCAGCAGGACTCCCCATTGCAGTACCACATTTCTGATGGAAAATTTTGTCTTCAAAAATAAATATATTTCTTTCAAGAACAAACTGTAATAACTGCATGACAAACTGGTTATGAGCTACAAACTGGGTACCTCTAGATCCCAAATAGTACTCGACCGCTTTATAGCCACATTTGTGCGGTATGGATGAATACAACGCCTCGACATCCAGACTCGCCAAAATTGTATCTTTCTCCAGGGAAATGCCATCAATCTGTTTTAGGACATCCATTGTGTCACGCACATATGATGTGAGACTCAAAACAAAGGGACGCAACACTTGGTCAACATACGTGCTCACATTTTGAGTTAAATTATTTATGCCTGAAACAATAGGTCTACCACGTAAAGGAGGATAACCTTTGTGGATTTTGGGCAGGCTATAAAAACACGCCATAACAGGAAATTGTGGGTATAAAAACCCAAATTCCCCTGCACTAATCAAAGATCTGCTCTTTGCATCACTCAAAATGCTCAGCAACTCTTTCTTGAATAATGCCGTGGGGTTATCCTTTAAAATGGTATAGCAGTCATGGTTAAATAAAATGTCCTCACACATCTTCTTATAGCCATCCCTGCTCATGACCACAATGTTCCCACCTTTATCGGATGATTTGAGAACAATATTCTCTTTTTTCTCTAAAGTGGTCAGAGCTAATCGTTCAGACCAAGACAAATTATTATCCATTCCCCTGCTATCCTGACTGAGACTTTTGATCTCATCTCCCACCATATCCACAAATAAATCCACATTGGTAAAGTCTCCTATAGGTGGCAATTTCCTACTCTTCATTTTAAGGTTGGTGAAGGGACCTATACCTGGAGTGCGTCCAGATTCCTCTAGTAGCCCCTCAAGGGCCGAAAGACCTTCCATATCAGACTCCTCTAGGCCTAATTCCATGCATTTTTTTCTATTATGGTGTTTAAAAAATTTTATCCATTTAAGTTTGCGAGCAAATAAATTGAGATCTTTTATCCACGAAAATGAGTCAAATTTAACTGTAGGGACAAAGGAAAGTCCCTTTTCTAATAGTGTAATCTCTGATGCACTCAAATTATATTCAGAAAGGTTAATGATTTGAAGCCTATCCATGTTATTCCCCTTCACTAATCCTTTTGACCCCTCAGCATATAGCGGGAAATGGGAGGATTGTTGGCTAAAAAATTATTGCCACTATTAGAAGAGGCTCTCCCACGGCCTCTGTTTCTACTTCTTGCTCCTCCCCTAAATTTGTGTTTCCCACCACTACCGCCAAAGAATGGGCCCACTCTTTCAGAGTCTGTAGTTTCACTCTCTGATGTGGAAGGGTCAGATTCCCTCGGCCCCCTATTGGTCTGTTGATATTGCTGTTGTTGTGTAGTGACAAAATCATACGCTTTTTTCTCCCTAAATTCCTGTAGGTCTCTCTGGAACTGGAAGTGTTTTCGTTCCTTAAGATGATTAGTAAACCTTTCCAAAGTTTGTTGGAGGATTTTGTCCCTTTTTTCAAAACCTGGGGTATCTACCAAGGACTTGGCTGCCTCAATCTCTTTTTTAAGCTCAACACTAATAAAGTCAAACTGGACTTTTTCTTCCTCTACCAAGATCTGCATCAGCCTAAGTGAGCTCCCTGTAATCTCCTGTTCCCACCTTTCTTTAATATTAGCGGTTTTTAATCTTAATGCTGGGACAATGGGGACCCTGAGACCTCTGGGAACTATCTTATTCTTTAAATAGTTTTCCAGACTCTGGATCTCCCACCAACTTCTAGTATAATCTTTGTGCAGTCTATTAAGATTTTTAAAGGTGGATTTGAGAGATGCACCCTGAACTGTATACGTCAGTTCACACTCTGAAAAGACGCTTTTGGCCTCACTCATCCACCCATCTGTGTTTAATTCAGAAAGTGCAAAGGCTGCCATACCTAGATAAACTGAAATTATTAACTGTATGGATTAAATGTAATTTCACTGTCTAGTTTGATAGAAATCTAATTGTGCTCCCACAATATGAGTAAATTATATAGTTCACTGAAGTAACAATAAAGTAAAAAATACCTTTTAATTAGTAACTAGTTAAAAACAGGGGTAACACACCACTGTGACATAAGCCCCACCGTGATTGTTAAAAAACGTATTAAACAAAAAAACACTGAGTCATTGTGATACATCTAACTCGGTGTTTATAACAATATTATGTCTGGAAACAGCATATATCCAGGGCACATCAGTAGTACAATCCCAAAATAAAGCACAGGCGTCCGAATAGATCGGGTCTCCTAGTGCTGGGTGTAACACGATATGACTATCCCCAATGCAAACATTCCATAAACAAAACAACGACCCTACGCGTTTCAGGTACTCATCCTCAGGGGTCCGTATAATGGTAACTCTGGCCTTCACACCAGCGATAGAATCCTTTAACAGCAGATATTCTGCTGTGCGTCACGGCAAAGATGCACGTATTGATGTCAACGGCATACTTCATTGCAGGCGCTACGTTACTATAAACGCTAAACTCCACCCCTCGTATTCTAGCGGCAAACATGAACTGACCAATCCCCACACCCTCACGATTAGTGACACCTGCCCATGTGACCCCCCGCCGTCAGCTGACAACCAGGGGTCATCATCGGCCGCATCAAGCCGCACGCGCAGGCGCAGTAGAAGTCAGGGACAATTCGCCCAGACTGCCAAAATAGGAGAAGGTAAGCGCTACACGATAATGGATTGTAAGTAAATCTCGCGGGACAGTTAAACACCGCAAGTAGGCTACCTCACAAAGCAACTAAAAATGTAATTAAACATATGTAGGGTGGAAGGAAATACGATCCCTCATGACATGGGGGACCGAGAGACGATCGCCGTTAAAAAACGGCAGACCAATAGGGCCATCTCAAACCTACATGTGTTGGGCAAAAATGAACTCACCCACCCCCTGGGCAACCCAAGGGAGATAGGTTGTCCATAGGGAGTGTTAAATAAAACATGTATAATTAGTCTGCTCATTTAAACCTGCTGGATGTATGCATTCCAGTCTGTGGATCCATTGTGCTTCTTTGCGTAAAATCAGGTTATCCCAATCACCTCCTCTTTTGGGGGGTCTAACAAGTTCAATAGCTTGAAACTTTAAACATGCTGCCTGGCCTTGGTGTTTGGCATGCACATGCTTAGATATTGGGGTGTCCCTATCATGGACAATGTCTCCAACATGCTCCCTAATACGGCGACGAAATTGTCGTGCTGTTTTTCCCACATAGTTAAGGGGGCATGGACATGTGATTAGGTAGACCACTCCCGCAGTCTTGCAATTGACATAATCCCGAATAGTGTATTGTTTCTGTGTGGTGACGCTAGTGAAGCTATTACCTTTAAAAATGAAATCACAGGCTTTACAGCTACCACACCTAAAGGTGCCTGGTATTTGTCTGTCCAGCCACGTGCCCCTAGGTGAAATGGGGTCAAAACAGCTGTGCATGACTCTGTCCCTTATATTTTTCCCTCTCCGATAGGTGACAGACGGCCTCTGTGTGATTTGATCTACCAGATCTGTATCAGAACTGAGAATACGCCAATACCTATTCAGTATCTGCATAATATCATTTTGTTTGGAATCATAGGTACCTATGAGTCTTGTGACCTGTTCTTCTTTCCGTTTTTTAGGGACCAGAAGACATTGCCTATCAGCATCCCTTGCTCCCTCATAGGCCTTCCTGATAACCCTCTCGGGGAAACCTCTGTCCTTCAATCTAGTTTTGAGCTCCTTGGCCTGGAACTCAAAATCACCCATAGAACTACAATTCCTACGTACTCTCATAAATTGGCCTTTTGGTATGCCACTTTTGAGGGAATGGGGATGACAGCTATTCCATTGCAGGAAACTATTTGTTGCTGTTTCTTTCCTATGTACCTTAGTGTGGATTGTGCCATCTGATGTTTTTGTGATTTTCAAATCTAAAAAGGACAATTCTTTCTCACTGATCTCACATGTGAATTTAAGTCCTACATCATTCTTGTTGAGGGCTGCTACAAAATTATGGAACTCATCCGCTGTAGAGTTCCAGAGGATCAACACGTCATCAATATATCTAATCCATAATCCAACAGATGAAGTCCAATTGACAAATTTGTCCCCAAAGACAATCGTCTCCTCCCACCAGCCAAGAAATAAATTTGCATAGGTGGGAGCAGCAGGACTCCCCATTGCAGTACCACATTTCTGATGGAAAATTTTGTCTTCAAAAATAAATATATTTCTTTCAAGAACAAACTGTAATAACTGCATGACAAACTGGTTATGAGCTACAAACTGGGTACCTCTAGATCCCAAATAGTACTCGACCGCTTTATAGCCACATTTGTGCGGTATGGATGAATACAACGCCTCGACATCCAGACTCGCCAAAATTGTATCTTTCTCCAGGGAAATGCCATCAATCTGTTTTAGGACATCCATTGTGTCACGCACATATGATGTGAGACTCAAAACAAAGGGACGCAACACTTGGTCAACATACGTGCTCACATTTTGAGTTAAATTATTTATGCCTGAAACAATAGGTCTACCACGTAAAGGAGGATAACCTTTGTGGATTTTGGGCAGGCTATAAAAACACGCCATAACAGGAAATTGTGGGTATAAAAACCCAAATTCCCCTGCACTAATCAAAGATCTGCTCTTTGCATCACTCAAAATGCTCAGCAACTCTTTCTTGAATAATGCCGTGGGGTTATCCTTTAAAATGGTATAGCAGTCATGGTTAAATAAAATGTCCTCACACATCTTCTTATAGCCATCCCTGCTCATGACCACAATGTTCCCACCTTTATCGGATGATTTGAGAACAATATTCTCTTTTTTCTCTAAAGTGGTCAGAGCTAATCGTTCAGACCAAGACAAATTATTATCCATTCCCCTGCTATCCTGACTGAGACTTTTGATCTCATCTCCCACCATATCCACAAATAAATCCACATTGGTAAAGTCTCCTATAGGTGGCAATTTCCTACTCTTCATTTTAAGGTTGGTGAAGGGACCTATACCTGGAGTGCGTCCAGATTCCTCTAGTAGCCCCTCAAGGGCCGAAAGACCTTCCATATCAGACTCCTCTAGGCCTAATTCCATGCATTTTTTTCTATTATGGTGTTTAAAAATTTTTATCCATTTAAGTTTGCGAGCAAATAAATTGAGATCTTTTATCCACGAAAATGAGTCAAATTTAACTGTAGGGACAAAGGAAAGTCCCTTTTCTAATAGTGTAATCTCTGATGCACTCAAATTATATTCAGAAAGGTTAATGATTTGAAGCCTATCCATGTTATTCCCCTTCACTAATCCTTTTGACCCCTCAGCATATAGCGGGAAATGGGAGGATTGTTGGCTAAAAAATTATTGCCACTATTAGAAGAGGCTCTCCCACGGCCTCTGTTTCTACTTCTTGCTCCTCCCCTAAATTTGTGTTTCCCACCACTACCGCCAAAGAATGGGCCCACTCTTTCAGAGTCTGTAGTTTCACTCTCTGATGTGGAAGGGTCAGATTCCCTCGGCCCCCTATTGGTCTGTTGATATTGCTGTTGTTGTGTAGTGACAAAATCATACGCTTTTTTCTCCCTAAATTCCTGTAGGTCTCTCTGGAACTGGAAGTGTTTTCGTTCCTTAAGATGATTAGTAAACCTTTCCAAAGTTTGTTGGAGGATTTTGTCCCTTTTTTCAAAACCTGGGGTATCTACCAAGGACTTGGCTGCCTCAATCTCTTTTTTAAGCTCAACACTAATAAAGTCAAACTGGACTTTTTCTTCCTCTACCAAGATCTGCATCAGCCTAAGTGAGCTCCCTGTAATCTCCTGTTCCCACCTTTCTTTAATATTAGCGGTTTTTAATCTTAATGCTGGGACAATGGGGACCCTGAGACCTCTGGGAACTATCTTATTCTTTAAATAGTTTTCCAGACTCTGGATCTCCCACCAACTTCTAGTATAATCTTTGTGCAGTCTATTAAGATTTTTAAAGGTGGATTTGAGAGATGCACCCTGAACTGTATACGTCAGTTCACACTCTGAAAAGACGCTTTTGGCCTCACTCATCCACCCATCTGTGTTTAATTCAGAAAGTGCAAAGGCTGCCATACCTAGATAAACTGAAATTATTAACTGTATGGATTAAATGTAATTTCACTGTCTAGTTTGATAGAAATCTAATTGTGCTCCCACAATATGAGTAAATTATATAGTTCACTGAAGTAACAATAAAGTAAAAAATACCTTTTAATTAGTAACTAGTTAAAAACAGGGGTAACACACCACTGTGACATAAGCCCCACCGTGATTGTTAAAAAACGTATTAAACAAAAAAACACTGAGTCATTGTGATACATCTAACTCGGTGTTTATAACAATATTATGTCTGGAAACAGCATATATCCAGGGCACATCAGTAGTACAATCCCAAAATAAAGCACAGGCGTCCGAATAGATCGGGTCTCCTAGTGCTGGGTGTAACACGATATGACTATCCCCAATGCAAACATTCCATAAACAAAACAACGACCCTACGCGTTTCAGGTACTCATCCTCAGGGGTCCGTATAATGGTAACTCTGGCCTTCACACCAGCGATAGAATCCTTTAACAGCAGATATTCTGCTGTGCGTCACGGCAAAGATGCACGTATTGATGTCAACGGCATACTTCATTGCAGGCGCTACGTTACTATAAACGCTAAACTCCACCCCTCGTATTCTAGCGGCAAACATGAACTGACCAATCCCCACACCCTCACGATTAGTGACACCTGCCCATGTGACCCCCCGCCGTCAGCTGACAACCAGGGGTCATCATCGGCCGCATCAAGCCGCACGCGCAGGCGCAGTAGAAGTCAGGGACAATTCGCCCAGACTGCCAGTTTGTAGCTCATAACCAGTTTGTCATGCAGTTATTACAGTTTGTTCTTGAAAGAAATATATTTATTTTTGAAGACAAAATTTTCCATCAGAAATGTGGTACTGCAATGGGGAGTCCTGCTGCTCCCACCTATGCAAATTTATTTCTTGGCTGGTGGGAGGAGACGATTGTCTTTGGGGACAAATTTGTCAATTGGACTTCATCTGTTGGATTATGGATTAGATATATTGATGACGTGTTGATCCTCTGGAACTCTACAGCGGATGAGTTCCATAATTTTGTAGCAGCCCTCAACAAGAATGATGTAGGACTTAAATTCACATGTGAGATCAGTGAGAAAGAATTGTCCTTTTTAGATTTGAAAATCACAAAAACATCAGATGGCACAATCCACACTAAGGTACATAGGAAAGAAACAGCAACAAATAGTTTCCTGCAATGGAATAGCTGTCATCCCCATTCCCTCAAAAGTGGCATACCAAAAGGCCAATTTATGAGAGTACGTAGGAATTGTAGTTCTATGGGTGATTTTGAGTTCCAGGCCAAGGAGCTCAAAACTAGATTGAAGGACAGAGGTTTCCCCGAGAGGGTTATCAGGAAGGCCTATGAGGGAGCAAGGGATGCTGATAGGCAATGTCTTCTGGTCCCTAAAAAACGGAAAGAAGAACAGGTCACAAGACTCATAGGTACCTATGATTCCAAACAAAATGATATTATGCAGATACTGAATAGGTATTGGCGTATTCTCAGTTCTGATACAGATCTGGTAGATCAAATCACACAGAGGCCGTCTGTCACCTATCGGAGAGGGAAAAATATAAGGGACAGAGTCATGCACAGCTGTTTTGACCCCATTTCACCTAGGGGCACGTGGCTGGACAGACAAATACCAGGCACCTTTAGGTGTGGTAGCTGTAAAGCCTGTGATTTCATTTTTAAAGGTAATAGCTTCACTAGCGTCACCACACAGAAACAATACACTATTCGGGATTATGTCAATTGCAAGACTGCGGGAGTGGTCTACCTAATCACATGTCCATGCCCCCTTAACTATGTGGGAAAAACAGCACGACAATTTCGTCGCCGTATTAGGGAGCATGTTGGAGACATTGTCCATGATAGGGACACCCCAATATCTAAGCATGTGCATGCCAAACACCAAGGCCAGGCAGCATGTTTAAAGTTTCAAGCTATTGAACTTGTTAGACCCCCCAAAAGAGGAGGTGATTGGGATAACCTGATTTTACGCAAAGAAGCACAATGGATCCACAGACTGGAATGCATACATCCAGCAGGTTTAAATGAGCAGACTAATTATACATGTTTTATTTAACACTCCCTATGGACAACCTATCTCCCTTGGGTTGCCCAGGGGGTGGGTGAGTTCATTTTTGCCCAACACATGTAGGTTTGAGATGGCCCTATTGGTCTGCCGTTTTTTAACGGCGATCGTCTCTCGGTCCCCCATGTCATGAGGGATCGTATTTCCTTCCACCCTACATATGTTTAATTACATTTTTAGTTGCTTTGTGAGGTAGCCTACTTGCGGTGTTTAACTGTCCCGCGAGATTTACTTACAATCCATTATCGTGTAGCGCTTACCTTCTCCTATTTTGGCAGTCTGGGCGAATTGTCCCTGACTTCTACTGCGCCTGCGCGTGCGGCTTGATGCGGCCGATGATGACCCCTGGTTGTCAGCTGACGGCGGGGGGTCACATGGGCAGGTGTCACTAATCGTGAGGGTGTGGGGATTGGTCAGTTCATGTTTGCCGCTAGAATACGAGGGGTGGAGTTTAGCGTTTATAGTAACGTAGCGCCTGCAATGAAGTATGCCGTTGACATCAATACGTGCATCTTTGCCGTGACGCACAGCAGAATATCTGCTGTTAAAGGATTCTATCGCTGGTGTGAAGGCCAGAGTTACCATTATACGGACCCCTGAGGATGAGTACCTGAAACGCGTAGGGTCGTTGTTTTGTTTATGGAATGTTTGCATTGGGGATAGTCATATCGTGTTACACCCAGCACTAGGAGACCCGATCTATTCGGACGCCTGTGCTTTATTTTGGGATTGTACTACTGATGTGCCCTGGATATATGCTGTTTCCAGACATAATATTGTTATAAACACCGAGTTAGATGTATCACAATGACTCAGTGTTTTTTTGTTTAATACGTTTTTTAACAATCACGGTGGGGCTTATGTCACAGTGGTGTGTTACCCCTGTTTTTAACTAGTTACTAATTAAAAGGTATTTTTTACTTTACTATCCCTCTTCTGACTCTCTAGATCAGGTTATGGCTTTAGCAGTACGTCTTGACCGACTCGGATGAACCAATGCAACTCGGGCCTCCGTGTCTGCCCAACAACGTAGAGAGCTCCGCAGGAAGAATGATCTCTGCTTCTACTGTGAGGATGGCAATCATCAAATGAACAACTGTCTTAGGCGTAAGAATAAGCAGCCGGAAGAACTTCAGCGCCTAAGTGACAATCGGGGAGGTCACTTGGGCGAACAGGTATTTCCCGTAAATATGAAACCTAATAAGATCTTGCTTCCCTTTCAGGTCTCTTTTGAGGGAAGGTCTGCTTCGTGGATTCAGGGTCTTCTGCTAATATTATGTCTGTGGAATTTGTTATGTCTCTAGCTATGCCATTGATTGATTTGCCTAAACCTGTCCCGGTATTGACTCCACTCCACTTGCTAATGGTTATTTTACGCGGCATACCCCTGTTTTTGAACTCATTGTTGGCTCCATGCATTTGGAGCAGTGCACTGTACTGGTGATGCAGGGATTATCGTCTGATTTGGTTTTAGGCCTTCCCTGGTTGCAGATGCATAATCCCACGTTTAACTGGAATACTGGGGATCTTACCAAATGGGGTAATGAATGTATTACGTCATGTTTTTCTGTTAATTTTATTTCTCTCCCTGAGGAGGTGAACACTCTACCTGAAGAAGGATGGTGGTCTTAAGCCATGCATCAATTACCGAAACTTGAATAAGGTCACTGTAAGGAACCAGTATCCCCTTCCTTTGATTCCTGATCTCTTCAATCAGGTTCAGGGGGCCCGATGGTTCTCTAAGTTTGATCTTCGGGGGCTTATAACCTTATCCGCATCAGAGAGGGGGATGAGTGGAAGACTGCGTTTAACACGCCCGAAGGTCATTTCGAATACCTTGTCATGCCCTTTGGGTTGTGTAATGCTCCCGCAGTCTTCCAGAATTACATAAATGAGATTTTAAGAGACTACCTGGGGGTATTTCTTGTCGTGTACCTTGATGACATACTTGTGTTTTCCAAGGACTGGTCCTCCCACATTGAGCATGTCAGGAAGGTGCTCCAGGCACTTCGGGAAAACAAGCTCTTTGCTAAAACCGAAAAATGTGTGTTTGGGGTGCAGGAGATACCATTTTTGGGTCAAATCCTCACTCCTAATGAATTCCGCATGGACCCTGCCAAGGTTCAGGCTGTTTCTGAATGGGTCCAACCTGCCTCCCTGAAGGCGTTACAGTGCTTCCTGGGGTTTGCTAATTATTACAGGAGATTTATTGCTAAATTCTCGGTCATCGCTAAGCCTCTTACGGATCTTACTCGCAAAGGTGCTGATCTCCTCCACTGGCCTCCGGAGGCGGTCCAGGCTTTTGAGGTCCTTAAGAAGTGCTTTATCTCGTCCCCAGTGCTCATTCAGCCTAACCAAATGGAGCCATTCATCGTGGAGGTTGACTCCTCCGAGGTGGGAGTGGGTGCTGTCTTGTCCCAGGGTACCAGGTCCCTCACCCATCTCCGTCCCTGTGCCTACTTCTCCAGGAAGTTCTCGCCAACTGAGAGTAACTATGATATTGGCAACCGCGAACTCTTAGCCATTTAATGTGCATTTGAAGAGTGGCGCCACTTCCTGGAGGGGGCTAGGTAACGGTCCTTACCGACCACAAGAATCTGGTTTTCCTAGAATCTGCCCGGAGGCTAAACCCGAGACAAGCTCGATGGGTGTTGTTTTTTACTAGATTCAACTTTTTGGTCATCTGTAGGGCTGGGTCTAAAAATATTAAAGCTGATGCACTGTCGCGTAGCTTCATGGCCAGCCCTCCTTCAGAGGAAGATCCTGCTTGTGTTTTGCCCCCAGGTATAATCATTTCCTCTGTCGATTCTGACTTAGTCTCCGAAATTGCGGCTGATCAAGGTTCAGCTCCCGGGAACCTTCCTGAGACCAAGCTGTTTGTTCCCCTGCAATTCCGGCTAAGGGTACTCCGGGAAAATCATGACTCTGCACTATCTGGCCATCCAGGCATCCTGGGTACCAAGCACCTCATTGCCAGAAACTATTGGTGGCCTGGGTTGCCTAAAGACGTTAAGGCCTACGTCACCGCTTGTGAAATTTGTGCTAGGTCCAAGACTCCCAGGTCCCAACCAGCGGGCTTACTATGTTCTTTACCCATTCCCCAGAGACCTTGGACCCATATCTCCATGGATTTTATCACCGATCTGCCTCCATCTCAAGGCAAGTCGGTGGTGTGGGTTGTAGTAGACCGCTTCAGTAAGATGTGCCACTTTGTGCCCCTCAAGAAACTACCCAATGCTAAGACGTTAGCTACCTTGTTTGTCAAACACATCTTGCGTCTCCATGGGGTTCCTGTCAATATTGTTTCTGACAGAGGGGTACAATTTGTTTCATTGTTTTGGAGAGCTTTCTGTAAAAAGTTGGAGATTGATCTGTCCTTCTCCTCGGCTTTCCATCCTAAAACGAATGGCCAAACGGAGAGGACTAATCAGTCTCTAGAACAATATTTAAGGTGTTTTATCTCTGACTGTCAATATGATTGGGTCTCCTTCATTTCCCTCGCCGAATTTTCCCTTAATAACCGGGTCAGTAACTCGTTAGGGGTCTCCCCATTTTTCTGTAATTTTGGGTTTAATCCACGGTTCTCTTCCGTTTCACCTGGTGGTTCCAAGAATCCCGTGGTAGATGTCGTTCATCGGGAACTGTGCACAGTCTGGGCCCAGGTTCAGAAGAACCTAGAGGCGTCCCAGAGCATACAAAAGACTCGGGCAAATAGAAGACGTTCTACTAACCCCTTGTTTGTGGTCGGGGATCTGGTGTGGCTGTCTTCAAAAAATTTGCGCCTTAAAGTCCCGTCCAAAAAATTTGCGCCTTAAAGTCCCGTCCAAAAAATTTGCTCCCCGGTATATAGGTATATAGGTATATAGGTCCGTACAAGGTCATTGAGGTCCTTAACCCTGTCTCCTTCCGACTGGAGTTACCCCCGTCTTTTCGAATACACGACGTGTTTCATGCCTCCCTCCTGAAACGCTGATCCCCGTCCTCGAGGAAACCTCCGGTCCCTGTTCTCACCCTTGAAGGGGTAGAATTCGAGGTGGCCAAGATTGTGGACAGCAGGATGTTCCAAGGCTCCCTCCAGTACCTGGTCCATTGGAGAGGATACGGGCCTGAGGAGAGGACTTGGGTACCCGCCCGGGATGTTCACGCTGGGGTATTGCTCAGAAGGTTCCATCTTCGGTTCCCCAATAAGCCAGGTCCACCTAGAAAGGGTCCAGTGGCCCCTCATAAAAGGGGGGTACTGTAAAGTATCTGCCAGACACAGCTTCTGTGTCGACGCCCGTGGTTAATCAGTCTGCACCTGCTCCTAGATCTGATAGAGTGACTCGATCTGCTACCAATCAGGCTGGTAGGCTCAGGAGTGGGAGAACCTATCACAGCCTGGCCAGACGGTTCTAGCTCCCGCCCTCGGTCTATTTATACCTTCATTTCCTGCTTGTCTTTGCCTGTGATTCTTTCCTGTTTCCTGTCTCTGCTGCTCCTGCTATTATTATTGACCTTGCTTCATTTTGACCCTGGCTTTACTGACTACGCTCCTGCTCTGCGTTTGGTACCTCGTACACTCCTGGTTTGACTCGGCTCGTTCACTACTCCTGTTGCTCACGGTGTTGCCGTGGGCAACTGCCCCATTTCCCTTAGCTTCTGTGTACCCTTGTCTGTTTGTCTGTCGTACACATATTGAGCGTAGGGACCATCACCCAGTTGTACAACATCGCCTAGGACGGGTCGTGCAAGTAGGCAGGGACTGAGTGGCGGGTAGATTAGGGCTCACCTGTCTGTCTCCCTACCCTGTCATTACAGGCACATAGTGCTGTTTCCCACACATTAGTGAAAATAAACATTTAGTGGCCAACCCTAAAACGCCAAGCCAACATAATGGCGGCCACAAATCTCAAAAGTTTCGGATTTTGCCAAGTTCAGACAGAATTCGATTGGTGTAGAATGGATTCGCTCATCTCTACCCATTACATTATTTTCCATAGGAGGGCATTGAGGTTGCTATTTTCCAGCAAATTTACTGTAGCTCGCATTTAGCCAAATGTTGCTGTGTAGTAACTCAGAGAATAAACAAGACTATAAGTTAAATATTGTGCATTTATCATATACTGAATGATTACAAACAGAAGCATTTATTCACAACAATCGTTCTTCAGACATTACTAGTGGACTTTCTTTTGTTTACTTAATTTTCACCAAATTAAGGGCAAAACACTAAAATGAGACCAATGCATCTAATTTTGTGGCTACATAAAAAATTAATATTCGGACACAGCGTTTTACTTGTTGGGTGCGTAGACCTACATATTCGGCTTTATCAGTCTACAAATGTTAGGAAACAATTCAAATGGCTCTAATCAACATTTCATTTGACCACACTATTTTGTTTTGTTTCGTAATTTTATTATATTTTATATCAGAAAAAAAATGCTTACTGATTTACGAAGTTTTGCTATAATTGTTTGTAATTGTCACAATGGTGCCCTCTAGTGGCAGTTTTTTTTTGGGGAACCTGTCAACAGCATTTCACCTATTAAACCAGCAATACCTGCTGGTAGTGGGTGAAAAATAATGTCTATATAACCTATAATTGTCTTCTTAGTCGGCTCTGTAGCTTTAGTATTCAGTTTTTTAGTTTTCCCACACCGTATGCTAATGAGCATAAAAGAGTCATATCTTCGTTTGAAAAGAGTTATATCTTCATTCCTCAAGTCTTTCCGAGTTTACTTTTGATTGACAGCTCCTCGCCACACAAAATCCCGCTCTTGTGCATTGATGTCCTCTTCTGGTGTGTGCGCACAAAGGGACACCGGATTATAATGATAAAATGCGCAAAATGTTTGCAGACCGTTATTTACAGTCGGAAGAGGAGTTTAGGAGAGGTGATAAAGGCAATGAATTTTTAATAGCAGCGGCCAGTGAGGGATAAATCAAGTTCGATAGGTGAAATGCTGGTGACGGGTTCCCTTTAAATGCAAAAATTAAAACTAATTCATATAATTGATTCAAGATTAGGCTTTGATCAGACCTTATGCTTTTCATTACGTTCGACATATATGATGGGGAAATCTTCTGACTACTGTATAGGCCAAACATATGCGCCAACGCATACAACTGTATTTCGTATAGTTTAATAGGTTGCCTATAGATTACCTTTGTATTGACATGTGTAAGTTGAATATACTTATCAATTCAGTGATAAAAAAAAGGTATGCATACCATCAAAATGTATGACAAAAGTACGCTCTTGTATAAAGAAAAAAAAATGGTGTTATTTGCTTCACTTTTCAGCTTCAGGTGGAGTTGCAAACTGCTGCATCCACCTTTATTGTCGAGTCAGAACCAGGGTTCAGTCCAACCAAAGATTTTCATAGCAACCATCAGAATTCTGAATAAAGCACTGGACTATAATACAGGCTGTAACTTGTCAGTAGTGCATCTAATTTGAAACTAAAACATGGGTTAGAGTTCATCTATGCTAAAATACACTATATGCATCTATTTCTTCTCCATAGACATGGTACATATGACTGTTTCTTCCTAATTGAAGTGACCATAACGGAGTCAGGAGGCGTTCTAAGGTCCTGTTTACACAGAGTTTTTTTGCAGGCAGAAAAAATCTGCCTCAGAATTCTTTCCTTTTGAACTGCCTGCACGTATTTTTAGGTGTGTTTTTTTTTTGCAGCGTTTTTCGCCTGCTGCCATTGAAGCTAATGCAAGGACCACGGCAAAAAACGCAGCAAAATGCGCTCAGAAACTAGCACTGCAGGTTTTTTCTACTTCACATTAATTCAATAGGAAATCAGAGGCTGAGACTGTGGCAAGAACGGACATGCCACTTTTCTTTCCTGCGAGTGGCCAAAATCAGCTTCAAAATCAGAGCCAAAAAACTGTGAACTGACCATAAATATTGCTTTGTTTTGCTATTCATGGCTCTTTAGAGGTAAATGCATGGCTCTTAAGTATCCCAGATATAGCAGAACATTCTTGGATTTGAGAACATACTATTCCATCAAGCCCAAATGGTCCTTAGGCGCTCTGAAAAACGATGGTGAAGCTAGTATTGTCAGGGAGACATTGGTTTATCACTGTAAGGCCTCATGCACACGGCCGTGCCCGGGCCTCATTTTTGGGCCATTTTCCCATACAAAGTATGGGAGCACGGCCCGTAAAATACAAAAAGTAGGACAAGCTCCATAATTCACAGCACAGTTCTACGGCATAAACACCATTCCCTAGCGATATGGAAAGGTGTCCGCGGCCAATAGAACTGAATGGGTCTGTAATTGCGGACCGTATTGCGGTCCGCGATTCCGGAAATTTTTTACGGTCGTGTGCATGGGGCCTACGTTTTTGCACTATTTATCTGGTACAATGTGAGAACACGATTTATCTAAGCACTTTATCACACTATCGATTTATGCAAGTTATGGTACCCTATGCAATGTGAGGTGCAATGTGTAATTTAGCAATGTATGGCACTGTCTGGGCATTGTGTGCACCATTTGTTTGGTCAATGTACAAAACTTTGGCACTTTGTGGACACTGTATGCAGTAAATGGTCACTATTTATCTGGGATAAGTATGGCAAACATGTTGTGGGTATGGCTAAGGAGCCTTCTCAAAAATTTGCTGTGATTGGCACCCTGACATTTTTCTCAATGCCTATGCAAATTATAATCGCAGAGACCCTAGTCTGAGAATAATGAGTAAACATGTAAGGGTATGTTCACACGTCCTATTTACGGACGTAATTCGGGCGTTTTTGCCCTGAATTACGTCTGAAAATAGCGCCTCAATAGCGCTGACAAACATCTGCCCATTGAAAGCAATGGGCAGACGTTTGTCTGTTCACACGAGGCGTATATTTACGCGCCGCTGTCAAATGACGGCGTGTAAATAGACGCCCGCGTCAAAGAAGTGACCTGTCACTTCTTTGGCCGTAATTGGAGCCGTTATTCATTGACTCCAATGAATAGCAGCGCTAATTACGGCCGTAATTGACGCGGCGTTCAAGCACCTGCACATGCCGGTACGGCTGAAATTACGGGGATGTTTTCAGGCTGAAACATCCCCGTAATTTCAGCCGTAACGGACGCCCTCGTGTGAACATACCCTAACAGCTTTATACACCTGCACATTTTGTAAGGAAGAGATATATAGCATTGTACATACAAGTTGGTCCTATGTCTATACTATATTTATCAGGAAAAGGACATAATCTACCTAAACACTGACTGTAATAGACCCCCAAACATTACGTTAAAGCATCTCATATAGACGACTACCTATGCCAGGTAGCTTTATGGAGCTTATTGAATGAAATACTATTTCAGTACTACCAGAGCTTGTCCCTCATTTTTTCTTGGAGGACTGAACCGCACATATGGCTAGTAATGCAGCAATATCGGAGCAGGTGAAGTATCACTACATAATAATGTAACACTACATAGTGAGAAGATTTGCTATCAGTGAAATGTTATATTTACTGGTATTTACAGATGATTTTCTATTTTAGGGGAAAACGCTCTTATGTTTTAGATTACAGATATCTTGTCTGTTGTTGATTGGGTCTATCATCGCTTCAGCATGAAATGTTATCTAGTAATATTTCCTTAGCATAACAGAAAAAACGGATGATGATCACATGTAGTTTGGTGGAAAAAAGATATAAGGAAGGAAAGGAAATTAGAAAAAGCCAGTAGACAATATGAAGCTGTTCCTACTTTTGTGTTACATTGTGGTCAGCCTCAGCGTTCCACGCGGCCGTCGATTTGATAAGTACGGTTCTCTTCTATACATGTCGAAGCTTTTCATTGAATGGCTGATCTGCGGACCTCTCAGAGGTTACAATACTACATATTTCATGTTTCTGATTGTAATGTACATTTATTTTTTTGCAGTGAGAAACTATTCAAAGTTACACCTAAACGTGACCATGAGGTGCAATTCATTAAATACTTGGACGCTACAATGAAGGTAAGTTGTTTGATGGCACTGTAATGATTCGGTGATAGAATTTATTATTAAGGGTATGTTCACAAGACAGCGTCCGTAACGGCTGAAATTACAGGGATGTTTCCGCCTGAAAACATCCCCGTAATTTCAGCCGTAACGGCATGTGCAGGCGCTTGAATGCCGCGTCCATTACGGACGTAATTGGCGCTGCGATTCATTGGAGTCAATGAATAACAGCTCCAATTACGCCCCAAGAAGTGACAGGTCACTTCTTTGACGCGGGCGTCTATTTACGCGCCGTCATTTGACAGCGGCGCGTAAATATACGCCTCGTGTGAACAGACAAACGTCAGCCCATTGCTTTCAATGGGAAGATGTTTGTCAGCGCTATCGAGGCGCTTTTTTCGGATGTAATTCGGGGCAAAAACGCCCGAATTACGTCCGTAATTAGTGTGTGTGCACATACCCTAAGAACAACAGTAAAGAATATGCCAATATGATATGATGTGGTGGTCAAAAGTTAGATGGACATATCATTATAATATAGATTATTACAGGACAGGTTTCATTTGCGGCACGGTGTGACATATGTCCTGCTTTTTATTTTTATTTTACTAAAATAAGATTAGGTCCAAGGGAAAAATAGTACAAGCCTTTTATTTATAAAGCCCTCCCTCCTCTTCTAGATTCCCCCAAAGGAAAAAGTTGGAGGAGTTTGACAATTTCAAACTATTTTTATAACAGCAGCACATGAGACTTCATGTAAAACAGCAGTAACACATTGTTTTTAATGTGAAAATTGGATTTGAATTATTTTTTATTTGCTCATGAGTTTGGAATTAAGGTGTTCCTCTGGCGTTTTTTTTTTTATTTAGAAATCCTGCAATTATTGTACACACAGCTAGTAGCAAAAATCTCAGCAGCCCACTGGCGTGGCTACAGGGTACGATCTGGGTGCAACTTTCTACAGCTCCTCTTGATCTGGTGTCAGGGCATTGGGCACAATGTTCCATTCCTCCAGCACTAAACCAGTGCCCTCACACAGTTAATTGTAAAAATGTTGTCATGCACACGCTGAGTAAAAAAAACACTGCAAAAAGGTTTATTTTTCTTTTCTTTTCATCCGCAGAATGTGAATTTATTTATCAATCGGGAGGTAAAACCTGCAACAAATAGCAGATGTTGCGATTTTTGGGGCGGAAAAGTTGCGATTCCGCCACAAAGATTGCAATTTAGAAAAAAAACAACTCATACTTATCCAGATCTCTTTGCTCATGTGTCCAGCCCAGTCTCCAGGGATGACGTCTCATCGCAGGCTGCAGCGGTCACATGGGATAAAGCCTCATCCCAGGAAGCCGGGCTGCAGGATATCAGAGCGACAAGTCACCATGGCTACGGTAAGGGCATGACCAGACGTGGCGGAATTGCTCTGGAATTCCGCTGCGGCAGTCCGCTGCGGACAGTCTGCTGCGGAAATCCGCAGCGTACACGTTTCTCCATTGCTTTCCACATCTTTTTAGTTAGGTTCGTTTACACGTTGTGGAAACTCCGCTGCGGACCATAGGCTGCGGTGCGGAATTTGATGTCCTCAGCATACACTGACTATTGGGGACGTGTAGCGGACTTGTTGCAGACTCATTGCGGAATTTCTCCATTGACTTCAATGGAGAGTCAAAATTCTGCAATGAAGTACGCAGATGTTATGTGTGTTGCGGAGCGTATTTGTTTTACGAACATGATATTTCTTCATTCTGGCTGGACCTATGTATTTCTAGGTCTACAGCCAGACTGAGGCACCATGCACACTAACGTAAAAACGCCCGTAATCACGGCCTGTTATTACGGCACGGGCAGGCCCATAGAAGTCAATGGGGCTCCCGTAATTACGGGTGACTACGTGTGTGCACCCGTAATTACGGAAGCGTTGCTAGGCGACGTCAGGAGATAGTCATTGTCCAGGGTGCTGAAAGAGTTAAACGATCGGCAGTAACTGTTTCAGCACCCTGGACAGTGACTTCCGATCACAATATAGATCAACCTGTAAAAAAAATAGAAGTTCCTACTCCCTGCTTCTTCCTCCAGTCCGGCCTCCGGGATGACGTTTCAGTCCAAGTGACGGCTGCAGCCAATCACAGGCCAATTACAGGCTGCAGCGGTCACATGGACTGCCGCATCATCCAGGGTGGTCGGGCTGGATGTTGAAAGACAACGGCCGGGAAAGTATGAATTTCTTTTACTTTTACTAGGGAAAGGGCTGTCCCTTCTCTCTATCCTGCACTGATAGAGAGAAGGGAAGCACTCTTCACCTGAATACGCAACGGCTAGTCCACATCAATTTAATGCCCATTTTAGGCAGAGCCGCAACAGAATCTGCAACGCAGATTATGTGCGGCATTGATGTGGACAGTGGCGGAAGAAATACGCCACGTCTGGTTATGCCCTAAGTATGAGCTTTTTTAAAATTTGACCTGCTATTTTCTGCAGCAGACATTCCAGCTGAAAAAACTGCACCACAACTGCAGTTTTTCATCCGGAATTCCCTGCGGCGGCCAGGGCAGATACGCTGTGTACTTTTACGCAGCGTATCCGCCGTGTGTGAACATAGCCTTATACTGTTATTAAAAATGTATTTCCCACTTATGCCCTTTCGGCACTGTTAACACAACACGTCCATTATGGCAGCCTGTGATTGGACTGTTTACAGCAGCATGTAGATGGCCACATGGATTTTAGACTCACTATCATTTACTCTCCTCTTTTCTCAGTATCTTTTTACTTTTTATCCTCCTGTTATGGTATGCATATTTTATTATGGGACAACCCCTTTAACCCCTTATGGAACTAGTGCCAAATACCATAAATGTACGAAATGGGGATGGTGCGGGCTCCCTGACATCCTGCTACAACGTCCATTATTAGAGATAAGGGCGGATTTACAGGAACGTGTAATACGTCTGTGCAACGCGCGTGCTTTTCACACGCGTCACACGGACCTATGCTAGTCTATGGGGCAGTGCAGAGTGACAGTAATTTTTGCGCAGCGTGAGTCCGCTGCGTAAAAAACTCACGACAGGTCCTATATTTCAGCGTTTTTCGCGCATGACGCACCCATTGAAGTCAATGGGTGTGTGAAAATCACGCATGCCACACGGAGGCACCTCCGTGGGACGTGCGTGATTCGCACAATAGCAGGCAAACTATGATTGCAAACATATAGAGTGTCATAATGATGGCGGCTGCGCGAAAAGCACGCAGCCGCGCACCATATGATCATGACAGACGGAGCTGTCAAGTACCTTTTGCCTGCGCAAAACGCAGCGTTTTTTGCGCGCGTAAAAACGCACACGCTCGTGTAAATCCTCCCTAACTCCGATGCCAGCTATTTAACTCCTCAGATGCTTTGGTCAATAGCGATCGTGGCATCTGTGCGGTTAGACAGATGATGGGGGATCTTTCTTTCACCACATCAGTGCCCTTGCCACGCGATCATGGGGTGACGATAAGTTTCCATGGCATATGGGGGCCTAATAAAGGCTCCCAGGTCAACCATCTGTGATCAAATGTAGCCAAGTTTAACTTGACTTGGATCATTTTCTGCAGTGTAATATCACACAACAAAAGCCATTGAAAAGTCATTGAAAACGTCAAATTACATTTTCTTGACACTGTATAGTTAATGCGTTAAAAGTCAAGATAAAGATAGCTATCGCTGTATGTCCACCAGGTCCTACTAGAGGCAGGGCCAAATATTATGCCTGTCAGTTTTAATTTGTATTGTGTATTATTAAGGTGATTAAGCAATCGCATGGTCATTTCCCCAAGTAGGACTAAAAATAAAAATGCTAAAAGGCTATTATGTATAAAAAAACATAAAAAAGATAAACAATAAGTTGTATCTATCCCAAATCACACATAAACAACAACCCTGAGGAAGCTCTTTCGATGGAAAAATAGAAAGTTATGCCTATCAGAGTGTGGCAACAAAAAAAGAAAATGATTAAAAATAAAAAAAATTATTGTACCAAAGTAGCAAAATTGCTAATATTTTTCTATTTCCCTCCAAAAAAATGAATAAAAGTTTTTCAAAACATTATATGAACTCCAAAGTGGTGCTATTAAAAATAACAAAAATTAAAAACTTGTCCTAAAAAAAACAAGCTCTAATAAAACTACATCGACGGAGAATGTAAAAAGTTATTAACAAGCAAAAAAAAAAATGCTGTGTCCTCAAGGCCCAAAAGGACCAAATTTTAGAAGTCTATACAGTTGCATCTAAAGATTCCTAGATACTTCTTATATAATTTGGGGAACTGTAGACTTCATAATTGATAATTTCATCACTTATAATTGCGAGAAGATCCATATATTTCTAACATTGTTTTCTTTTACAGCTTGACTTCTGGAAACCCAAATATGGTCATAATGTGACCCCCAGAACCAAAGTGTATTTTCATGCTGATGCACAACAATCTAAAGTGATTGCGGAGCTCCTAGAGCAGGAAAAAATCAAGTACAAGTAGGTAACTTATTATATGTAAATGTAACTAAATCCTCTCTGTGCTCATCTCTATGTTGTTCCCTTGTGTTTCATTACAAAACCAAATATGTGGAGAACAGATTATCCCTTGATATAACGTTTTAATAATATTTTGCTTATTATTTATAACAAATTAAATTTGCTTTAGCCAGCTTAGTGCTGACAGTGTATTTTCACATTTGAACAGCATGTAGGGCTACACCTAGACTGTTTGTGTCATGTCCGTGGCTGCGGGCTGTCAGCTCAAATCTCCCCCTGACAGCCGCAGCCCCGAGTCGACAAGCGCTGGCCCCAGCCTGCTCCTCAGGAGACGCCAGCGTTCGCTTCCACTCACCTCAACCGGAGCCCGTAGGGTGCGCTTGCTTGCTCGTGTCCGCTCTTAAAGGGGCAGCGCGCGCAGCGGACTTTGATGAACATCAGGCCGTGAGTACCCTGGACTATAAGAGGGGTCCAGCCCCCTGCTTTTATGCCTGAGCGTTGTTGTTTCCTAAGTTTGTCTATGTGATGGCCTCCTAGGGTGTTCCTGTTCCTGTTCCCTCCATTCTGTACTATCCTGGTCGAGTACTGTGCTGAGCCAAAGTCGTGCCGTCCTGTATACCACGCCTGTCCTGCTTCACCACGCCTGACGTCTGCCTGCTGCCTAGTTCCAGCCGAGCCTGCTTTGCTACTGTCCGAGCTGCCACAGGTAGCCTATACGAACTGTAGACATTGACCTGCGCCCTGTTGGCTAGCTGCCATACCGTCAAGGCGATACGGCCCAGTGGGTCCACAGACCCTTCGTGACAGTACGCTCAGGCCATGGACCCCGCTGGTCGATTCAAGACCATGACGACGTCTCAAGAGATGCGGGCGGATATGCTAGACCTCCGGTCTCGACAGGACCAACTCCTCCAGGCGTTGAACATTCTTGCACGTTGGCAGGAGGCACAAGCTGCCATTCCTCCTACTACACCTCCTGGCAGTGTTGATCCTCAGACTACACCACTTGGCAGTGTTGACCCGAGTGTTTCTTTGCCACTTCCTGACCGCTATGATGTAGATGCAAGTACCTGTCGGGGATTTCTGAATCAGTGCCAGACCCACTTCAGCCTGTATAGTAGGACATTTTCGTCTGATGGCGCAAGGGTCACTTTCATCATCTCTCTCCTCACTGGCAAGGCTCTTGCATGGGCGAACCCTATCTGGGAGAGACAAGGACAGAGACCCGTGACTTCCAAGCCTTCCTCCGGACTTTTCGTATGGTGTTTGAGGAGCCTGGTCGGGTCTCATCTGCAGCGGCCTCTTTGATTAACCTACGCCAAGGAGACACCTCCGTTAGTGAGTACGCCAACCACTTCCGCACCCTGGCGGGAGAGCTGTTATGGAACAATGAGGCCCTGGTGGCTGCATTCTGGCATGGACTGGCTCCTAAAATTAAGGACGAACTTGCCGCTTGAGATCTGCCATCTACCCTGGATGAACTCATCCTTCTGTCCTTCCGGATTGATATACGGATCCGAGAACTCCTCCAAGAGGTTCGTCGGGTGCACCGGACTTTGATGAACATCAGGCCATGAGTACCCTGGACTATAAGAGGGGTCCAGCCCCCTGCTTTGATGCCTGAGCGTTGTTTCCTAAGTTTGTCTATGTGATGGCCTCCTAGGGTGTTCCTGTTCCCTGCATTCCGTACTATCCTGGTCGAGTACTGTGCTGAGCCAAAGTCGTGCCGTGCTGTACACTACGCCTGACCTGTTTCACCACGCCTGACGTCTGCCTGCTGCCTAGTTCTAGCCGAGCCTGCTTTGTTACTGTCCGAGCTGCCACAGGCACCCTATACGAACTATAGACATTGACCTGTGCCCTGTTGGCCAGCAGCCATACCGTCAAGGCGGTACGGCCCAGTGGGTCCACAGACCCTTCGTGACAGTTTGTCGGAAGAGATTTCCAAGTAGATGTTACTCTATGGAGCAAAAAAGTAGCTACTTCTTTTTAAAACCACATGCCTAATATTATGTAGGTCCCCCTCGTGCCGCCAAAATAGCCCTGACCCGTCGAGGCATGGACTCCACAAGTGCTGTGAAGGTGCCCTGTGGTATCAAGAAGTAAGCAGCATGTACTTTAAGTCCTATAAGTTGCAAACTGAGGCCTCCATGGTTCAGACTGGTTTGGATTTAGATCTAGGGAATTTGGAGGCCAAGTCAACACCTTTCACTCTTTGTCATTTCCTCAAACCATTCCTGAACAATTTTTGCAGTGTGGCAGATTCTATTATCCTGCTGAAAGAGGCCACTACCATTAGGGAATACCGTTGTCATGAAGGGGTGTACTTGATCTGCAACAGTGTTTAGGTAGGAGTACATGTCAAAGTAACATCCACATAAATACTAGCACCCAAGCTGCCTTTGCCAACTTGCCTTGTTAACATAGTGCATTCTGGTGCCCTCTCTTCTCCAGGTCAGCGGCACATGCACACTTGGTCATCCATATGATGTAAAAGAAAATGTATTTAATCAAATCAGGCCACCTTCTTCTATTGCACCATGGTCCAGTTCTAATGCTTACGTGCCCATTATAGGCGCTTTTAGTGGTGGACAGGGATATACATGGGAACTCTGACCACTTTTGTTGGGTACTAATTACTGCATACCGGGAAGACACAACAAGACCTTCCATTTGTAGATGCTCTGACCCAGTCTAGCCATCCCAATTTAGCCAATGTGACAGTCAGATTCTTGCGTTTGCCCATCTTTCCTGCTTCCAACACATTCACCTGCAATATAATATTCCCCACCCCTTGACAGGTGCAATTGTAATAAGATAATCATGTTATTTACTTCACCTGTCATTGATTTTAATGTTTTTTCTAAATTGTAATGTTTTTATGTTTTTCTTTATTTTAATGTTTTTTCTATATTTTAAACGGACATTGCAAATCCCTTAGGGGATTTAAAGAGGCTCTGTCACCAGATTTTGCAACCCCTATTTGCTATTGCAGCAGATAGGCGCTGCAATGTAGATTACAGTAACGTTTTTATTTTTAAAAAACGAGCATTTTTGGCCAAGTTATGACCATTTTCGTATTTATGCAAATGAGGCTTGCAAAAGTACAACTGGGCGTGTTGAAAAGTAAAAGTACAACTGGGCGTGTATTATGTGCGTACATCGGGGCGTGTTTACTACTTTTACTAGCTGGGCTTTCTGATGAGAAGTATCATCCACTTCTCTTCAGAACGCCCAGCTTCTGGCAGTGCAGATCTGTGACGTCACTCACAGGTCCTGCATCGTGTCGGCACCAGAGACTACAGATGATTCTGCAGCAGCATCAGCATTTGCAGGTAAGTAGCTACATGGACTTACCCGCAAACGCCGATGCTGCTGCAGAATGATCTGTAGCCTCTGGTGCCGACACGATGCAGGACCTGTGAGTGACGTCACAGATCTGCACTGCCAGAAGCTGGGCGTTCTGAAGAGAAGTGGATGATACTTCTCATCAGAAAGCCCAGCTAGTAAAAGTAGTAAACACGCCCCGATGTACGCACATAATACACGCCCAGTTGTACTTTTACTTTTCAACACGCCCAGTTGTACTTTTGCAAGCCTCATTTGCATAAATACGAAAATGGTCATAACTTGGCCAAAAATGCTCGTTTTTTAAAAATAAAAACGTTACTGTAATCTACATTGCAGCGCCTATCTGCTGCAATAGCAGATAGGGGTTGCAAAATCTGGTGACAGAGCCTCTTTAAACAAGCGATCCTTTGATTGATGGTACAATAATCTGATACCTATGTATTGCAGTGTATTGTAATTTCTACCATCTCAATATGCCTCCAGGCTGCCATGACAACCATCAGGGTGACGGAGGGGACTCTCTTCTCTCTCTCTCTCATGGCTTAGATGCCACGTTTGCTATTGACCGCAGCATCTAAGTGGTTAAAGGGGTTTTCCCATCAGAGATATTTATGACATATCCACAGGATATGTCAGAAATGTCAGATAGATACGGGTCCTACCTCTGAAACCCGCACCTATCTCTAGAACGAGGCCCCCTAAACACTGTTCTACCTCTCTGTGTTGTGGCTGAATTGTGTGATTTCTGACCATGAAGAAGGAAACAGCATAGCTCACAGAGCTATGCTGTTTCCGTAAGTCCCATAGAACTGAATGGTAGTTTACAGAAACACTCAAAGCATAACCACTTACTAATACAGGACTATGTTAAAAAACTCCACTTCCCAGCATGATGCAGACAGACCACAATTGCTATATAGCGGGAGATTGCACAGGTGCAGATACTGATAAAGCAACCACTCGCACGCTTCATATTTATGGGGTGGGTGGCTGCTTAGTATAGACATGCACACAGATAATGCTTATATAAGTGTGCCAGTCGCACGGTTGTGTTTAATGTGCCATGCTGGCTTACAGCCTATTAGTTACGCCAATCGTATTCCATCAGGTGGGCTGCCCAGCACATATCAGGCCCACCATACCAAGCACTGACACACTATTGTCCCCCAGCATTAATAAGGCCTGGCTGCATCCTGAAAACATGTCCATGATAAACATGAGGTATTAGTTGATATATATAAAATACGCAAGCTTGCAACCCACATCAAGGGTCCTCACTTTCTTGCGAGTCCCTATACTAAACCACTTCACTCCCCACATAAAAAATCATCACAACAAAAAAGGGACATAAATTGAAAAAACACTCAAAGCAAGGCCACTTATTAAAACAGGAGCAGGTTGAAACACCACTTCCCAGCAGGATGCAGACAGACCACAATTGCTATATAGAGGAAGATTGCACAGGTGCAAATACTGATAAAACAACCACTCATATTTATGGGGTGGGTGGCTGCTTAGTATAGACAGGCACACAGAATTCACTACTATGGGAGTTACGGAAACAGCGTAGCTCAGTGAGCTACGATGTTTCCATAATTCATGGTCGGAAATCACACGCTGATTTTAATTCAGGAATGACCTCATAAGTGTTCCTGCTCTTGCTTGTGCTCTCAGTTGGCCACTGGGGGCGCATGGCAAGGTGAGCTCATTCCATCTGTTCACATGTTGTGGTGCTGTATGGTGGTGTCTGTTGCTGTAGTGCTGCACTTGTGGGGGGACGTGGCCCAGAGCCAAGGAGGCTTGACACAGTCTGAAGGCATGGGTGCTTTTGGGCCCCTGGGTTGCTCCCTCTGCAGGAGCGGTGCTGCGGTGGTGGTAGCTGCCATGCGGTGCTGCAACCGCTAGAGTAGGGACCCACGTTAGAGAGGTCGCCGTGAAGTGGCAAGTGGGCTTATACAGTTTGATCAAAATGTTTACAAAGAACCTCATGTTCATGTTTCTAAATTATGCCTAGCGGCTCAGATCAACGTATATACTGTGGATTGTGCGGTCCATGTCTAGTTTCTCACAATGCAGAAATCACACGCTTCACCCACAACACAGAGCAGTAGAACAGGGTTTAGCGGCCCCATTCTAGAGATAGGTGTGGGTCCCAGAGGTGAAACCCGCATATATCTGACAATTATGACATATCCTGTGTTTATGTCATAAATGTCTCTGATGGGAAAACCCCTTTAAATGGGTGGGTTAGAGTTATCTCTCATCCTGACTGTTACAGTGAATTTTCAGCTGAAATATACAGTTGACACCCTCCTAGTATGGTGCAGGCTCAGTCCAAGAGTCTGACCAATACTAACCCATGACGTACAGTTACGTAAAAATTTCAGGAAGGGGTTTGTTAACCCCTTGGAAAAGCAGCCAATTTTCCTTTTTTCATTTAAATTTTTTTCTCCAATTTTCCTAAAGCCATGACTTTTTTCTTTCTCTATCGACATAGTCGGATGAGGGCTTGTTTTTTGCGTGACTTGTTCTAATTTTTTAATGGAATCACTCTTTCTATAATATAATGTACTGGGAAATGGAAAAAAAATATTTGTGGTGTGAAATGGGCAAAAAAAAATTGAGATTCCGCCATTGTATTTTGGGTTTGGTTTTTACAGCATTGACCTTCAGTAAAAACGACATGTTAACTTTATTCTAATTGGCAATACAATTATGATGAAACCAAATATATATAGCTTTTATTTTTCCACCGATTGAGCGGTTTGAGGGCTTATTTTTATGCGGGGAGAGCTATTTTTTGGAATCACTTTTTTTTTCCATTCCACCCCACAAAGAATTTGTTTTTAGTTTCTTAGCACATTATAGGGCCCATTAAATGGTAACAATGTAAACTACAACTAGTTCTGCAAAAATCAAGCCCTCATACAACTATGTAGACGGAAAAATAAAAAAGTTATGGCTCTTGGAATGCGACGATGGAGAAACGAAAATGTAGAAACAAAAATTGTCTGTCTTCAACGAGTGAAATACTACTGCTATTCCTGGACCTTCATCTCTAGCTTCTATCTCACCAGCTTCTACTACATATAAAACCTTCTTATATGAAACCTGGGCAAGGCATCATGGAATATAAAGTTACCAGAACTACTGGCGACAGACAGTAACTTCTAGAATTAAGATGGCAGACAGAAGGTGGACTTTTCCATTCTGAATAACAAATTAGAAGTGCCATGGGTGAAAATAGAAGAACACAATTATATGTGTGGGTTAGATTACGGGTTTTGGGAATGATTTGTAATATCTGCTGTAGTTTCTCTTTAAAAGCTCTATTCACATTGGCATTAGGAGTCTCCATCGGAGGTTCCGTCACTTTTGACAGCAAGAATAATGCTGCATGCAATGATAAAACCCAGACAGATCCAATTATAAGTAAAGTAGGTCTATATGTCGCATTTGGATACACTTTATGACGAATCCAGCATAGTGTGATCAGAGCCTTCGATATTTCATTGTAAATTATATATATATATATATATATTGTCACGTAGGGTTCGTGGACCCACTGGGCCGTACCGCCTTGGCGGTATGGCAGCTAGCCAACAGGGCGCAGGTTAAAGTCTATAGTTCGTATAGGGTACCTGTGGAAGCTTGGACAGTAGCAAGGCAGGCTCGGCTGGGACTAGGCAGCAAGCAGACGTCAGTCGTGGTAAAGCAGGACAGGCGCAGTATACAGCACAGCATGACTCTGGCTCAGCATGGCACACGACCAGGATAGCACGGGATACAGGAACAGGAACACACTAGGAGACCATCGCATAGACAAACTTAGGGTACGACAACAACGCTCAGGCATAGAAGCAAGGGGCTGAACCCCTCTTATAGTCCAGGGCACTCATTGGCAGATACTAAATTAAAGTCCGGTGCATGTGCTGCCCCTTTAAGAGCGGGCACGAGCATGCGCGCGCACCCTACGGGATACGGCTGAGGTGAGTGGAAGTGAGCGCTGGCGTTTCCTGAAGAGGAGACTGGGGCCAGCGCTCACTGACCCATGGCTGCCGCCGTCAGGGGGAGAGTGAACCTGACGGCCCGAAGCCATGAACATGACATATATATATTTCACAATGTGTTATTAATATATACACGAGAAAAAGGAGTCAAATACTATTGAACCATAAAAACCAATTGTATAGAAAATTACAAATGTTATTGGACAATACAAAAATACATGGTTAAAATACAGACTACAAACCAAATCACTGCATATCTCCGCAGTAGGAGACAATATGGAGCCACACTAATATTTTATATGTGCATAGAAAAGGGAAAGTTCCCAAAGAAGGTTGTCACCATTTTGCTCTAAAGTAAATATATTATAATAGTACAGCAACGGCTAACAGAGTATATATCTATTCATGTCCAAAACATTTTGTTAGTATCCCCCATATAATGTGTCGTTGTAGAAGATAGTGGAGGATGACATAGGTAGTGACTACAATATAGTCTAATCTATACCCATTTAATAATTTGTTCAGAGGACAGAGTAGTAGACATAGCCTGTCCAAAACATTGTTTAAGTGTACAGATAGCCAGGCAACTGGCATAACAAAGCAACAGTTTAATAGTAAAGCTAAATAGGTTACTAACCCATGTGGCTCCTCGGATGTAACAGCTCCCAGGTATGGAGAAAAACCCCAACGTGTTTCGCGTAGATTGCTTTTTCAAGGGCAATCTACGCGAAACGCGCGTTGGGGTTTTTCTCCATACCTGGGAGCTGTTACATCCGAGGAGCCACATGGGTTAGTAACCTATTTAGCTTTACTATTAAACTGTTGCTTTGTTATGCCAGTTGCCTGGCTATCTGTACACTTAAACAATGTTTTGGACAGGCTATGTCTACTACTCTGTCCTCTGAACAAATTATTAAATGGGTATAGATTAGACTATATTGTAGTCACTACCTATGTCATCCTCCACTATCTTCTACAACGACACATTATATGGGGGATACTAACAAAATGTTTTGGACATGAATAGATATATACTCTGTTAGCCGTTGCTGTACTATTATAATATATTTACTTTAGAGCAAAATGGTGACAACCTTCTTTGGGAACTTTCCCTTTTCTATGCACATATAAAATATTAGTGTGGCTCCATATTGTCTCCTACTGCGGAGATATGCAGTGATTTGGTTTGTAGTCTGTATTTTAACCATGTATTTTTGTATTGTCCAATAAAATTTTTCATTTTCTATACAATTGGTTTTTATGGTTCAATAGTATTTGACTCCTTTTTCTCATGTATATATTAAATGGTATTTGGAGTTTCTATTCCGACTTTGGGGAGCTTAGAAATCCGCACTTGCTCGTAGCTTAACCCATATTACGTCATAGTCCCATGAGACATTTGTTTATAACAATGTGTTATTAGTTGTATTTACATTATATTCTGTTATATTTTCCATTAGGATAGTTCATCATGATTTACAAAAAGCAATTGAAAACCAGTTTATCAACGGAAGTGAATACAAGAAGGTCTTTACTCGCTACCATGAATGGAAAGAGGTCAGTAACATCTCCAACCTCCGGTCATTCAAGAGTTATTCACAGAACATACATTTATACATGTTATCTCGCTTGTTTCTTTAGATTGCTGTGTGGGTCTATTCTGTCTCCCTAACTTACCCACACCTGGCTTCTGTAGTACAGATTGGAGAGACATATGAAGAGCGTCCTATGTTTGTTATGAAGGTACATGGGCTCTCAAATTAATTTCTCCATATACTTAAACACCTTTCCTGACATGTCTGTGTTAGCAAATATTTGCATCCAATATAAAATAACATTTCTAAAGCAACCCTTATTAGAACTCTGTGTTAAACGCTTGCTCTGTTATCCCTCCTGGAATTGTATAAATAAAGTGGCCCTACCCACTTTGACACTGTCCAATGAATGTTGACAATGCCAGAGTGTGTGTATGGGCACACCCTATTTACTGGGGGGATCGTAAAGCCCAGTTGTCAATCTATTTAAACATTTCTAGAAGGAATAACAGAGAAATAGAATAAAGCAAACTTTATAAGAATACAAGTATTTACTAAAAATAGAGATGTCAGTAGAGCTCTTTAAGAATCTAAATATTACTTCTGATAGATTGAATTGTTCTCATCCACTGTAATAAATCAGATCATTGGTTTACATTTTTTTCCACCAAATATGTAAAACGGCAGAAGTTAATCAGCAGTAGTCAAACCTTGGTAAGTAGGCATATTTTACTTAAAGAGATATTTTCTATAGTTTGGTGTGGCGGTCATTTTTGCCAGGAAGGGCAACCATATTGGCTATGACTTTTGCAGTAGCTTGTCAGAAACTTATGGTTCACTGTCACTTTGTTATTCAAACAACATACTAAAGAAAAAAGAGTTGATCTCCAGTTTCTGTGGAGCTAACTAAAAAATGACATAATATTGCCGGACTTCCCATTGTCACTTTAGCAAAAATGTGCACCGCAACAAAAGAGAAAATCCCACATAGTCAGTTCTTCTTTCCATGACCACAGATTTTAGAACATAGTTGGGCACATTAGATTATTAGTCAATCCCTCAAAAATCTGCAGATTCATCTGACATTTACGGGTGTAGCAATCTTTATCTTGACTCTGATAACTTGCTGCAGCGTGATATCACACAACAAAAGCCATTGAAAAGCCATTTAAAAAGTCAAGTTAAAGTTGCTTGACACTGTATTTAATACATTTAAAGTAAAGATATATATATGGCTACATCTGTATCTATTCTGTATAGCTGTAGAGCTTGGGGATTAAAAAGTGTCCTATTGTACACATTTGATATAATGCACATCAACTGGTTACAATGGTGGCCTTGCTCTACTGTGTGTTCAATAGCATGTATAAATACTGCGGCTCCCTTAGGCTTTGTTCACATCTGCGTTGGGACTCTGTTTATGGGTTCCGTTAGAGCTTTCCATAGGTTTCCATTTGCATCACCATTGATTTCAATGGTGACGGATCCGGGGCAAATGGTTTCCTTCTGTCACCGCTGTTTAAGGGTTCTGTTGTTTTGACGGAATGAATAGCGCAGTCGACTACGGTATTGATTCTGTCAAAACAACGGAACCCTTAAACAACGGTGACAAACGGAAACCATTTGTATCAGATCCGTCACCATTGAAATCAATGTTGGTGCCAACGGAAACCTATGTATTCTGCTTGTTTCAGTTTGGATTCCGTTTATAGGTTCCCCTGACGGAAAGCTCAGATGGAACCCATGAATGGAGTCCCAACGCAGATGTGAACGAAGCCTTACTTATTGGAAGAAAACACCCATCAAAGTGACACCCTGCCATCAGTCTATTGAAAGAACAGTGTGATCTAAAAAGGGGTTATCCAAACATGACAACCCCTTTAAAATGTACAATATGGCTGATCTAAAACGACAACTTTTTTACTAATTTTGCAAATTTCATTTATAGTTCGATATAACTTATTTTATCACATTTATAGTCTATATTTTTATATGTTATTCTATTATTGTTTTTTATTCCACCCTTAAAAGATTGGAAATCAAAAATCTGCCAAGAAAGGAGTTTTCCTAGAATGTGGAGTCCATGCTCGCGAATGGATCTCTCCTGCATTCTGTCAGTGGTTTGTAAATGAGGTAATGGGAAAGAATTAATTAACATTTTGAATTAAGGTCTATGAAAACTGACCAATGCCTCTTTGTTCCTCTGTTGTTTTCTTAAGCTTCATTCAAATTGCAAAGCCCTTTAGAAACCACTAGTGCTGATACTTTCATATATATATATATATATATATATATATATATATATATACAGTGTATATATATATACAGTATATATATATATATATGATCTATTGTTAATTAAACTAACATGCTATAACTCTTTTTACATCCCGACCAGGCAATAAGAACATATGGAAAGGACAAAAAAATGACTAAGCTCTTGGACAGTCTGATATTTCATATCTTGCCTGTATTTAATATCGATGGCTATATTTGGACTTGGACAAGTGTGAGTATTAGAAATTTCAACAATTACTATACATTACTTAAAGTATAAGAGATACAAAGTAGGACATAACTGAAGATCAGAAGAGTGAGTTGTAGACATTAGGTGATAGTTAGAAAGTGGAGGATAGAAGATCTTTCCATAAAAATGAATACCTAGATCTCGAGAGCTTAGAGACAGAGGAGGAAAACAGCAGCTAGACAGTTCCAACTGGCTGACAAACTCGGCTGATCTTTAATGCCCCCAAAATCATTCAGCTAAGGGAAGCTTGATGAAGTTCATAGACAGCAAAATGGTTATATTTGGCTAAATTGAGTGGCTGTCTTCTAATTATTCTATTATATATTCAATTATTATTGCCAGTGAGAAATTATTGCTGTCAGCCACACCCCTTAGGCAGGCCAACCAAATACCGGCCTGGTGGCAACTTTAGTTGCATGCTATACTTTTGATCCATCTGAAAAATCTGTAAAAAAAAGACAAAACCAAAAAGAAAATTGTTCCTAATGCCCTTTCAACTTTTCAGTCTTTATAATAATTGTTATGCAGGCCTATTTTGTATATAAAGTGATGCTTATATTTTGTGACATCTACAGGATCGTCTATGGAGAAAGAATCGCGCTCCAACACCTAATGCTAAATGTTTTGGCACAGATCTTAACAGGAATTTTAACATATCATGGAATGGTGAGTGTCGTATATTTCCAAATCAGAAACTAAATCCAGACCTGCATCCAAATTTATTGTATATTATAGAAAAGATCAATTTTCAATGGCAGCCTGATCAATATTGTAGGAAATGTCTGCCGTAATTTATTCTCAACATAAATGTTTCATATTGAACCGATAAGCTTGTAATGAAAGAAGTCCATCTTTCTATACAAGTATTCATACACATGTCTTCTTTGTACAGGTATTCACTTTGATGATGAGCCTTGTAGCGAAGCCTATGCTGGAAGTGCCCCAGAATCTGCACCTGAAACAAAAGCTGTAGCTTCCTATATTCGTGATAACCTGCTGTCTTTAAAGGCTTACATAAGTTTCCACTCATTCTCACAGTTACTCTTATATCCTTATGGTTATACAAAAAAAGAACCACCAAATCACAAGAAACTGGTAGGTCCAAATCTGTGAATTACTTGTGGGCAATGTAGATGATCGTCACATTACAGCACTCTGCATTTAGCTTCTCCGTTCCGTATACCTCATTAAAAAACAATTCTGGAATATCTTTTCTTCGAACTCTGTTGTGGTGTTTCCCTGTTACTCCTCCTGGAAATGTATGAGTAGATTGACAACTAGGCGTTACTGTTCACATAGTCAATGATGCAACTGTCAGCACTGATTGGACAGTGTCAGAATGTGTGACAACAAACCCTTTTAAAATAGAAAATAACAGGAACGTTGCAATGTAGAGTTCAAAGAAAAGATGCCCCAGCATTGTTATTTCATGGGGAATAATAAGTATTTGCTAATACAGACATGTCAGGAAAGCTGACAGGTTCTTTGTAAAAAAAAAAAAAAATGGAAAGTCTACCCTGGTTTTAGGTTTACCTACTGGACTACTCATTTACTATCCAATTAGTATAAAATTTATTTTGAATCACTTAAAGGAGTTGTCCATTTTTTCTTAAAATTATCCCCCAATTGTAAGAAGCTTACAGGGTGTCCAGTTGATCCCAGGGGGATCAACTGTAATCTGTTGGGGAACCTGGCAACAAGTCTTCAATACCCATGCAGTGCCTCGACAAAAAAAATGAAGCATTGCACAGTGCCCATTGAAATCAACGGACAGACGTAGCAGGTGCTGCAGAGCGAGAGCTGCTCTATCTAATGTCTCTCTTCTCTGGTTAATAGACGGGGGGATCCTGAACCATGGACACTTTCTATAACTCAGGACACACAGCTAATGACACAGGCCAAACACTTAGGCCTCATGCCCACTTCAGTTTTTTTCGTCAGGGTGCTATCCATTGTTTTAACTGATAGCACCCTGACACGTTCATTTCAATGGGGCCATGCATACTTCAGTTATTTTCTTCAGGGTGTTATCCATTGTTTTAGCCGATAGCACCCTGACACATTCATTTCAATGGGGCCATGCACACTTTTGTTGTTTTAACGGAACCGTGCGGCCGTTCTGTCAAAAATAGGACAGGTCCTACTCCTGTCCATTTTTGACAGAACAGTCTCTGCCTTTTCATTGATTTCGGAATCCGTGTGCGGTCCTTGTTTCACAGAACCGTCATTAGCGGTCGTACAACGGCCGATGGAAGTGTGCATGCAGCCTATCAGCAGAGGGCCCCTTGCAATGTCGCAATAGATTACATGGCAGAAACACAGATGTGATATCACAGCAGCTTCTTGACTGAAACCCACCTATGTTGTCACAACCGTTTACAGCGTTGTAATTTCACTGCTACTTATCTGACTGAAACATTCTTGATATCACACTTGCTTACCTCACTAAAACTAGCTGTGATGTCACAGCATGTCACCTGACTAAAACCTACTTGTGATGTTCTAACAGCTTACCTCACAGAAAGACAGTTGTGATGTCACAGCATGTTACCTCACAGAAAGACAGTTGTGATGTCACAGCAGCTTACCTGAATAAAACCCACTTGTGATGTCACAGTAGCTTACCTGAACAAAACTATGTGCCAGGAGATGTTCTGCTATACTTCTGAATATATTTTACATGCAAAGAGTTCATGTACAGTACATGTGTACTGTAGGGCGTCATACTGTATAAGGAAGATGCATATGGCTGGAGATGTCAGGTTTTACATGGTTAAGGGGTTAAATTCCCTGCAGCTCTGGTTGATGTAGATCCACCCTGTGTTATTCTCCCAAAGGGATGTACCAAGCGATAGGGGGGGTTTATGTATACATCCTGCTTTTGTTAATTAAGGGTATTCACCCTGCCCACCCTCTTGGTATGCTGATAATGGTTTCTCCCACTGTCTCATAATCAGAGGAAACGAGCTGTTCTTCCTCTTTCCGGTTGCCTTTTTACAGGAGTTGCCCGCCCGCCCCCATTTTGTATTTTCTCTATTGTTAACTTATAGTTTATATTTATAAAAAAAATAAAAAAATAAAAAAACTTATAAATAAAAAAAAATAAAATAAAATAAAAAAAAAAAAAAAAAAATATATATATATATATATATATATATATATATATATATAAAATACATATAGAAATAAAATAACTAGCTAATTACCTTCTAAGCCCAGAGGAAGGGCTATCCTCCAGCCATGGTTTCCCTACAGGTTTCCCCACAAGGGGTTTTTCCTTTCCTGCGTGCTGGAAGGTGACTCTTCGTGAATCGGAGGTTTGCTGCTCACTTGAATGCCATTTGCACTTTATGCTGTTTTTCATATCTTGTTCACGATATATTTAGATTTTATATTATGCAACCAAGTCACAGCTGGTGGTCTGAGATGGTGATGATGGTGGAACTGAAGGTGGACTTGCCCGCTGGGAGTCCGGTGGCAGGCATACCGTTTTGGATCTCCTTGTTTACATTATGAGAGAATGGTTTTGTGGAGATTTTATTAATTTGGAGATACATTTATAAAAGCTGTGACCGACCCCCGTCCATCAAAAAAAGTTAAATAGGTGTTGTGTTTTTTATTGGGGAGCGAAAGGGCAACTTACGTAATGGGCTTATGGTCTCTACAGTCTTAGTAAATGTAACTTATTTGTGTATGTGCACACACTGTATGTAGTAAGTTTGTTGTTGATACGTGTATGAGCTCAGTAAATGTGTGCTTATATGTAGTTAGCGTGCGCATATGTGTAAATAGTAAATTTGTGTAAATATACTTGTATTTAGTGAGTTTATGTACTTACTACATAGGCGTGGGTGGTCGTCATTGATCAGCCAGAGCTGGTTTTTATTCTTAGTTCGGCCCTGCTTGCACCTGAGACTAGCAGCGGTGTGAAGATATTTAGATCCTATCTAGCAAACCGAACACAATATTTCTCTATTTCTTCAACAGGAACAAGTAGCAATGTCTGCAGTGAAAGCGCTTCAAAGTCTATATAACACCAGCTACACGTATGGACCCATCGCCACCACAATTTGTACGTTTATGTTGTCTATAAAACGAAATGTAAAGCAAATGGATATTCACAATAGTATCACAACACAGGGTAAAATTTTGAGAGGAAGCAAGTCTCTGTGGTTTTAACAGGAGGTGGCAAGGATGTTAAAGTTCTTCTAATGGAAACATAAAGGGAGATTTATTAATACTGTCTTAAAGATAAACGGTATAAAACTAGACCAGACAGGCATAAATTGCGCCAAATTTATCACACTGGCGCACACTGTATGATAAATATGTTAGACACTTGTTAGAAATTTGCTAGACATGTTAAATACTTTTCCCTTCCTTATGCCATCTCTTGGCTGGCTTACTTTACACCACTATTTTGCGCCAAAATAAATATGGCACTTTTTATGACTCCTTTTAGCCATTTTAGCTCATTTTCTAGACCCTAAAACAGTATTGTGAGTTGCAGAAGTGTCTAAAACACATAAAAATCTGGCGCACGGCATGTTTGTAGCGCATTTTGAGACAGGATTCTGGTGCATTTTGCTTAGTAAATCGCCCCTGTTAAGCACACATATTATGACAATCTATAAATTTGCAATCAATAAAGGTTGTTATATCTTCTGCCCTCTTTCTGGTTTAGAGTGTATTCACGCGGAGTGCTTTTGTCGCGTTAATGCTGCGTGGCCAAAAAATGCACTGAGAAAATCAGGCGAAAACAGCTCCTGATTTTCTGACGTTTTTGTAACTACTCGCGTTTTTCGTGGCATATTTTACGGACGTTATTGGAGCTGTTTTTCAATGGAGTCAATGAAAAACTGCTCCAAAAACGTCCCAAGAAGTGACATGCGCTTCTTTGACGCGGGCGTCTTTTTACGCGCCGTCTTTTGACAGCAACGCGTAAAATTACACCTCGTGGGAACTGAACATCGTAAAACCCATTGAAAGCAATGGTCAGATGTTTGTAGGCATAATGGAGCCATTTTTTCAGGCGTAATTAGAGGCGTAAAATGCCCAAATTATGTCTGAAAACAGTGCGTGTGGACATAACCTTACATACAACAAAATCTGTTGCATGTGACTGCAAATTCAGGCTGTAGTCACATGAGGCGTATTTGCGTCGTATTTCCACAGCATAAAAATACGCTGCAGAAAACTTTACAATGTAAGCCTATGGGAAAAAATATTTTTCAATGCAAGAAATTGAGAAATTTGTAGACTATTTTTCTTATTGAACATTGTACAGTTTTCAACACTCTAAAAATGTGGAAGTACAAGGCAAATATGCCACACGTGACTGCACCCTGAGGCCTCATTTACACGAACGTGATATACGTCCGTGCGACTCGCGTGCTTTTCACGTGGGTCGCACGGACCTATACAAGTCTATGGGGGCATGCAGACAGTCTGTGAGTTTTGCTCAGCGAGAGTGCGCTGAAAAAAACTCACGACATGTTCTAAAAATCTGCGTTTTTCGCGCATCACGCACCCATTGAAGTCAATGGGTGCGTGAAAACCACGAAGGTCGCACGGAAGCACTTCTGTGCGAACTGCGTGATTCGCGCAAGAGCTGTCAAACTGAATGTAAACAGAAAAGCACCACGTGCTTTTCTGTTTACAAACATCCGAACGGAGTGTCTTAGAGATGAGCGAACGGAACTTCACCGGGTTCGGCCGAACTCGTTTTGACCGAACCCGGCAGGAGACAGTCACTGTCCAGGGTGCTGAAAGAGTTAAACTGTTTCAGCACCCTAGACAGTGACTTCCAATCCCAATATACGTGAACGTGTAAAAAAAAAAAAGTTCTGACTTACCGATAACTCCCGGCTTCTTCCTCCAGTCTGACCTCCCGGGATGACAATTCAGTCCAAGTGACAGCTGCAGCCAATCACAAGCCAAGCACAGGCTGCAGCGGTCACATGGACTGCCGCGTAATCCAGGGAGGTGGGGCCAGATGTCAAGAGAGGCGCGTCACCAAGGACGTGTCACCAAGGCAACGGCCGGGAAGTTCTCGGTAAGTACGAACCTCTTTTTTTTTAAACAGGTTACTCGATATGGTGATCGGAATTCACTGTCGAGGGTGCTGAAAGAGTTACTGCCGATCAGTTAACTCTTTCAGCACCCTGGACAGTGACTGACGTCGACTAGCCTCATCTCTATGATGGCGGCTGCGCGAAAATCACACAGCCGCGCATCATACATGGATGACACACGGAGCTGTCAAGTGCCTTTTGCGCACGCAAAACGCTGCGTGTTTTTGCGTGTGCAAAACGCACACGCTCGTGTAAATGAGGCCTAAGGCTGGCTTCCCAAGAAGCACAATTGCTGCGGAATTTCCACAATGGAATTCTATGTGGAAAATCTGCAGCATTTAAAGTAGCAGCTAGGTGGATGAGATATGAACAAATCTCATGCACACGCTGTCGAAAAAATCTGCTGAGAAAACGTTCGGAAATTGACCTGTGGTGGATTTTTTTAAAATTCACAGCATGTTAAATTATGCCGCAGAATCGTCGCTCTTTTTTGCATTTTTTTCCCCCAATTCAATGGGGTGGTAAAAGCTGCAGCAAATGTTGCGTTTTCTGCGGCGGTAGAGCTGCAATGGCTCTTTGTTCCCCAGCTGTTCTCCGTGCACCCCGACCTCCTGGGATGATGTTTCATCCCATGTGACTGCTGCAGCCAATCACAGGCTGTAGCGGTCACATGGGCTCCAGCATCATTACAGGAGTCCGAGCTGCACGGAGAAAGGAGGGAGATGTCGAAATAGCAAAGCCAGTGAAGGTAAATGTTTTTTCTGCTCTGTTTTCCGCAGCCGCGATTCCAAACAAAATTGTGCAGCACAATTTGTTGCGGTTTTCAGTCAGAATTCCCTGCAGATTCTAGGTCGTATATGCTGCGTACTTTTACGCAACATATCCAACCTGTGGGAACATACCCTTAGGCTGGGGCTACATGACGACTTTTCTGTGCCGTTCAAGTTTTAACTATTGAACTACAGCAACAGACTAGAGCATGCTGCTCAATTTACTCTTGTAGATTGCATCAGTTGCTGGACAATTTGAAAGTTGCGCTACAAAAAGTCTCTATGTAGCTTATTCACATGCATTCATCCTCATTCGCATTCAGATTTGTGGCAGAAATTTCTTCTAAATGGGATTGTTTCAGCAGCATGTGCATGGATTTCTGAAAACCCCAATCAGATGACTGAGACAGTTGCAGACATTTCCACAACACATCTGCCGCGTTTCACACAGTGGAGATTTGCTGCAAATTTTGACAGTATTTTTTAAGCCAAAACCAGAAACGGAACCTAAAAAGAAGAAATATATACAGAAAGGCCTTATAGGTCGGCTCTCTTGGAGCCAATTCTGGTTTTGGCTTAAAAAAAAATGCAGCCAATATCTGCAGTAAATCTGCAATGTGTGGACAAGACCTTAGGTTTCTAACCATAACCTTTTTTACCTTTACTTTGTTAGCCCATCTATATCTTATAAATATCAAGCTCTACAGGGAGCACAAAATCTTTACAGTGGACAGATAAGCAATGCATACAACAAGTTTATTTTCTGTTGCTAGATATTGAAAAATGTCCAATGCTCCGCAGCAACAGACTACAAGCAGCCACTGTTAGGGTATGTGCACACACACTAATTACGTCCGTAATTGACGGACGTATTTCGGCCGCAAGTCCCGGACCAAACACAGTGCAGGGAGCCGGGCTCCTAGCATCATACTTATATACGATGCTAGGAGTCCCTGCCTCTCGGTGGAACTACTGTCCCGTACTGAAAACATGATTACAGTACGGGACAGTTATCCTGCAGAGAGGCGACTCCTAGCATCGTACATAACTACGATGCTAGGAGCCCGGCTCCCTGCACTGTGTTCGGTCCGGGACTTGCGGCCGAAATACGTCCGTCAATTACGGACGTAATTAGTGTTTGTGCACATACCCTTAGGCGTGAACAAGGCCTAAGGCCAGGTTCTCACTTAGCATAAACGCTGCAGAATTTCCGCAACTGAGTTCTGTGCACAAATACGGCAGATTCACTGAAGTGGTATATATGAGTAAAATATAACTTTATTTTGTATAACTCTCTAAAAACAGGGGTACAATCACCACTGTGAAAAAGCCCCACCGTGTGTATTAAAAACGTATTAAACAATAACTGCCAAGTCCTGATTCAATTGTGAACCCTCTATGACTTAGTAATTTATAAGATACCAATTCGGAATCAGCATTTAAACATGGGCATGACAGTAGTTTTAACCTTAAAACACACTAGAGCCCACGATAACCGCACCGGAAACTCCTAATGCTAAGGTATAACACAATGCCACTGTCCCCTATGCTAAAATTCCTCATAAATACGACCCACAAATACCGCAGCATTTACAGTAGCAGCAAAGTGTATGGGATTTAGAAAATCTCATGTCCATGCTGCGAGGAAAAAACAGCGAAAACGTTCATTAATTTACCTTCGGTGCAGATTTTAAATCCGCAGCATGTCAATTTGTGCTGCATTTTCGTTGCTTTTCTGTTGTGGGTTTTCCCCACTGCATTCAATGGGAATGTAAAACCCACAACAAATAGATAAGCATTGTGACTTTTGCTGCGGAATCGCAGCGATTCTGCTGCAAAAATCGTAAGTCGGAAAACAAAACAAAATCTCATACTTACCCAGAACTCTCTGCTCCTGCATCCAGCATTACATTTCATCCCCAGTGACTGCTACAACCAATCACAGGCTGTAGCAGGCAGTGACATGGGATGATACTTCATCCCAGGAGGCCAGGCTTCAGGGCGTCAGAGGGACACGTCACCATGGTTACAGCCAGAGTAAGTATTAACCTTTTTTTTTCCGCATCGGAAATTATGCCTGAAACTACGCCACAATGTGGTTTGCTTTTTCGAACGGAATGTGCTGCGGGTTTAAGGTCGGATACTCTGCGTAGTTATACGCAGCGTAACCGACACATGGGAACCCGGCCCAAGAGTGGATTCACATGCGGCAGATTTTGATGCAGAAATTTTTGCAGTTGAAAATCTGAATGGAACTTTGTAGAAATCCATGCACCTGCTGCAGAAACAACCACATGCAGATGATGAGACTGATTTTCATTCGCAGAAATTAATGCAACAAAATAAGTAGATGCAGACAAAGTGTCAGTTAGTAGTATATTACTTATTTCATATATCAGCAAAAGGAAAACAAATTGACATTTTACAAGTTGTATCAATCAATGTTATTAACATACAGTGTCATTTCTATTTCTAGATCCAGTTTGTGGCTCTTCTATTGACTGGACCTATGACAATGGCATTAAGTACTCATTTGTGTTTGAGTTGCGGGATGAAGGTCAATATGGTTTTCTACTTCCTGAGCATGACATAGAACCAACCTGCAAGGAGACCATGCTGGCTGTGAAACAAATCGCTAGTTCGCTCATTGATCAAGATATCTAGGATACAAAGCTTCATTTTTCTCATCATTTAAAGTTTTAGTTTTTTTCTTCACTTTGATTAGGCCTTATTCACACGAACGTATATTACGTCCGTGATACGCACGTGAAAATCACGCGCGTCGCACGGACCTATGTTAGGCTATGGGGACGTTCAGACTGTCAGTGATTTTCACGCAGTAAAACTCACGACATGTCCTATACTTACACGGGTTTCGCGCAGCACGCACCCATTGAAGCACTTCCAGGTGACGCGCGTGCTTTGCGCTACAGTTGTTAAGGAAGTGAAGGGAAACATAAAAGCCCCTCCTTCTTAAAATAAAAACAGAGTGTCATAATGATGCCGGCTGCACGAATATCACGCAGCCACGCACCATATGCAGATGCCACACTGAGGTTTTGCGCACGCATAACGCAGCGTTTTTCACACGCGCAAAACGCACACGTGTGAATAAGGCCTTAGGCTGGGTTCACACACCCTATTTACGCACGTAATTAGGGCGTTTTAGCCTCGAATTACGTCCAAAAATACGGCTCCAATGTGCCGGCAAACAGCTCCGTAATTTCAGCCGTAATCGACGCTGCCGTGTGAACATACCCTAAAAGTGATAACAGAAAAATGTTTTTCATCTTTTTTTCTGCAGTAAAATAATGTTTATTTTGGCTTATTTTGCACCAATATTGTAGCCTTGATAAATGTTTCAGTATATGATATTACTTTCCAAAGTTTATTATCTTTACATTACAGTCCAATGCATATTAAAGCTCATCTCCGAAAAGTGCTAGTAGTGAAAAATAAACGTGCCAATATAATGTGCGCATTCATTTTGTGTCTGGTCCTCTTTGTACAAAACATGATGCCATATGTATGCCTTCAGGGCATTTGTAGATGTGCGTGTAGTGTGCGAGCCCATGAACGATGCAGTCAAGTAATAATGTCAGGTGACAGCTTAGACTTCACATTGCAAAGTTATCTGCATGGTATGATTTTTAAGTATGAAATAGAAAATAGTGGAAAGAAATTGTAGCCTGCCACAGTAACCCCATAACAGAGCAAATAACATTACTACCATCAAAGTACCCCATTAGAAATCCAGCCTACCGTAGTGCCCACATAAGAGCCAGTCTACAAAAGTGCTCTCAAAACAGAGCCAGCATGAAACAGTGCGAGAGGGAGAATTTTTCAACAGGAACATGGCATAGAGGCACGACAAGTAGCCCCTAGGGAACATGTACCTCAAATTGAAAAACTATGCTATAGAGTACCCACAATATAACTGGAGACAGTAGAGGCTCAGATACTTCATCACATTGAAAGGGAGCACAAGCTGTTGCAATGGTAATCATTTTTAATTCAACTAACCTGAACTTGATCAACCCCATAGCTCTGCTTCTACTGCAAAGAGGGGAAAAAATCACTCAATTTACAGGTTCAAATACACTCTGCCCAATTTAGAGCAGCCATAATAGAATTATAAATCTGTGGGGGTACGCCTACCAATGTCTCAGGGGTATGGATAGCTAAGGTGTTCATATAGTATGGGTGTTTCTAGAGCTGTTTTCTATTAAAAACCAATAGGAAAAGTGTAAAAAAAAAAATTACATTTTCCTAATTAACAAAATGGCACAAATACTCTTGAGCTAGCGTATACTGTGGTCTCTACTGCACTGTCTACTAGGGCTTTATAAAATATGCAACTAAACCACTAAATGTGACCCTGACCTGGTTGTGGAGCAACTGGTTTGTTAGCCATGCTGGCCTCAAAGATGTAGTTGGGAACAAGCAGTTACACAGCACAGTGGGGAAGGGCAATGGATGCCAACCTATATTTGTGCAATAATGCCAGTGAATGATGGAGATTAAGTATTAATTAGTTATTTTTTCTGGGGATTTTCCTTTAAAAGTGGAAAGCCCCTTTAAAATAATATACACTACATCTGCAACTGTTACAATACACTGTTATGTTGCATAATTATAAAGAGATTAATAGATAACGTTTTGCAGTTCAATTTTGTCCTTTATCTTATCAGTTGTATAGATAATGTCTGTGATAACAAGACAGTTTGAGATAGCTAAACCGTAACTTGTGTAAAGCAAGCAATAATCATGTTCTACTAATCAGAAATGAATTATCAACCAGAGTAAATAATCAGTAGTTAATTTTCTTGTTAGAAGACCCATAAAGAAACTTTTGGGCCAAAATTTAGAAAAGTTACTAGTGCAAAATGAAGCAAAGATGAAGACATAGTAAGCATTAAGAAACAAGAAAACATGAAATTGCAGACACTTGCAGATATGGGGCAGGAAATAGAGCACTAAGCAGCGAGTGATGGATCACAATACTATAAATACATAAATGTAAGAATGTCAATAGAGAGGAAGGCATGTCACAGTAGATTGCCATGTAAAACTACCTTATTTTGTGACCAGCATGCAGCAGCATGACATAATGTGGGCACCCTTACCTTTGTAGAATCATTATAAAAACACAAATGAGGGCATAGTGCCATAAGAAGACTGTTTTACATGGTACTGCCAGGGCCGGCCTTAGGGGTATGCAACTGCACAGGGCGCATAACTCCCCCAGTGTGAAGGGGGCACTGCCGTGTCACCACTTTGCAGAGAAACTGTCAATATAAAGAAGTAACCTCGGCGTGCCAAGAAAGTATAAACTTCTAGGAGCGAATTTGTAGAGAGGAATTTTCAGGTGAATATCTTTTGAAGATAACCAGACCTTAACTCTGGGAAGAAACTGGGAAAGAGGCCTTCTCTACTTATTGGCATACTTCTTCATGCGATTCACCACCCGCAGGATCGCAGACTTGGTTTGCTGCCAGACCTGAAGAGAACTCCCAAAAGAAACATTAGCTGCAGGCACTTAAGATGTAGTAGGTACAGGAGGAGGAACCCGCGGATGTTGGATGTAAACAAAGAATAATGGAGATGTAGTAGTAGATTAATTTGTGTGATTATTATAAGAGAATTCTTATGGAATAAGATGAACCCAGTTGTCGTGTTGAGCAGACACAAAATAGCAAAGATAATTTTCAAGCACTTGGTTAATTTTTTCACCTTGGCCTTTGGATTGCGGGTGGTATGCAGATGAAAAGTCCAATTTCACATCCAGAAGCTTACACAGGGCTCTCCAGAACTTAGACGTGAATTGCATGCCACGATCAGACACGAAATGGAGGGGAAATTCGTGCAAACGAAAAATATGCTAAATAAATACATTTGCCAGATGAGAAGCTGAGGGAAGGTCAGACAGAGGAATGTGCCATCTTGGAGAAACTATCCATCACGACCCAGACAGTAGTACATCCAGCAGAAGGAGGAAGATCTGTAATAAAATCCATGGCAATATGTGTCACGGCGCGGGGTGTGGACCCACTGGGCCGTACCGTATAGCGGGATAGCAGCTGGCCAAACAAGTATAGGCAATGTCTATAGTTCTGGAAAGGGTACCTGAGGCAACGTAGACAGTAGCGGTGGTTTCAGGCTGAGATGAGGCTCCGGCAGTAGGAAGGCACCAGGCGAGGTGCAACACAGTAGATGCAGCACAGAACACAACACGACTCCAACACTTTAAGGCACAGGGGCACGGTAGCACGGGATACGGGGTACTGGAAGCAGCAACGGAACACTGGGAACTGGGAAACACTAAGGGACCATTTGCAAAGACAGACTACGGTAACATAAGAACGCTCAGGCAACGAATGGAAGAGCATAGCCCTTCTTATAGTCCAGTGGCATTCAGGGCTAATTTGCAGATATTCTGCATGTGCGCATACTGGCCCTTGAATGGGAGCACGCATGTCCGCGCGCACCCTATGGGAGCCAGTACCTTGATGCGGAAGTGAGCGCTGGCATCTCCAGGGAGGGAGAAGCCGCCTGGCACTCACTCATCCATGGCCGCGGCCCTCAGGGGGTAAGTCAGGACGATGGTCCGCTGCCATAGATGTTACAGTATCCCCCCACTTATGCCCCCTCTTCTTCGGGCCAGAGCGGGAGAGAAACTTCTTCACAAGGTCCCAGGACCCCTCCTCTGGACCAAGTCCCCTCCAATCCAAGAAATAAAAAGTTCTTCCTCCTACTCACTTGGTGTCCAAGATCTCCTTCACCTCGAATGTCTCCGACAAACCGCTAGGAGCCACTGCGGGACTAGGGGTCTTGATGTAGCGGTTTAGGACCACAGGCTTCAGCAGGGTGACGTGAAAGGAGTTTGGGATCTTGAAGGTGGGAGGCAGCTGAAGCTTGTAGGAGACAGGTTTGATCTGCAGCAGGATCTCGATGGGTCCGAGGAACCTGGGGGCAAACTTGCAAGACGGCACCCTCAGCCAGATATTCTTAGAGGACAGCCAGACCTTAGTGCCTGGAAGAAACTGGGGAGGCTCTCGTCTTCTTGTGTCTGCCTTTCCTTTCATGCGATCGACCGCCAGCAGAATAGAAGATGGAGTCTGCTGCCAGATTTGTAGAAAGTCCCTGAATGTAAAGTCAGTTGAGGCACCTGGGACGTAGTGGAAACAGGAAGAGATATTCGTGGTTGTTGGCCGTAGACAATGAAGAATGGGCAGGAGGTGGTGGACTCACTAGTGTGGTTGTTGTAGGAGAACCCAGCCCAATGAAGCAGCTGCACCCAGTCATCATGCTGCCTGGAGATAAAGTGTCGTAGATAGTTCTCCATAATCTGATTAATCCTCTCGATTTGACCATTGGACTGGGGATGGTAGGCTGAGGAAAAGTCCAACTTCACACCGAGGAGACTGCAAAGGGCTCTCCAGAACTTTGAGGTGAACTGAACCCCCCGATCCGACACAATATGCAGAGGCAAGCCGAGCAAACGGAAGATGTATTGGATTAAGAGATTGGCCAGTCGGGAAGCAGAAGGTAGGCCGGTCAGTGGAAAAAAATGAGCCATCTTGGATAATTGGTCAACCACCACCCAGACCACACCTCATCCAGCAGAGGGAGGCATGTCCGTGACAAAATCCATAGCAATATGTTGCCAGGGGGTATTGAGCACAAGCAGCAGCTGGAGCAGGCCAGCCGGTTTGGAGTGGCCAACTTTATTTGCTGCGCACACTGTGCAGGATGAGACAAAGTCTGTGATGTCTTTGGGCAGTGTGGGCCACCAAAACTAATGGGCAATCAGGTCTCGGGTCTTACAGGCACCTGTGTGACCTGCCAGTTTAGAACTGTGTCCCCAGCGGAGGATTCTTCTTCTGTCTGCCAGACCCACAAAAGTCCTCCCCGGAGGAATGTCTCTAACTTGCAGAGGGTTGACAGGGATGATGCAGGATGGATCAATGATATTCTGTGGAGACTCCATGGTGTCCTCTGTCTCGAACGACCTGGACAAGGCATCGGTCCTCACATTCTTGTCGGCAGGGCGGTAGTGAAGCTCAAAGTGTAACTGGGCAAGGAACAGCGACCACCTGGCCTGACGGGGGTTCACCCGCTGGGCCATCTGGAGATAGGTGAGGTTCTTGTGGTCCGTGAATATTAGGATTGGATTAGCTGCGCCCTCTAGTAAGTGTCTCCACTCCTGCAGAGCCAGCTTGATGGCCTGTAACTCCCGATCCTCAATCGAGTAGTTGCGCTCTTCGGGAGAAAAAAGCTTGGAGTAATAGCCACATACCACTGTCTTGCCTTTGGAGCCCCTCTGGAATAGAAGTGTGCCAACACCAACAGAGGAGGCGTCCACCTCCAACGAAAACTGCAGAGACACATCAGGATGATGGAGGATTGAGGCTGAGGTGAAGGCCTTCTTTAAGCTCCTGAATGTGGCCTCTGCTTCTGGAGTCCACACCTTGGCGTTCATGCCCATTTTGGTGAGGGTAGAGATGGGAACTGTGAGGAGAAGTTGGGGATGAACAGTCGGTAGAAGTTGGCGAATCCCAAGAAGCGCTGTATGGCCATTAAGCCTTGAGGGCGTGGCCATTCCAGGACAGCTTTTACCTTCTCAGGATCCATTTTGAGACCTTGATCAGAGATGATGTAGACCAGAAAGGGTAGAGACTTTCTCTCGAACACGCACTTCTCCAGCTTGGCATATAGGCGAATATCCCTCAATCGAAGCAAAACTTAACAGATGTCTTAGATGAGTCACTGGATCTGGGGAAAAAAAACAAAATTCATCAAGATAGACCACAATACAGACATAGAGGAGATCACGGAAGATGTCATTGACGAACTCCTGGAAGACCGCGGGAGCATTACACAGGCTGAAGGGCATCACCAGGTATTCGTAGTGCCCATCTCGAGTATTAAATGCCGTCTTCCATTGGTCACCCCGACGAATCCGGATTAGGTTGTAGGCCCCCCGCAGGTTTAGTTTGGAAAAAAATGTTGCTCCCGTATATGATCAAACACTTCTGCAATCAAAGGCAACAGGTATCTGTTCTTTACCGTGATCTGGTTGAGGCCCCGGTAGTCAATGCAGGGTCGGAGAGATCCGTCTTTCTTTTTAACAAAGAAAAACCCAGCCCCGGCCGGGGATGAGGATTTGCATATGAAGCCCCTCTCTAAATTCTCCTTCATATAGGTGGACAAAGACTGGGTCTCAGTTAAGGAGAGAGGGTATACTCTACCACGGGGAGGTGAATCAGGAACCAAGTCAATAGGACAGTCATATGCCCGGTGTGGGTGCAATGTCTCTGCCTCCTTCTTGCTGAAGACATCCGAGAATTGAGAGCAGCAAGGGGGCAACCCTGACAATGACTGATGCAGAGGAGGCTGAACCAGATGGATATGCTCCAGGCAGCGGTTGAGGCACTTGAATCCCCACTAAAGGACCTCTCCGGAGTTCCAATCCAGGACTGGGGCGTGTAGACGGAGCCAAGGCAAACCCAGCAGCATGGGGTTGATGGCCATGGGCAGGACAAAAAAGGACATGAGCTCGGAATGAAGGGCTCCCACTTGAAGTCTCAGTGGTTTGGTCACAGACAATATTGGGTCAGGCAGAGGCAGTCCATTTACTGAGGCAACGATCAACAGCTTCTCCAGAAGGGTTGTAGGCAAGTGAAGGAGATCCACTAGGTCTCTGCGTATAAAATTGGCTGCAGAGCCAGAGTCCAGATAGGCAGAGGCAAGGTGGGTCCTCTCGCCAGCGACAATAGTCACACGGATAGACAACTTGGAATCAAGTTCTCTGTCAAATGCTCTGTCGCCCTGGGTTGTCTCCCCCAACCAATCCTAGGCCTTGGAGTATTTTTGGCTTCTGGGGACACAGGCTCACGACATGGCCTCCGAGGCCGCAATATAGACAAGGTCCGGAAGTGCGCCTGCGCTGTTTCTCCTGGACAGATAGTTTAAGTCGATCCACCTGCATAGGTTCCTCAGGTGGGGCAACAGATGAGGACAAGAAGGGGTGCTGGAAGTTGGGAGCCAACCTAGGGAGTCTTCTCTCCCGACGAACCTCTTGGGATCTTTCCCTGAGCCTCATATCAATCGGGTAGCAAGAGAAATGAGGTCGTCCAGGGAAGGTGGTAGATCACGGGCAGTCAGTTCATCTTTGATCTCTGATGACAATCCATGCCAGAAGGAAGCTACCAACGTCTCGTTTTTCCACGACAGCTCACCTGCCAGGGTCCGGAACTGGATGGTGTACTCGCCCACGGAGATGTCTTCCTGGCGAAGGTTCAGTAGGGAGGTAGCTGCCGACGAGACTCATCCAGGCTCCTCAAACACAGTGTGGAATGAAAACAGGAACCCCTGGAAGTCACGGGTCTCAGGTCCCTGTCGTTCCCAGATAGGGTTCGCCCATGCCAGGGCCTTGACAACAAGCAGGGAAACAATGAAGGCAATCCTGGCACCGTCCGAGGGAAATACTCTGGCTTGCAAGGTGAAGTGAATGTGAAACTGATTGAGAAATCCCCTGCATGTGCTTGCGTCTCCGTTCAAATGAGGCGGTAGTGGCAGTAAGGACCGGGTATCAGAACTGGTGCTGACAGGAGGTGTAGCAGGAGAATCAGCTGGAGAAACTGGAACAGGAGTAGAGGAGGAAGCAGCTAGCGCCCCTAGCTGTTGTGCCATGGCGTTTACGGCCACAAGGAGTTGATCCTGTCGTGTTTGCAGCTCCTGCAGATCCACTTTCATGGCTTGAGAAGGTGACAGGACCTTGAATTGACCAGCGTGGTCCATGGCCTGAGCGTACTGTCACGGCGCGGGGGGTGGACCCACTGGGCCGTACCGCGTAGCGGGATAGCAGCTGGCCAAACAAGTATAGGCAATGTCTATAGTTCTGGAAAGGGTACCTGAGGCTACGTAGACAGTAGCGGTGGTTTCAGGCTGAGATGAGTCTCCGGCAGTAGGCAGGCACCAGGTGGGGTGCAACACAGCAGATGCAGCACATAGCACAACACGACTCCAACACCTTAAGACACAGGGGCATGGGATACGGGGTACTGGAAGCAGAAATAGAACACTGGGAACTGGGAAAAACTAAGGGACCATTTGCAAAGACAGACTAGGGTAACACAACAATGCTCAGGCTATGAATTGGAAGGGCATAATATTTTTATAGTCCAGAGGCATTCTGGGCTAATTTGCAGATATTCTGCATGTAAGCGTACTGGCCATTGAAGGCCGAGCACGCACGTGTACGTGCACCCTGCGGGAGCCAGTACCTTGATGCGGAAGTGAGTAGGCTTGGAACAGGTAACTTTATTTTGGCCACTGTTGGTACTCGAGGAGACATAGTCCACAATATATTTGGGGAACGTGGGCCACCAGCAGTGGCGAGAGATAAAATCCTAAATCTTACGAATATCTGAATGACCTGCCAGCTTGGAATTTTGACCCCAGATGAGAATTTTATTCCTGTCAATAGGACGAACAAAAATTTTCCCAGGAGTAATGTCTTTAATCTGCAGAGGATTAACAGGAATAATACAGGAAGAGTCAATAATATGCTGAGGATTCTTTTTAGCATCATCTGTCTCAAACAAATGAGACAGTGCATCAGCCTTGACATTTTTATCAGCAGGATGGAAATGGAGTAGGAATTTGAATCTGGCAAAGAAAAGTGACCATCTGGCTTGACGAGAGTTCAGGCGTTGTGCACACTGTAAGTAAGTGAAATTCTTGTGATCAGTGTAGATAATAAGTGGATGAGCAGACCTCTCTAGCGAATTCCTCCACTCTTCTAAAGCTAACTTGATGGCAAGTAGCTCACAGTCCCTAATGGAGTAGTTTCTTTCTGCCTCAGAGAAGAGTTTAGAGAAGAAGCCACAGGAGACAGTCTTAGGCCTCATGCACACGACCGTAGCCGTGTGCACGGCCGTGATTTTCGGGTCGGCCGGCTGCGGACTGTCAGCGGACTGTCAGCCGCAGGCCGCCCGCACATGCACATGGCCGCGGCCATTGTTTTCAATGAGCCCGGACCGCAGCTCCGGACCGTAATAAGACATGGCCGTACTTTCTGCGGTCCGGGCTCCCGGGCCCTGCACGGACCGCAAAAACTACGGTCGTGTGCACGGCCCCATAGAAAAGAATGGGGCCGCAATTCTCCCGTGGATTTTCGGGGGAATTGCGGACGCAAAAACACGGTCGTGTGCATGAGGCCTTACCCTTGGAGTTTCTTTGAAAGAGAAGTGCTCCAGCACCAATGGAAGAAGTGTGGACCTACAACGAGGGGAATTAAGTGGGGAATGCCGGCGGTCAGCGACCACGGGCATCCCAACCAGTAGATATGAAGAAAATAAAATTGTCTAATTAGCATTTTTTTATGCATTTACCCAAAATAAAACTTAACAGAAATGAAAAGCTTACCTATGTGTATATCAAAATGTCGCCTAAAAATGTTACTTATGTGTCTCGCAAAAATCAAAACCTTATACCACTATGTCAACAAAGAAATGTAAAAATTATTGCTGTTAAAAAGTGGGAACGCAAAATGAAAAAAATTCTTCCGGCCTTATTAACTGTGACATGTAGCTACCGCTTTTCCTTACACGTGTTTCAGCGTGGTTTTTTGGGTTTGTTTTACGTTCTTTGGTAGAAATGACAGGAAAATATATTCAGCTATTATTGTTGTATGGTATAATGGATGTTACCCAAGAAGTTGAGGCATAGTGGGGTCTACTGTGTCTCTATCACTCAAGGACCCTCAAAACACTGAAGCCGCCCCTGATCCTCTGCATCTTCCACCCTTGCAAGACGTCATTCTCAACATGGCGCTACGCTCTCCGATCTGCACTATTACCCTAATAAATGCTGGGCTGCAGAGGACTGGAACCCTGGAGGGACTGGATTGGCTTGTGATCATCTCTGCTTGGGTCCTCTCAGGAAAAGCCAAGTAGGCTTCTCTTTTTTCTTATGACAGGCAGGGGTGCCAAAAGAAAATACTGCACAACGTGCCATCTACCCTAAGCCTAGTCCTGGTTACTATGATTTTCCTTCTGGATGTGCCAACAAGTTATATAACATACTGCTGTTAATAAACTCAAGGTGTGTGAGTTACATGGCTGGGAGTTAAAAGCTATATGTGGCTCCCAAGCCACAGTTTTTTGACCATTGCTCTCCATGATAAAATGAAAACTTTCTAAATACTAGTCTCTTGGAAGGTACAGGTACTCCTTGCAGAGATCCAACTGGTCAAGGGAGTCTTCTAGGTAGTGCTCCCTGGAAAAATTGTGCAAACTATTTCTCCTCCATACGAAAAAACAAACTGTCTCTCAGGTGTCACCTAACTTGTAAATAAATGTCTGACCAATTAAAACCTTTAAACATGGCTAGGTATATCAGCCAAACCAGAGACACCCATCTATAGACAGCCAGTGATGAATTAAGTAGACCATAGGCCCTGGGCTGTTCCTCAAACTTAAGGCCCCCTTCTCCACCGCCACTCTGCCGTGCCGTGTCTATAGTCAACACCACCTTTCTGTGCTAGCATTGACAAATGTTTGTTATGATTCCCCTTGTCAAATGGCTGTGTCACTACATACTGACAGTCTCCAGCCATCACTGACAGTATAACACTGTGTAGGGACACATCCGCCTGACAATCGGAATGGTAACACCCATTTGTCTATTAGTCCTGGACTACACAAATATGTTTTGTGTAATACAAGGATTTACTATAACATACATATCAGGAGAGGTGACAGCTCCTCTATAAATCCAGTGACTCACAGGTGACGTCTTCTCTGATGGTAGTTGATCTCTTTTCTTTTCTTCTCTTCTCCATCTGACACAGACCTTTATGGCCACTTCTCCTGATGACTGCAGAGTTTCCTGCCTAGACCTCTTTGACCCTCGCGTCTGGAGCCATTTTCAGCCTCTATAGCAACACAAAAATTCAGACAACAAACCCCCTAAATTTTTCCATACCCCAGACCAGATCCCTAACCAAACTCAGACCCCGGGCCCACACATTAACTCAGATGAATAAATTCGTACCCTAGACCAGACCCTAGAATGCATACAGACACCAGACCTTCTAAACTGTTGCAGTTCCCAGACCAGACCCCCCTAAACACATGCAGACCCCAGAACAAGCACCCTAAATAAATACAGACCCTAGACCAGACACCCTAAATACAGACCTCGGACCAGACTCCTAAATACAGACCCCCCCCCAGACCTGTCTCCCTAAACTAATACAGACCCCAGACCCCTAAATACAGATCCCAGAGCCTCTACACTAATACAGTTCAGACCCCCTAAATACAGACCTCTAAACTAATACACACCTCAGACCAGACCTCCTAAATACAGACCCCTAAACTAATACAGACCCCAGACCAGACCCCCTATTAACAGACACCAGACCCCCAAAATACAGACCCCAGACCCCTTAAACTAATACAGACCCCATATACTTAAAAAGTAGCTCACAGTCTTCTCTATGGAGTCTTCCTGCTGTACTAGGACCTGCCTACATGTTAATGTGACCTACAGGTCTTTCAACAGTAATAAGAACTGCAAACATTAGGTCATCTGACCTTATGTCTGCAGGTCCTTTCGCAGGACATACACAGTTCTGTTTTGTTGCAGGTTTCTGCCATAATTTGCAGCAAGAAATGCGACAAAACTGTGATGTACTATGGACGTCCCCTAGAAGCTTTGGGCCCATGGGCGGCCGCCCCAAATGCCCGTGTGATGATCCGGAACTGTAGACAGCACTGGTTCTGAGTTGAAATGGCGCTGTCTACATATGGGTGTCTGGTTTGGCTGATATCCCTAGTCATGTTTCAAGGCTGGGTCGGACAATGATTTAAAGGTCAACTACCTCTAGGTGGCACTAGAAAAACATTGTTTCTTGTTCCTGGAGGAGGACTAATTTGTAATGATTACTTATTCATTTTCTGCAAGGAAGCAGAAAGATAATTTCTCTAGTTACTGAGAATTGTGTAAAATACTCCAGTAACATGGGGAGCACTGCGGTGCATTATGACAGTGGCCTAAAGCACTTTAAATTACCAAAAGATAGCAAGGAGAAGGAGTATCCTATGGCAGTGACATCAAAAGGGAGAACTGATCTGAGCTGTGCAGTATGAAGCTCATGGAAAAGTTGAACAGCTGCCAGTCTGAGGTAGTGTTTAAAAATTGCATAGTAGCAATGAGTCTTCCCCCTAAAGAATTCAGGAGCCAGTCATTCAAGTTAAGTGATGTGATGAAGTCCCTGTAATGCCACATAATGAAAAGTAGTACCCACTGTTTATCTAGAGCAAGCTGGGTGAGAAGATCTGAACAAGATGGAGTCCGCTGAATAGCAGGGGAACACTCGTGTAATCTTGTCATCTAGATCTCAGTAACAACATATAGACATATTATTGTTCAGTGATCTAATCCGCCTCTACCATTAAAAAAGTTGGAATCTACAGACAGCAATTCAGTGTGTGTGAGGAACTTAAAGGGGTTGTCCAGTGTCTAAAAATTGATGGCCTATCCTCAGGATAGGTTATTAATATCTGATCTGTCGGGGTCTGACTCCAGAGACCCCTGCCAAGCAGCTGTGTTGAATGGGCCGCAGTGATCGTCCGAGCGCTTTTTCCCCTTTCTTCCTGTCACTACTCGTACTGTGAATCGCCAACACACTTGTAGTGGTGGTTCAAGTACTACAGACTTCTCCCATTGAAGTGAATGGGAGGGGACTGTAATACTGTTAACCACCACTACATGCATGTCGGCGATTCACAGCATGAGCAGATAACGCATGGAGGGGAAGCAGCACTCGTACGATCACTGTGGCCCCTTCAAAACAGCTGATCTTCAGGGGTCCCGGGAGTCAGACCCCGACTGATCGGATATTGATAGCCTATCCTGAGGATAGGCCATCAATATTTAGGGACTGGACAACCCCTTTAATTTAGTTTCCCCATCTCAGACATTTATGGCACATCCAATGAACATGCCATAAATGTCTGATAGGTGGGGGTTCACCTCTGGCACAGATTGCATGTAGAGGTGGCCGCACAAATGCACAGCTCTCTCCATTCAAGTCTAAGGAAGTTGCGGAAAGAGCCAAGCTGCTAATATCATTCACATATACATTACGTAAGTAATTTTTTTAAATGTTTTGATGCTTCATCTTCTGAGTAGACATTTTTCTGGACATACTGTCAGTAATCACATTAAATATTTCTAAACTCTACAACTTTGACCCCTCCGTGTATTCTCCCCTCAACAGTAGATGTTGGGGGACAGTCTGGTTCCTTTCATATACATGAGATCGGTTGTACGATCCCAACAGCTTAACTACAGTAATTACATGGCTCGGTCAATTGCAACCATGGAATGGCAGCCTAGGGGCCTTATAAAATCCCCAGGTCTGCCATTTTTGTCGCCCTTTTAAGCACTGCTATAGGCAGGGCTTAATAGGAGAGCGGTAAAAGTACCATACACTGCAATACATTTGTATTGCAGTGTATTGTACAACCAATTAAACAATCACATGTTTAAGTCCCCTAGGAAAAAAATATGTAAAACCCTTTGCCCATTTTTCCCCTAAAGTAATGTAAAAAAAAAAAAGAAATAAACATAATTGGTATTGCTGCACCCTTAAGAGTCTGCGATATTACAATATAAAATTATTTACCCCGCATGGTGAACACCTTAAAAATAAAAAATAAACAGAATAGCTGTTTTGGATCACCTCACCAACAAAAATAGAATAATTTTTTTTTAAAAAGTCATATGCATCCCAAAACGGTAACAATAAAAACTCACCCCACAAAAAAACAAGAACCCACATAGATTTATTGATGGAAAATGAAAAAAGTTATAGGTCTCAGAATATGGCAAAACAAAACAACCGTATTTTTCGGACTATAAGACGCCGTTTTTAGCAAGAGTAAATCTTGCTAAAAAGTCCCTGCGTCTTATAGTCGGCAGTCAAGGGACTCGGCAGCGCCGGGCCCTCTGACCGCTTCTTACTTAACCCCTTCCGGACCTATGATGTGCCGGCACATCATGGAGCAGGAAGGGGATGATGTTTGGAGCAGAGAGGGCTCATGCGCTGAGCCCGCTCCATACACTGCAGGTATCAGCTGTGTTTTACAGCTGACACGCTGCTCTACCAGCCAGGAACAGCGATGGCGCTGTTCCTGGTCGTTTAACTAGTTAAATGCCGAGGTCAATAGCGACCGCGGCATTTATAGAGGTCTTCCCATGAAGGACATTTATGACATATCCACAGGATATGTCATAAATGTTAGATAGATGCGGGTCCCACCTCTGGGAGCCGCACCTATCTCTAGAATGGGGCCCCTAAACCCCTTTTTATCTTACTTGGCTCCGCTGTCTCCAGGCCACTTCCTGGTTAGGTGGTCGGGAGTTACGGAAACAGCCGAGTTCTCGCTGAGCTACACTGTTTCCGTAACTCCCATAGAAGTGAATGGGAGTTATGGAAACAGCGTAGCACTGTGAGCTACGCTGTTTCCGGAACTCGGTAGCTACGAAAACAGCGTACATGGTGGAGTTACGAAAATAGCGTAACTCACTGAGCTACATAACATGTAACATGATACGCTGCTTCTCTAACTGCAATTCACTACTATGGGAGTTACGGAAACAGCGTAGCTCAGCGAGTTACGCTGTTTCCGTAACTCATCCATGTATTGTAGTGTATTGTACCAGTGATTGCTGGTTCAATTTTCCTAGGGGAACTAATAAAATGTGTAAAAGTAAAAGTTAGATAAATGTTCAGGAGTGTAAAAAAATATTAAGGCCGGATTTACACGAGCATGTGCATTCTGCGCGCGCAAAAAACGGGGCGTTTTGCGTGCTCAAAAGGTACTTAACAGCTCCGTGTGTCACCCTCGTATGATACGTGGTTTTCGCGCAACCGCCATCATTATGACACTCTGTTTGTATGTTTGTGAACAGAAAAGCACGTGGTGCTTTTCTGTTTTCATTCATACTTTTTGCTGCTGTTCGCGAATCACGCGTGTCACACGGAAGTGCTTCCGTGTGCTGCGCGTGATTTTCACGCACCCATTGACTTCAATGGGTGCGCGGTGCGCGAACAACGCACACATAACGGACATGTCGTGAGTTTTACGAAGCGGACACATGCTGCGTGAAACTCATGGACAGTCTGCACGGCCCCATAGACTAACATAGGTTCATGCGAGGTGCGTGAAAATCATGCGCGTTGCACGGACGTATATCACGTTCGTCTAAATAAGCCCTAAAAGTAAAAAAAATAAACCTTTACCCATTTTTCCCCAAGCACAATGTAAAAAAATAAATAAATTGGCACCGCTGTGTCAGTAAAACTCTGAACTATTACAATATAGCAGTATTTGACTCGCATGGTAAACAGCGTAAAAAAATGTAAAATCCCAGAATCATTATTTTTTGGCCACCTTAGTGCTAAAAAGAATGAATAAAAAGTGTTAAAAAAATTGAATGTAACAAAAAATTGTGGCAATAAAAACTACAGCTCGTCCCGCAAAAAATAATCCCTTAAACCGCTCAAACGATGAAAAAATATAAAAGTTATGGCTCTCAGAATGTGGTGAAACTGAGCAAATTATTTTTTTTAACAAACAGTTTTTTCTTTGTAAAAGTAGTAAAATATGAATTTTTTTCCTATTTTCTGTTATCTAAAACCTGGGTGAGTCTTATAGTCAGGTGCGTCTTATAGTCCGAAAAATACGATAATTCTTTTAACAAAGTGTTTTTATTTTGTAAGAATTATATAAATTTGTAGACCCATAATCACAATTAAACTGCAGAATAGAGTTAATATGTAATTTTTAACGCACAGTGAACGCCGTAAAAGCAAAACCCAAACAAATATTGGAGAGTAATGCAGGTTTTTTTCCATACGATATCACAAAGATTTATTTTTTTTACATTTCCCAGTACATTATTTGGTACATTTAATGGTGACATTTAAAACTACAACTCATCCCACAAAAAACAAGTCTTCATACGACTATGTTGACAGAAAATTAAAAAGTTAGGACTCCTGGGACGTGGGAAATAAATAAACTAAAAAATAAATAAAAATGGCTGATTATAGTTGTAGCTCGCTGATAATTGATGATAATAAACTTGTGGGTATGGACCGTCACCTGAACTCGCGTTACTGTTCCTGAATATACACATGATCCCTCTTAGCCAGAGAGCCTTGATAGGCCATATTTTGCTGTCAGCTAAACTGGTTCTTTCAAGGTACTGGAAAAGCCAGACAATCCCTCATATGTCTGAAGTAATTGCCCTTCTTAACAACACATATAACTGTGAGAAAACGCTTTCATTCAGTGTGTTTGGGAAAAGAATGGAGGAAAAGTGGAAATCATGGTCGCAGAGTGCCAAATGTGTAACGTACTAGATAGACCTTTTTATACCGGGTGCCAATTGTGTGTGCAATGTTTTGGTTAAGTTGACTGTTTATATCTCTCTCACTCGGTTTTAGACACATTACCGTCCTGGAATTAAGGTCACATGATGTAACTGCATAATAAAACTCTTGCTTGCATATTATAATTCAATTAATCTACTATGCAATTCTGGACAAGGATGGTTCATGATGTATGTCAATGTACCTTATTTCTTGTTGAGCTGGATGAGATATTCCTGTCTGTTTGGATGTTATGTACAAAAAACAATAAAAACCTTTGTTTTAAAAACTTGAGGGTATGGAATAAAACAAAAGTTAAAAGATACATTAACAGAACAGTAACAGAGCTGGGGAGGAGAAATAACACAATCAGATAACATTATCTAGTAAAAGGAGAGGACTGAGACCGAACCAACTGAATAGCCAATGTCAAAATGATGAGATTGCTGGTGATTTGGTTTTGTGCCTCTGTTGCCTGTTCAGAATCATCCAGTTTGACTTTTCATGGGTAACTTTTTATTTCTAAATGTTAATTTAAGAGTAAGTAAATCTAGCAAGGCTTCTCATTGTATTCTCCAACATTGATTCCAGGCACAAGGTAATCCAGGTCCAGCTGGAGACAGAAGAACATGTCAAGTTTATTAAAAGTATGGACAAGACATTTAATGTAAGTAGTTGTAGTAACAAATGTACACGAGTACCTTTAGTGACAACTGATTTTGAAATTATTCACAGGACATTTAATTTTTTCATTTAATTTCAATGATGTGATGGAACGTTTTACAAATGGCCACATGCATAATATATACAATATAAACAACAAAGAATGCCTGTTTGAATGTTGGTCCAGTCTGATCGCCACTTGGTATCAGCAATGTTTCCTTTTTAAGGCAGATTGATTAATGCCTTATGGGTATTTATTTATTTATTTTTTTAACCGTACTCTGGATCAAAGGAGTTAAAAAAGTTCTAAAGTTTACCCATATTTCTGCCCTTTTACCTATCCCTTGGTTGAATTTGATAGACATGCCTTTTTTAAACCGTACTATGTAACTATGTAACTATTATTGCTGTATCTATGTTACTAAATCCAACTGATGGAAATGTATGGCATCGGTCGTCACAAGCAACATAACTATATTTATAACAGTAGGAGATATTTTTTAAAAGGAAAATCACTCCCATCATTGCACGCTGTTTTCATAACTCCCCACCATATAGTCAGGAAGTGGCCGGGGAGACGGAGGGAGCAGAAAAAGGTAGGACGGGGTTTTGGGGGCCCCGTTCTAGAGATAGGTGTGGGTCACAAAGGTGGGACCCGCATCTATCTGAAATTTAAGACATATCCTAAATGTCTCTGATGTTAAAACGCCTTTAAGTATTCTACAAACAGCTTCTGCAGGTTATCTATGAATGACTCCCACTTGTAGTTATACTGTATTAGGGAATTGTTAGCTAGGCAATTCTATAACATAACTCTTAAAATTTTCACAAATTAAGATTTTTATCTATTTCCTTAAACTCTTAGAACATTACATTTGCTTTATCTCCACAAGCTACAGCATTAACCCTGATGTCCTTTTGTTAAGCTGGATTTTTGGCGCCCAGATTCACCATCAAGAATAGCAGCAAACATGACTGTGGACTTTCATATTCATGCCAATCAGACCGAATCCATCCTCCACCTTCTGAAGCAGAATACTGCACAATTTCAGTAGGTGTCATTATTTAGTAATAAATATTTAATTGAGCTTTGTATTTGTTGAGTAAATTATAATTTACTATTTTACAATAAAAGATGTTTTCACCCTGCCAGATGGCAAACTAATCATGCATCCGTAATGCCAGAATGTCAGGGAGACTCTTGATAAAAGGGGAGACCTCCCAAACTCCCAGAAGAATCTATTGTTCTCCTAGATTATCAGAGACGAAATTGGTGATTAGGTGATGGCAGCAGAGACAAGCGTTTGTCTCTGCTGCTTGCATTGTAGCATGCGGGTTCTTGCGCACACAGTACGCACCTGCAGCCTTTACTGAACCATCAATGTTTTCATGAAAGGCCACTGATCTACCTGCCCCACCTATGGCATGTGGCTGGCACAATAAAGGGGACATTGGTGCTGGCACTTGGCCTTGTGGGTGGCACTGCGGCTGTTATTATTTTAGGGGCACTGTGGATGTCACTGTCATGGAAGCACTGTGGCTGGCACTCTTATGACTATGCACTATTGCCTATGGGACCATTAGTGTGAGGTAAAGGCTGATAGATCTGTGTTACTACAACAGCTTTTTGTCAATATAATAAAGTGCGTGAACAAAGGGTTCTGTGGCCTGACCGAGTGCTAGGGTGCAGAAGTCATGTGCACTATTTATGATAAAGGACATTATATTTGGTTTCATTTTGGAGGAGTGGCCTATTTAAGGGGTGGGGATTAGTCAGAATGTTTTGTGCGGCACCGGACATGGTATCCTCCTAAAGTTGGTACTCAAAATAAGGCAAGAATGAAATTAATTCATGTTGTCCTAAAATAAGTCACAACTATATGTAGAAAGGACACATTTTCCTCTCCACTACTAAATACATGGTTGAAAAATGCCCCACATTCAACTAGAACCAAGGGTTCTAAACAGAACAATTAAAGTGATCTCACTCTTTTAGTCAACAGACTGAATATCAGTATTTAGTTCCGGACAGCTAAATGGAGAAAGGGGTAAGGGGTTGATGTGATATGTTTTTTGGCTGCTTATGTCTATACCAGCCTACATAAAATCCTATAAACTGAATTATGAATATGCATATGAAACAAACATAGCCCCAACTTTTACCTCGGCTCTCTCTCTCTCTCTCTCTCTCTCTCTCTGTTGCCCTTCCTATAATCTAGACCTGATACCTATCAAGAGACAAATCATGACATTATAAATAATTTCTCTTTTCTGACTTGAACTTATTTATTGTCCTCCAACCAGTTTCAGGATTGTGATGTAAACAACTTTCATATGTCTAGAAAAACATATTTTGACCGTACATGTGCCTTGAAGATAATAAAGGGCAATACATTAAGCGATGAAACTAGGAAAGTAACATGATTTACCTGGTCCATTCTATTAGGGTTTTATTCCATGACCTTCAGGTCGGGATTGAAGCTCAGCGGGACAGACCTAGGCTACGGAAGTCTAAGAAGCATAAATATATTAAGTACAATGATTGGGATACGGTAAGTAACCGGAACATATTTATATATATTTGCTATTATTTTAATATCATATCCGCTGCTCTAGCAACATCCTCTGTCTTCTGCTGCTGCCCTGCTGGATATGGCTACAGCTCCCTTCCTCTGCACAGCCGGTTGTGCCAGGTTGCCAGGGCAACGATGCTCAAGGATGACGTCGGCCCTGGCAGCTGATTTAAAGAAGACTTCAGCCTTTACACCTCATCTACAGGTACATTCTTAACTCTGACCCTGATCTTGACTTCATTCCTGGATTCTGCTTCTGTCTCGCTCTTTGGATTTGTTGCCTAGTACCTGTGGTTTTACTCCTTGAATTGACCCCTGGCCTTTCTTCTGACTATGGCCCATCTTATCCACCGACTAGCTTCAACCTAACCGCTTCCTTGCTGGCTACGCTCCTGACTTGGGATTCCGATCAGGAAAATCCATACCTCCTTGCAGAAGTTAAGCGTGAAGAATGGGCAGGTTTCTTAGACTCTGCCCCCTTGTCTAACTAGCAACCAACCAATTATTGCTAAGAGTATACACTTCTTATCTTGATTGTGAAACAGTACAAAAAAATAAAAATTTTATAATTCCATCACTTTGCACTCATGAAGTGGTTTGTCGATAAAAATCTTTGAACCAAACAGTTCAAGGATATCTGCCCAACTGTGTACCTTAACAATTGTGGTGTCACCAGGGCATGGAGCAGCAGTAACACATATTTAAATGTTCAAATAATATTGTTATGCCAAGTCATAAGTTATGGAAACACTTTTTTATGCTTAGGTTTTAGTTTTGTTTTTTCTTATTATGTCACAAATTCATAGGACATAGATATTGATTTTTATTGATATTATCATGTATATTATATACAAGAAGAAATCTGAAAGTAAAGTATCCTGCTATTTAGTTTTTAATATAATCAAGATTGCTTGCTAGACTAAACTAGTATAGCCTTTATCAAACTTCAACTATAAGCTTTGGAAACAATAAAAAATAGATGGGGCAAAGTTGGGGCTGTAGGCAAGTGCAGCAAAAGTTCTAAGGCCCAATTATTCACAGTGCCAGTAGCCTGGCATTGTCTTAACAAAAAACAGTCTTTTGCATGACCTGCCTAGGTAGAGTCGTGGGTTAACCTTAAACCATACTATCCCCCATCCCCATTTAGTAACGACACATGACACCGAGGTTGGATGTGAAATGGCCACAGCAGCCGTTTATTAATTTCACAGTTTTATAAAAACAATTTAAATCCGAAACATTCGGATAACTAGTTAGGAATCCACCAGAGAATTCCTCCTAATAATTCACATGACCCAACATGGGTCAGAATCATAAATAACAATTAAACGTTAACATTAACCCGAGCAGAGGAAGTCCTTGAAGCCCCTTCAGATGTTCCTTTCAAGAACACACCGAATTAGCCATCTGCAAACCACTAATTACCTCCAGCCGTAAACCAGCTCGGAAGCACCGTTCACCTCTGCAGATGGCTCCAACCACTAGAAGTCCACTTCAAGGGGATAACACCCGATGAAGCCCTCAAGTGATATACCGACCACTAGAAGTCCACTTCAAAGGGATAACACCCGATGAAGCCTTCAAGTGACATACCTTCTACCAGAAGACCACTTCAAAGGGATAACACCCGATGAAGTCTTCAACCATGTACCTTTTTTGGGGGACGCATACCCCCGATGCGACCCCCCCACCATTTTGTACTGACTGGCCTCAAGGACTCCCCCCGCCAGCTGCCATGACAACAGAACCTACTCCGGAAAAAAGAAAAACATGTTAAATAAGCACACAAAATAAAACACAACGCTCATAGCCAGACGTACATAAGACCTAAGGAGTAACAAAACAAGGGTGGGAGGGTGGGAGCTTTGCTTACTGTGTGTTACTCCTCCCGCTGCTTCCGGCTCAATGCCGAGAAACAGCGGGAAGCGCAGTAACGGCCCCCCCGCCCCCCTTAACTCCTCCCCGTCCCTCCTTCAGCTCCTTCAACTTTCCCTGACCTCGTAACATTAACCCTTTCCCTACCAGGACGGTCATGTCGGCTTCCCTTAAGCCTGCAGCTGCATCCAGCCTCTTCTTGACCTGCCTAGGTAGAGTCGTGGGTTAACCTTAAACCATACTATCCCCCATCCCCATTTAGTAACGACACATGACACCGAGGTTGGATGTGAAATGGCCACAGCAGCCGTTTATTAATTTCACAGTTTTATAAAAACAATTTAAATCCGAAACATTCGGATAACTAGTTAGGAATCCACCAGAGAATTCCTCCTAATAATTCACATGACCCAACATGGGTCAGAATCATAAATAACAATTAAACGTTAACATTAACCCGAGCAGAGGAAGTCCTTGAAGCCCCTTCAGATGTTCCTTTCAAGAACACACCGAATTAGCCATCTGCAAACCACTAATTACCTCCAGCCGTAAACCAGCTCGGAAGCACCGTTCACCTCTGCAGATGGCTCCAACCACTAGAAGTCCACTTCAAGGGGATAACACCCGATGAAGCCCTCAAGTGATATACCGACCACTAGAAGTCCACTTCAAAGGGATAACACCCGATGAAGCCTTCAAGTGACATACCTTCTACCAGAAGACCACTTCAAAGGGATAACACCCGATGAAGTCTTCAACCATGTACCTTTTTTGGGGGACGCATACCCCCGATGCGACCCCCCCACCATTTTGTACTGACTGGCCTCAAGGACTCCCCCCGCCACCGCGAAACAGGCCTTGACCACCTTAAGCCTGTGAGTTCCTCCACACCACCACCGCCCTTTCTATGCCTTCTGCTATAGCCAAGCTCCAAATATCAATGCCAACCTCGGTCAGATGAACCCCGTCACTCCTCCAGAAATTCCCCAATCCTGACTCCAAATCCCTATGCCTCACGCAAATGCCCCCGTTCTTCGCCACAAAACGGGACACCGCCCGGTTAACTTTTATCCGAGCCTTATTGACTCTCTCCACCGATCTAGCTAACCGCCAATGCTTCCTTGGGACTATGTCCGACCACACTACCACCAACTTGGGATAAGATACCCACAAACACAACAAATCATGTTTGATATCCCGCACCAACTCACGAAAAGGGCGGACTCCTAAGTCATTCCCACCCACGTGCAACACTAAAACCTCCGGAACCCTATCGAGCCGCACATATGTCTGGAATTCCGCCAACACCCTGTTCCATGACATACCTCTAAACCCCAGCCAATGCACAACCGCATCCTGTCGCGGAATGCGCAACTGGCGACCATCCGGGCGGACGTCCGCCCTCAAAGCCCCCCAGTGCACGTACGAATGACCCATCAACCACACCAGACAAGGAGGCGAATCTGAAACGGAAAACACAGTTAGGCACCACCATATAACATTTGCAAGCATAACAACAAACTTACAACATATGGGGGCGGACATAAGACTTAAACCTTCTAGACTCCCAACGACCAATACGCCTCACCCCCTCATCATCCAACCCCCAGCGCCCTGCTTCCGTTGCTGCGCCAATCCGGAAGGAATGAGATGAATATGAGCCTGCCGCAACCCCAACCGCCGTCAAACATTTTTTAAAAACAGCTCCAAACTGAAACCTGGACAAGAACGACCCGTCCACATGACGTAACAAAGGCAAATCTGGAGACCCCCTGTTTTTTGTAAAACCCCGCATGCACTCTACTGGGCACATGACCGACCCCGGGAGAGCGAACAAAACTATCAGTTTTCCCTTCCCTAATTGGTCAGTTTTTGATCTACGCAACCATACCTCCAACCGATCTGCAAAAAGGCTCACCTCCCCAGATCTCAGCCCCCCTGCCTGTTTAGTACTTGGCGACACCAACTCACCTATTCTAAATGCTCCGAAGAACGCCAACGAGAAAGCCAACCGAAACAAATCCATTTCATCTGAAGAACGACATACCGATGCCAATGAACCGCCCAACAAGCCCAGCAAAGCAAACGACACCGGCCTTCTACTATCCGCCTCCACCCTACCTCTGCGCAACCCCTTCAAAGCCTGCGATACCAGAAATTCCTTCGATACATCCCGCAAGCCCCGCAACTTAAGCCCAAACGCCACCGCGGATATAAACCGGTTCACCTTCGCTACTGAAAACCCCCCCTCCCAGGCATCCCCTAACCAATACAAAAGTGCCACCAACCTGTCTCTATCCGTATTGACATCACCCAACCCTCTTACCCACTCCTCCCACTGCCTCCAACAAGCAGCATAAGCACTCCACGTCGTGCGCGCCAAAGACCTTTGTAACAGCTGCTCTACGGGACCGATACCAGATCCCATAGATGATCCGGACACGCCAAACCGAGACGTTCCGCTCCCGGGGCCAATTGCCGAAACCGGTCCCACTGCGAGCGAGAAAGAGCATCAGCAACACAATTCCGTACACCCGGGACATGCACCGCCACCACCCACGCGTTCAACGACAAACACACCAACACTAAATGTCGCAACAATTGAACTACCGGAGGAGAGGACGCCGTGATGTTATTAATGGCAAGCACCACCCCCATGTTGTCGCAGTAAAAACGGACCTTCTTATCCCTGAGCCTGTCCCCCCAAATGGTAGCCGCCACCACGATGGGAAACAGCTCGAGCAGGGCCAGATTCCGCGTCAATCCACTGGACACCCAGCTAGCCGGCCATTGACCTGCGCACCACGGACCTCCCCCGTAAGCTCCAAAGCCACCCGCCCCAGCCGCATCCGTGAAAATATTCAGATCACTCGTATCCTGCGCTGGGGCCATCCATAGCGAGCGACCATTGTACTGGCCCAAGAAGTCATCCCAAACCTGAAGATCAGCTCGGTGCTCCTCCTTGAGCCTCACAAAATGATGCGGCGCCCGCACTCCCGCCGTTGCCGCCGCCAACCTTCTACCAAACACCCTCCCCATCGGCATAATCCGGCAGGCGAAATTCAACTTCCCCAGCAGCGACTGAAGCTCCCTCAGCGACATTTTCTTCCTTCTACAAGCCCGTCGCACCTCCAGCCTCAAAGCACCCAACTTATCCGCCGGGAGCCGACACTCCATTGCCACTCCACGAAGCTACTAAACGCCTCGAAGTATGCACAAGAAAGAGAACACCCCATCGGAAGGCACCGATCCACGTAAAAGGCCCCATTCCAAAAACAACCCAACAGCCGTTGGCTTTCTGGATGCACCGGCAACAACCTGAACGCCGCCTCGATGTCGGTTTTTGCTAGCAGCGCCCCCGGACCCGCAGCCCGCACTAACCCCACCGCCTTATCGAATGAGGTATAAACTACGGAACACAACTCGTGATCAATCCCGTCATTTACCGACGAACCTTTGGGATACGATAAATGTTGAATCAAACGAAACTTTCCGGGCTCGCGTTTAGGGACAATACCCAAAGGGGACACAACTAAATCTTTCACCGGCGACTCCACAAATGGCCCCGACATGCGCCCCAACGAAACTTCTTTTAACAACTTTTCCGACACGACTTCCGCATGCAAGTAAGCCGATTTTAAATTTCTCCGCGTAACCGGAACCTCATAAGGAGGCGGAGGAATAACAAAACCAACACTAAACCCTTCATAAAGCAACTTAGCTGCCGCCCTATCCGGATACTCATTTAGATAAGGGGCCATCCTTTCCACCCTCACCGGCGACACCCCCTTGACCAGCCCCGTGCTGGTTCCCGGACCTCTTTTTCCGCAGACATTTTGCCGCCCCGTGTGATGCACCATTACACTCGGAGCACACGTGCTTGAACTTGCACGTGGCCCCAAACTTGCACTGGCCTTCATTGAATTGCCAGCAAAACCCCGCCTTTCCCCCGCCGCTTGGTCCACTCTGACTAGACTGGCCTCCCTGGCCACCGCTCCCGGGAAAGGGCTGCCTAACCGGAGCCGTAACCCGTAACCAGAGAGCAATATCCTTCTGGTCCCACCGAATCGCCGGCCGAACCGCCTTCCGCTGACGGAATTGTTCATCATATCGCAGCCACGCCTGACCCCCATACGCCCTATGAGCCTCCCCAATAGCATCAAAATAACAAAATAACGCCGAACAATTTTCCGGCGCCTTTTCCCCTATCACACTAGCCAATATGGCGAACGCCTGCGACCAATTAACGAACGTCTGCGGGATAAGCCTATACCGCCGCCGTTCCTCCTCGTCCTTTTTACTCTCATCCCGCTTGCTCTTATCCAAATTGAATTTAGCCAGCGGCAAGAGAGAAAAAATTTTCACCGTATTCATCTTTCCAGATCCGATCACGCACCTCCTGCTTTAAATGCGCCCCCAACGGACCCTCAAAACAAACATACACCTCCCCCCGAGCACGATCGTCCATGCGCACTCGATCGCCGTCCTTCTGTGCCTCAGTCTGCACCGACACCGCGACCGCCTCTCTAACCGCCACCACAGGACGCGCCTGCAACGATCCCACGTCCCTGGGGCCTTCCCAAACTACCGCAGGGGACACTTCCGTTACTACCGGCGCCGCGGCCCTATCAAGGCGCCCCACCAGCTCCCGTAAGCAACCCACTAAATCTGCCAAACCCGCTCCGTCGCGTCCGCCCGCGCCACTACCGGCCCCCGATGCTATGCTAGCAGCCCCCCCGCCGACACCCGACATAAAAATCGCTGGATAAGACAATAATGGAGTTATACACTCACCGGGCTGCACAGGCGCTGTGTTCCCGTCAGCCGGACCATCCTGACCTCGACGATAGACGTCCAGTTCACCTTCCTCCAGTTCTTCTCTCGCCGACGACTGTCCCTCCCAACGACATCTTCGGAAAGGGGATGAGGACGCGCTGACCGATGGGCCGGCAACCTGCCGCCCGACCGCCGGGACCCAGACTTCCGACCGGACCTGTTGCCTCGACGTCGCTGCAGATCTAGTCGTCCGTCTAGACGATCCTGACGAAGCCTGCCCCCTGGCCGGAACATCACCATGCGGGGCGGCCGTACCTTGCTCTCGACATCTTCCATCTGATGGGGGAGGGGTGACAGGGAGCCCGGCCTGCGACTCCCTGCTTACCGCCGGACCCCGTCGCGGCCTGGGATTCCTGCCAGGACGCAGGGCCTGGGAAGGGGCGGTCCTCCCAGCTGCCTGGCCTGCAGCGTCCGGGATCGGGCTCCCTCTGCGACGCCGTGTCCGCGGGACTACCTCCGGACTAAGGCGCTCTGGAGGTCGGGACCGCCGAGAGGGACGGGTCGACACAGCCTGCATCGCCGTCACCCCTGCCACCGCTCTCTGCCTGCCCAGCGCAGGAGCGGTTGTTGCCGACTCCCCCCCCGCCGCCATAGCCATGCTCGTAGGGGGGCCGGGGGAGGGGAGCCTGTCCCTTACAACAGACCCCGAACGCCGTGTCCGACGTGGCGAAACGGCGTCCGGGATCCGCGTTAATGCAGCCACGGTCTCCTCCAGCCATCCGGGACCGTGGTGCACAGCAGCGGCGCGCAGCCGCTCTAAAATCAAGGCCTCTGCCATTACTAAAAAACCGGGCAACGGGGAGCTTTGCTTACTGTGTGTTACTCCTCCCGCTGCTTCCGGCTCAATGCCGAGAAACAGCGGGAAGCGCAGTAACGGCCCCCCCGCCCCCCTTAACTCCTCCCCGTCCCTCCTTCAGCTCCTTCAACTTTCCCTGACCTCGTAACATTAACCCTTTCCCTACCAGGACGGTCATGTCGGCTTCCCTTAAGCCTGCAGCTGCATCCAGCCTCTTCTGGAACACTCCAGGAAACTGATGTTATGCCTAGTGCATGGCTGCCATCATTCAACTGGCTATATCAACATCATGCGGCCTCTGCATTAAGATGATTCTATCACTTAGGGCCAAAATATAAAAGTACATGACATCCGATTTATGTCCAGTTACAACACATTTATAGCAGTAAATTAAGGAACTTTCGTTATGATTTTATCTTGAACTTATTTGTTATTTACAGTATTTTGTTACATACATTTCAATAATATTTAATACTAATTATTGTTTTATTAAATATATTGAAGTTAAATAAGTGTTAGCTAAAAATGCAAGGTTCTACTGTGGGTTTTGAGGTGGCCAAATTATTCTGGAATGAGTCTATAGCAAGGCTTAACCCCTTCCCATTGCAGTTATTTTTCATTTTTCACTGTTTTCCTCCCCACATTCTAAAAGCCATAAGTTTTGTACTTTTCTGTCGATATAACTGTATGAGGGCTTGTTTGTTTCGGGACGAGTTGTAGTTGTTGACTACACCATTTATTGTATCATAGAATAAACTGAAAAGCTGAAAAAATATATTTTTGGAGTTTAGTTTTCACTGCGTTCACCATGCAGTAAAAACAACATGTTGATTTTATTCTGCGGGTCAATACGATTAAAGGGGTTGTCCGGGCATGGGTGGTGTTTCATACTGATAGGTCATCAGTAGGTCATCAGTATATGATCAAGACCCTGCACCGATCAGCCGTTCTGGCTGCCTCCGGGCATCGGATGTTATGCAGTGGCCGGTGTTGGAAGCAGATGGCTCCGTGCACTGCATAGCGGTCGTGCTGCAGTACTGTATTTTTGCTTCTATTCACTTCAATTAGGAGCAGATCTGCAGTAGTGCAGCATGGCCGATACAGTGCCGCTGAAGTCTTCAGACCCTTTCACTTTTTTTACATTCAATCAAGGTGTCATAGCAAAAAGTCAGACATTTTTCATTTTCAATAAATTGCAAAGATTACTAACATTCTGTTTTCACTTTGTCATTATGGGGTATTGAGTGAAGAATGATGGGGGAAAACGTTCTTTTATTTTAGCACAAGGCCTCAACATAAAAAAATGTGAAAAAATTAAAAGGGTCTGAAGACTTTCCATGCATTGTATACTGTGACCAGAGTCATCAGGCTTCCGGCACGGACATCTGGTGCTCGGAAGCTGCTGGAACAGCTGATCGGTGTGGGGACAATTTTTTTGTGTCTAAGACACATATTTTTCCACCAATGGAGCAGTGTAGTAATGGCTTGTTTTTTGCGGTCTGTAGTTTTTATTGATACCATTTTGGGTACATGCAACTTTTTGATCAATTACTATTATGCTTTTTTGGGGAAGCGAGGTGACCAAAAAACAGCAATGCTTGCATTGTAATTGCCTTTATCCATGATCTACTATTAATTCTTGTCTCTGACAAGCGCTTAACAATAAGACACTGATGAAAGACTAAGGCTTGTAAAAAAAAATGACACATGCAAAAAAAAAATGACACATGCAAAAAAAATGACACATGCCCTGCTAAAAGCTGCTGACATATGTAAATGCACAAAATTGGTGTTGTATGGGGTCTTATCTCCATTGCTAGAGTAATTTTGAGAAAACTTGGATTACAATCACAACGCAAGAGGCAAGCATTATAGTATGCTGCTTGTGTATTAGGTTTTAGTTTAATAGCTTGATTTTGTTCTTTGATTCTAGATTGTTGACTGGACCTGCAAGATGGCTACTGAACATCCAGACCTTGTCAGCCGCATTGAAATTGGTAACACCTATGAAGATCGTCCAATGTATGTTCTAAGGGTGAGAAAATTAGAGAAAACTGTTTTCTCCTTGAAGTGTCTTTAACCTTATATAATATAAGAATTTTAAAATGTATTAATTGTCCACCTGTGGTTACCACCTCTTTAACTACACTCATAACAGATAATGGGGTCCAGATTTACACCTCAGGCACCTTTTGCCTTTAACCCCTTAAAGGGGTTGTCCAATCCTAAGAAATTGATAGCCTATCCTCAGGATAAGCCACCAATATCTGATTGGTGGGGGTTCAATGATCACCGATGACACCCACGACGATCAGCTGTTTTGAAAGGGCCGTAGCGTTTGTACGAGCGCTGCTTCCCTGTCATTTCAACCTGCTCGTACTGTGAATCGCCGACACACTTGTATCAGTGGTTCACCGTATTACAGCCTTCTCCCATTCAAATGAATAGAAGAAGGCTGTAATACTGTGAACCGCCACTACAAGTGTGTCCGCGATTCACAGTACGAGCAGTGACAGGAATGAAGGGGAAGCAACGCTTGTACGAGCGCTATGGCCCCTTCAAAGCAGCTGTTCGGTGGGGGTGCTGGGAGCCGGACCCCCGCCAATCAGGTATTGATGGCCTTTTCATAGTGACATGTCAGAAGTTTTGATCGGTGGGGTCTGAATACTGAGACCCCCACAGATCGCTAAAATGAAGCGGCAGAAGCGCTTGGGTGAGCATTGTGCCTAAGGTCGGCCTTAGGATAGATGGCATCCCGTGCAAAACTTTCTGTTGATGCCCCACTCCCATCATTAAAAAAATAAAACGTACAAAAGTATAATGCCATTTATAGTCCCCCCCCCCACGCATTATAGAGCCTTTAGTGACTCCACACAGTATAACGTCCCCTAAGTGCCCCCACACAGTATATTGCCCGCGCACAGTATAATGTCCCTTTAGTGCTCCCCACAGTATAATGCCACTTTAGTGTCCCCATATAGCATAATGCCCCCATAGCTGCCCCATACAGTATAATCATAATATTTAATAATATTATATATTATAACCCCCTTTAAGAACACAGTATTTTGTCCTCTAAGTGTGCCCACACAGTATAATGTCTTCTAAATGCCACACACATTATATTGCCCCCTGTAGTGCCCCTACACAGTATAATGTCCCCTTAGTGGCCCCCACAGTGTATAATGCCCCCTTAGTGCCCCCCCCCAGTATAATGTCCCCCTCCCCTCGGTGCCAGACATAGCCTTCCATTGTAGATAGTGCCCCCTGTAGATTGTGCCATACAGCCCCCACCTCCACCTTGTAGATAGTGCCATACAGCCCCCACTTCCCCTTGTAGACAGTGCCATAAAGCCCCCCACCTCCCCCTTGTAGATAGTGCGATATAGCCCCCTCCCCTTGTAGACAGTGCCATACTGCCCCCTACCTCCCCCTTGTAGATTGTGCCATACAGCCCCCACATCCCCCTTGTCGATAGTGCCATATAGCGTCCCACCTCCCCGTTGTAGACAGTGCCATAGAGCCCCCAACCTCCCTCTTGTAGATAGTGCCATACAGTCCTCCGCTTCCCCTTGTAGATAGTGCCATACAGCCCCCCAAACAAATAAAACAAAACAATTGTACTCACCTAGGCCCCTTTCCTGCGACGAACGGAGCTACTCCACAACGGGATCCTTGTGTAGGCCGGTATGATCCAGTGAAGTCATAACATTGGCCTGCGCAGGGATCCTGTTCCTGCGTCTGATATCTTGCAGGCCGGATGGCCTGTAGCCTAGTAAATGGCAGAGCAGGGAGGTTCAGAGCTTTTATATTGAAATTATATAAAGTAGATAAAAAGAAAAAATTTAAAGATCATTTTAAATAATCACCATTACATTTATTTCTTTGTCAGCAAGTTGTTTAAAGTTCTACGGTTGATATGGCCACAATTACAGAGGTTGCCATCCAGATTTACTAGAATCCTGAATGGCAAATGCACATAGTTTTGCAATAATACATCCCCAGCTCTGCTATCACTTCATAAAAATTTGAAACTGTTCAACAACCTGAAAGGAGAAGACTACCCAAGGGCCTATATTTACAGATAATGTTTTTTTTAGAGGAAATATTTTGATTTACCACCCAAAAAGAAAATATCATTATATTTTAATTACAGCTATTTCTTTCAATAGCCTTATATACATTTTAAGAATATGGATCTCTTTTAGTTATTCAATATTTAACCTTCCCAATCAATACAGCAAATGCCAAGGCATGACTTGGCTCCATCATTTTCAGACCACACTTAATGCATAGTTAGTTCCGTTGCTGGATTATGCATGAAACTATTACTCAGCAGACATTTTTGATAATGGAAATATTTTAAATTATGGAAACTGTGGATCTGAAAGCAGGAAAAAAATCAAGAGATCGATGGTTTAATAAGGGATTGTGGTTAGGTATGAATGCAATATTGATACAAATAGTCAACATCTGCTCATCAGATAAACACTCTTGTTTTATTCTTCCTGAAACAAAGATTTATACGTAGGTGATCATTTCCTAGAAGATTATTTATAGAAAATTCTAATCATGTTCAGTACAGTACAGCACTTACATTGTGTATCTATTATTTTGGAAAGGTTGGGTCAAGCACTGCAGGGCCGTCCATCTTCATGGATTGTGGCATACATGCCAGAGAATGGATCTCTCCTGCCTTCTGTCAGTGGTTTGTTGGAGAGGTCAGTATTACTACTACTATTATTATTATTGTTATTATTATTAATTTTATTTATATGTTGTTCAAGTAATGAACTACATATTTCTTTCAGTATAGAGGGTGTTTCCATATTTAAAGGGGTTGTCTGAGATCAATAAAAATGTAGCTGTTTTTTTTTGTCCAAGACAGTCTGTGCAATGTCACACACAGTCCATGGGCAAGAGTAAGGCTGTTTCTAGGACAACAAACAGACGCTATTTTCATAATCTCAGACAAACCCTTTCAATATGCCCTATTAAAACATATGGATATCATAGAAGAAGTTCTCTCAGACTGGACCCCCTCGATGAGCCAGGGAGCAGAGTCACTGACATAGTAATACTACATTTCACCTGTAGAGGCCGCTGCAGGAATAAGGTGTGTCTGTTATCCCAGGGCTTTCTAAAGCTGGACTTTTATTAGACAAGCCCTTTAAGGAGGCCACAGATTTCATTATAATTGTTAAAATAATTTGAATTATTTTTCTGTAAATAATGGTCAGTGATAGTCAATATATTATTGAGACTCACTTGGTTCCAACTGATAAGATTTGAACAGTGGAAATCATCCTTATCCACATTGAACGTCATTCCTATTTGCTTGTTTAGAGACCAATATTGAAAAATATAGGAACATTCGACAGATTTAGAACAAAAATTGTCATCTAAAAGCAGCTTAACTTCATTAGATCTGTCATCTATAAGTATTTTATGTCATGATAGATGTAATACTTTCTTGTTCTCCGTTGCTCCCAATGCCTGTCCTGCGGTATTGACTGTGATTGGCAGTAAACTTGGCAAGTCTCAAAGAATTTTGTACATTGCAATGTTACATGTTGGTCGGGGCATCTGCTGTATTCCCATGATCATTGTCCAGTAGCTGCTAGACTCTACTAGAATCTACTCTAATGTATGTGTCCAGTACTGATAGTGCTGATAATAATTACAGATCCATTCCAATCTTTTGTTAAAGGCTATGTACACCTTTGGAATTGTTCTTTTTTTTGTATATATAAAAATGTCTATCAGTGTGTTTGGTGCAACTTTATAAAGACTTTTTATGAAAAATAATTTTTACTTTTTGAGATACAGCTGTTTTGTATCCTGTATACAGAGCAGCTGTATCTATAACTAAGACCTGAATCCCTCAGGTCAGCGGCACTGACGGGTTCAGTGTCAGCGGTTCCTGCGTGTCTCTGACACGCAGGATCCACCGGTTCTCGATCACATCTAAGTTAAGAACAAGTACATAGCCTTTAAGAATCATCTGAACCTGCTCTTCAATACTCTACCACATTATTCAAGAATAAGGCAATAAAAAAATAAGGTTATCATTTTAATCCTTATATCTAAACTTAGTGAACCATGTTGAATTAACTCTAAAACTGTGCATGTCTTGCGTGCATGTTCAAAACTGACAACTTTGGGGGGAATGGGGTCACAACATTTGTTTAGGCATTAGAAGAGTTGTCATATTACATTTTAATGTCACTGTTGTCCTGATGGTTTAGGATGAGACAAGAAGCAACAACCTCAATAAATACATTTAAAACTTCTAAGGGTGGCTTTATACTCTATGATAATAGGTACAATTCGATTATTTTCAACAAATTTTTTATACTGGGGTCTTTCCCAATTATCTTATTTGCTATGAAGAATGTCAAGTAATCTAAAAATGTTATCAATAATCATCTCCCTGCTATTGAGTGCCGGCTAGAGACTTATCTGATTCAAGAATCACTGGGGTCAGTCATAAAGGGATGGGTGGGTCAGTCTTTCCATTCTTGTTTCTCTACACATTCTAGAGGGGTCTCAGTATTAATACACAAACAAATAGATTTTCAGATAATAGAGCATGAAAGTGATAAGTATGGAAGATATATATTTTTATATGGGACAATAAAAGGAATATTGTGGGTAATAGTGGCCATATATATACCTCCACCATTTTCATTAGTTGTGTTACTAAGGTTAAATTTGTTTCTTAATAATAAAAAAGAAGCAACACAATTGCTTATAGGGGATTTTAATTCTATATTAGATCCTTTAAAAGACGGATTACGTAAGACATTATATAAAGGTAGGGGTTGCACTAGGTTATTAACTTGTATACAAAACACGGGTTTACAGGATTTGTGGAGAATAAAAAATATTCTTGTGTTTCACCAGTTTATAAAACTTCTTTTAGAATAGATTTAGCCCTGGGGGATAGTAGGATGTTGAATAGATAAAAGAAAATTAAATATGAAGTTAAGTGTTTATCAAATCACTCACCTATATCGGTAATTTGTAGTTTAGATAGATGTACGAATACTCTAAGATTTACAATAAATCCTACATGGTTGAATTTGACCTCGTCACACAATAAAATTTAAAGAGGAATTAGGGGAATTCATTCAGATTAATAGGGGGATCTGTCACCTTAGCAATTTATTGGGACACGTTAAAAAGCATATTTAAGGGGCATTCTGTGTAGTGGACCAAATGTTTATAAAAAAAAGAAGAAAGAAAAACAGTTGTTGGACGGGGAGGAGGAGGTGGTAAATAAAGAAGAAAATTACGTGACTGACCCAACAGATTGTAATCTGGAAATCTGTCAGGCGGCCAAGAACAGGGTAGATCAGATCATGTAACATCCGTGGTCGCTGACCACTAACTCCTTCCATCCAGTCGACGCCCTTCTCTCAAGCGATGACTGCACATATGGCCGTCCTGCTCCACAGTGACAACCAGGGTGCGCTCACGAGCTCAGTCCAGACTTAAGAAGCCAGAGCGCACGCATGTTGGTGATTTGAGCTAATTGCTCCAGAGCACCCTAGACTATAAGAAGGTCCCAGCGCATCCTCCCACGCCTGAGCTTTGTTGTTGTATTCCAAATCTGTCTTGCAAATGGTCTCCTAGTGTTTCTTGCTCCCAGTGTTCCCTATACCTGTATCCTGTAACCTGTATCCTGATCTAGTGCCGTGCTTAGCTGTAGCCGTGCTGTGCTGTATACCACTCCTGTCCTGCTTCTCCATGCCTGACGTCTACCTGCTGCCTAGTTCCTGCCAAGCCTGCCTTGCTACTGTCCGAGCTTGCCACAGCTACCCTATATAAATTATAGACTCTGACCTGTGCCCTGTTGTCCAGCTGCCATACCGCCAAGGCGGTACGGCCCAGTGGGTCCACGAACCCAATGTGACAGATGATTATAGAGAAGGCCCAAGGAAGTATGATGATGGAAAATTATAAGTATATCTATGAAGTAATGCTCCTGGTAGAACTCTGGCGAACATTATTAGGAATTAGGTAAATAATAAGGATATAGGGGCAATAAAGGCCTCAAATGGTAAACTGATCACAGATACTACAGAAATTTTGGACCAGTTTGTTAAATATTTTTCTGATATATACACATCAAAATTAAAAGTGGAGCAAGAACAAATTGAAATATACGTTAAACAGGCTGGTTTGCCATCCATTAACTGTCTGGAAAAAGAGTTACTTGAGGAAAAGTATTGAACAGCTAGAAGACGCCCCAAAGCATATGGTCGCAAGTAAGGCCCCAGGTTTAGACAGTCTCCCAATTGAGATCTATAAGGAATACTCAGAGATTCTAGGAAAATAATTACTGGATGTCCTGGAAGAAGCCTGGAAAATAAACCATTTGCCTCTATCTATGAGAGAAGCGTTGGTAATTCTTATTCATAAAACGGGCAAAGATTTTACAGATATGGATGCTCATAGACCAATCTCCTTAATTAATTCAAACAAAGGTATTCGCCAAGGTCCTTGCTAGGAGACTACAAAAGGTTCTTAAAAATTTTATACATGAAAATCAGACAGGAATCATGGTAGAAAAATCAACATATAAGGCGACTCTCCTTGAACTTACAGAGGGAGGTAGAGGTTGAGGAGGAGAGGTTGATTCTGCCTTTAGATGCCAATAAAGCCATTGATTCAGTTGAATGGTGTTTTGAATGGTGTTTTTTTATGGGAGACTATGAAGGCAATAAATTCATAGGCTGGATTTAGTTATTATATACTGGTCCAATGGCGAGAATATCAATAAATGGTAGAACTTCTGAATCCTTTGAGATCACTAGAGGTACTAGACAGGGTTGCCCACTCTCCTCTCTTCTATTCACCTTAGTAATGGAGCCATTGGCTGCATATGTTAGAAAAGATCTAGAGGAAAAGGGTACAAAGATTGGTGACAATAAGCAAAGGCTATCACTATACGCTTATGCTGTTATGTTATTCCTCAGTTAAAATCAATCAATTGAAAGAGTGTTCCAACTGTTCTCAGAATTTGGGGAGTGCTCTGGGCTCACAATTGATTGAAGTAAGTCACATTTCATATGTTTGGGGGTTCATATGGACCCCAAAAATATACCAATAAAATTTGTTGAAGAAGGGGAGACCTTTAAATATTTGGTTGTCCAGATATCGCCTTAGATTGAGGAATACATAAGGAATAATGTAATTCCCTTGGTTTCTTCTCTTAGGAGTAAGATAAAGGTTTGGAAAAAAAAATCTAAATATGGGTGGGATGATAGCTTTGTTGAAAATGGTTGTTCTCCCCTCCTTATTGTATATTCTGAATAATACTCAATATAGATTCCTGAAAAAGTCTTCAAACTAATTGAAAGTTTAATTAAATATCTGGGTTTGAGGGGAAAACAGCCTAGAATTAAAGAGGCTCTGTCACCAGATTTTGCAACCCCTATCTGCTATTGCAGCAGATAGGCGCTGCAATGTAGATTACAGTAACGTTTTTATTTAAAAAAAACGAGCATTTTTGGCCAAGTTATGACCATTTTTGTAGTTATGCAAATGAGGCTTGCAAAAGTCCAAGTGGGTGTGTTTAAAAGTAAAAGTCCAAGTGGGTGTGTATTATGTGCGTACATCGGGGCGTTTTTAATACTTTCACTAGCTGGGCGCTCTGATGAGAAGTAACATCCTCTTCTCTTCAGAACGCCCAGCTTGTGACAGTGCAGATCTGTGACGTCACTCACAGGTCCTGCATCGTGACGGCCACATCGGCACCAGAGGCTACAGTTGATTCTGCAGCAGCAACAGCGTTTGCAGGTAAGTCGATCTTACCTGCAAACGCTGATGCTGCTGCAGAATCAACTGTAGCCTCTGCTGCCGATGTGGCCGTCATGATGCAGGACCTGTGAGTGACGTCACAGATCTGCACTGTCAGAAGCTGGGCGTTCTGAAGAGAAGAGGATGTTACTTCTCGTCACAGCGCCCAGCTAGTAAAAGTATTAAAAATGCCCCGATGTACGCACCTAATACACGCCCACTTGGACTTTTACTTTTAAACACACCCACTTGGACTTTTGCAAGCCTCATTTGCATAATTACAAAAATGGTCATAACTTGGCCAAAAATGCTCGTTTTTTAAAAATAAAAACGTTACTGTAATCTACATTGCAGCGCCGATCTGCTGCAATAGCAGATAGGGGTTGCAAAATCTGGTGACAGAGCCTCTTTAAGTGGGAAGTGTTACAGAGAGAGGATAAGCAGTGGGGTCTTTTTCTCCCAAGTATTTTTTGTCTGGTTAGAGTAAATATTTTGTAATGTCAGAAATAGTAAAGTTAAGTAAACAGTATATTACTTCTAAATGAGCTTTGTATGGTAATTACGATATGGTGGAGATTTTGTACTCTTTAAAAATAATTTTATATTTGTCCTAATGCATAAGGTTTGGGTTAAGATTAAGGCCATTTTTTAAATCAAAGGGTTTAAAGAGCAATCGCCTGTATAGGGAAATAAAAAATTAACTCATGCATTTTTTCAAAATGAGGGCTGTTATTGGTTGAAATTGGGGATATATAATTTGATGCATTTTTTTCAGGGTAACCGACTTAAATCACTGGTTAAGGTAAAAAGGGAATTTCCCATAGGTCTAGAGGGAGGCATGGTTTTATTATGCCCAACTTAACAGCATATATGAAGAATAAAAAACTATAGTGAATTTTAATTGTAGTAGATTAGCGCTGATCAATCTGTGGTAAAAATGTGCTAATAAAAACTAATTTTTTATAAATGTTTACGTTCATCTTAACATGTAAAGACATGCAGAAAACGACATTAGAGAGATTATGATCATATCTTCAGTAGTGATTTTCTCCACCTGTCTTTACCATGTGATTTCAACTTTATCGCAATATGGAATAATGGCCACAGGTAAAGACGTGTTGTGCGCCACCTTTCGCACATCACCCATTGTGTATTTTCCCTAGTTTAAGTATAATTTTATGTATGAAGGGTGGTTCACAGCTAAGAATTATTGTTAAGTATCTAGGAATCCATTAGAGCTGAAGATTGTATAAATTATTCCTCTTCAGCTTGTTTCAGGATATTCTAAAGATGAAGGCATAAAGAAACTATTGACAAACATGAACTTCTACATCCTCCCTGTATTTAATATAGATGGTTACATTTACACCTGGACAAAGGTAATAACTTCTAGCCATTACACAGTACTGCAACATAACTAATGTAAAGTCCGAACACACACTGGTCATTGGCCAATACGAATGTCAATTCCATAAGAGATGTAAATATATTTTGTAGGATCGTATGTGGAGAAAGAATCGCTCGCCAACATCAGACAGCAACTGTTTTGGAACAGACCTTAACAGAAACTTTAACATATCATGGTGTGGTAAGAAAATAATATACAATTCAGTGCATTGTAGGTTTAACTCTGCACAAAGTATACGTTTTACGTAGCAAGGTCAAAGTCTCACAGTCCCATAACACTTACTGTATATCTAAAGTGGCAAGTGGTCATTTAATTGGTGGGCATATAGGATACAGACAGGACAGAGTATTTGGGTGAACAAAGCAAAAATTGCATCAATGCACATTCTCTGCTTTATCACAAAGCTGGGGCGCATTTCTACAATGGGTTTTGTGGGTCTGCACTTAACTATTGGTATGCTGGGATTTGCAGTTCTACAGCAATTATAGCTCTGTACTAACTGAATTTATTATTTATTAGAAGCCAGTGTAGTGTCTGGCTACACACAGCAAGACATTTTATGACGCACACCACCTATTATGACGCCCACATTCCCGAATAGAGCATATGGAGAGCGACTGTCTTTATGAGCCATTATATACACAAGGCAGAGCACATATCTCTGCATCCCTATAGTAGGAGCTCTTGGTTTCCAAGTGTTTAACACCAGAAGATCTTTAAAACAGGGCCCCTTTTTCCCCCTACGTGCATTGCACCCTAGACATGTGACTAAGCACCTATCGTTTTTCCTGGATTTGATAAAGGATAAGTGTTGGGACAGCAAAAGGTTAACTCCAGATACCTGAATGCTTGATATCACTGTTGATACTTTGCCTGATTTATTACATATAATGAGGTTCAGTGTCTGTGCATATTAATTAACTACAAAAAATGATGCCTATATCATAGCAGTTTTATAATGCACGATGTACTATAATGGTTAGGAATCTAAGGATGCTGAGATGATGACAAAATATAAATATCATAAATATCTAATGGTTTTACACCTGGGCGCACATTCGGATGAAACTAAAAAGGAAACTCAATGGGAAAAAAAACCTTCAAAAGGAATAATCTTCAGAAGACCATAGAGATCTGGCAAAGTCAACTACTGACTGTGATGTCTGTTGCTAGGCAAAATTTTAAACTTATGCTCGTGCTGCATAGCAAAAACTACCCGTAAAATAGAATATTTATTAAAAGTTGTTCACACTTACCATTTGCAATGATAATTTGTTTTACTAGAATTCCCAGTAGGTGTTTCATGGATATTTTTCAAATGATCCAATATATTAATCCAGAGTTTATTTGTGTCTTACAGAGATTGGATCGTCGGATGATCCATGCACTGAGATCTACTGTGGAAAATCACCACAGTCTGAGAAAGAATCCAAGAACGTAGCAGATTTCATCCTCAGCCACTTAAAATCAATCAAAGCCTACATCAGTGTTCACGCATACTCCCAGATGTTACTGTACCCTTACTCCTACACATATGACCCGGCACCCAATTCACAGGAGCTGGCAAGTAATCTGTTATAGAACTGATATCATGAGTGGAGTGAGAGTTACAGAAGGGTATATTATACATAACTAATACTGGCAATGGCAGTTGTTATAGAAGTTCTATTCATTATATAATGTAGAGCGGACATATAGTGCAGGGCTTACGGTAGAATTCGCTTAATTTTTTTTTATTAGTCAAGCAAACCCATCACTTGAGCGTTCCTATTACATACACTTACACATACAATTCCTGGGGCCAATTTCATGGGAAGCTGAGTAACATACTAATTGTCTGAGAGTCAACCAAACTCAATGGCTAGTATGCTTATGGTCAGTCTTCATCAATATCAAACATAAATCATTCATTATTTAGTTGCTAAGACATTTGTGCTTACGTTTAAAGTGCAACTACAACTATGAACATTGGGGCAGATTCACTGCAGTTGTCTAAGATTTAGACAGTGTAAACTTGAACAAGGCTGCCAGAAGACCATCACAAGACACCAAACTTATCACAATGTTGCAAGCAGTATGATAAATTTGGCACATCTTTCTTGACCTGCTAGACACTTTTCTCCTCCTTATATCCCCTTTGATTTGGCTTAGTTTTCGTCAGAGTTGTGCCAGATTTTTGGTCTATTTTGTCACGCCCATTTTCAGTAGCGCACACTTTAAAAGTGTCCACTAAGGCGCAAACACCTGGTCTGGAAAGACATCCACCTCCTTATTTGCTTTTAGTGTCTGCTAAATAATTTCTTAATGTATCTTTGTAAGGGTCAGTGGTCTGTTTTTCGGATACAGTGCTCCAAATCCACTGTTGAATTATTATATTTTATTTATATTGCTTTATATTTTGGAGTGTGGGAAGAAGCTGGAGTAACCAATGAAAACCCACTCAAACACAGGAAGAACATAGAGATATTGCCTTTGGTTGTAAAGAAGAGTGTATGACGCTGACCAATCAGCGTCATATACTTCTCTTCATTCATGTCCAGCTTTAATCACAGCACAGCGTGATCTCGCGAGATCACGCTGTGCCATCACTTACTCCCGCAGTTCCTTCACCGGAGTGATGGCAGAATGACCAGACATCGCCCCCAGCCGCCTCCCGGCTGGAGGCGATGTCTGGTCATTCTCCCGTCTCTCCGGTGAAGGACCTGCGGGAGGAAGTCATGTAACAGAGTGATCTCGTGAGATCACACTGTGCTGTGACTAAAGCTGGACATGAATGAAGAGAAGTGTATGACGCTGATTGGTCAGCGTCATACACTCTTCTTTGCAATGCCCACTTGGTTAAAGTAAAAAAAAAACACTCAGTTGGGCTTTTACAAAAAATTTGCATAAATGTTAAAATGCTCATAACTTTTCACTAATAAACGTTTTTTGTTTTAAAAAAAAAAACAACACAGTAGTTATCTACAACAGAGCGCCTATTAGATTAGGTAGGAAATAGGGAAGTATAGAACTGGTGACAGAGCCTCTTTAACTTATCATTAGATTGGATATATTTACACTTTCTGACACTAAGCTGGCAGCTCAGCAGATCACATAACATTAAGTGACATCACCATATCTGCAAATATTTGTGACTGTAACATTTATTACAAACATATTTTTATCCAGGATGCAATATCTAAAGGAGCCGTATTGGAAATATCCCGTCTTTATAAAACAAAATATGTCTATGGACCCGCCGCATCTACAATTTGTAAGCAAGTTTTTTATTATTATTTTTTATATTCTTGCGCTCAACTTCTGGTCACCAATAACTAGGCTAAGAAAAGAAATTCAAATGTCTAAGGCCTCATTTTTATAACATTGTATGAGCTGTAGAATAACTCTGAACATATCATTAACATTATTTATAAAGCACCAACATACTGTATTATGCAGCACTGTGAATTATATAAGATAATATACATTACAGAAAACATATACAAAAAGTAGGGAATGAGGGCCCTGTCCAAAAGAGCTTCCAATCAGAAAGAAGAAGGGCGTTGGGGCATGATTCAATAAGCTTGGCAGAGACTAGAGGTTATTAGTGTTGGTTAATTGTAATGAAATATTAGGATGGAGGTCAAAGTCTGTTAACAATATTGAAAAGTTGTTTCTTGGCTGTAGATTGTTTAACCCCTTCCTGACCACCACACATAGATTAACGGGCTGCAGCACTGGTCCTTGTGCCTGCAGCCCGTTAATCTACGTGTGCTCCTAACAGAGCACAGAGGCGCTCCACGCAGCCCGGCACCTCCCAGTACGGGCTGCTACTAGCAGCTTTAGTACTGGGGGAAAACATTGGGTTGGATCACAGCGGAGATCAGAACCGATTAACCCCTTCAATGCGTCAGTCAATAGCGACCGCCGCATTTAAGTTGTTGTAGCAAAATCGGCACCCGCTACGCGATCGCGGGTGACTATTGTTGCGGGGGGCGATTGCTATGGCAACCGGAAGCCTAACAAAGGTTTCTGGTCTGCCATCTATGGAAGGCGATTAGGTCCTGCCAGAGGCGGGACCTAAAATGCCTCCTGTCACTGTGAAACTGATAGGTATAATACACTGCAATACATCAGTATTACAGGGTATTATAACAACGATCCAACAATTGGATATTCAAGTCCCTAGTGGGACTAAAAAAAAAAGTTACAAAAAGTTACAAAAAAATGTACAAAAAGTCAAATGTCAAAATAATAAATTTTATAAATCGCCCTTTTTCCCTTATAAAGTCCTTTATTATTATAAAAAAATAAAAAAAATAAACTATGCATAATTTGTATCGCTGCGTCCGTAACGGGCTGAATTATAAAAAATATAATGTCGTTTATCCCGCCATAAAAAAAATTATAAAAAAACTATAACGGAATCGCTATTTTTAGTCACTTCGGCTCCCAAAAAATTGCATAAATAGGGATCAAAGAGTCGCATGTACCCAAAAATTGTACCAATAAAAGCTACAGTTTGTTCTGCAAAACACAAGCCCCCACACAGCTTTCCTGATAGAAAAATAAAAAAGTTGTCACTCTTAGAATATGGCGACAAAAAAAGAAATAATTTTTATAAAACCGTGATTTTATCGTGCAAACACCGTAAAACATAAAAAACCTATATACATATGGTATCGCCGTAATCACATAAATTAAATATGTCATTTATAGCGCACGGTGAACGCCGTAAAAAAAAAAGAATAAAAAGAAGTTTTGACGGCCTAATTACCCTAAATTCAGCAAAAAAACCTATGGGATCAAAATGCTCACTATACCCCTAGACAAATTATTTTTAGGGCTGTAGTTTCCCAAATGGGGTCACTTCTGGGGGGTGTCCACTGTTTTGTTCCCGCAGGGGCTTTGCAAATGCGACATGACACCCGAAAACCAATTGCAAACTTAAGCTCCAAAAGCCAAATGGCGCTCCTTCCATTCTGAGCCCTGCCGTGTGTCCAAACAGCCGTTTATTATCACATATGGGGGAATTGCCGTAATCAGGAGAAATTGCTTTAGGCTTGGGGCACTTTTTCTTCTTTATCCCTTGTAAAAATTGATAATTTCTAAGTTTTATTGGAAAAAATTTAGATTTTCATTTTTATGGACTAATTCCACTAAATTCAGCAAAAATCCTGTGGGGTTAAAATGCTCACTATAACCCTTGATGAATTCCTTGAGAGGTGTAGTTTGCCAAATGGTATCTTTTTGCGGGTGTTTCCACTGTTTTGGCCCATAAGACCTCTTCAAACCTGACATGGTGCCTAAAATATATTCTAATAAAAAGGAGGCCCCAAAATACTTCTGAGGCCGATGCTTCAGTCCATTACCACACTAGAGCCACATGTCAGATATTTCTAAAAACTGCAGTATAAATATTGAGTTGCGTTTCTCTTGTAAAACCTTTTGTGTTACAGAAAAAAAATTGATTAAAATGGATTTTCCGACAAAAAAAATAAATTAGTAAATTTCCCCTCTACATTGCTTTAATTCCTGTGAAACACCTAAAGGGTTAAGAAACTTTCTAAATGCTGTATTGAATACTTTGAGGGGTGCAGTTTTTAAAATTGGGTGACTTATGGGCGTTTCTAATATATAAAGCCCTCAAAGCCACTTCAGAACTGAACTTGTACAAATAAAAATAAGTTTTGGAAATTTTCTTGAAAATTTGAGAAATTACTGCTAAAGTTCTAAGCCTTGTAAAGTCCTAGAAAAATAAAAGGACATTCAAAAAACAATGCAAACATAAAGTAGACATATGGGGGATGTTAATTAGTAACTATTGTGTGTGGTATTACTATCTGTCTTACAAGCAGATACATTAAAATTTTGAAAAATGCTAATGTTTGCAAATTTTCTCTAAAATTTGGTGATTTTCACAAACAAATACTGAATTTATTGATCACATTTTTCTACTAACAAACAGTACAATATGTCATGAGAAAACAATCTCAGAATCGCTTGGATAGGTAAAAGCATTCCCAAGTTATTACCACATAAAGTGACACATGTCAGATTTGAAAAAATTGTCTGTGTCCACATGGCAAAAACAGGCTCAGTCCTGAAGTGGTTAAACAAGGTCAATGAGGGGACAGGTCTACTATTTTGAGGATTTCAAGAGTATTTGGAGCAGCAGATGCTGATTTGAAGAATGGAAGAGGGGGCTGAAACTAAGGGTTAGGGTATGTTCACATGGCCCGAAAAATGAATGAAGAATCGGAAGCAGAACACCTCCAAACATCTGCCCATTGATTTCAATGGGAAAACGGCGTTCTGTTCGGACGGAGCACTTTTCGCTGTGTTTTTTTACACTTAAAAAAACGGCTGCGAAAAAGAAGTGAAGAACACTTCTTGGGACGTTTTTGGAGCCGTTTTCCATGGACTCTATTGAAAAAAACTCAAAAAACATCTGTAAAAAACGCAGCGAAAATCGCGAGTGCCACAAAAAACGATTGAAAATCAGGAGCTGTTTTCTCTTGAAAACAGCTCCGTATTTTGAGACGTTTTTGACTCTGCGTGTGAACATACCCTTACACATAGACAATTAGGGTATGTTCACACTCTTAGGCTGGGTTCACACGACCTATTTTCAGACGTAAACGAGGCGTAGTATGCCTCGTTTTACGTCTGAAAATAGGGCTCCAATACGTCGGCAAGCATCTGCCCATTCATTTGAATGGGTTTGCCGACGTATTGTGCAGACGACCTGTAATTTACGCGTCGTCGTTTGACAGCTGTCAAACAACGACGCGTGAATGGACTGCCTCGGCAAAGAAGTGCAGGGCACTTCTTTGCCACGTAATTTGAGCTGTTCTTCATTGAACTCAATGAAGCACAGCTCAAGATTTACGAGCGTCTCAGACGGCTCGCAAAATGCGAGGAGGAGCATTTACGTGTGAAACGAGGCAGCTGTTTTCTCTTGAAAACAGTCTGTCTTTTCACACGTAAATGACAGCTAGCGTGTGCACATACCCTAAATAAAAAACTTCTGAAAATACGGAGCTGTTTTCAGAGAAAACAGCCTCTGATTTTCAGGCGTTTTTGAAGCTGAAAATTAAGCTTCTTTTCATTTGGAGCTTCTTTTGAGGCTTCTTTTGAGGTGTTTTTTGGGCGTTTTTCATAGGCTGGGTTCAGGTGTAAGGCTATGTTCACACGGAGTATTTTGGGGGAGGAATATCTGCCTCAAAGCTCCAAACGGAATTTTGAGGCAGATATTCCTCCCCCAAAATACTCCGTGTGAATAGCAATGATCGCGCCGTTTTTCGCCCGTGGCCATTGAGCGCCGCGGGCAGAAAACACGCTTTCTCCTGCCTCCCATTGAAGTCAATGGGAGGTCGGACGCGGAAGCGCCCGAAGATAGGGCATGTCGCTTCTTTTTCCCGCGAGGCAGTTTTACTGCTCGCGGGAAAAAGACGCCGACGCCTCCCATTGAAATCAATGGGAGGCGTTCTCGGGCCGTTTCTGCCGAGTTTTGCGACGCGGTTTCCGCGTCAATAAACTCGGCAAAAGACCCCGTGTGAACATAGCCTAAATGAGGTGTATTATGCCTCGATTTACGCCTGAAAATACGGCTACAATACGTCGGCTACAATACGTTTGCCGACGTACTGTGCCGACGACCTGTAATTTACGCATCGCCGTTTGACAGCTGTCAAACGACGACGCGTAAAATGACTGCCTCGTCAAAGAAGTGCAGGACACTTCTTTGGACGTAATTTGAGCCGTTTTTCATTGAATTCAATGAAGAACAGCTCAAGATTACGGCCGCCAATGACGCCTCGCAAAATGCGAGGAGGAGCAATTACGTCTGAAATGACGGAGCTGTTTTCTCCTGAAAACAGTCTGTAATTTCAGACGTAAAAGGCAGCTATCGTGTGCACATACCCATAGTGTTCAATGGAAAATCAGCTCCAAAAAACGCCTCAATAAGTGACATGCTACTTCTTTTTACGGAGCGTCTTTTTACGCTCGGTTTTTTAAAACAGAGGCGTAAAAAGACGCCCCATATGAACTAAATGCTGTTTTTCCCATTGATTTCAATGGGCAGATGTTTGTAGGCGTTCAGCAGAGCTAACTACCTTCAAAAAATTTGATAAGTGGAGTTAATGGAGTGATTAACCGGAGTTAATGGCTGAGAATTGAACAGTTAATTTCAACTTTTTGTTGAGACCTTCCTGCAGGAAATGTAGAATGGATGGTAGGGATACTGAAAATGAGTTATCCTTACAATATATTTGCAAGATTCTCTATATTATTGACTAAGGCCCCATGCCCACTTCAGTTTTTTCCTTCAGGGTGCTATCCGTTCTTCTGACTTCTAGCACCCTGACCCATTCATTTCAATGGGGCCATGCACACTTCAGTTTTTTGGACGGTCCCGTTGCTCCGTTTCGATCCAAAGTAGAGCATGTCCTACCTTGGTCCGAGATTCTGTGACCGTGAGGCCCATGCAAGTCAATGGGGCCGTCAAAAAAACTGAAGGCACACGGAAGGCATGTGTCCGTGTGTGACGGAGCCGTTGCCTAGCAACGGCCGGGCGGGCAGAAATGCATTACAGAAATATTACACTAATCGGCAGCCACTTGTCTCTATCAATCACTGATAGAGAAAAGAGGCTGCTGATTAAAAATAAAATAAAAAGCAGTTCATACGTACCCGGTCGTTGTCTTAGTGACGAGTCCCTCTTCTTCCTCCAGTCCGGCCTTCCTTTTTGACGCGGCAGCCTGTGATTGGCTGCAGAGGCCGCTGCAACCTGTGATTAGCTGCAGAGGCGGTCACGTGGGATGAAGCGTCATCCCTGGAGGCTGGCCTTCTAACGTCATCCTGATGTGCGTGACTGCCACTACAGCCTGTGATTGGCTGCAGTGGCGACATGGATGAAACGTCATCGCTGGAGGCCGGACAGGAGAAAAGTAAGTATGAACTTATTTTTTATGGTTTTTTATTACATTAAAATTGTATTTTCCGAGCGCCGAGCATGGTACTGTCCAGGGTGCTGAAAGAGTTACCGTCGATCAGTGCAGCCCATTAACTCTTTCAGCACCCTGGACAGTACCATGCTCGGCGCTCGGAAACATGGAGTGCACACGAGAGTGCACACGGCCGCTAAACCGGGCACATGGATCCGTCAAAAACGGCCGTGTAAACGGTGTCGGAAGTGTGCACGAGGCCTACGTTTTTGTTATACCTGGCCTTCTTGCTGCCATCAATGTACTAACAGCTTCTTCTGAGAAGTTACTCAATTCATATTCTAGACTGTTAGATGTAAAATGTATGGATCTGGATGAATCATCCCTTTCTGGATTGGATCAAATGTGTCATGAGGCTAACCAAAGATGGTGCGAACCCTCTGTGTTGCCAAAAGATTTGGAGTGGGGCTAATCCAGGGTGCGGAGTCTAGGTGATTCCCACGTGTTCGCTCTTTAACCTCCATGCGGAGATGTGGATTTGGCTGCTAGGAATCAGGTCGATAGCCTCAGAATAGTCTCCGTTGGCAATGGCTGATGTGAACAGACTAAGTTCCCAAACAGTAGGCAAGATACATTGGTCAATACTAGCAGAGGTCAGTGAAGGCAAGGTTGCTCATGGTAAGATGAGCTGGAGGACAGTGTAGGCAAGGTTTCCTGGTGCGGAAAAATGACACATGGCACAGAAGATGAAGTCGAGTCCAACACTAGACTTCACTCAGGAACAAACACAATTACTGTATCTGGGATACAGGAAACAGTATACAGGAACACTGGAAAAGGATACAATTAAGGGACCATTTGCTAACGAACATGGGTAGGCACAACGCTCAGGCAAGCAGAGGAAGGGCAGGGAATTAGGGATTGGCCAGGGAACTTTGAACTGCTGCGAGTGCTAGCCCTTTAAGGCTGGGATCGAGCGCGCGCATGCACCCTACAGGCTTCAGTGAGGAGGTTGCAGCTGCGTGTGCCAGCATCCCTGGGGAGGGAGACGCCGGCATAAAAAACGGCTGCCGGCAGGTAGGATGTGCCGTGGTCAGGGACCGTGAGCACAACAGCAAAGAACCTAATCGCTTAGACCAAAAGAAAGGGGGGAGGGTACCTAAAGTACCTGGGTACCTGGGAAAACTCTGTTGTTTGGTTCATGCTAGCCCTTTAAGGCAGGAAGGATCAACACGTGCACACACTAGTGCATGGCAGAGGACCTGGAGGAGAGCAACGGAGGGGAAGACCGATGGGTGGGTGGCCAGTAGGTGCGGGGTTGGCCCTAACAAGACGGGTAAGGGAGAGTCAGGAGCTGGTGGAAGTGGCCATGGGCGTGGCTATGATAAGGAGGTCTTGACCAAAAAGGTATAATTAAAATTACTTTTGCTTTCTCATCTTTTATTTTCTGCTGTACCCGCTAGATGAGAGGGGAAGTGGCATACACAAACATCTTGTACCAGCTGACGTTTCTTCGAGATCCCATCCGTTGAATGAAAGGAATCTTTGAAGTTTGGAATTCTCTCTGGTGGCAAATGTGTCTACTTCTGGGAGGCCCATCTTATAAATCATCTGAGGAAAGACTTGAAAATTAAAGTGTAGCCAAACATTTGACAAACTTCTGACATGTCATAGTGACATATCAGAAGTTTGGATTGGTGGGGGTCTGAGCATTGAGACCCCCACATATCGCTAGAACAAAGCCGTTCAAGCGCTTCTGTGAGTGCTCAGCCGCTTTGTGCCTGTTCGGCTTTTTCCGGAAATAAATGTATCGGTATACGGACTCAATAGAAAGTCTATGAGGCCATACTCCGATACATCGGCTTTCCGGAAAAAGCCGAACAGACACGAAGCGCTTCAGCTGCTTCGTTCTAGCGATTGGTGGGGCTCTCAGTGCTCGGACCCCCACCAATCCAAACTTCTGATATGTCACTATGACATGTCAGAGGTTTGTCAAACGTTTAGCTACAATCTAAGCTCCATTCGTCTGGTCTGGCAGAATTGTGGCTTAACCAGTCCGCTTTGACATTCAGAGACCTTCTCATGTGAACCGTTAATATACTTTTAAGGTTGGTCTTTTCCCAAACAATTATCTCCTAGAATTCATTCATAAAGGATGAGCTTGCATTCAATCTTGCTTGTTAAGGGGAAAAAAAATACTGAGAAATTGACTGTACGAGCACCTCCTGGTACTGTATAAGCTAGTGAAAATAATTAAGGACCAATGTTACTGCCCTCAACTCTTTTAGAGTAGATGAGAGTTGTTTCTCCGGATTGATATCATGTTTTGTGTATCCATGAGCTCCCTACATGGGCACCCCAACCTGAGCCTGAGACATCAGTGATGAGGAATATTTTCACTGAATCACTAACATCTTTTGGTTAGGCGGTTAGATCAAAACACCATCACAGTTCTACTCTGGTGAATTGTGTGATCAAAATCTTTTTGTCCATTCAGTGATCACTCACTCTATCGGCTGAATATGTAGTTCTGGAGACAGTTTATGTGTGCTCTGAACCACTGAGCTGCATCAACTGAGGAAGAAAGGCACTCCAGAACACTCATTGCTGAACGGATCAATGTTAGGGGATGAAGTATAAAATCTTGCACTTGTTGATGAATTCTTCTTGCGCTTTTGCTGTGTAATATAAGATTTAACTGGTGAGTATTTATTACCAACCTGAGGTACTGAAATTCCTTAGAAGGCTGGAGTTGGGATTCTTCTTTGTTCACTATTAAACCGTGGCTGCTGTGCATTTCCAGGCTGATCTATAAATGGGAGAGCAACAAGTTTTTGAGGAAGCTTTTATGAGCCAATCAGCAAAATATGGTACAGTAAATATACCCCTCAACCTCAAGGCAGCTATTTTAGTGAATATTCTTGGGGCTGCCGAAAGCTCGAAAGCCAGGCAAGGGAACTGTAGATGCCAAATGGTGTCTTGTGTCTGTAGTGCCAATCAGAGGATCTTTCCGTGTGACTTAAAGATTGGGACATTGTCAAGGTCTGTAGCAAATTTGGAGTCCAGTGGCTGAAACTATCTGGGAGGTGATAATAGCAAGAGTAGTAAAATAACAGTCCAGGTTAGACACACAGATCAGCAGCAACAGGTTGCAGCATGAGGCAAAGACGTGGTCAGAAAATAATCTAAGTTCAGTACACAGATAAGCAGCAACAGGTTGCAGAGTGAGGGAAAGACGTGGTCAGGAAACAATCCAAGTTTGTTACACATAAATGTAGCAATAGGTTTTCGCATGAGGCAAACATGTTGTCAGGAAACAATCCAAGTTTGGTACACAAATGAGCAACAACAGTTTGTAAAGAGGCAGAAAGAAACTAGACTACAGGCAGGAAGCTCAACAGTCTGGCAAGGAGGAAGTGCAAACGCCAGGCTTATGTAGTAAACCAAAAGCGTGAAACCAATCAAGCAATCAAGGCAAGGAATACAGAGGCAAAAATCAAGAGAACCTAGACAATAATTTCAAGAGTGGACCAGTCCAGCAGCGCCAGTAGCTCAAGGAGAAGTGCTACTGCCTGGGACACAGTAGTCTTTGTGCTTGAATCCTTACAGTCATGTTAATATGCATCTGTTAAGTCTGCTGATGCTAGACAGTCATCCCTCTGGATAATGGAGGCGATATTGTTTTTTATTTGAATTTTATCTTTGTAACATACTTGTTCAAATATGTGAGGTTGATTACCTGTCTCCAATTGTTCCTAGGTTTGGGGATTAGAAGAATGAGTTTTGGGCAGCTTGGTGGCTCAGTGGTTAGCACTGTTGTCTTGCAGCACTGGGGTCCTGGGTTTAAATCCAACCAAGGACAACATCTGCATGGAGTTTGTATGTTTTCCCCATATTTTTGTGGATTTTCTCTGGGTACTCCGATTTCCTCCCACCCTCCAAAAACATTTAGGGAGTTTAGATCGTGGGCCCCATTGGGGACAGTGAGTGAGTACAGCACTGTGGAATATGTTGGCGCAATATCAGTACCAGAAATGAAAATAAACTAGAAAAATTCTGGAGTACACTCCGTGATCTTTCTGATGATCTCTGCTACTTATTCCAGTGCCCCTTTTTGAATTAACTCTTCTACCAGCTTTAAGACTTAAGGATTTTCTGTGTTTAAAAATAACTTTCCTTCTGGATGGTAGAGCATACTTACAAATCTCTTGATGCCAATTTGAGGCAAAGTTTGCCAACCGTGACCACATTAAGTAAACTGGAGAATAATAAATATTCTTGCTTTTTATTAGTGGTGAACTTTTACTTGTTTGCATAGGAGACATTGGACTCCTGCCTGGCTCTTAATCACCTTTGTCTCTCAGAAAACTAGAAGATTCTCCTGAATCACGGGGCTGCCCTTCATCTTGTCTAAGGGTATGTGCACACACACTAATTACGTCCGTAATTGACGGACGTATTTCGGCCGCAAGTACCGGACCGAACTCAGTGCAGGGAGCCGGGCTCCTAGAATCATAGTTATATACGGTGCTAGGAGTCCCTGCCTCTCTGCAGGACAACTGTCCCGTACTGTAATCATGTTTTCAGTACAGGACAGTAGTTCCACGGAAAGGCAGGGACTTCTAGCATCGTACATAAGTATGATGCTAGGAGCCCGCCTCCCTGCACTGTGTTCGGTCCACTACTTGTGGCCGAAATACGTCCGTCAATTACGGACGTAATTAGTGTGTGTGCACATACCCTAAAAGGATCAAAATCTAGGAATTTTACCCGTTAAAGAAAAGGAAATCCCTTCTTTTTTTTATTTTTTATTATTATTATTATTATTATTATTATTATTTTCTAATTGAGGATCAAACAAGCTGCCAAGTTGAAAAGGGAGGGGAAAGAATTCTTGAAAGAAATGTTCCCAGACCATTGTTTAATTTATTTTAGTTTAATCTTCTTGTCGAGTTGTTTAGGGCTAAACCCCGAGTTGCAAATCTTAAAGTATGCAATGAACTATCACAAAGGAACTCTGATGCGGCTTTAATAAAATAATATTTTCCAGAATCTCTTCCTTGGGGACACCATCTTGTATGTTGTTAATTAATGATTAAGCCAAATCCTAAGAGACCTTGCTACTGGTACAGAGGCCAAGACCGTTTTGCAGTTAGTCATATTTTTTGGCAAGTCTGGTCTTTCAACTTGTTTCACCTGTAGAAGCCACGCAGCCAAAAACCACAATGAAAAACAGTGGACATTTGCAGTAAAACGTGCATGGTTTCGCCGAGTGGTGATGGGCTGCACGGGAAAAAGATGGTGATATTCGGGTTTATATATTCTCTTAGTTCATTGGCTGTTAATTTTTTATTATTTTATTGTTAATTAATGTTGTCTCTTCTGTTCTAACCAGGGATAGAAACTTTAACCCATTATATGCTACCATAGAATGTCCAGGAAAGTAATTCTAGTATCAAAAAATGCAATATACCAAGGTAATACTATTTTTATTGTGTCAAATGAACCGAATAAAATTAAAATAATAAAATTGCACCTTCTAGATCCCACTGCTGGATCCTCTGATGACTGGGCCTACGCGCAAGGAATTCAGTATGCCTTCACCTTCGAGCTACGGGACAGAGGAAAATATGGCTTCCTCCTTCCTGAGTCCAAGATAAAAGCGACCTGTAAGGAAACTACGCTGGCTGTCAAATACATTGCCAATTATGTTCTCTCTCATTCTGCCTAAGCAAAGTTCTATCACATTTACTGTGCATAAAATCATAACAGTATTAGCATTATATTTGTTGCTTCATTGGGCGTTGTTTGTTTATAGCTTATGCACAGGTAATAGTAAGATGCTGGAACAATGCAATTCTATACATCTAGAAGTTTATTATGGATTTTACTGTTGTTAGTAGGTTCTCTAGATTTCCCCTTTTATCCCCTTCAATAAAAGACTTAAGCGAGAAAGCAGTGTTCACACTACCTTTTACAACCAAAAATGTTTGTAACGCATTACAACACAAAAAAAAGAATGAAAACAATATTACATAAAATACATTATTAAAACTAAATTTCACATTAGAAACAACCTCTTGAAGTAGCATAAAAACATGCTATCAGTAAATCATATTACTGCATATCCTGTATTCTTGGAGGGCTATGTGTGGGGGGGTTGGGGGAATTCTTTATAGAAGGTTTTGCTGGGGGTGCTATAGACAGAAGCAGCCGGAAGAATTCTGAAGTCTTCAGGGATATACTTTCTGCTCAGATTTAACCAAATGCAGCAAGGTTGATGATGTTTGGCGTTTGGTGATGTCCATGGGTTCCAGACTTCAGGCAGTCATTGCCTGCAAAGGATTCTCTACAAAGTATTAAAAAAAACAAAAAAACATTTTATTTATGTTAATGTTAATTGTCCAATTACTTTTGAGCCCCTGAAATGAGGAGGCTGTGTAGAAAAATGGTTGCGATTCCTAAACTTTTCACAGGATATTTTTGTTCAACCCCTTGAATTAAACCTCAAAGTCTACACTTCAATTACATTTCAGTTATTTCATTTCAAATCCAATGTGGTGGCATGCAGAGCCCAAATCATGAAGATTGTGTCACTGTCCAAATAATTCTGGACCTAACTGTATATTATTACAAGATATAAGCATTCATATTATAAGGAGGTATTAGTGTTTATATTACATTGAGGTATCAGAGTTTATATTATTGTCTGGTCCTAGTCTCCATTTTATTGTGAGGTATTCATCTTTATATTATAGTGAGGTATTTGCGTTTATATTACTGTGAGGTAATGTGAGGTAATAAACAGTCGAGTCACATTATTATGACCACCAGCTAATATCCAGAATAACCGCTGTGTGCAGCACGGACAGAAGCTAGACATGCTAGGAGTGACTCAATAAGGTGCTGGTAGGTTTTCTCAGGTATCTAGAGCCATGCTGACTGCAGTGCATCCCACATTTGCTGGAGGGTGCGTGGGGGAGGATACATAGTGTGAACAAGACGATCCATAGTGGGAACAAGATGATCCATAGTGTGAACAAGATGATCGAGATGGTCCCACAGATGCTCATTTGGGTTCAAGTCTGGTGAATTAGGGGGCCAGGGAAATACTTCGCAGTCATGCTCAACAACAAGTGATATGTGTTAAGACAGCCTATCGCACACCTTATATACCCACCAAGCCAGCCCGCAACACATCACTTCCTTCATGGGCTACGCGCTGCTGATGTCGAATGAGGTGATCATAATAATGTGACTGTGCGCATGCTACCATCCTGTAAAGGCCAGGGGGGTTTTACCTATGACCCCTAAATAATTAAACCGACACCAATTTCCTTTTAAACGTGGGTTGACGCGAGGGTCGGCCACAGCTTTATTTATTATTTATTTATTATCCAATTTCCACATAACTTATTAACTGTTTTATACCCGTATGCCAGCCTGCCTAGGGCAGGGCATGTAGGTCACTTCTTTTATAACAAAATACCGCCTGCTGTGACATAAATGTTAGCAACACTCCACCATCTCCACCATAACATAGCCATAACATCTCCATCATACGTAGTACAAATTGTAAAAATAGCACCGATCGTTAAAAACCACACATGAAATTAACAGGGTAACTTGTCCAAAGTACCTTCTTTGCCGTTATTTTTTTATTTTTTTGTAAACAACAATTATTATTTTTTTTACTTGAGACGCTCCCAACCCCAAAAATAGGGAGGGAGGGTGGGACAAGCAAGCGGCCAGAAAAGTAAGATGGCCGCCCGCCGCTGACTTATGAACCCTTGCAATGAAGGGAGGGTCGCCCGCCCGCGGCCCGCCTATGGAACGCCCAGAGGGGCGGATCCCTACGTCCCCGTACTGATTTCTTAAGCACGCTGCTCACCTGACTCTACCCGCCCTAGCTATCATGTTACTCCTTTAACCCCCGCCGCGCCGCACAGTCATGAGCCCAACGGCTAATACGCCTGAGGGCTTACAGGACTCATCAGTGAAATTCATTAACTTTTCTATGCCAGTTTTTGGCATGGAAAAGGCACAAAAGTCGTAATTTGCAGAAAAATTTGTGCAGAGCTTAGATATAAGTATTTATATTAGGCTGGCTTCACATCTGCATTACTTTTTACCATTCCTCTGTTCTGTCATAGGAAAAATAGAACAAAAAAAACGGAAGAGCTGGAGCCATTGCATGATGGACACTAACGGCACCCGACGAACCCCATTGACTGTAATAGGCTCAATCGGGTTTTCCATGGGTGTCCGTGGTCTTACCAAAAGAAATAGCGCATTATACTGCAGCACTTTTGACCGGATATACGCTGGAGGCTGTTAATGGAGCCTCTGTTCCAGATGTGAACTAAGCATTATAGTGAAGTATCAAATTTAATATTATTGATCAATACTGCAAACGTAGTGTAAAAGCAGCCTTAATGCTAAAGGGGTTTCTCCATCTTCAACATTTATGTCATATTTACAGGATAATATATTATTTTATGTTATTACCATATTCATTATTGGTTGTTAGTACTGCATGTACTATTCTGTTATTACAATATATATTATTTGGTATTACTATATATATATTGTATGTATTACCATGTACACTATTGTGCAACATTATTGTCGATCAGTGTTTAGGTTAATACTTGGTATTAACCCCTTGACGCACCAGGACGTAGCAGTACGTCATGCATTGCAATGCTTTAAGGCAGCGGGACGTACTGGTGCGTCATGGATGTAAACTGTAACCCTGTCAAAGGATAGGGTGACAAAACTGTGCTATCAACTGTTTATGACAGTTGATCGGTACAGTAAGACGGCAGGGAACCAATCACAGCGGTCCCCTGCTGGCGATCGCTGTGATTGGCCAGTCACAGCAGACTGACCAATCACAGCTCCTTGAGAACGCGTATGTGATGGAGTTGGCTCAGAATATATTACAGCCGACACCCCGCTGTAACGGCCAGGACTGGAGCTAGGCATTGATCCAGCCGATTAACCCCATGCATCTCAGTGGTATCTAGCCTGTCGGCACCGCTGATGGTTGCCATAGCCGTGGGTGTTAGCTATTTGTCACAGCTGAAATCCTGCTGTAACGGCTAGGACCGGAGCTAGGCTCAGATCCGGCCGATTAACCCCTTAGATGCAGCGATCAAAAGCGATCGCTGCATCTAGGTGGTTAGATCGCACCCGATGTTTGGCCCTGTGGGTCCATGAACCCAACGTGACAAATAGCTTTTGAGATAATTGTCCAATTACTTTTGGTCCCTTGAAAAAGAGGCAGCTACATATTAAAGAGCTGTAATTCCTAAACCCTTCATCAAACTAGGATGTAAATACCCTAAAATTAAAGCTGAGAGTCTGCAATTTAAGCCCATATTAAATATATAACTATATATTTAATATGTTTTGGTAAACAGCTAAAATGCCGAAACTTGTGTCACAGTCCAAATAATTCAGGACCTAACTGTAGGTTCAGGTCCCAGAACTGCAGATCGGATGCAAGGACCAGATGACAAAGCCAAAAGAGCAAGACGCGCAGAATCCAGAGGCAAGGCTACTGTCAGGGTCAGAGTCAGGATCAAGCACAATTAATCTAGCACAATAAAAGTACCTTATTCCAATCTGAGACCTCCCCCCCCCCCCCTCCCGCCTGATGAGGTGGCTGCCGCATCCAGGCAGCCAAACTATAGAGAGGTGACAGTGCATGTTTGTGACTCTCTCAATTAATGTCTATGAGAGTTACGGCAGAAGCCGAGCAAGTGGGATTAGCTGTTTCCATAACTTCCATAGGAATCAATGTAGAGAGCCAGACACATGCGCGCCCAGCTCTACATTAATCCTCTGCCTGGATGCGGTGGCCTCCTCAAAAAAATTGGGCCAGCATCTATCAGACATTTATGGCATATCCTGTGAATATGCTTTCATTGTCTAAGTTGGGAATATCCCCTTAAGCCTGTAGGAGTAATCAATGAATTAAAAGTTTTCTAGTACTTCTACTCAGGGCCGGCCTTAGGTTGGATGGCGCCCTGTGCGGGATTCTCTATTGCTGCCCCCACAAAACAAAAAAATTAACCACATATACATGTAACAGATAACACAGTGATAACTCTCTGAGTACAGATAATGTAGTAGATATTGCCTGCAGTCCTATGTAACACCACAGATAACACAGTGATAACTCTCAGAGTACAGATAATGTAGTAGATGTTACCTGCAGTCCTATGTAACACCACAGATAACACAGTGATAACTCTCAGAGTACAGATAATGTAGTAGATGTTACCTGCAGTCCTATGTAACACCACAGATAACACAGTGATAACTCTCTGAGTACAGATAATGTAGTAGTGTTACCTGCAGTCCTATGTAATATCACAGATAACACACAGTGATAATTATCTGATTACAGATAAGGTATTAGTTCTACCTGCAGTTCTAAGTAACACCACAGATAACACAGTGATAACTCTGATTACATATAATGTAGTAGATGTTACCTGCAGTCCTATGTCCTATGTAACACCACATATAACACAGTAATAACCCTCTGATTACAGATAATGTAGTAGTGTTACCTGCAGTCCTATGTAACACCACAGAGAACACACAGTTATAACTCTGAGAACAGATAATGTAGTAGATGTTACATGCAGTCCTATATAACTCCACAGATAACACATTGATAACTCTCTGAGTACAGATAATGTACAGAAAATGTAGTAGTGTTACCTGCAGTCCTATGTAACATCACAGATAACACAGTGATAACTCTCTGAGTACAGATAATGTAGTAGTGTTACCTGCAGTCCTATGTAATATCACAGATAACACACAGTGATAAATCTCTGATTACAGATAAGGTATTAGTGCTACCTGCAGTTCTAAGTAACACCACAGATAACACAATGATAACTCTGATTACATATAATGTAGTAGATGTTACCTGCAGTCCTATGTCCTATGTAACACCACATATAACACAGTAATAACCCTCTGATTACAGATAATGGAGTAGTGTTACCTGCAGTCCTATGTAAAATCACAGATAACACACAGTGATAACTCTCCGATTACAGATAATGTATTAGTGTTACCTGCAGTCCTATGTAACACCACAGATAACACACACTGTCACATGCAATATTGTTGGAATGCACATCCGCCATACATACACGGATAGTGTTAAGAGGTTAAAGGGATTGTCGGGTTTAATCTTTTTATGTTGTAGCAGGAGAGGAGGGCTTCAAATAAAAATGCAGCCCATACTTACCAGGGCCGGCGTCAGCACCCGGCGAACCCAGCCGGGTGCTAACGCTGCCGTCGTCACTTCATGACTGTCCATATACTGTCACTTCATGACTGTCCACTGATCCGGCGTCATCAGCGGTGGAAGTCAGCTGTACTGTACAGCTTACATCCACCTGTAACGGCAGGAACCGGAGCTAGCTCCGATCCCTGCCATTAACCCCTTCGATGCAGCAATCGAAAGCGATTGCTGCATCGTAGCGGTTACTAGCAGATCGCCAGCCCTGACAGGCAATCAGGACTGGCGACTGCTGTTATGGCAACAGGAGACACAATGGTCTCCTGCTCTGCCATTACGGAAGCCGATTTAGGCCCCGCCGGGAGGCGAAGCCTAATCGGCTTGCTGTCAGTGAATGACTGACAGATCTAATACATTGCACTACATAGGTAGTGCAATGTATTAGAAAAAAATAAATCTGACCGTTGGACCTTCAAGTCCCCTAGTGGGACTTGAGAAAAAGTGTAAAAAAAAGTATAAAAAAGTGTAAAAAAAAGTGCAAATAATGAAAGTTTGAAAACAATAAAAGTTTCAAGTAATCAAATAAAACACAATTCCACTTTTACTCTTATCAAGTCCTTTATTATTGAAAAATAATAATAAACCATATGTATTTGGTATCGCCGCGACCGTAACGACCTGAGGTATCAAAATATTATATTATTTATTGCACGCGGTGAACAGCGTAAAAAAAAACGTAAAAAACGTTACCAGAGTTTCTGTTTTTTAGTCACTTTGCCCTACAAATGTTAGAATAAAAAGTGATCAAAAAGTCGCACGTATCCAAAAATGGTACCTATAAAAACTATAGCTCGTCCCGCAAAAAACAAGCCCTCATACACCTCCGTCGACAAAAAAATTAAAACGTTATGGTTCTCACAACTTGGCGACAGAAAAAATACATTCTTTTTACAAAAGTAATTTTATTGTGCAAAAAGTTGTAAAACATAAAAAAGTCCTATAAAATATGTATCGCCGGAATCGTACTGACCCACAGAATAAAGTTAACATGTAGTTTATAATGCGTGGTGAACGCTGTATAAAAAAAAAAAAAAAAAATTGTGCCAGAATTGCGTTTTTTTGTTTACCTGGCATCCAAAAAATAGGATAAAAGGTGATCAAAAAGTCACATGTACCCCAAAATGGTACCAATAATAACTACAGCTCGTCCCGCAACAAACCAGCCCTCATACCACTACGTCTATGAAAAATAAAATGAGTTATGGCTCCAATAAGTCAGAAAAATAAAAAAATATGCAGTTGTGCCCGAGGGGAACATTTCTTCTGTTTGAAGGGGCGATTTATCAAGGACCTAAAATTAGGAAACCAGGAAAGGGAGGGCCCAAACATATCCGCTGGAAGCGACGGTGCCCGAATTATACCAGGACAACACTTCCTAGCAAAATTCCCCAAAACTACAAAGGTGCGGCGTGTGGATCAAAAGGGGGATAATAAAGGACACCATTTCTCAGTGTGACACCGGCCTGTGCAGAAAGGATTGTGTCACAGCGTATCCCACATCTATGGATTATTTTATTGTTTTTTTTTACCCCATTATTATACCACCTGACTATGCCCCTTATATACTCCGCCCGGCTTACATATGCCCTACATTATAAACGGAAACACCAGTAAGACTCCAAACAAAACTACTACCAAGCAAAATCCACGCTCCAAAAGCCAAATGGCATTTCCTCCCATCTGAACCCTACAGCGTGCCCAAACAGCAGTTTCCTTCCACATATATGGCACAGTCATACCCGGGAGAACCCTTTTAGCAATTTTTGGGGTGTCTGTCTCCAGTGGCATAAGCTGGGCACGACATATTTGCCACTGAATGGCATATCTAGGGAAAAATATACATTTTTAATTTGCACCATCCACAGCGCATTCATTTATGGAAAAGACCTGTGGGGTGAAAATGCTCACTACACCCCTTAATAAATGCCTTGAGGGGTGCAGTTTCCATAATGGGGTCACTTCTCAGGGGTTTATTTTTATTATTTCACATCTGAGCCTCTGCAGTTGTGAACCAATACTTTGTAAATCGCCAAATTAGGCCTCAATTTTACATGGTACGCTTTCACTCCTGAGCCTGGTCGACTGTCCAGGCAAGAGATTAGGGCCACATGTAGGGTGTTTCTAAAACCAGGAAACCCAGCATAATAATCCCTTCTCAGCCCTGCCGTGTCTCCAAACAACCGTTTATTACCACATGTGGGGTATTGTTTTACTCAGGAGAAATTGCTTTACAAATTTTACGGTGCTTTTTCTCCTTTAGTCCTTGTGGAAATGAGAAAAAAAATCGCTAAACCTACATTTTCTTTGAAGAAATGTTGATTTTAATTTTCACGGCCTACTTCCAATAATTTCTGTAAAAAAACTGTGCGGTCAAAATGCTCACTGTACCCCTAGATAATTTCCTTGAGGTGTGTAGTTTCCCAGATGGGGTCACTTTTGGGGGATTTTGACTGTTTTGGCACTGCAAGAGCCCTTCAAACCTGACAAGGTGCCTAAAATTTATTCTAACAAAAATAAGGCCCCAAAATCCACTAGGTGTTCCTTTGCTTCTGAGGCCGGTGCTTCAGTCCAGTAGCACGCTAGGGCCACATGTGGGATATTTCCTAAAACTGCAGAAACTGGGCAACAAATATTGAGTTGCATTTCTCTGGTAAAACCTTCTGTGTTATAAAAAAAATTGTACTAAAAATTTATTTCTGCAAAAAAATATGAAATTTGTAAATTTCACCTCTACTTTGCTTTAATTCCTGTGACATGTGTAAAGGGTTAAGACATTTTCTAAATGCTGTTTTGAATACTTTGAGGGGTGAAGTTTTTAAAATGGGGTTACTTTTTGGGGGTTTCTAATATATAAGGCCCTCAAAACCACTTCACAACTGAACTGACCCCTGTAAAAATGGCCTTTTGAAATTTTCTTGAAAATATGAGAAATTGCTGCTAAAGTTCTAAGCCTTGTGATGTCATAGAAAAATAAAAGGATGTTCAAAAAACCATGCCAATCTAAAGTAGACACATGGGTGATGTTAATTAGCAACAATTTTGTGTGGTATAACTGCCTGTCTTACAAGCAGATACATTTAAATTGAGAAAAATGCTAATTTTTGCAATTTTTCGCTAAATTTTGGTGTTTTTCACAATTAAATACTTAATGTATCGAGCAAATTTTGCCAGTAACTTAAAGTCCAATGTGTCACGAGAAAACAATCTCAGAATCGCTTGGATAGGTAAAAGCATTCCGGAGTTATTACCACATAAAGTGACACATGTCAGATTTGAAAAATGAGGCCCGGTCAGGAAGGTCAAAAGTGGCTAAAGAGGGAAGGGGTTAAAAGGCTGCAGCGATTGGGTACGGTCAACATGATGTCACCGCTATATACAAACAGAGAACAGATCTGACAGGAGCCACCAGCACAGGAACGTCTGGGAGGAGAGAGTATAAGTTATTTTTTTTATTTTAACTCCTCCTGCTACTTCAACAAAATGTTTAATTTGTATTCCGGACAACCACTTCAAAGGCTATGCACACCTTTGAAATCGTTTTGTTTTTTTTAAATAATCAGTGTGTTTTGTGCAACTTTCTCAATAAATACTTTTTATTAAAAACTATTTTTACTTTTTGAGATACAGCTGCTTTGTATTCTGTATACAGAGCAGCCGTATCTAGGATTGAGACCTGAATCCGTCAGGCCAGTGGGACTGACGGGTTCAGTGTCAGCAGGTCCTGTGTCTCTGACACGCAGGATCCACCTGTTGTCGATCACATCTAAGTTATGAACCGTCGACACGCAGGACCCGCTGACACTGAACCCATCAGTCCCACTGACCTGACGGACTCAGGTCTCAGCGCTAGACACGGCTGCTCTGTATACAGAATACAAAACAGCTGTATCTCAAAAAGTAAAAATAGTTTAATAAGGCTCCGTTCACATGTGCGTCAGGGCTCCATTCAGGCGTTCCATCTGAGCTTTCCGCCAGAACGGAACCCTGACTGAATCAATACTGTAGTCGACTGCGCTTTTGATTCCATCAAAACGATGGAACCCTTGCAGAACGGAGACAAACGCAAACTATTTGCACCAGATCCGTCACCATTGAAATCAATGGTGATGCAAACGGAAACCTATGGTTTCCGTTTGTTTCAGTCAGGGCTCCGTTCTGACAGAAAGCTCAGATGGAACGCCTGAAGCAGATGTGAACGAAGCCTTAAATGTAATTACAAAGTTGCACCAAACACACTGATTTTTATAGAAAAAAATAAATAAAAAATTTCAAGGTGTACATAGCTTTTCACGTAATCTGAACAGGGTTTAAAAGGGCAACAAATGGTAAATGTGCACTATGAAGGCACTGAATTCTGTGCCCATTTGACATTTATTAACACTTTAGTGCCTTTCAGTGCCACCATGGTGCCCATTTGCCACATATTGCCCCTTTAGCGTCCTTCTGTTTGGTGGCCCCTTGATGGCCATTTGCTGCCCCTGTAGCCTTTAGCATCTTTTGTCACCGAAGAACAATAACGGGGCAACAAAATGGCAAATGGGCATCAAGGGGGCACTGAATAGAAGGACACTAAAGGGGCAATAAGTGGCAAATGGGCACCAAGGTGGCACTGAATCCTCTGTCCATTTGCCATTATTCCCCTTTTTAGAACCCCATCAGTTCCCACATTCAAACAAAGTCCAGTCAGCGACTTACCTGCTGGGCTTCTGGCAAACGCTTCCTGCTGGAGCCGCCCTGTAGAAAACGTTCCCTCGGTGTCTCCACCAGCCCTGGAAACGCACAGGAAGCACGGTGTCTCCTCCCTGTCTTGCGTCCTGAATGATGTCATCACACGTCATTCAGGACGCAAGACAGGATGAGTGGACGAGTGGTGGCCGGGGCACGGTCAGCCAGTATGAGGTCGGTGCAGTAAGTGAGTGGCACCTGACCCGCTGGCGTCCCGAGTAGTGGCCATGGCACGTGACATGTACTCTCGGTGGCGCCCCCCTTACAGTGCACACTGGTCGCACATACCTAAGGCCGGCCATGCGTTCTACTTATAAGATGAATCTATGCTTATAGGGTTAAGAATAATTTGTTTAGCCAAGAAGAATGTGCATGGCCTTGGAGCTCAGTTAGTTTGTTATCAGTAGACATGCGCAATAGAGCACACTAGCAGAATGATATAAATAACATTTTTGTTTTTTCCTGCAATAATGTATGCATATTTTACTTATTTTTAATTATTTTAATTGGTTGTCAACACCCGAGTGTTGTGGAATGATTCGATCTACATCATAATGTTTTCCAATATAACTTTTGTTATAAATAAAGAGAACTGTTTTCATTACATTATACGCTAACTGGTGATTTGCGTATCTATTATCTTCCGGCCGGTGAAATCCTCGACAACTTCTATTAATGAACAATTCCAAAATTAACTTAGTTCATAAGGGATTGAATGAATCCAATTGAAAGTTTAAGGTTTGCGAGATTTATCAGAGAAATTTATATTTAATCGTGGGACAAACCATTTAAATTGGTTGTCCCTTCAGGAAAGCCTCTGTCTATATGTCTTATTAGGGCTTATGGACATCAAAGAGGGATAACCACGGTACAGACAGCGCCAACAAGGTTGCATTAACCAGTAAGGATGTTTTATAGTTCACTATAAATAATACAGCTGTTGTCAAGTCAATGAACTTTGACTGGAGAACCACATTAAATGGTTTTAGAATGTGTATACTGTATCTGAGAAGCTGAGATTATTATGTGGTCTGTCCACTAGAGGGAGATGGTGCTTCACATTCACAAGAATGAGCGTGATTGCTCTATATAGGATCTGTAAATATTGTACTAGTTTACAGTCTAACAACGTCTAAATAACTTATAATAAAGCAGACCAACAATTGTATTAAAATTAGTCATATTTTGTACTATAGTCATATGAAAAGCAGTTGTTCCCTATTATTGTATATTTAATATTAGACATAAAGCAGTTATTGAATTGTTATTAAATTAGTTTAGGAACGTTGTCACCCATATCACCTATGTGAAAACTGCTGCTTCAATCGTAAAGACTATGTAAACCTTCAAAAGATTATTATTTTTTTATTACCCCTTTCCCCTTTTTATCCCCACCTTCCAAAAGCCATAACTTTTTTATTTTTCTATCGATAAAGCCATATTAGGGCTTGTTTTTTGCGGGACGAGTTGTAGTTTTTCAGGGCACCATTTATTGTACCATATAATGTATTGAGAAAAAAATGGTTTTGGGATGGAATAGGAAAAAAACAGTGATTCCTTAATATTTTGAGAGGTTTTGTTTTTACTGCTTTCACCAGTCACAAATGCCATGTTTACTTTGTTCTAGCGGTCAATACGATTACGGTGATACCAAATTTATATATTTTTTTTTTACTACTTTTACAAGGTAGAAACTAATTGTTAAGAGCCATAAATGTTTTATTTTTCCATCGATATGAGGGCTTATTTTTTGCAAGGCGAGCTGTAGTTTCTTTCTATTGGTACCATTGTGGGCTACATGAGACTTTTTTAATGACTTTTTATTTCATTTCTTGTGGGATATGAAGTGACCAAGAAGAAGTGATTCTAGTGTTTGGTTTTTTTCTCGGCGTTCACCGTGCAGGTTAAATAATGGTATATTTTAATAGTTCGGACTTTTAGGTATGTGGCGATACCAATTTTGTTTATTTTTTTACTTTACTTTAGAGGAAAAATGGGAAAAGTTTTTTTTTTTAACTTTTAATATATTTTTTCTTTTTACACTACTAAGAACTTTATTCAACTTTTTTGTTACACATTTCATTAGTCCCCCTATGGGACTTGAACCAGCGAGCCAGAGGCATGGCTTAACAGGAGATGTAGAAAGGCAGTCCTGGTGGCCTTTATTAGGCCCCTGGGCTGTCATGACAACCATCGGTACCCTCCGATCACGTCACAGGGGAACTGATGAGCTGTCGGAGGGGGGCACCCCCCTCTTTTTGAATAGGAAAAATTGCATAAAATAATCTGTTCTTACCTTAACGGTAACCAAAGGGGGCTTTGCCCTTCCTGATTGGAGGAAGTATTTTTTAGCTGTTCAGTTCCAACAGTTGTGGGACTGGGAGAGCCTGGGGGCTAATAGATTTTTGGTAAAAACTCTAGGGGACAAATATTCTAACATATTTAAAGAAACTCTAGAAACTGGGGTTCTGAATCCCCTTATTTGGGACTTGGGCCTATTTATGATAACCAGCAGCGGGTCTGGGATGCTGTCAAACTCATTGAAAAAATGAATACCTTTATTGAAGTCACTCCTCTATGGAACAATAGGAATATTGGTGATTTTGACGGCCTCCCGGACTCTTTATTTTGGAAAAAGCATCATATCACAAGGATATCACATTTATTTAATAATGCACAACTAAAAACTTTTACGGAACTGCAGAGACTGTGCAAGGTCCCTGAGTACGGTCTGTTTAGATATTATCAAGTTAAACACGCCTTTTTGGCCATTAACCCTTTCAAGACCAAGCTCATTTTGGCCTTCAGGACCAGCCCCATTTTTTCAAATCTGACATGTGTTAGTTTATGTGGTAATAACTCCGGAATGCTTTTGCCTATCCAAGCGATTCTGAGACTGTTTTCTCGTGACATATTGTAATTTATATTAGTGGAAAAATTTGGTCAATAAATTCATTGCTTATTTGTGAAAAACACCGGAATTTAGAGAAGATTTGCAAAAATTATGATTTTTCTAATTTTAAATGTATCTGCTTGTAAAACAGATAGTAATACCACACAAAATAGTTACTAGTTAACATATTCCATATGTCTACTTTATATTTGCATAGTTTTTTGAACATTATTTTATTTTTCTAGGACGTTACAAGGCTTAGTACTTTACCAGCAATTTCTCACATTTTCAAGAAAATTTCAAAAGGCGATTTTTACAGGGACCAGTTCAGTTCTAAAGCGGCTTTGAGGGCCTTATGTACTAGATAGACCCCATAAATCATCCCATATTAAAAACTGCACCCCTCAAAGTATTCAAAACAGCATTCAGAAAGTTTCTTAACCCTTTAGGCGTTTCACAGGAATTAAAGCAATGTAGAGGGGAAATTGACAAATTTTATTTTTTTTGCTGCAATTCATTTATAATACATTTTTTTCTGTAACACCGAAGGTTTTACCAGAGAAACGCGACACAATATTTATTGCCCAGATTCTGCAGTTTTTAGAAATATCCCACATGTGGCCCTAGTGCAATAATGGACTGAAATACCGGCCTCAGAACTAAAGGAGCACCTAGTGGATTTTGTGGCCTCCTTTTTTTAGAATATACAGTGAAGGAAATAAGTATTTGATCCCTTGCTGATTTTGTAAGTTTGTCCACTGTCAAAGACATGAACAGTCTAGAATTTTTAGGCTAGGTTAATTTTACCAGTGAGAGATAGATTATATTTAAAAAAAAAAAAACAGAAAATCACATAGTCAAAATTATATATATTTATTTGCATTGTGCACAGAGAAATAAGTATTTGATCCCCTACCAACCATTAAGGGTTCAGCCTCCTCCAGACCAGTTACACGATCCAAATCAACTTGGTGCCTGCATTAAAGACAGCTGTCTTACATGGTCACCTGTATAAAAGACTCCTGTCCACAGACTCAATTAATCAGTCTGACTCTAACCTCTACAACATGGGCAAGACCAAAGAGCTTTCTAAGGATGTCAGGGACAAGATCATAGACCTGCACAAGGCTGGAATGGGCTACAAAACCACAAGTAAGATGCTGGGTGAGAAGGAGACAACTGTTGGTGCAATAGTAAGAAAATGGAAGACATACAAAATGACTGTCAATCGACCGGGGGCTCCATGCAAAATCTCACCTCGTGGGGTATCCTTGATCCTGAGGAAGGTGAGAGCTCAGCCGAAAACTACACGGGGGGAACTTGTTAAGGATCTCAAGGCAGCTGGGACCACAGTCACCAAGAAAACCATTGGTGACACATTACGCCGTAATGGATTAAAATCCTGCAGTGCCCGCAAGGTCCCCCTGCTCAAGAAGGCACATGTACAGGCCCGTCTGAAGTTTGCAAATGAACAAATAGAAAATGGGGAGAGAACCTCCAGCTCACCTGGCACACTCCGGTGTGTTGTGGGTAGCGCTCGGATCCTCGTGTCGGCACACGGTAAGGCAAGCAGAGAAAGGAGAAATAGGATCCAGCGCTGGGTAGCGTTAAAATGGAATATCTGTTCCAAGTTTAATGGAATGAGTTAAAAGGAAGTCCAGTTGTGTGTAGTCCTGGGTGTGTAGAAAGTAGAGGTGTAGTATCCTCGGGGCCTACGCGTTTCGGACGACTGCCACGTCCTTAAACTTGGCTGTGATAGTTTGAAAAGAGCGCGCTGTCAGTTTTGTACTTGGTCAGTAAGAACAGCTGATTGTTGATTGCGTGTCATCGTCTGTCAGGCGTTGGAACGCAAACCGGAAGTAGTCATTAGATCCCGTACTGTGATCCTTAGATGTTGAATGTAAGTATGCGATAGTATTAGAGGACTTACTTTACCTGGATTGGGTAGTTTAAGGCATATGTTGGTCCGTATCTAAAGCATATACTGATTTTTGTTTGTTTTTTGCGTTTCAGATCTCTTTATGGGTATCGGACAGCAACTGCGGCCGGCCTGGTTGAATTCCCGAGCCTGATGTGTCACCCGAGAAACATCATAAACGTACGTTACTAAAGGTGAGTACATGTTTTAGGATGAGAACTAATAATATATCAGAAGTGAAATGCTGATTTGTGGTTGTGATGACCAATTTTAAAAAAAATCTATGGAGGTATTCATTTGGCTGGCCCTGACCGGAATATCAAAGGATGTAAGGAGTAGCAGTTAAGCCTAGAACATTACCAATACGAATACTTTGCATTTAAAGTGTATGTGATAACTATCGATATGGTAATGTATGGCAAGGCGCTCTATGTATGGGATGAGGATAACGTGGGGAAGGTGCGGGTAGGACACAACTGAATCACATGGGGATTCGGAAACATGTATTAGGACAAACGAGGCTGAGTGATGTGAGGGTTGGAACGTGTACATGACAAAAAACATATGTTATGCATGTACCACTTTGGGGAAGTGTGGTGGTGTATACCTTGGAGAGGGTGTCATTGGAACTTATGTTGTTAGTTGGATCATATTGTTTTGTGAGACATATGTTAATCCTACGTTATGCTCATGTGAGGCTGGTAATGCTGTTATGGTTACCTGTTTAGTATTGATACATTAGTTCTTTTCTTAAGTTTAGGCCCTCTGGATATCTTGTGTTTAATCTGTAAATCCAGTAGGCTTCCCTGAGATGGGTTTTGTGTTTTATATCACCTCCCCGTTTGGAAGGGTGAATCTTTTCAATGGCATAACAGCGGAAGGATTTGGTGGATCTATTGTGTTGGGAGATGAAATGCTTGGATGCATTTGATATATTCAGAATATTTGCGTTTCTCACGTAGCTGAGGTGTTCCAGAATTCTCGTTTTAAATTTCCGATTTGTGCAGCCTACGTACTTCAGGTGACATTCTGTGCACTCAATGATGTAAATGACAGATTCGGAATTGCAATTGATGTAATTTTGAATATTAAAGCTGTCTACTTGTGTGGAATCACTGAAGGTTTTAGTTGACTGGACGTGGGAGCAGACTTTACAGGGATGCTGGCCACACTTATAGAAACCCTTGGTCTCTAACCACGTTGTTTTTGTGTTCTCGTTAGATGTGAATAAGGATGGAGACAGAGCATTGCCTAGAGAAGAGGCTTTCCTTGCCACTATTCTACAACCTCCGGCCCAAACCGTGCGCAAAGTATCATCTTCCATAAGGATAGGTAAGTAGTTGGTTACTATATTTTTTATTTGCGTGAACTGATTGCTCTGTTGTAAAATTAATGTAGGTTGGTTATCGGTGGATTGGGTTTTATATATTGTATCAGTTGTTTTGTTATGGTGACCCAGAAGCTGAGTTCTAGATTTCTTGGTCATGATATTACAGGCCCGACTGAGTGACCATTTAGGGTAGCCTCTTTCCTGGAGTCTTATTTTGATTAATTCTTGTTCTGTCTCGAATTGGCTCTGGGAGGTACAATTCCTTTTAGCACGGTGCATTTCACCCACCGGTATGGCCTTGATGGTATGCCTAGTGTGGTTGCTTTCCGCATGTAGTATATTATTCGTGGCCGTAGGTTTTCGATGTGTTTTGGTGGAAATGATTTGACCATTGACGCCCTTTAGCTCCAGATCTAAAAAGATGATGTTGGTGGCATCATGATAGTGAGTAAATTTGAGGTTGCAGCCGTTGTTGTTGAGGGCTTCTACAAACGTGGGGATGATATCGATGTCCCCTTTCCAGATAATCAATATATCATCGATGTATCTTCCGTACCATTCAATACAGTGGCTGTGTATGTTGTCGGTGGAGAAAATATGGAATTGTTCCCACCATGCCATGACCAGGTTTGCTACTGAGGGGGAGAATTTTGCCCCCATGGATACACCTTTGAGTTGTAAATAATATTTTGTATCAAATTGAAAGTAGTTGTTGGTTAGGAGAAACATGAGTACGTCCAGTATGTAAGATTGGAAGTTTTTATCATATGTACTGTGTTTCGTCAGATGGTAATCAAGGGCAGCATGGGCTATTTGGTGTGGGATCGATGTATATAATGATACGACGTCACATGTGAGCCAACTGTATTTCTTATCCCAACATTTGTTGTGTAACAAATTTAGGACATGTTTAGTGTCCCTGAGGAAGCCGGGTGTTTTTTGTGCCAATGGTTGTAACAGTGTGTCTAACCATTCAGATAGTCTCTCAAGAATTGATCCAATACCAGAAACGATCGGTCTCATTGGTGGAGGAAATGTCTGTTTATGAATCTTTGGGAGTGCATGAATTATAGGAGTAATCGGTTGGTCAATGTAAATGAAGTCCATTTGTTTCTGGCTGATGAAGCCTCCCTGTTGGCCATCATTAAGTAATTTTTTCATTAGATGTTTGATTATCTCAACAGGATTTTTGTCCAATTTCTTATAAGTAGTTTCATCCGATAACATGTCTAGAATGGATTGTTGGTAATCTGCTTTATTCATTACTGTGACATTACCTCCTTTATCCGACATTTTTATAATTAGCTGTTTATTATCTTGTAATGATTTAGCTGCTTCATTAAGTTTGGTTGACATGTTTTTGATTGGACGTTGGCTTTTGAGGCTGTCAGCAAGATGATGGAGTTCTTTTTCCATAACCATTTGAAACCGATCCATTGAGTCTGTGCGTGAGCTGGTAGGGTAAAATTTAGGATTCGATGTTGTAAAATTGGAGGCTGTTGTCACTGTTTGGTTAGGAGTTTCACTGCGTAAATGGTCAAGGCTTACTATGGTCGAGAGTTCCTCAAATGAAAAATTGGACGACAAAAGAGATGAATCTGGTGACGATTTTTTGGTTCCTTCAACGGCTATGGTTGGGGACAATGTCGCTGGCGGAGTATCTCCGGGTTTTGTTTCATATTGAAGAAAATGTTTTTTGATAGTCAAATTCCGGATGAATTTATTGATGTCAAGTATTGTGTTGAACAGGTTAAAGTTTTTTTTGGGGGCGAAGTTAAGGCCTAACGATAAGACCTCATTTTGTTCTGCAGTTAAGGATATGGAGGAAAGATTGGTGACATTTGTGGTTAGTGTTGCTGAAATTTCCTCGAGCGGAGGCGACGGTTTTGTTCTAGATTTATTCGACTTATGTTTTCTGCCGCCCCTCCTTCCCCGTTTTTTGGCTGGTAAGATATGTTTTCTGATCTGTAAGTTGAGTGGGGACGTGTTCGAATGTTATCATCTTCTGATATACCATCAGCAGAGTCTGGTTCAGTGGAGCTGAAACTCACTCTGTTGGGTAGGTCCCTGAATTGTTTGTAAGACTGTTTTTTTCTTTTGAGAATGGGTCTCGGTCTGGTGTAATTCCTTGATTTTTGACTCCAATTATAGACTTCATTGCATGTGTAGTCCTTGATGTCACGTTGAAATGTACTTTTTTTTATGTCTGCAATAGCATGGTCAAGCTTATCGGTGGCAGATGACGTCCGAGTATGGAGGAGAGTAAAGGAAGGTGAGTTGGAGAAAACTTCCAATGATTTCTTTATGTCTGAGATGTTAGTGTCTAATTCTTTTAGTTTAAGTTCCTCCTGTTTCGTGATTAATTTAATTAGACTGATAGAACATGTGGATAGAGTCTCGTTCCATTCCTTTTGAAAGTCCTCTGTGTAGATGAAACTGGGCGTTTTCCGTAAACGTAAACCTCTAGGGATCATATCCTTTGCGATATAATTTTTGAGGGTAGTGAGGTCCCACCATATTTTGGCTTGTTGCGCTAGGTTTTTTTCTAGATTGTGAAATAGGTTCTCCATATCTTGATTTAAAACGAGAATTCTGGAACACCTCAGCTACGTGAGAAACGCAAATATTCTGAATATATCAAATGCATCCAAGCATTTCATCTCCCAACACAATAGATCCACCAAATCCTTCCGCTGTTATGCCATTGAAAAGATTCACCCTTCCAAACGGGGAGGTGATATAAAACACAAAACCCATCTCAGGGAAGCCTACTGGATTTACAGATTAAACACAAGATATCCAGAGGGCCTAAACTTAAGAAAAGAACTAATGTATCAATACTAAACAGGTAACCATAACAGCATTACCAGCCTCACATGAGCATAACGTAGGATTAACATATGTCTCACAAAACAATATGATCCAACTAACAACATAAGTTCCAATGACACCCTCTCCAAGGTATACACCACCACACTTCCCCAAAGTGGTACATGCATAACATATGTTTTTTGTCATGTACACGTTCCAACCCTCACATCACTCAGCCTCGTTTGTCCTAATACATGTTTCTGAATCCCCATGTGATTCAGTTGTGTCCTACCCGCACCTTCCCCACGTTATCCTCATCCCATACATAGAGCGCCTTGCCATACATTACCATATCGATAGTTATCACATACACTTTAACCCCTTCCCGCATTTTCACGTACAGTTACGTGATGGGAGATGGCCTTTTCCCGCATCTCCACGTAACTGTACGTGATGGAGATGAAGCTGGCTCAGGAGCTGAGCCAGCGACATCACCGCCGGGTGACAGCTGTATGTTACAGTTGGCACCCTGAGGTATCGGCCAGGACCGGAGCTAGCCTCCGATCCGACCGATTAACCCCTCACATGCTGCGTTCAATAGAGATCGCAGCATGTGAGGAGTTTATAGCCACCGGCGACAAAGCAACGTGATCGCTGGGTTGCCGGTGGCTGCAAATGCGATCAGAGGGGTAATACTTACCTCCCGGTCCGCCAGTAACGGAATCCTCCTATGCCCCGTCGTCGGCGGGGCCCAGGAGGCTTCCGGTACCATCGGCAAGATGGCGCCGGCTCAGCTTCCGGTTCAGAAGCTGAGCCGGCGTCATCAGCAGTGGGTGTCCGCTGTATGTTACAGCGGACACCCCGATCTATCGCCAGGAACCGGAGCTAGCTCCGATTCCTAGCATTAACCCCTTCAATGCAGCGATTCAATGCAATCGCTGCATCAAAGTGGTTTGTATGCAATCGGCAGCCTTGCCACGCGATGGCAAGGCTGGCGACTGCTACTATGGCAACAGGATGCCTAACAATGGCTTCCTATCTGCCACTACGTTAGCCGATTAGGCCCCGCCCGGAGGCGGAGCCTGATCGGCTTGCTGTCAGTGAACAACTGACAGTTCTAATACATTGCACTACATAGGTAGTGCAATGTATTAGAACATCAATAAAACAGTTGGACCTTCAAGTCCCCTAGTGGGACTAAAGAAAAGTGTAAAAAAAAGTGTAAAAAAAGTAAAAATAAAAGTTGTAAAAAAATACAATAAAAGTTTTAAATAATAACACAAAACACAATAGCCCTTTTACCCTTATCAAGTCATTTATTATTGAAAAAAATAATAAAGCCATACATGTTTGGTATCGCTGCGACCGTAACGACCTGAACTATAAAATATTATGTTACTTATCCAGCGCAGTGAACGCCGTAAAAAAAAAAACTAAAAAATACTGACATAATTGCTATTTTTTGGTCACTTTGTCTTCCAAAAATTGAAATAAAAAGTGATCAAAAAGTCGCATGTACCTAAAAATGGTACCAATAAAAACTATAACTCGTCTCGCTAAAAACAAGCCCTCATACAGCTCCGTCGACGAAAAATGTAAAACCGTTCTGGCTCTCACAACTTGGCGACAGAAAAAATCCATTCTCTTTACAAAAGTAATTTTATTATGCAAAAAGTTGTAAAACATAAGAAGTGCTATAAATTTGGTATCGCCAGAATCGGACTGACACGCAGAATAACGTGAACATGTAATTTATAATGCGTGGTGAACGCTGTATAAAAAGAACTAAAAAAAGATGCCAGAATTGCTGTTTTTTGGTCACCTTGCCTCCCAAAAAAAAAGGATAACAAGTGATCAAAAAGTCGCATGTGCCCCAAAATAGTACAAATAAAAACTACAGCTCGTCAAAAAAAAAAAAACAGCCCTCATACCACTACGTCTATGAAAAAATAAAATTAGTCAAGGCACCAATAAGCCAGGAAATAAAAATATGCAGTTGTGCCGACCCGAGGGGAACGTTTCTTCTGTTTCAAGTGGCGAATTATCAAGGCCCCTAAAATTAGGGAACCAGGAAGGGGAGGGCTAAACATATCTGCTGGAAGTGAGGGCGCCTGTATTATACCAGGACAACACTTTCCTGCAAAATCCCCCAAACTGCAAAGGTCCAGAGTGTGGTCCAAAAGGGGACTAAGTAAAGACCATTTATTAGTGCGACACCGGCCTGTGCAGAAAGTCACAGCATAACACACATCTATGGATTATTTTATTGTTTTTTTTTACCCCACTATACCACCTGACTATGCCCCTTATATACTCCGCCCGTCTTACATGTACCCCCACATTATAAACGGAAACACCAGTAAGACTCAAAACAAAACTACTACAAGCAAAATCCACGCTCCAAAAGCCAAATGGCGCTACCTCCCTTCTGAACGATACAGTGTGCCCAAACAGCAGTTTACTTCCACATATATGGCATCGCCATACCCGGGAGAACCCTTTTAACAATTTTTGGGGTGTGTGTCTCCAGTGGCACAAGCTGGGCGCCACATATTGGCATATCTATTGAAAAACCCTTTTCACTCTGCAACATCGCGTGCACACCAATTTCTGCCAATCACCTGTGGGGTTAATATGCTCACTACACCCCTAGGTGAATACTTTGACGGGTGTAGTTTCCAAAATGGGGTCACTTCTGGGGGGGATCCACTGTTTTAGTCCCACAGGGACTTTGCAAATGCGACATAGCGACCAGAAACCAATCCAGCAAAATCTGTACTCCAAAAGCCAAATGGCGCTCCTTCCCTTCGGAGCCCTACTCTGTGCCCAAACAGCAGTTTATGACCACATATGTGGTATTGCCGTACACAGGAGAAGTTGCTTTACAAGTGTTGGGGAGCTTTTTTTCATTTATTTGTTGAGAATATGAAACATTTTCAGCTAAAACTACGTCTTATTGAAGAAAAAGGATTTTTTTTATTTTCACTGCCCAATTCTAATAAAATCTATGAAACACCTGTAGGGTCAAAATGCTCACTACACCCCTAGATGGATTCCTCAAGGGGTGTAGTTTCGTGAATCGAGTGACTTTTGGGGAGTTTCCACTGTACTGGTAACTTAGGAGCTTTGCAAAAGTGACATGGTGTCAAGAAATCAATCCAGCAAAATCTGTGCTCCAAAAGCCAAACGGCACTCCTTCTCTTCTGATCCTTGCCATATGCCCAAACAGCAGTTTATGACCACAAATGGGGTATTGCCGTACTCCTGAGAAGTTGCTTTACAAATTTTGGGGTTCTTTTATTCCTTTATTTGTTGAGAAAATGAAGAATGTTGAGCTAAAGCTACGTCTTATTGGAAAAAAAGGATTTTTTTTATCTTCACTGCCCAATTCTAATAAAATATATGAAGCCCCTGTGGGTTCAAAATGCTCACTACACCCCTAGATGGATTCTTCAAGGGGTGTAGTTTCCTAAATGGAGTAACTTTTTTGGTGTTTTCACTGTTTTGGTCCCTTAGGGGCTTTGCAAATGCGACGTGGTCTCCGCAAACCATTCCTGCTAAATTTGAGCTCCAAAAGCCAAATGGCGCTCTTTCCCTTCTAAGCTCCGCTGTGTGTCCAAACAGCCGTTTATGACCACATGCAAGGTACTGTTTTACTCGGGAGAAATTGCTTTACAAAAGTAGTGGTGCATTTTCTCCTTTTAGTCCTTGTGGAAATTAGAAAAAATAAGCTAAACCTACATTTTCTTTGAAAGAATTTAGATTTTCATTTTCACGGCCTACTTCCAATAATTTCTGCAAAAAACCTGCGGGGTCAAAATGCTCACTATACCCCTAGATAATTTCCTCAAGGGGTATAGTTTCCAAAATGGGGTCACTTTTTGGGGATTTCCACTGTTTTGGTGCCGCAAGAGCCTTTCAAACCCGACATGGTGCCTATAATATATTCTAATAAAAAGGAGGCCCCAAAATCCTCTAGGTGTTCCTTTGCTTCTGAGGCCTGTGCTTCAGTCAATAAGTGCACTAGGGCCACATGTGGGGTATTTCTAAAAACGGCAGAATCTGGGCAATAGATATTGAGTTGCGTTTCTCTGGTAAAACTTTCTGTGTTACAAAAAAAATAGATGAAAAATGAATTTCTGCAAAAAAAAAAGAAATTTGAACATTTCACATCTACTTTGCCTTAATTCCTGTGAAACATCTAAAGGGTTAAGAAACTTTCTAAATGCTGTTTTGAATACTTTGAGGGGTGAAGTTTTTAAAATGGGGTGACTTATTGAGGGTTTCTAATATATAAGGCCCTAAAATCCACTTCACAACTGAACTGGCCCCTGTAAAAATAGCCTTTTGAAATTTTCTTGAAAATGTGAGAAATTGCTGCTAAAGTTCTAAGCCTTGTGATGTCATAGAAAAATAAAAGGATGTTCAAAAAACGATGCCAATCTAAAGTAGACATATGGGTGATGTTAATTAGCAACAATTTTGTGTGGTATTACTGCCTGTCTTACAAGCAGATACATATAAATTTAGAAAAATGCTAATTTTTGCAATTTTTCGCTAAATTTTGGTGTTTGTCACAATTAAATACTTAATGTATCGAGCAAATTTTGCCAGTATCGTAAAGTCCAATGTGTCACGAGAAAACAATCTCAGAATCGCTTGGATAGGTAAAAGCATTCCGAAGTTATTACCACATAAAGTGAAACATGTCAGATTTGAAAAAATTGGCTGTGTCCTGAAGGCCAAAACAGGCTGTGTCTTGAAGGGGTTAAATGCAAAGTATTCGTATTGGTAATGTTCTAGGCTTAACTGCTACTCCTTACATCCTTTGATATTCCGGTCAGGGCCAGCCAAATGAATACCTCCATAGATTTTTTTTTTAAATTGGTCATCACAACCACAAATCAGCATTTCACTTCTGATATATTATTAGTTCTCATCCTAAAACATGTACTCACCTTTAGTAACGTACGTTTATGATGTTTCTCGGGTGACACATCAGGCTCGGGAATTCAACCAGGCCGGCCGCCGTTGCTGTCCGATACCCATAAAGAGATCTGAAACGCAAAAAACAAACAAAAATCAGTATATGCTTTAGATACGGACCAACATATGCCTTAAACTACCCAATCCAGGTAAAGTAAGTCCTCTAATACTATCGCATACTTACATTCAACATCTAAGGATCACAGTACGGTATCTAATGACTACTTCCGGTTTGCGTTCCAACGCCTGACAGACGATGACACGCAATCAACAATCAGCTGTTCTTACTGACCTAGTACAAAACTGACAGCGCGCTCTTTTCAAACTATCACAGCCAAGTTTAAGGACGTGGCAGTCGTCCGAAACGCGTAGGCCCCGAGGATACTACACCTCTACTTTCTAAACACCCAGGACTACACACAACTGGACTTCCTTTTAACTCATTCCATTAAACTTGGAACAGATATTCCATTTTAACGTTACCCAGCGCTGGATCCTATTTCTCCTTTCTCTGCTTGCAAATGAACATCTGGATGATTCTGAGAGTGATTGGGAGAAGGTGCTGTGGTCAGATGAGACTAAAATTGAGCTCTTTGGCATTAACTCAACTCGCCGTGTTTGGAGGAAGAGAAATGCTGCCTATGATCCAAAGAACACCGTCCCCACTGTCATGCATGGAGGTGGAAACATTATGTTTTGGGGGTGTTTCTCTGCTAAGGGCACAGGACTACTTCACCGCATCAATGGGAGAATGGATGGAGCCATGTACCATCAAATCCTGAGTGACAACCTCCTTCCCTCCACCAGGACATTAAAAATGCCTCGTAGCTGGGTCTTCCAGCACGACAATGACCCGAAACATACAGCCAAGGTAACAAAGGAGTTGCTCAGTCTCCAGACCTTAATCCCATCGAAAACTTATGGAGGGAGCTGAAGATTCGAGTTGCCAAGCGACAGCCTCGAAATCTTAATGATTTACAGATGATCTGCAAAGAGAAGTGGGCCAAAATTCCATCTAACATGTGTGCAAACCTTATCATCAACTACAAAAAACGTCTGACTGCTGTGCTTGCCAACAAGGGTTTTGCCACCAAGTATTAAGTCTTGTTTGCCAAAGGGATCAAATACTTATTTCTCTGTGTACAATGCAAATAAATATATATAATTTTGACTATGTGATTTTCAGGTTTTTTTTAAATATATAATCTATCTCTCACTGGTAAAATTAACCTAGCCTAAAAATTCTAGACTGTTCATGTCTTTGACAGTGGGCAAACTTAAAAAATCAGCAAGGGATCAAATACTTATTTCATTCACTGTATTTTAGGCACCATGTTGGGTTTGAAGAGGTCTTGTAGTGCCAAAACAGTGGAAATCCCCCAAAAGTGACATGGTTTTGGAAACTGCACCCCTCAAGGAATTTATCTAGGGGTATAGTTAGCATCTTGACCCCACAGGTCTTCTGCTATATTTATTGGAGTTTGCCTGTGAAAGTGAAAATCTACTTTTTTTCTGAAAAAATATTTAAAAAAAAGATATTTACAAGGAATAAAGAATAAAAAGCACCCCAAAACTTGTAAAGCTACTTCTCCCGATTACAGCAATACCCCATATCTGGAACTAAACTGCTGTTTGGACCCACGGCAGAGCTCAGAAGGGAAGGAGCGCCATTTGAATTTTGAAGCGCAGATTTTGCTGGATTGGTTTTCAGTGCCATGTCGCGTTTGCAGCGCCCTGGAGGGAGCAAAATGGTGGAAACCCCCAAAAGTGACCCCATTTTGTAGACTACACCCTCAAGGAATTTTTCTAGGGGTATAGTTAGCATTTTGACCCCACAGTTTTTTTGCTGAATTTAGTGGAATTAGGCCGTGAAAATGAAAATCTACTTTTTTCTGAAAAAACATAGAAATGTTTAATTTTTACAATTAATAAAGGAGAAAAATCACCCCAAAATTTGTAAAGCAATTTGTCCTGATTACAGCAATACACCATATGTGGTAATAAACTGCTGTTTGGACCCACGGCAAGACTCAGAAGGGAAGGAACAATATTTGGCTTTTGGAGCTCAAATTTAGCTGGAATGGTTTTCGGGTGTCATGTCGCATTTGCAAAGCCCCTGAGGTACCAAAACAGTGGAAACCTCCCAAAAGTCCCTTTAGGGGACTGGAACGAGTGATCATTAGGTCGCTGGTACAATACACTGCAGTACTAATGTATTGCAGTATAATATCATTTTTGCAGGCTCCTGTAACAGCGCGATCGCTGTTCCTGTCCATTAGACCCGGGTGTCAGCTGTAATACACAGCGGACACCTGCAGAATATGGCGCGGGCGCAGCACATGAGCCCACTCCATATATAACCCCCCCGCACCACGACATGCTATTAAGTCGTGGTGCGCCAAGGCGTTAATGCGCAGCGGATGGTGCAAAGTGAAAATTACAATTTTCCACTGATATGCCATTTTAAAGCACAATATGTTGTGCCCAGTTTGTGCCACTGAAGACAAATACCTCATACAATGTTGAGCGGGTTCTCCCGGATATAAAATATCATATATGTGGACGTAAGCTGATGTTTGGGCACGCTGTGGGGCTCAGAAGGGAGGGAGCGCCATTTGGCTTTTGGAGCGCAGAGTTTGCTTGGTAACTGTTCTGTTTGGGGTTTTGCTGGTATTTCAGTTTATGATGTGGGGGTATGTGTAAATTGGGCAGAGTACATCAGGACATAATAAGAGGGTATAATAATTCGGTAAATAAATAATAATCTGCAGATATGTGGCCGGTATCGCACTGATAAATGGCGCTCGATCTTATCCGCTTTTGGACACTGCACAATTTCTGTCGCTATATTCTGAGAGCCAGAACTTTTTTTATTTTTTCTTCACCGGAGCCATGCGAGGACTTATTTGTTGCGGGACAATCTGTAGTTTTCATTGGTACCATTTTAGGGTACATGTGATTTTTTTTATCACTTTTTATTAGATTTTTTGGGCAAGCAAAGTGACAAAAAAACAAATTCTGACAATGTTTTTTGTCTTTTTTTTTTTTACACTTTTTACCATGCGCTATAAATGACATTTTACTTTATTCTGCGGTTCGATACGATTATGGCGATACCATATGTATATAGTTTTTTTATGTTTTGTGGCATTTGCGCAATAAAATCACTTTTCGATAAAATTATTTATTTTTTGTGTCACCATATTCTGAGAAAAAAACTGTGTAAGGGCTTGTTTTTTGCGGGACGGGTTGTCGTTTTTATTGGTACTATTTTAGGGTACATGCGACTTTTTGATCACTGTTTATTCTATATTTTTGGAGGGTTGATGACCAAAAAAATAGTGATTCTGACATTGTTTTTTAGTTATTTTTTTTGCGCTGTTCACCGTGCGGAAAAATAATATTATAGTTTTACAGTTTGGGTCGTTACGAACGCGGTGATAGCAAATATGTGTACTTTTTCTAACATTTTTATTTTTTTCCTATAATAAAAGTCTTATTATAGGAAAAAAAGCATTTTTTGTTTTTGTAACTTTTATAACTTGTTTTTACACTTTTATAAAACATTTTTCTTACTTAATTTTTTACTTTTTACTAGTTTTACTTGAAGACTGGCAGCACTGATGGCTGCTATAATACTTTACACTACCTAGGTAGTGTAACGTATTATAAACTGTCAGTGTGACGCTGAGAGTCACACTGACAGGAAGCCTATGAGGACCGGCCTCCGGCTGGTTCTCATAGGCTGCTGTGCATGGCAGACCCGGGGGCCGTTGTTTGGCCTCCGGTTCTGCCTTATAACCGACGGCAGCACCAGCAATCGGTCCCCGGGAAAGTTTGTTGTGTAGCAACAAACTTTCCAGTTTGTTGTAGTAACAAACTTTCCAGTTCGTTGCTACAACAAGCTTTCCCTGCGATCACATGACCGGGACCTGAACCAATTAGGTCCCGGTCATGTCTCCGGGACCAGAGGCAGGGGTTAACAGCGCGATCCGGGTGTCAGCGCTACTCTGAGACACCCAGATTCGCGCTTTTAACACCCACCGTGAATTCACGTTGGCACTGCACAGAGCCCAGCAAATGCCGACGTGAATATACAGTGGGCGGTCGGGAAGCGGTTAAAGATAAATCACGGTTTGTTCTTACACCTTTTCAATCATTAGAATGTTTAAAAAGTAAGAAAGGACTTTTGTCCTCACTATATAAAAAATTATTTTTAGGGAATGAAAGAAATCATATTAAATCACAAGGAAAATGGGATAAGGATCTTGGGATTAGGATCGATTGGGGGTTAGTTTATAAACATATCGGAGAAACATTATTAAATCACGATCACCGATTTATTTGTTTTATGATCAATCATAGACTTTATTATACACTGAAGCTTTCAAAGGTTATGGGGTTAAGGAACAACGATAATTGTATGTCATCCACTTGTTGTGGCGTTGTCCCAAGCTACATAGATACTGGAGTAGAGTAGGAGCATCTATTTCTAAATTAATTTGGAAAGAGGTTCCCATTGAACCGATGCTATTTATTTTTGGCATCTCTGGTCTTTTGAAAGACTGTTGTTGTAGCAAACTAATTTGAAAAATTTTGTTTCTGGCAAGATTGGTTATCATTTATAAAGAGCTGGAACAGATGGATAATGGATCTATCCCCCCGAGCAGAAAAATACCTTAGTGCTGGTTTAAAATGTGTTAGTAGTTGTGTGAGGCACACCCCTCTTTCTAACATCTTAGATGCTTTGATCGTGATTGATCGCAGCATCTAAGGAGTTAAACGGACAGGAACAGCGTGATCACTGTTCCTGGCCATTAGTCCCGGGTGTCAGCTGTATAGATTATAGATATTTGATGTTCTTCAAAGCCAATCCAAACAGCCGTGTTAACTAGTGCGGGAAAATACAGTAGCGTGTGCATGAGATTTCCTGGAATTTCATTGTCTATACTGGTACTGTATTACGCAGTAGTTTTGCCACACGCAAATACACGTGGTAAAGCCCGCACCAAACGTCACCCCCCGCATGCCATTGTGCTATTACGATGTGGTGTGGGTAGGGGATAAAAATTATTTTTACTTTGTGAGATACAGCAGCTCTGTATACCGGTACAGGATTCAGTGTAAGATACAGCTACTCTGTATACAGACTACAAATCAGCTGTATGTTAAAAAGTAAAAATTAGTTTTTATTAAAAATAATTTGAACCAAACACACTGATTTTTTTTTTTTTAAAAAACCACTTTTGAATGAGTACATATCCTTTAATATCTAGTTGTACACATTTTAATAGCAATGATTGCAACCAAATGCTTCCTATAATTTGATATATCATAATCTACAACATTCTGAATTCACAAATACCCTAGCCCCACAACATACACACACGCACATTGTGGCCGATTTTTCACATGTTAGAAAGTTATTTAGTATCCCAGACCAGACTCTACCCCAAATTTAATTCAGATCCCAGACCAGACGCCAAAATAAATCCTGACCAGACCCCTAAATTATTTCAGACCCCAGTTAAAAAAAAAAATCAGACTCCCCCCCCCATCCAGACCGAATCCCTATGTACTTATCGCTTCCGGGTCCTCTTGCCTCTTTACTTTCGGTCACCGCAACACTTAGGGTCAATGCATACGATGCGTATTATGTGCGGTTTTACGGCGTGTATTTGCGTGTGGCAAAACTACTGCGTAATACAGTACCAGTATAGACAATGAAATTCCAGGAAATCTCATGCACACGCTGCGGTATTTTCCTGCACTTAAATTGACCTGCAGTGCAGATTTTAAAATCTGCAGCATGTCAAATTATCTTGCGTTTCCGCTTGCGAATTCTATCTATCTGCCTAGTGCAGAGGAAAATAGCACCAAAACACGCAGCATGGAAACACAGCGATCTACGCATCAAAACTTAAAAACCGCACTGAAAAACGCATCAAAAAACGCACCTTAAGTGGTTTTTTTCCTGAGAATTTCTTGCGGGTTCCTGTAGTTTTGCTGGATATTTTCCGCAGCAAAATATGCAATGTGTGCATGTAGCCTTAAGATTCTGATGCCAACCAGCATCAGGACCATTTATATGCCACCACACACAACATCGTGATGCTGGCCAGTGTCAGGACCTAGTGTGTAGGACCCCCTTATGTCTACGATAGGTAGTTAACATGGCTGTTTGGATTGGCTGTGAAGAACATCAAATATCTATAACCTATTTGAATAGGTGGACGAATTGTAGTGATAGGACAAGATTAGGTAATATACTGTAGCCATGATGCTTTCAACATCGGTTATAAAGTTATAAAGGAGGTATAAAATGATATCCCCCTTACAAGCCTCAATATTCTCGGCAAAACATGTTGGGCTTAGATGAATGTTTTTAGATCAGCATCTATGTTCCCAAAATACCTAATGCCTCTAATGGACTGCAGCTACTGGTGATGATGCTAAAACAGTTAGAAATTATATTGTGGATGAACGAGTGGAGTCATCACAAACAGTTCAAACACCTTGTTACAGTGAGGAAGGGGACACTTCGAAGATTGACTTAGCATTTAGCTGTTTCATTTTAAAGAAGGGGATTCAAAGTTACATTTTATAGTGCTTGATAATTAAAGGGAATTTGTTGCCCCAATGACTAATGATAAACAATTTCTATAGTGGCGTAACTACCGTAGTAGCAGCCATTGCTGCTACGGGGCCCGCAGACTTAACAGGGTTGTACATGATTATAAAACAATGGCTACATTCTTCCAAAAACAGTGCCACACCTGTCCACAACTCAGCGCCATTTACTACAATGGAGCAGAGCTGTAAAGGCTAGACACAACCTATGGACAGGTGTCGTGATGTTTCTTGAAGAAAGTAGCCATGGTTTTTTTTTTCTATTCCTGTACAAACCCTTTGACTCTGCGGGCCCCCGTAGATGCTATGGTTGCTACCACGGTAGTTACGCCACTGCTCCATGTAGTTACTGAATAAGACCACCATAATAGTTCCACAGTGGTGGTCTGCAGGGAAGCATCAGCCTGGAGACTGGATATATAAAAACACTGTAAGGATCAGGGGCAGTCAAAGACAGAATAGACAATAATTAAATCCTTTGACTTACGGTTGGTGCAGGGTTACCATCAAATTCACAGACAGTCACAGACAGTCTGTAAAAATAGGAGACTTTTTTCTGTGTCTGTAATAAAAAATAGATGTGCCCATGAATTTTTGACGTTGGAGGCTCTTGTGCAGGTTATTGTGATTGTAATTATCGTAATTTTACAGCTCAGAGTTCACGTTAATAGTTGGAGCTATACACATATATTACTCATCATCTTTATCATTCATTCTTGGTTTTTGAATTTGGTTAAGTTGTACAGAAAAACAAAAGCAGGTTGACAACCGCAGATGTCTTCTTTGATTGTAGTCGTTCACTTTGCCTTTCTTGTCCATCTAGCCCAGGCTGTCATGACAACTATTTGATGGCTACTTTTTGACAGCTACGTCCCACCTCTCAATATTTTGCTTCATGGACTTCTTTGACCTCTCTCTTTTGCACCACACTACACCTCAACTCGTTGTCCTGATGAGTGAACCATTTGTCCCCCAACTGTCAGACATTTATGGAATTTTCTATAGCTATGCCCTAAATGTTATTCACAGTTAAATCTGAATATGTGAGGCTTGATTCAAAACAGTAACATAAAAAAAAAAACACATAGGCAAGAAAGTGTGAAATATTAAAATACTTTTTTATTCTAGTATTTGAAAAATAATAAGTTCTGTTAATAGTCTCTTGAGATGCAAGAAAACTATAGAGTAGGATAGCATTAGGTCTTTAAAAAGCCATGCAATGCAGAGTCGCAAATGGGGGGCTGGTCCTCTAAATACCCCAAAATCATATTGTGCAAAAGAAGTCCAAAGCAGTCAGCGGCCTCCATATAAAATATTTTATTGATCCCATAGCATACAGGCAAAAAAGCAATGTTTCAACTCTTTATGTAGCTGGGTCTTTCTCAAGATGACATTTCCCATTAGAGGGTAACAAGGTGACAACCTAATTCAAATCCTAGCCAAGTCAGCCCAGCCAAGACCATAAGCATTAAAAATGACTTTATACAAAGTGTTGAAGTCAGTGTTTAGCTCATTGCGTGACAATATCACCAATCTATTCTGTTTTTAGCCTTAGCCCCCGTGTTACTTATATGACAGCTTACTTACGGTATGAAGCAAAGGCCGTTATTAACATGCAGCTGTCTGGTAGCTTTGTAATAGGAGATGATCTCTCCAGTTTTCTAAGGATTAATGTTACTGGATGACTAATATATCATGAGTATTAATGGACAGGGTATATTATCATAGCTTGCAGTAGTTGTAGGCTCCAACAAGATCTCAGGTTTACCACAAATTGTCATACTGTGATAGCGAGCACTATAATAATACATATAAACATTCAATACTACATATCCTCATACATGTCTACTCTTTCAAGAAGGATTTCTACAAAATTTCTACATAAACTGAAAAAATATAGATTCTCCTTTGGTGGTCACTGTTATTGCTTTAAACGTGATCAATGAATATTCATATCTATGGATGATTTAGGTACGTGTAAGTTCAGATTTGGGCACCTACAGTACACTTATTACTTTGAGTAACAGGGAAAAAGCACCCTAGCCAGGCAGAAGTCCAGCTCATGTTTTGAGCATCTAATTTTGGTGGGATCAAGAACCAACATAGCAGCATTTAGGGGAGACTCCAGTACATTAGAAATGGTAGAAATAGTAATGTGATGTGATGTCCCTCATCAGTCATATATACAGACAGGAAAGTCAGTTATGTGATACCTTTTTATTGTCTTACTGCATGGATTAAAGATGCAGATGACAATTTAAAGAGATTAGAAAAACATGGCTTCTTCCTTCCAAAAACTATATTGCAGCCAGGGCTGGCCTTAGGATAGATGGCTCCCCGTGCAAAATTTTCTTTTGGCGCCCCACCGGATTTGGCCGCCCACAGTATAATGCCCTTTTTAGTGCCCCCACACAGTATAATGCCCCTTATAGTTGCCCCACACATTATAATGCCCCCTGTAGTACGCCCCATACAGTATAATGTCTCCTAAGTGCCACACACAGTATATTGCCCTCTGTAGTGCCCCATACAGAGTATAATGTCCCCTTAATGGCCCCACACAGTATAATGCCCCCTTAGTGCTCCCCCCATAGTATAATGTCCCCCATCCCCTCCCTTAGGTGACACACACAGCCCCTCCTTGTAAATAGTGCCCCCCTGAAGATTGGACCATACAGCTCCCTTGTAGATTGTGGCATACAGCCCCCCTGTAGATTCGGCCATACAGCACCCCTGTAAATTCTGCCATACAGCTCCCCACCTGCCCCTTGTAGACTGTGCTCCCACCTCCCCTTTGTAAATAGTGCCAAACAGCCCCCACCTCCCCTTACAAACAGTGCCACACAGCCTCCCACCTCCTCTGTAGATTCTGCATAACAGCCCCTCACGTCCCCCTTGTAGCCAGTGCCCCACTTCTCCCTTTTAAATAGTGCCCCCCACACCCCCTTGTTAACAGTGCCATACAGCCCACACCTCACCTTTGTAGATAATGCCATACGGCCCCATACGTCCCCCTTGTAAACAACGCCATACAGCCCCCCGCCTCCCATTTGTAGATAGTGCCATACAGCTCCCACCACCCCCTTTCAAAACAGTGCCATACAGCCCCCCCCCCACCTCCCCCTTGTAGACAGTGCCCACCAAACAAATAAAGCAAAAAAACGAAAAAAATTGTACTTACCTAGGTCCCTTTCCCGCGTGACGTATGGAGCTGCTCCACAATGCCAACGGAATCCCTGCGTAGGCCAGCGTGATCCAGTGCCGTAATCACACCGGCCTGCGCAGGGATCCTGTCCCTGCGCCTGATAGGCACCAGGTCGAATAGCCTGTAGCCTATGGCAGAGCAGGGAGATACCTCCCTACTCTGTCATAGGATTCACTGTTATCCAGGCCCGGCCTTAGTATAGATGGCGCTCTGTGTGATTTTTTTTTTCGTCACCCCACCCCATCATAAAAAAAAATGCCCCATAAAAGGGTATAATGCCCCCACACATTATATTGCCACACACACACCGTATAATGCCCCTTTAATGCCCCCAACACAGTATAATGTCCCCCAAGTGTCCCCACAAAGTTTGAATAATGCCTTGGAGGCACCGGGGAGTGAGTGTTGGTTGGTTTTCACTCACCACTGGGTGCTCCTTCTCTACTCTGTACTGAGTCTGGCATACATTGCATTGTAATGTCACATGACACGTCACGTGTCTGTTTTAGTGCAGCGCCAGCATCGGAGCAGAGATGAACCGCCCGGGCCGGAAAGCCACTGCAGATTCACCCGGCCGGTTTTAGACAAAGTGTGGCCCTGGGCAAAGATAAAAGTAGGGCCCCAGATGCTGAATTATTGTATCAATAATGATGGTAGTGAAGGTGGGGTGCTGAGAACTGCATCGATAATTTCAACCACATCTAGGAGTGTTGCAAGTCCCAAAGCATATGTCCCCCCTCTCCCACAATAATATATATACCTAGTGATAGAATAATACCCTCATACTCTTACTGAATAATACTTCCACACTATAACCACATAGTGACTGAATAATACCCCCCATACTGTTACTGAATAATACCGCCACACCATAACCACATAGTGACTGAATAATACCCACATACTGTTACTGAATAATACCGCCACACCATAACAACATAGTCACTAAATAATACCTCCACACCATAGCCACATAGTGACTGAGTAATACCCCCATACTGTTACTGGATAATACCCCCACACCATAACCACATATTGCCACCACATAGTGACTGAATAATACCCCCATATTGTTACTATATAATACCGCCACAACATAACCACATAGTAACTGAATACCCCCATACTGTTACTAAATAATACCACCACACCATAACCACATAGTGACTGAATAATAACCCATATTGTTACTGAATAATATCATCAAACCATAACCACATAGTGACTGAATAATACCCCCATACTGTTACTGAATAATACCACCACACCATAACCACATAGTGACTAAATAATACCACCATAAAGTTACTGAATAAAAACACTAAACAAAGACCAATATTAACACCATATAGTGACCATATAGTGGTAGATGGCATTTATTCACAGGAGCTCTGCAGATAATATAAGTGATTACAGCACATTTATATCTAGTGACTCACAGGTGATGTTTTCTCTGATTAGAGTTTTTCACTTTCCGTTTTTTTCTCCATCTGGCCCAGACCACTTTGACAAGTTATTCCAGCCACGACTCGTTTCTGCAAAATTTGACACACATCGACATGTTGGTTTTCTCGATTTTTCAGTATTCTCCCCACCTATACCCCATCCTCTAAACAAACTTGTAATCCACAGTGCCCCAGATGGTAATAATAATCCCTCAGTGCTCAATACAATAAAAGTGCCCCATTAGTAACTGTGCCCCCTTTGTGCCCACACACAGTAATAATACCCCCTTTGTGCCCCGTCAACAGTACCACCGCATCCCCTGTAGATAGCACCACACACACACACAGCCCCTTTAGAGTGCACCACACACAGCCCCCCTCTTGTAGACTGTGACACAAAGCCCCCCTTTGTAGATAGTGCCACACAGCCCTTCTTGTAGATAGTGCCACATCCCCCTTTTAGTTAGTGCCACATCCCCCTTGTAGATAGTGCCATACAGCCCCCTAGATAGTGTCAAAGAGCCCTCCGCTTGTACAGTGCCACACCCCCCTTGTAAATAATGCCACACAGCCCTCTTGTAGATATTGCCAGACATCCCTCCTCCCAGTATAGTGACACGCAGCCCCCCTTGCAATCCCCCCCACGTTTTAGACACACAGCCCCCCTTGTAGATAGTGCCACACAGCAATCCCCCCTGTTTTAGAAATACTCCCCCCCCCCTAGGTGCCATTATACTGTGGGGGCAATATACTGTGGAGACAGCTATGGGGGCATTATACTGTATGGAGGGCATTATACTGTGGGGGCAGCTATGGGGGGCATTATATTGTGGGGGCAGCTATGGGGGCATTATATTGTGGGGACAGATATGAGGGTGCATTATACTGTGTGGGGCATTACATTGTGGGGGCAGCTATGGGGGCATTATACTGTGGGGGCAACTATGGGGCATTATACTCTGGGGAAGTTAGGAGGCATTATACTGCATGGGGCATTATACTGTGGGCTGCTATGGGGGAAATCTACTGTGGGGCAGCTATGGGGGACATTATACTGTATGGGGCAGCTATGGGGAGCATTATACTGTGGGGGCAGCTATGGGCCATTTTTCTGTATGGGGTAATATGTTTGGGCATTGTACTGCATGGGGCATCTGTGTGGGTATTATACTATATAGGGGCATGTGTGTGGGCATTATACTGTATGAGGGCATCTGTGTGGGCATTATACTGTATGGGGCATCTGTATGGACATTATACTCTATGGGGCATCTGTGTGGGCATTATAATGTATGGGGCATCTGTGTAGGCATTACACTGTATGGGGCATCTGTGTGGGCATCATACTGTATGGGGCATCAGTGTGGGCATTATACTGTATGGGGGCATTATACTGTATGCTGGCAGCTATGAGGGCATTATATTGTGTGGGGGCATCTGTGTGGGCATTATACTGTATGGGGCATCTGTATGGGCATTAAACTCTATGGGGCATCTGCATGGGCATTATAATATATGGGGCGTCTGTGTAGGCATTACACTGTATGGGGCATCTGTGTGGGCATCATACTGTATGGGGCATCAGTGTGGGCATTATACTGTATGGGGGCATTATACTGTGTTGCTGGCAGCTATGAGGGTATTATACTGTGTGGGGGGCACTATGGGAGCATGATACTGTGTGGGCTGAACCGGGTGTGTATGGGCGGGGATTGGGTGGGATTAGAGGCGTGGCTTAAAAAAAATTGCCCTAAGCTATTTGCATCAGTGCCTATAAAATTGTGGTGCACTCAGCTGCACAGGTCTGGGGTAGTGAAAGGTTGTCTTTATGGCCTAACAAAGAACAGCAAGTCCTCTCTTCTAAGCAGGAATCTGAATGCCCATTTTTAGCAGTTATGTTCTTGTGGATAATATGTATTTAATGTCACATGATAAACAGAACTTTAAACAACATGTTTCAACAATATCTAAAATATCAGATGACCAAAAAGGAACCTTTTTTTTTTCATGCATTTTCATAGTTTCCCATGACTTTGTCAGTGTTCTACTTAAAGGGGTTGCCCCATGAAAAATATTACATTTCTTTAGATATCACTGTTACCTACTTGTTATGGTGCCTTCCAAACTTTATCTCTTGAGGAGGAACAAACACACATTTTCACGTAAGTCGTTTCTCTCCTATAAATTCCCTGTTCTGATTATTTGACCTGCATCAATAAATGTACATATTTATCTGGCTATCTCTCACAGATGCAGATCAAATAATCAGAACAGGGAATTTATAGGAGAGAAACGACTTACGTGAAAATGTGTGTTTGTTCCTCCTCAAGAGATAAAGTTTGGAAGAGTGATAGCAACAGGTGTTATATAGGCTGAAATTGTCTTGATTACTGCAGTAACAGGGCAGCGCGCATCGTGTTTTCTTCTTTCTGCTGACTAGTAGGGGTTCTGAAGGTCCTACCTGCCATTAATGGTAGATCCCAGGAATATGTTAAGGGGAGAAAGAGGCATTTTTCTATAATAAGTTATATGACAAAGTTTCTTATCTTCCCTTATACTATTGATTTATGGAAAGTTGTTAATAGTTGGAGGTACACTTTTAGATTGCTTTTTTTCCCATCAGCTCATAATCACGTACATGTTAATGCTATAGAGCAGGGGTCTCAAACTCAGCCGGGTAAGTGGGCCACATATAGAAAAAATGGGAAGTTGACGGGCCGCATTAATTTCAAGTTTGATATAATACAAAATTATTGTTAATCAATTCGTTATTTGAACTACTATAACACTATATTACTAGAATAATAATACTACATTACTATAATAATAGCGCTAGGTTTAAAATTTGAGAGATTTCTCCATGTGCTTATTTCAACAATCCAGTTTCCCAGTTTAAGTGTCGTTAAATGCAGTCCGGCGGGTTAGTTGGCAGTGTTTGGCAGACACATATGCCAAGATTGGGCAGCCCCTTTTTAGATAGTGCCACAGTGCCCTCTGTGGATGCTGCCACAGTGTCCTCTGTAGCTGCTGCCACAGAGTCCTCTGTAGATGCTGCCACAGTGCCCTCTGAAGATAATGCAACAGTGTCCTCTGCAGATAATACCACAGTGCCCTCTGCAGATAATGCCACAGTCCCCTCTGCAGATAATGCCAGAGTGCCCTCTGTAGATAATACCACAGTGCACTCTGTAGATAATGCCACAGTGCCCTCTGTAGATAATGCCACAGTGCCCTCAGTAGATAATGCCACCGCGCCCTCTGTAGATAATGCAACACACCCCTAGATAATGCCACAGTGTCCTCTTTAGATGCTGCCACAGTGCCCTCTGTAGATGCTGCCACAGTGCCCTCCGGTGATGTTGCCACAGTGCCCTCCACAGATGCTGCCACAGTGCCCTCCACAGATTCTCCCACAGTGCCCTCCGCAGATGCTGCCACAGTGCCCTCTGCAGATAATGCCACACACACCCCAAGTAGATAGCTCCATTGGGGCTCCCTCTAGTAGTGGAATCCCCAGCCAGAGCATTGCGGACGCTTTGGCTGGTGATTCCTCTACTGTTGGAGCCCCTGATGTCACTGTCCATACACAGTGACGTCAGGGGATTCTCCTGGACCGGAATGTGATATCAGGGGCCACCCCAGAACCAGAGTCCCGGAGCAGAGCACTAGTATAGGCTCTGTGGCGGAACTCTGGGGAAGCCATCAACATCAGTGTCCATATATGGACAGTGATGTCAGGGGCTTGCCCAGAGCTGGAGTCCCGGACCAGAGCCGCTTCTAGCACTCTGCCTGGGATTCCAGCTCTGCTCCTGACATCACTGTCCATATATGGACATGGATGTCAGGGGCAACCCCAGAGCTGAAGTCCCGGGCAGCGCGCTAGTAGGCTCTTCCTGGGACTGCAGCTGTGCTCCTGACATCACTGGGACTCCTGCTCTGGGGAAGCCCCTGACATCACTGTCGATGTATGGACAGCGATGTCAGAGGCTTCCCCAGAGCAGAGACTATACTAGCGCTCTGCCCGGGACTCCACTCTGGGGAAGTCCCCGACACACTGTCCATATATGGACAGCGATGTCAGGGAATTCCACAGAGTCCCAGAGCAGAGCCGATACTAGCGCTCTACCCGGGACTCCGCTCTGGGGAAGTCCCTGAAACACTGTCCATATATGGACAGCGATGTCAGGGAATTCCACAGAGTCCTGGTGCAGAGCCTATACTAGCGCTCTGCGCGGGACTCCGGCGCAGGGGAAACCCCAGACATCGCTGTTCATATGTGGACAGCGATGTCAGGGAATTCCAGAGTCCCGGAGCAGAGTCTGTACTAGCGGCTCTGTGTCCTGCGGGCCGCAGATGACAGCCCCAGGGGCCGCATGCTTGAGACCCCTGCTATAGAGGATAAGATGCTTGGCTGTCATAATAGTGCTCTGGCAGCTCTATATGTAATGTCTAGGCACGTCTGCTAGAGCACACCTCTGACGCTGCCCGCCTGAGAGGAGCAGAAGAAGCCTGCGTGTGAGGAGAGGGCGAGCAAGCACCCCTCCCCAATAAATGGATGGATGGTTGGTATATACAGGGATAATGGGGGTTATAAACAGGGATGATGGTGGTATATACAGGGATAATGGGGGTTATGTACAAAGATGATGGCTGATATATACAGGGATGATGGGAGTTATATATGGGTATAATGGCTGGTATATACAGAGATAATGGTGATTATATACAGTGATCATGGCCGGACCAGCCATCATCCATGTATATAACCCCCAAAATCCCTGTATACAACCCCATCATCCCTGTATATACCATCCATCATCCCTGTATATAACCGCCATCATCCCTGTATATACCAGCCTGCCTAGTATATACAGGTAAGATGGGGTAATAAACATTGATGATGGCTGGTATATACAGGGATGATGGTTGTTATATACAGGGAAGATAGGGTTTATATACAGGGATGATGGGGGTTATACACATGGGTGATGGCTGTTATATAGAGGGATGATGGGGGTTATATATACTTTAATTTACTTTCAAAGAGGTCTGAAACACTTTCTAATGCAAACTCCTCTGTCGGAGAAAAGATTAAACTTTAGTAAGAATGGATAATATAGCAGCATATACAGTACTCTTACTCATTCAGAATGATGATTACTATAATTAGAATACGCCTCTTCACTTTTAAACATGCAATGAGGGGCCCACTGGAATGGGGCCCACTCAGATATGTTTCGCCCTCGTGTTCTATACCCCTAGCTACGCCTCGGGAGACTCCACGGTGCCTGACCACATTCTTTTACAGTGCTACTGTAATTATGGTTTTCATCCTCGTTTTGGTTAATTGTCCGACTCTTCTATTGATAACCCTGAGGTGGAAGTTGAATCAACTAAACTGTGCACAGTTTGGGCTCAGGTTCAATCGAACTTGAAGAATTCCCAATTAATTCAAAAGATAAATGCTGACAAAGAACGAACTTGGGTCCCTGTTTATTCCGTCCATGCTAATAATTTAGTTAAAGTTTTTCATTTGAAGTTTCCTTTGAAACCTAGCCCGAGGTTTAAGTGTCCGGTGGCCCCTCGTAGAAAGGGGGGTACTGTTAGGAAACGTCCGTCACTTTAAAGTTGTCATGACTACTAGCCAAGCTTCTGGGTGGCCCTGATTTAAGATACAGAGCCATTCTCATTTCTCTGTCTGCTACCTATGAGGGCCAAGAGTGGAATATTTTTCTAATTGTTGCTTGTGATTTTTTTTTGTATGCATTTGTCTGATTAAACTCCTGGCTTCACCCTGCATCACCCTGACTGTTTGGACTCTTGGAACTAGACTTCGGCTTTGTCTTTGAATTTACTCTCTGCTCACTGATTTGGACATTCTGCTCTTGGTTGGTTTTTACCTCGGCTACTCCTGGATTTATACCCTGCTTGCTGATTACCCCTCTGGCGTGTCTGGTTATCCATTCTGGTATTGCCTGCAGTTGCACCTCCTGTCCAACACCGCATTCTGTAAAAGCAACCTGGGTTCTATGCAGCCAAGTCTAACCTGCCTTGTGGTGGGCTCTGGTGAAGACCATAGAATAGCCTTATGCAAAAAAAAGGGGGAGGGAGAGACTAATAGTTGGTGGGTATTAGAATACAATATATACAAATTTGCTTTTGGCAAAATAAACCCTTTTCCCAACTAACCCTAAAGAATATTTTGTAACTTTTATTAGGCTATTAAAGCAAAATAGATGAACCACATATAGATTAAAAGTAAAAAGTGCTTGCTGCTGCAATACAGTAACACCGTGGGACACTGCCCACGCAAGGTAAGGAGTGCAATATCAATGAGGCCGGCAGCTGCAGAACGCCAGGCCCAATCTGAGGTCCAATTAATAGAGCCAGCAGCAGGAGCACGATATATTAAAAGTATGAAAAAGCCGCCCCGACATGTTTCACCACACAAGTGGTGCCTTCAAGGGTACTGGGGCTAATGACAGCACGCCGACGATTTCCGGAAATAAAATAGAGTCCTGAAAGACGCAGTGAGAAAGAGATCTCCCAATCAGATGCTGCCAGCAGCGTTGAACCTCCCATAGTTTTGACAGGCACTCAGACCGTCCTATGTCAGTTTAAAGGCGGTAGCCAATGGAATCACTAGATGATGGACCAATCTGGAACAGGTAGAGAGGTCGAGCCTCTCATAGTATGATGGACACTCCCATTAGCCAATGGAAATGCCATGTGAGTGGCCTATGTTATAATCAGGTTGGCGCATGCGCATACGAAGACTTCGCCTGATAGAAAAATACTGAGGTACCCGGCAATAGCGTAGGAGATATTATTCTACTTTATCACTGTGAAGACCAGTAAGTATTGGCACGGCATATTACAAAGACTATGAAGTCCCAAATACTTTAGTCTGCTGGGTCTGTTCTACGGACTCCTCAGTCAGAGGGAATCCATAAAGGATACTCAATCATGGGGTAAATGTATTTGTCTGAAGAACGGAAAACAGCATGGCTGTACATTTGTTGTAGTAAGGACTACATAATGGTTCGATAATGAAGGTAAACAATAGATGGTAATCAGTATTTGTCATAATGTTTCAAAAGAGGTAAAGTCTCTCGTAAAAGCAGAGACCCCTCTATGTCAGAACACATTATTATGGAAAGAAGTATCCATATTTAGTCAAATATTTTTGTTATGAAACCCAATGGAGAGGTTTTAAGATAGTATATCCCTAGTTGATAATCATAAAAAGGCTGCAAAAGTGAAGCCTTCATTCAGTCCCATAGGGTTCAAAGTGCCCAGCCTATGGATCCACCTGGCTAACGCCTGTAAAAGTTTGCAGTCAAGGTTCCCTGCTCGTGGACCCAGATTAATCTGGGAGATGCCCCAGAATTTTAGTAGTTGGGTATTACCATCATGGACAGATCTAACATGTCTTGATAAGGGAGTATCTTCTTTATTATTTATAGTAGAAAAATGTTTGAAGATTCTTCTTCTCAGTTCTTGAATCATTTTGCCCACATAAAGCTTGGGGCATGGGCATTTCGCCACGTAGACCACTCCGCTACTTTGGCAGTTTATGAATTGTTTAATCTGATAGGTTTTATTATCTAGAGGATTACAAAAACTTTTAGTGGTGGGCATAGATGGACAGAAGGAGCATCTACCACAGGGATGGGATACAATGACTGACGATTTAAGCCAGCATTTGGGTGTTGATGAGGGCTGAGAATAGTGACTATGTACAAGATAATCACGTAGATTTTTACCTCTTCGATAGGTAACACTGGGATTGATAGATATTTGGTCACAGAGATCAGAGTCTGCACGAAAAATAGGCCAGTATTTTTGTAGAATCTTTGTTATTTGATGGGAGCAAACATCAAAGGTACCAATACATCTAACAGTCGAAAAGGATTGTGCAGACTTTGCATTAGTTTTTGCATTAGAGTTACTCATAGGATTAGTTTCCCACAAAATATATTTTCTATCTGTCGCCCTGGCCCTGGTATAGGCTCAGCTTGGGTAGCCACGGGCAATGAATTTTGAAAACAGCCCATCACATTCAATTTTAAATGATTGTTCATCGGAACAGTTCCTTTTTGTTCTCAAGTATTGTCCTATTGGGATACCCCTCTTTAAGGACAGGGGGTGGTGACTATCCCAATGCAAAAAGCTATTAGTAGCTGTAGATTTGCGTGAGATATTAGTTTGGACACAACCACTAGGGACCAGGGAAATTTTTAGATCAAGAAATGTAATTTCAGTATGATGAATCTCATTAGTAAATTTCATGCCAATTTGGTTGCTGTTGAGTATTGACATGAATTCAATGAATAAAGAGCGGTCCCCATGCCCAAAAAAATCTAAATATCATCAATATATCTACCCCAAAATAAAATGTGACAAGTGAAGCAAAGTACGTCTTCAGAAAAAACAATAGTGTCTTCCCACCACCCTAAAAATAAATTTGCGTAGGTAGGGGCACAGGCTGTGCCCATTTCTGTGCCTTTTATTTGATGGTAAAAAATGTTGACAAAAACAAAATAGGCTGTGAGTTAACAAAAACCGGAGAAGTGACAATACAAATTTGTTGTGCATCTGAAATTGAGTGCCTTTAGTGCTTAAAAAAATGAGTGACAGCTGTAAGGCCATTTTCGTGTTGAATGTTAGTGTATAAAAACTCAACGTCAATACTGGCAATCATAGTGGTTGGAGTGACATGAATTTCCTGGATCCTAGTGATGGTGTCCTTAGAATCTCTCAAATGTGACGGTAGAGATGTGACAAAAGGCGCAAGGATTTAGTCCACGTATAGGCTAATACCTTGTGTGATGCTGTCGTTGCCAGATACAATAGGCCTGCCTGGGACAGGGCGAGTGGTTTTGTGGATTTTTGAAAGTGCATAAAAGGTAGCAATGGTAGGGCTAGAATTAAACAAAAACTTAAATTCATCCTGTGCAATGATGTTACAGGTTTTAGCTTCAAACAGGAGAACACGTAATTCTGTCAGAAACAAGTGTGTTGGATTACTGTCAAGGATGGTATACGTGGTAGTGTCATCAATCAGTCTATGAACCATGTACACATAGTCCTTCTCATCCATGACTACAATATTGCCCCCCTTGTCAGAGAGTTTCACAACCAGATGTTCATTTTTACATAATTCCTCTAATGCCAATTTCTCTGTTTGACTTCAATTACTCGAGATCCTTGATTTGTCATGTCTAAGTTTTTTTAATTCAGCACTCACCATCTTGACAAAAATGTCAATGTGGGAGTATTGTGAAAAGGGAGGTGTTAATTTGGAATTAGGTTGTAGTGAGGAGAAAGGACCTTGCGCACTGTACCTGCAACCTCATTTTCAAGCAGTAGATTCTCAAGGTCTCTCAAAGTATTAGTTTCAATCCTATCTATATCACTTCTTCCTTGTGTATTATTTTTGACAATTTTTCGCAAAGCCAACATCCTGGAAAATAAGTTGATATACTTAGTCCAATTGAACTCATTGAAAGCGGGGTTGGAGTATATGACAATCATTTGCGTAACAAGGACTCATGATGCGGGTTTAAGTAAATGGAAGAGATATTACAGATTTGCCTCTCGTCACCACCTAAGTTACCAGATGGAGGAGCTATTGTTGTTATTGATTCAGACCCCAATGCAGATTGGGTGGGCCTAAAAAAGGGAAACCACTGTTGGGTCCCATATTGGTCGTACTTGTGCTCGTTGGACATCTGGTAATCCCTCCACTCAAATTTATGCCCACCGGACGAGGGGTAAAAAGTATATTTGAAGTAATGGAGGCACAGGAAATTGAAGATGAAGAATTGGAAGTACCGATAGGATGTGTTGCAGTCACGTTGGTTTGGCATGGTGTGATTGGTTTAGCTTGTGTTAGTATTCTCTTGGACAAACTGTGCCTGTTGTTTTTAATTTTATGTTTAGGACCTATCCTTGAGATAATACATCCGTCAGTACCCGAAATATCGGATTCCGAAAAATCTGTGTTTATTACAGTACATTTAGGGGCAGAACATGCACGTGTCCTGTAGGTGTAAACTTGACCTGTGTCAAAGTCCCTCCTATCCCTAATATACTTCCGATGTTTCCTTTCTTTGATGTCACCCTGTAATTTCTCAATATTTTTCTGTAATTTATTCTCACAATTACTGAATTCCAGTGAGGAACTAAATGCTTTAATGTCTCCAATTTATTTTTCTAGCTGCACTGTGATTTTATTAAATTCTCTTTTCTCAAAATACAAAATATAATTCAGCATCCGTAATGAGTTAGCAGTTAATAATTCTTCCCACCCCTTGCTAAATTCAGCGTCATCTCGATAGAAATTCGGGGTAATGTTAATCCGTTAATCGGGGGGGCTCTTTTCATATTTTTAATACATCGTGCTCCTGCTGCTGGCTCTTTCAATTGCACCTCAGATTGGGCCTGGCGTTCTGCAGCCGCCGGCTTCATTGATATTGCACTCCTTACCTTGCGTGGGTAGTGTCCCACGGTGTTACTGTATTGCAGCAGCAAGCACGTTTAACTTTTAACCTATATGTGGTTCGTCTATTTTGCTTTAATAGCCTAATAAAAGTTACAAAATATTCTTTAGGGTTAGTTGGGAAAAGGGTTTATTTTGCCAAAAGCAAATTTGTATATATAGAGTAGCCTTAGACTCTGCTGACCAGAGAGGTAAAAGACTTGAGGTAGCTGATTTACCTGCACGCTTGATCCAGACAGTCTCCAACTGTCTTTGGGGAATTGCTCGTATAACAATTACATAAACTTGCACTCTGGGGAATTACTCAAGTAGTGATTCCAGGATAGTACTACTTCTGTAGAGAGTCTTAAATAATTGTATTATATTCATATCCAATGGTAAGTCAGGGACTGGTGCAGTGTATCAAATCTATATAGAGTAACTATGATCAGCACTGTAAGGAAGGTTAAAAAGCCATAGTGACAACCACTTTATTATACATGTAAATATATCATGCTAAATTATAAATAATAAAGAGATTGATAAGCAACAAGACACAAACAAACAGTTACTTTATTGAACTCTGTTAGGAGAAATGACATGCACGGTGATACTAAAAAATGATAGAGGTTTAAAGTATATTCAATGCTGTAGGTTATGCAGGTACATATATTTACTAAAGGAAATGCCTAACTTGTTATCTGTTGTATACATGTGGAGACTTGCCTCAAATTCACATTACAACTCATAAAATACGTGGAAGAAGAAATGAAGGGAGGAAACCTCCAGCTCACCAGTATGTGCGTCTCCTGACTCTCTGCTCGGATTCCCGCTACGGCTGGCGGTATATAATGGAAAAAACAAAGGAAGTAATCCAGCGCTGAGTCCAGTTGTGAGTTAAAAAGGAAACGTTGTTCCCATCTTTATTGAAGTAGTATAATTAAAAATCGTAGGGAGACGCAGTCCCAGAAAAATTGTGAGTAGGCGGTGTGCCCTGGCCTACGCGTTTCGAGCAGCTCCTGTGCTCTTAATCATGGCAAAGAAGTCACACTTCTTTGCCATGATTAAGAGCACAGGAGCTGCTCGAAACGCGTAGGCCAGGGCACACCGCCTACTCACAATTTTTCTGGGACTGCGTCTCCCTACGATTTTTAATTATACTACTTCAATAAAGATGGGAACAACGTTTCCTTTTTAACTCACAACTGGACTCAGCGCTGGATTACTTCCTTTGTTTTTTCCATAAAATACGTGATCCAGGCAGAAACACCCGACTTACACCACATGTCGCTCAATGACATAAAAGGTGTAAGTGAATTATAACGAAACTACGGGGATGCAAATGACAAGCTCACAGTTTCCTTGACACCTACCTATAGATGAGTGGACCATGCAGTGTCATCAGGGATACTTATCTAAACCATATTCAGAGTCAGGAACAGACACATACACATACATCTGAGGGCCCCTGTGCGAAAACAGGGTGTGGGCTCCCTTCTATCAGCATACCTAAAACATACATCTTCTCATATTTAAAATGAGTAACGACTGTAAAAAAAAAAAAAGTGGTTTGTGCTGTTATCTCTCTAGTAAACGACTGGATAGTCTTAAGTGCCACAGGCAGCGATGAGAAACATCCCTGGTGGACTAGGGTAGTAAAGAGGTTAATGCTAACATCCCTAGTAAATGGCGCTGAAAGTTTTAATTGTAACATCATAGGAGGCCTATGGCAGTGAAGAGGTTAATAACAATATCGCTTTTGGGCTACGGCAGTGAAGCGGTTAATGATAAAATCTCTGGTGGTCTACTGCAGCGCATTAATTATAACATCCTTCATTGGCTAGGGCAGTAAAGGGGTTAATTACAACACCCTTGGTGATCTAGAGCAGTGAAGTTGTGGATAATATTTTCCCTGGTGGATTAGGGTAGTGAAGCAGTTAATGCTAACATCCCTGGTAGGCTAAGGCAGCAATGTGATTAATACATCCCTGATGGTCTAGGCAGTAAAGGAGTTAAAGGGGTTGTCCAGAAATTTTTTATGTCATCAATATGAGATAGGTGCGACTCCCGGCACCCCCACCAATCAGCTGATGGATGGGGCTGTGGCGTTCGTCTTTTCACAGTTTACAGGTACACTTGTGGAGCGACTGTGCCTGGGATTGCAGTTCCAGTCAGCTAATCAGTCGGGGTGTCGGGAGTCGGACCACCGCCAATCTGATATTGATGACCTATCAATAAAAAAATGCCCTGACAACCCCTTTAACTTCTTCTGCAGAGGACAACTCCCTGTATTGAAGACAGCAGGACTACTTCTTGCTCCTTCATCTGTGGCAGTAGATTGCTCAGACACACAGGTATTGCATCATCAGCTGTCAGCAGTTCAGACAATTAGAGGGTCTCTGTGATTGGCTGATTGGGATGGTGCAGTGTCTGTGTAAGTTATGAGAGACTTGTGGAGAGTGTGAACAGGGGAGAGGGAGATGTAAGCAGGATACGTGTCCAAACCCTTTGTGGGCAGAGTGGGCCCTCTTGTGGTGCTGAAATGAATCCAGGCACATAAACAAAGTAGCTCATCTATTTTAGTTGATTGGCTGAAGTAAATCACCTGACTCATTTGCCAGGCAATTCCTTTGGGATAATGAGACATGGGGGATGTGCTGCTTTGCATACAGAAAATGATGTTTTATAGTCTGATTGGATTACAGATCCTCTTAAAAACATCTACGGATGTTTAGCATTAAAATAAGAGATAACAGACAGTTAAAACATTTGCATTGTCTTCAGTAGCCAGTTATTATTTATAGTGCCGAGCCAGAACTTCACTTTAAAACAATTTGCCGAATTACATTTGATACAGAATCATATTTTCAGTAATATCTGTCACGATCTGTGGGTATGTGGACCCACTGGGCCTTAACGCGGTAGCGGGATAGCAGCTGGCCAAACAGTGTACCAAGTAAAGTCTATAGTTCGAGCAAGGGTACCTGTAGTAGTACAAACAGTAGCAGTGGTTAGTCTCAGATGGAACCTTGGCAGCAGACCCCAGGCGTGGTGTAACACAACACGACTCTAACTCTTTTAAGGCACAGGAAGAAGGTAGCACAGGATACAGGATGCAGGTAGCAAGAACGGGAACAATGGGAACAGGAAAACACTAAGGGACCATTTTCTAGACTGACACTGGAAAACATAACAACGCTCAGGCAATGAGTGAAGGGGCAAGGCCCTTCTTATAGTCCATGGTAAATAGACAATTCTAAACATGTGTGCGCGCTGGCCCTTTAAGGTCGGGACTGAGCTCACGCGTGCACCCTTGTGGTCACTGCAGGCCAGGACGGCCACATGTGCTGGCATCTCCGGGAAGGAAAGCATTGGCAGGATGAGGAGTCTGCGGTCTGCGGCCGTGGCCGTTACAGTATCCCCCCTCCTATGCCCCCTCTTTTTGGGACCAGAGCGAGAGAGGAACTTCTTAATGAGGGTAGGAGCATTGAGGTTCTCCTCTGGCTCCCAGGACCAATCCTCTGTGCTAAATCCCTTCCAGTTCACCAGATAGAAGGTTCCTCCTCCTAATTTTTTGGTGTCCATGATCTCCTTAACTTCAAATGTATCAGATCTTGGAGTTGCGGTTCAGGACCACAGGCTTCAGGAGGGAAACATGAAAGGAGTTGGGGATCTTGAGAGTAGGAGGCAGCTGAAGCTTGTAGGAGACAGGGTTGATCTGTTGCAGCATCTCGAAGGGTCCAAGGAACCTGGGGCTGCACCTTCAGCCGGATATTCCTAGAGGACAGACAGACCTTGGTATCTGGAAGGAACTGAAGTGGCTCTCTTCTCCTTGTGTCCGCCTTACGCTTCATGCAGTCGACCGCCAGCAGAATAGAGGATCGGGTTTGCTGCCAGATCTGCAGGAAGTACCTGAATACAGAGTCCGCTGCAGGCACCTGGGACGTAACTGACACTGGCAGAGGAAAACAATGAAGAAGGGTGTGGCAGCAGTGGACTCGCTTGTGTGGTTGTTATAAGAGAACTTGGCCCAAGGAAGAAGCTGCACCCAGTCATCATTCTGCCTGGAGATGAAGTGTCGTAGGTAGTACCGCATGATCTGATTTATCCTCTCGACTTGACCATTGGACTGGGGGAGGTAGGCTGAGGAAAAGTCCAACTTTACATCAAGGAGTTTACAGAGGGCTCCCCAGAACTTTGAGGTGAACTGAACCCCCCGATCAAACACGATATGCAGAGGTAAGCGGTGCAGGCGGAAGATGTGTTGGATGAAGAGGTTGGCCAGTCAAGAAGCAGAATGTAGGCTGGTCAGCGGAACGAAATGAACCATTTTTGACAATCGGAACACCACCACCCAGACCGTACTTCATCCAGCAGAGGGGGGCAGGTCCGTGACAAAGTCCATTGCTATATGGTGCCAGGGAGCATTGGGCACAGGCAGCGGCTGGAGCAGACTAGCAGGCTTGGAGTGAGCAACGTTGTTAGCCGCGCACACCGTGCAGGACGAAACAAAGTCCACAATGTCTTTGGGCAGCCTGGGCTACCAGAACTGACAGGCATTCAGATCTGGGGTTTTACGGACATCTGCGTGCCCTGCCAGTGTGAAGCTGTCTCCCCAGCGAATGATTCTCCTCCTGTCTGCAGGTCAGTACAGATCAATGATATTTTGCAGAGACTCATCGGTGTCCCCTGTCTTGAACGACCTGGACAAGGCATCGGCCCTCACATTACCTTACCTCCGTGGGCGAGTACGCCATCCGCTTCCGCACCCTGGCGGGAGAATTGTTGTGGAACAATGAGGCCCTGGTGGCTACATTCTGGCAGGGACTGTCTCCTAAGATTAAGGACGAGCTTGCCGCTCGAGATCTACCATCTACCCTGGAAGACCTCATCCTTCTGGCCGCCCGGATTGATATAAGGATCCGAGAATGGCTCCAAGAAGCTCGTCGGGAGAGAGGCCTTTCTAGTTCGGTCCCTACATTGCAGCAACCCCTGCTGTCCTCAGATGCCAACCCTCCTAAGGAGTCTGTGAGGATGGACCAGTTTAAGCTATCTACCCAGGAGAGACTACGCAGATGCACTTCGGAACTCTGTCTATATTGCGGCCTCGGAGTCCATCTTGTGCGTCTGTGTCCCCAAAAGCCCCAAAGCCTATGGTTGGTAAGAGAGACCACCTTGGGTAAAGAAGGACTTTCGTCTAAATTGTCCATTCTCGTGACCATAGTGTCCGGCGAGAATACACATCGGGTCTCTGCGTATCTGGACTCTGGATCCGCTGCTAATTTCATTCGAAAGACCTGGTGGATCTTCTCCAATTACCCACTACCCCTCTATAGAGGCCGTTGATGGTTGCATCTGTAAATGGACTACCTCTGCTAGACCCAGTTATAGCTGTGACCAAGCCGCTGAGGCTCCAATAGGAGCTCTCCACTCCGAGATTCTCTTGTTCTTTGTCTTGTCCAAGGCCCTTAACCCCATGCTGCTGGGCCTGCTTTGGCTGACTACATGCCCCAGTCCTGGACTGGAACTCTGTAGAGGTTCCCCAGTGGGGCCTTGAGTGTCACAACCGTTGCCTGGTACAGAATCGTTCGGCTCAGCCTCCTCTGCCTCGGTTATTGGCAGGATTGCCTAGTCATTATGCTGCATATTCAGACGTCTTCAGCAAGAGGGAGGCGGAGACGCTGCCCCCAAACTGAGCGTAAGACTGTCCTATCGAGCTGATTCCTGGTGCGTCCCTCCCCGTGGTAGTGTATATCCTCTCTTCTTGCCAGAGACTCTGTCCATGTCCGCCTATGTTAAAGAGAACTTGGAGAGGGGCTTCATACGGAAGTCTTCCTCCCCGGCAGGAGCCGGTTCTTCTTCATAAAGAAAAAGGATAGTTCCCTGCATCCTTGTATCGACTACCGGGGTCTCAACCAGATCACGTTGAAAAATAAGTATCCGTTGCCATTGATCTCAGAACTGTTAGATCATATACGTGTTGCCAAGATTTTTTCCAAACTAAACCTGTATCCCGTGCTATCCTGGTCAAGTGCCGTGCTGAGCTGTAGTCGTGCTGTGCTGTATACCATGCCTATCCTGCTACACCACGCCTGACGTCTGCCTGCTGCCTAGTCCTAGCCGAGCCTGTCTTGCTACTGTCCGAGCTGCCACAGGTAAACCATACGAACTATAAACTGGGACCTGAGCCCTGTTGGCCAGCTGACATATCGTCAAGGTGGTACGGCCCAGTGGGTCCATGTACCCAACGTGACAACGACTTTGTTACCCAATGCCAGCCCTCCTACGCAAGAACATGTAGGTCCGACCTTTCTCCAAACACCGCCATGAGGAGGGTGTGCCATCTTAACTGTACACACCTACACCCCACGACCCCCAGTCAACCGAAGAAGAGCCTCCTCCATACTATCCTGGGGCCCGGACAAAAATATGTCCAAACCTATATCGGTTATGTGCACCCCGTCCTGCAGTAGCAAGCACCTATTGTCACACTCGAACTGCCTGTGTCTGATCACAACACCACCTCCGGCTCTAACATACCTAGAGACCCTAGTATTTAGGAGGCGCCTGCCTCTTTCAATGGCATTCACATCCCGGGCCCTTTGCCATACTGCACTAGGAATCACTTCCGACCAGACCAGGACCAATTCTTGGAAAAATGACATAAACCTTTTCAGGTTAGACTGAATGAGAGCGCTTAGCTTCCCCAAACGATTTGAACATAAATCATTACCCCTGACATGGATTTCAGCACAGTGGGAATTACACGATGCCTGTTGATTGCAACCATCTCGGGCAATACCTCCAAACATCTAGGGCCTCTGAGACCACGCCAGTGAACGTCGGCTCCCATCAGACCCAGCGAGAGACCGCCTGGTCATATGGCTGCTCTCCATTCTCAAAATATAGGAATGCGTGAGGATCCATATTGCAGGGCGTGAACCTGAAATAACAAACAAAAATTAATGTAAAACCAAATCAGGGCGGATTTATCCGGCAAAGCAATCTGACCGCCAATGCCCAATGCGGTGGACTTCGTCATCGGGCAAACCCAGGCCGCTAGCAGTAGTAGCCGCACCAATGCTGAACAAATGGGTCTCGAAATCCTTAGGTGGGAAATCAGCACCGGCCAAGGCTGATTTGAAAACTGACAAAAATTAGAACCTAGTAAGGGGTTTTTCGTCCATATGGGACAGGAACTGCGAACCTGTCGACCGAACACGCATATATTGGGACACGGCCTCGACTAGGCAGGCGGGCCCGGGTATGGGCTGCAAAGAAACCCAACAACCCTTGCCAAATATATCTGTTTTAGATTTGTGTATTTGAAAACGAACCCCAGAGCCAGACAACGCAACATCATCGACTAACAAACCCCCAAGACGGGACGCGCTAATAGCTATTAATTCAGAGATGCACAAAGCTCCGAAAAAGGCCAAAACAAATGCCGCAGTAAACAGGGAAACTTCAAATGGGGAAGAACAAATGTCCGTGAGGACCAGCAACAATTTAAGAAGGATGGGATAGGAAACTGGTCGCCTAGCTTCACGCCTAACCGCAGATGTCTTCCATCCCTTTAACGCCTGAACTATGAAGAAGGACTTAGTGACATCCGGCCTGGAGCGAAACTTAAAGAAAAAGGCCAGACTTGCGAGGCGGCGTTGGGCACACATGCCGGACACACCGCGGTATAACAAAAGGGATAGGTACTCTAAAACATAAGACAGCAGGAGACCTTCGGCGGGGCCTAACTCTCAGACCCCCACAACATCCAGCCATTTATTCCACGCTTTACCGTATGCCGCCCAGGTGGACGGAGCAAGAGATGACCTCACGAGGGGGACCAGCTGAGATCCAGCATTCTCCACAATGTATCCTGGCAGCTGGCCTATTCCGTATCCGCCTGCGGGCAAAGTGAACTAAACGTGCCAATTAGAACGTGACAGAGCATCAGCTACTTTATTTTGAACACCTGGAATATGGCGAGCTCTGAACTGTATGTTGTGCTGAAGGCATCTGAGCACCAAACGTCTAATCAGGAGAACTACCGACACTGAGGAAGAAGTTAAATGTTTAACAGCATGAACAACACTGGAATTATCGTACCAAAACACCACTGATTAATTAGACACCCCCCCCCCATAGTTCAATGGCAACTATAATGTGAAACAGTTCAAGGAGTGTTAAATTGTTCCACCAACCGCGCAGGCGCCATGAATGGGGCCACACACGATGCAGAGCACAGCATAGCTCCGAAACTAGTGCTGCCTGCAGCGTCCATAAACAGTTGTATCTCATGGTTAGTGGCAAGAGGGGACCGTCAGCAAGTGCGCCCATTTTAATAAGCGAGGAATGTTAGCCAAACCTGAAAGTCATTCCTGAGTCCCGAGGTAATGCGAACGTAATGTAATGGTGAACGAGCACCAGCCGTGGCCAGGGACAAGCGGCGGGAGAAAATACGCCCCATCGGCATGACTCTACTGGCAAATACCATCAAGCCCCAAAGCGATTGGACCTGGCGGAGTTGCAACTTCTTGGCCGCTGTGGCCGATGCCAAATGAGAACGCAATTTTAATACTTTATCTGCCGGTAAACGAAAAAACCATTTGCACCGAATCAATTTCGATGCCCAAGAAAGATAAGACCGTCGTGGGACCCTCCGTCTTTTCTTCTGAAAGGGGAACGCCGAAACTAAAGGCTAAACTATGAAAAGAATCTAGCAAAATTTGGCAACGTGACGAGGAGGCGGGGCCTACAAAATGAAAATCATCCAAATAGTGCGATGTAGAGGAAGAACCCGTTAATTCCCTTAAAACTCATTCAAGGAATAAACGGAAAACCTCAAAGTATAAACAGGAAATGTAACACCCCATGGGGAGGCACATGTCATAATAATAATGGCATCCACCTGGTAACCGAGCAGGTGGTAGAAGTCAGGGTGTACTGGTAATAAACGGATTCTACATCCAACCTGGCCATAAGGGCTCCGCGACCAGCCCGGCAAACTAAGTCAACCGCTCTATCAAATTAAACGTATGACACCGCAGAAAGGTCTTTTTCTATCCTGTCGTTAACGGAACTGCCTTTTGGGTAGGACAGGTGGTGGATTAAACTAAACTTGCCAGGCTCTTTTTTAGGAACGACGCCAAGGGGAGAAACGTGTAGGTTGGGGAACGGCACACTTGAAAAGGGGCCGGCCATGCGGCCCAGCTCTAGCTCTTTACCTAGCTTCTCAGCAATTACAGATGGGAACTCCTTGTCAGATTTTAAATTGCTCGAAAACGTGGGAGAGGGGTTATAAACGAAAGGGATAAAGAAACCAAAAAAAAAAAACATTCTAAGCAGGGCGGTGTCACGTTGGGTTCGTGGACCCACTGGGCCGTACCGCCTTGGCGGTATGGCAGCTGACCAACAGGGTGCAGGTGACAGTTCACAGTTCGCATAAGGTACCTGTGGCAGCTCGGACAGTAGCAAGGCAGGCTCGGCTGGGACTAGGCAGCGGGTAGACCACAGGTGTGGAGCAGCAGGACAGTCGTAGATACAGTTCAGCACGACTACAGCACAGCACGGCACTAGAACAGGATAGCACGGGATACAGGTAACAGGAACACTGGAAAACACCAGGCGACCATTGCATAGACAAATTAGGGTACAACAACAATACTCAGGCATACAAGCAAGGGGCTGAACCCCTTTTATAGTCCAGGGCACTCATGGGCTGATGGTTCATTAAACGGGACCCGGCTGAGGTGAGTGGAAGCGAGCGCTGGCGTCTACTGAGGAGGAGACTGGGGCCAGCGCTCGCCGACCCGTGGCTACGACTGTCAGGGGGAGAGTGGAACTGACGGCCCACAGCCACGGACATGACAGTATCCCCCCTTTTCTTGGGACCAGAGCGAGAGAGAAACTTCTTCAGAAGAGTAGGAGCTGAGGAGGTTCTCTTCTCCTTGTGTCCGCCTTCCGTTTCATACGGTCAACCGCCAGCAGGATGGAGGATCGAGTCTGCTGCCAGATCTGTCCCTAAAGGCAGTGTCAGCAGCTGATACCTCGGATGTGTCAGGCACCGGGAGAGGTATTCGTGGGTGTTGGCCAAGGACAATGAAGAACGGTGTGTTCCTTGTGGACTCGCTGTTATGATTGTTGTAAGAGAACTCAGCCCACGGAAGCAACTGCACCCAGTCATCATGCTGTTTAGAGACAAAATGGCGTAGGTAGTTCTCCAAGATCTGATTGATCCTCTCGACCTGACCATTGGACGGAGGATGATAGGCTGAGGAAAAGTCCAACTTCACACCGCAGGGGGCTCTCCAGAACCTCGAGGTGAACTGAACCCCCCGATCAGACCAATGTGCTGTGGCAAGCCATGCAGGTGGAAGATGTGTTGGATAAACAGCTTAGCCAGAGGAACAAAGTGGGCCATCTTCAAAAATCGATCCACCACCACCCAGACAGTACTGCATCCGTCAGAGAGAGGCAGGTCAGTAATAAAGTCCATAGCTATATGCTGCCAGGGAGCATCGGGCACAGGCAATGGCTGGAGCAGGCCAGCAGGTCTGGAGTGAGCGACCTTGTTAGCTGCACACACAGAGTAGGAGGAAACAAAGTCCATAATGTCCTTGGGCAGCGTCGGCCACCAGAAATGATGGGCAATCAGATCCCAGGTCTTATGGGTCCCCGCGTGACCTGCCAATGTAGAGGAGTGTCCCCAGCGGAGGATTCTCCCTCGGTCAGCCATGCGCACAAAAGTCCTCCCTGTTATGCCATCTGGAGGTAGGTGAGGTTCTTGTGGTCCGTAAAAGTCAGGATGGGATGAGCTGCGCCCTCCAGTAGATGTCTCCACTCCTCCAGGGCCAATTTGATGGCCAGTAACTCTCGATCCCCAATCAAGTAGTTGCGTTCCTCGGAAAAGAAGAGCTTAGAGAAATATCCACATACCATTGACTTGCCCTTGGAACCTCTCTAGAACAGGAGTGCACCAGCACCGACAGAGGAGGCGTCCACCTCCAACTAGAAATGTAGGGAAACATCTGGATGATGGAGGATAGAGGCTGACGTGCAGGAACTCTTCAGGCTATTGAATGCGGACTCTGCCTCAGGAGTCCACAACTTCGTGTTCATGCCCTTCTTGGTGAGGTTAGAGATAGGAGATGTCAGTGAAGAGAAGTTTGGGATGAACTGTCTGTAAAAATTGGCGAATCCCAGAAAGGGCTGTATGGCCCTCAAGCCTTGAGGACATGGCCATTCCAGGATAGACTTTACCTTTTCAGAATCCATCTTGGGACCTCGATTCGAGATGATGTAGCCCAGGAAGGATAGGGCATCTCTCTCAAACACGCACTTCTCCAACTTGGCGTACAGATGATTCTCCCTTAACCGCAGCAAGACTTGACGGACATGTCTCTAATGAGTCATAGGATCTGGAGAAAAAATCAAGATGTCATCGAGACAGTCTACTACACAAACATAGAGGAGTTCACGGAAGATGTCATTAACGATCTCCTGAAAGACTGCGGGGGCATTACACTGGCCGAAAGGCATTAATAGATATTCATAGTGTCCGTCACGGGTGTTAAATGCTGTCTACCATTCGTCACCCTGGTGAATCCAGATTAGGTCGTAAGCCCCACGCAGGTCTAGTTTGGAAAAAATCTTGGCACCACGTATACGGTCAAATAATTCTGAGACCAATGGCAATGGATACTTAGTTTTCACCGTGATCTGGTTGAGACCCCGGTAGTCGATACAGGGACGCGGAGAACCATCTTTCCTCTTGACGAAGAAGAACCCGGCTCCTGCCAGGGAGGAAGACTTCTGTATGAAGCCCCGCTCCAAGTTCTCTCTAACATAGGTGGACATGGACAGAGTCTCTGGCAAAGAAAGAGGATATACCCTACCACGGGGAAGGGATGCACCAGGAATCAGCTCGATAAGACAGTCATATGCCGGGTCTGGCGCCAGTGTCTCCGCCTCCTTCTTGCTGAAGATGTCCGCAAATGCAGCAAAATGACCATGCAATCCTGCCAGTGACTGAGGCAGAGGAGGCTGAGCCGAACGAATCTGTCCCAGGCAACGATTGTGACACTTGGGGCCCCACTGGAGAACCTCTCCAGAGTTTCAGTCCAGGACTGGGGCATGTAGTCGGAGCCAAGGCAGGCCAAAGCAGCACGGGGTTAACGGCCTTGGACAAGACAAAAAATGATAGCCACTTGGATCCTCAGTGGCTTGGTCACATCAATAATTGGATATGGCAGAGGAAGTCCATTTACCGATGCCACCGTCAACGGCCACTCCAGAGGGGTAGTGGGCAATTGAAGAAGATCCACCAGGTCTCTACAAATGAAATTAGCAGCGGATCCAGAGTCCAGATACGCAGAGACCTGATGCGTTCTCTCGCCGGACACTATGGTCACGGGTAAGGACAATTTGGATGGAAGTCCTTTTTTACCCAAGGTTGTCTCTCCTACCAACCCTAGGCTTTGGGGCTTTTGGGGACACAGGCGCACAAGATGGCCTCCGAGGCCGCAATATAGACAGAGTCCCGAAGTGCGTCCCTCGTGTCTCCATCATAGCGGTCAGGAAGTGGCAAAGAGAAACGTGGATCAACACTGCCAGGAGGTATAGTAGGAGGAACAGCAGCTTGTGACGTCATCTTGGTCTTGGGTCGACCAGCGGGGTCCAAGGACTGAGTGTACTGTCACATTGTCACAGCTGGCCAACAGGGTGCAGGTCACAGTTCACAGTTCGTATAAGGTACCTGTGGCAGCACGGACAGTAGTAAGGCAGGCTTGGCTGGGACTAGGCATCGGGTAGACGTCAGGTGTGGAGGAGCAGGACAGTCGTAGATACAGGTCAGCACGACTACAGCACAGCACGGCACTCGAACAGGATAGCAGGGGATACAGGTAACAGGAACAGGTACAGGTACAGGAACAGGAACACTGGAAAACACTAGGAGACCATTGCATAGACAAACTAGGGTACGACAACAACGCTCAGGCATAGAAGCAAGGGGCTGAACCACTCTTATAGTCCAGGGCACTCATGGGCTGATGGTTCATTAAAGTCTGGTGTGCGCGCTGCCCCTTTAAGAGCGGGCACGAGCGTGCGCGCGCACCCTACGGGATCCGGCTGAGGTGAGCGGAAGCGAGCGCTGGCCTCTCCTGAGGAAGAGACTGGGGCCAGCGCTCGCCGACCCATGGCTGCGGCTGTCAGGGGGAGAGTGGAACATGACAGGCGGCTTCCCCCACCTTGGGGTATTTGTCTAGCCAGGTTAACATCTTTAAGACGCAAACTGGGGTCCTCGATCCTACCCTTATTATTGGGACGGGGGGTGCGGTGGTCCGACGATTGCAACGGACGGCTGGATGGGGCCCGCCGCAGGAAGAGCACTCATGCTTAAACTTGCTGGACCCGTAAAATTTGCAGTGGCCTTCGTTGAAAAGCCAGCAAGTGGCGGTCCGCATGTTGTTGGAGCACCCAACCCCGGCGGAGGGGCCGCCGAATGCAGGAGGGGAGGGGGCCGCTGGCTGAAAGGGGCGCTGCGACATCATAAGCCGAAGCCAAACGTCTGTCACCTTGGTGTCCCACCCTACCTCTGGTTTTTGCGCCATACGCCTGCGGAACTCCTCCTTGTACCGCCACCAAGTCGCACCCTCGTGGGACTTATACGCGCTGAAAATGGTGTCTAGGTTTACGAAGAGCTGAAAAGACTTGTCTTTTCTTAGATACTACGCAACCCAAAAGCTTGCAACCAATTATTAAAGGTTTTTGCTACGCTGGACTTAGAAGAAACTCCTCTTTCAAAGCGGCACTCCATGTCGATCGTCGCCGAATCCACCAACACCAAGGACCAAATATCAATGTGATCATTCCTTGCTATCTTTTCCTTGGTATCATCGGACAAGTGAGTGCCGAGGGGGCTATGCCGCAAAAATATGTATCCCTGAAGGCGGGCAGAGAAGGAGTAGCCGTGGACGTGGATGCCTCCACTAGAATCTTACCAGCCTCCACCTGGGAGGCCAGTGCGGCTGGAACCGACGGTGTACCCACAAACAGGGATCACAACACATTCAACAAATCAGAGTCAGAAGTACCCCCCGGAGCCCCATGCCCGAAGGCAGTCAGACTCACCGTGTCCAGAAGCCAATGCGGGAACCAGAGCCATCGAGGCTGGAGGGGGAGGTACAGGTGCCGGAGCTGCTACTGGGGCCTTCGTGATGCTTGCTCTTGCTGGACGACGACGATGAGCGGAGCGGTTGCTATGTCGACGCCTGTCACGGCTGTCTTGTGGACTGCCATGGATAGATGAACCAGTGTGTGAGCTCGCTGACCTTGAACTTGAAGTTGAAGGCGACCTCCTACGTCGTGTGCGACGACGGCTGGAACAGTGTGAAGAATGATGCCTAGAGGATCGTCGAGAACGGGAACGACATGTATGACTAGTGTCCCTGACGCTTACAGAAGAGGCCCGCTCGATATTCTCTACCAGCCCATAAGTGGGGCCCAATCCTGGAGGTATAACTAGCGGAGCATTGGGGAGAGGGGGAGGTGGTTGCCTCACCATGGGTGCCTCTTCTTCGCAGAGGAAGAAATCTTCGCCGCTGTGCTCCAATGATCACTCGCCTTCGTCACCCAGCGGAGGAGGAGAGGTTTTGTGCCAGTCTCCGGTGGAAGTGGCTTGGGGGCAGAGCTGAGGTGCCCTGCCCGATGGTCCGCTTTCGGCAGCCGCTCTGAAAGCTTAGGGAAGGGGAGCCCCCCTTGGCAGATCCACAGTGCTGGCAGCGGTGAAAGCCACGTGTGCTGTGGCTTGGAGGGCCATGCTCCTCACAGCCGCTGGGCGAGGTCTCGCGCGACCCAGGCCGTTGGGCGACGCTAAGCCGGGTGAGGGAGGAATGTAATCCTCATTATCGCCGGCCGTCGGGTCTCGCAAGATTTGCGGTGGTACTGGAGGCCGAGATGTGCTCTGCGCATGCGCCGACTGTCTGGCTGATGTGGAGCAAAATCTATGGCTATTGGAGGGGGACAGACGCACTGGCAGCCTGGAGCGGCGAGCAGAGCGCCATGCAGGGAGTGTGCCGGGCAGAGAGGATGCCGGTGCCACAGTCTCAGGAGACACTGCAACCAGACGGAGCCCTCTTCCTGGTGGCGGAGATGAATAATCTCCTCTAACTCTTGCCGGTCCATTGTAAGGTAAGTAAACACACAGTTATATGTTCCTCACAAGTGACGGCCAATAGAGGGAGATGTCTTCCCGCCCTTGCCTTATAAACCAAGGCAGGGAGGAGGGGGATAAACCTGCCCATGCCCCCCTAACAACGCCCTGTAGGAGGTGACCCTATTGTCCTTTAGGCCACACTGCTAAAAGGAAAAAGGGGGGGTAAATAAGCCATGCCCTAGCACTATTGGAGCTAGATTAACCCCTTCCATGCCCCACGGTTATAGGCCCATGCGGCTAATACGCCTGAGGGCCTGAAATTCCCTATTGTACTCAATGGGGAAATTCTACAACAAATACGCAGTCTTACCACAATATAACTTTACAGATTTATAATCTGCACCTTTGATCAATTTGTGCATGTATTCTGTGTGGAATTCTTCTGCTGCCTGTGGGTGAAATTTGCTAAAATCTCATCCACTTTCCTGCTGCTATAACGGCTGCACAATTTCTGCTTGGAAAATCTGGTTGGAAATTTTGCAGTGTGAGCGACCTGTGGGCAGTGGCGTCGCTAGCACCGGGCATTTGGGGCAGGGGCTTAAATTTTGTCTCGGTGTCCCATATCCCCAGACGACTGCCACATTCAATTGTGTCTGCATCCTCAGGACACAGATACACTATGGCGGAGCAGCGAGCTGTTAGCTCCCTGCTCCACAGTTCACTAGGCTACAGGCCACGGGGCTAGGTGAGTAACAGTTTTTCATTTGTTTGGGGGCACGATTTCTTAATGGGGGTACTATCTACAGGCGGTTATGTGACAATATTTTCTAAAGGGGTGTGTGGCACTATGTATGGGGGGCACTATCTACAAGGGCACGTGTGGCGCTATCTAGAAGGGGTGTGTGGCACTGTCTACAGGGGGCATGTTGAACTATCTACAGAGGGGTGTGGAACAATCTACAGGGTGCACTGTGTGGCACTATCTACAGAGGGCAAGGTGTGGCACTATTTATAGGGGTTGTGGCACTATCTACAGGGGTGGCACTGTCTACAGTGGGCACTGTATCACTATCTACAGGGGGTACTGTGTGTGGCACTATCTACAGGGGGTTGTGTGGCACTATCTACAGGGGGTAATGTTGTGACACTATCTATGGTGGAAGCTGTGTGTGTGACACTATCTGCAGGGAGCATTGTGTGGGGTTCTCTCTACAGGTATCTTTAATTAGGGCCCCCAGACATAATTTTAGTTGGGGCCCCAGAAATGCCAGCTCTACCCCTGAAGGTAAGTACCAGGATACTGTATCTAATCCTATGTAAGACTGCTGGTGCCCTGAATCTAAGTCTATTATGTGTGATACTGCCTGCTAGGGCCGCATATCTAAGCCTATTATGTGTAATACTGTCTGCTCAGCCAATGTATCTAAGCTTATTATTTGTGATACTGTCTTCTGAGCCGCTGTATCTAAGCCTACCTTACAATACTATCTGTTGCGCTTCTATGTCTATCTCTATCATGTCTAATACTGTCTGCTGAAACACTGAATCTAATTCTATCCAATAGTGTAGCTATAGGGGTCGTAGTATTATAGTTATGCTGTCTCCGAAATAGATAAACAGTATATATATATATATATTTTTTATTTTTTGGGGGGACAAACATGTCTTGGGGCTTGTGCTCCTGATTTATTAATACCCTAGCAACGCCCCGCCTGTGGGAACATACACTAAATTGACAGACAACCACTGATATGGCAAAATCCTGTTAGGCCCTATTCACACGACAGGGATTCGGATTCTCGGCTGTGTGACAGACATTTTTTGAACGGCCGCAGTAGGAACAATAGACCCCAAATGGGGCTATTCACACGGCCGGGTTTTTTGACGGCCCGGTAAACTGGGCTGTCAAAAGATGAACATGCCCTATTTCGGGCCAGCCTCACAGCTCCCATAAACGTCTATGGGGCCGTGTAAAGCGCAGCTGCCACGAAGATGTGATCCGAGTGACAGACGTGCTTTCTGCCGCTTGCTCTCTTCTCCTCCTCACAGTGCGAAATGCATGTGAGGAGGAGGAGATTTTTTTGTTCCCTGTAGGATCCCTAATCCCCAGCCAAAGCATTGCCGAAGCTGTGGCCGGGGATTCCGCTTCAGCAAAAGTCCCTGACTTCACTGTCCAAATATGGACAGTGACGTCAAGGACTTCTCCTGGAGCAGAATCACAGGCCGCTGTGGCTGGGGATTCCGCTTCAGGAGTAGGGGACCGCTCCAGGAGAAGTCCCTGACGTCTCTGTCCATATATCTACAGTGACATCAGGGACTTCTCCTGAGGCGGAACAGCGACCAGCGTTGTGGCCAGTGATTCCATGGCCAATGGTCCCCTACAGTGGTGCTATCTACAGGAAAGGGGGGTGCCATCTATGGGGGTGCTATGTACAAGGGGGCTGTGTGGCAATATGTACAAGGGGGCTGTGTGGCACTACATACAAGGGGGCTGTGTGGCACTACCTACAGGGGGGGCTGTGTGGCACTACCTACAGGGGGGCTGTGTGGCACCACCTACAGGGGGGCTGTATGGCACTATCTACAGGGGGCTGTGGCAGTATCTACAGGAGGCCGTGTGGCATTATCTACAGAGGGCAGTGTGTGCCATTATCTACAGGGGGCTGTGGAAGTATCTACAGGGGGCTGTGTGGCATTATCTACAGAGGGAAGTGTGTGGCAAGAAATTTACAAATAAAATTAATCAGTTTTCAAAACGGATAGGGAATAAAACGGTTGCAAAACGGGTCAAAATCGTCCGTTAAAAAGGGAAATACGGCCCGGAACGGAAAGGATGCAAAACGGCTGAGAAAAACAGACCAAAACGAATGTTTTTATTGGCCGACACTCGGACCCTGTCGTGTGGACAGGGCTTAACTGCCCACTCAGTGCATTCAGATAGCTCCAGTTGTTAATCTGACAATATCTGCTACTGTATGTATATAAGGAAATTGCTATAAAATCAATTTCTTAATATTTTCTGAAAAGTATAACACCTAAGTGGAATGATAGGCCCTCACAGCACATGGAGCACTGAGTCATTTGCATCGGTGGAGGTGGCATGATACCCGGAAGCAAACAGTAGCACTGCCAAGTTACCAGAAATATTTCACAGACTGTAACAGCCTGGGAATGCAGAGTAATGCTGCGCTCTGCCTCTGTGCCCTGTCTACAGGATGAAGCTGTTGTATAACACACCGATATTGCAAAATAGCTCTCCTCCAGAAAGAAAAAAACTGTCTCTCTTGTGCCAATAATAGGTATTTTCATGGGGCTCCAACAGTTAAGTTACCTGCCAAGGAGTTCTACTAATAAAATAACATGAAAACATAAAGTGTTCTAATATTGTAGGATACAAAAATATGCATAATAAGGCCTAGTTCACACAGAGTTTTTTTGTCAGACCGAAAAAATCTGCTTCAAACATTCCTTCCAGTTTTATAAGGCGGATTTTGAAATGCACACTATTTTTGACACTTTTTTACGCGGTTTTTGAGGCTTTTTTTATGGCATTTTTTTTTATTATGCAACTGTGAAAACCACGATCGGGTTCTGATAAATAAACGTTAAAAAACGCTCCAAACTAATATCACATTTTTGTTTTCCCCTTTCATTGATTTTAATGCAGGTTCAGAAGAGGAATCTGCTCCAAAATAGGGCATGATGCCTTAGGCTATGTTCACACGGAGTCAGTGGCGGACACAGACTGCAAAAGGCCCCTGTGCAGATAATGTGCCAGGGCCCCCCCGCCCCCCCCCCCAATACCGACAAAGTTACCTAAACATATATATGCATATAAAAATAAACCTTACTAATAAAAATTATGAAGGAAGATTTATATTGTACATTTTATTACCAGTTTAGAACACAAGTAACACATTTTTTTCCGGGTTAAATTCTTATCTAAACTAAGTCCCTAAATGTGGGCAAAGAAAATGAAAAACCTATACTCACCTCCTCCGGCGCCTCCGTTCCCCCTCCGCAGCCCCTATCCCTTTCTGTGTTTACAAAGCTGCTGTGGTGACGCGCGGTCGATGGCACATGACCGCTGCAGCCAATCAATGCCCTCAACAGCGATTTGCTGTGGAACTACTGTCCTCAGCAGCACACCAATGAGGAGTTATTGGCAGCAGCGGTCACGTGCCATCGGCAGCGCGTCACCAGTGCAGCCTTGTACACTTGTAACACAGACCGAGACAGGAGGATGGGGGCTGCGGCGGGTGAACGGAGGCGAGGGAGGAGGTGAGTATAGTTTTTTTATTTTCTTTGCCCACATTTAGAGACTTAGGTTAAATTGAATCATTGAATATAACACAAAGCACTCATGCAACTGAGATGCAATAATTTAGATGATCTTATCATGCTTAGCTTACTGCACTGTTACCTATCAAGCAGGACTGAATCTCAAGATATCTACAGAGGGGGCTGTATGGCGTTATCTACAGGGGGGACTGTATGGCGCTATCAACAGAGGGGGCTGTATGGCGTTATCTACAGGGGGGACTGTATGGCGCTATCTACAGAGGGGTCTGTATGGCGCTATCTACAGGGGGGTCTGTATGGCGCTATCTACAGGGGGGACTGTATGGCGCTATCTACAGGGGGGACTGTATGGCGCTATCTACAGGGGGGACTGTATGGCGCTATCTACAGGGGGGACTGTATGGCGCTATCTACAGGGGGGACTGTATGGCGCTATCTACAGAGGGGGCTGTATGGCGTTATCTACAGGGGGGCTGTATGGCGTTATCTACAGGGGGCTGTATGGTGTTATCTACAGGGGGGACTTTATGGCGTTATCTACAGTGGGGTCTGTATGGCGTTATCTACAGGGGTTCTGTATGGCGTTCCCTACAGGGGGGGTCTGTAGGGAAAGTCATACAGCCCCCCCCTGTAGGGAACGCCATACAGACCCCCCTTTAGGGAACGCCATACAGACCCCCCTGTAGGGAACGCTATACAGCCCCCCCTGTAGGGAACGCTATACAGCCCCCCCTGTAGGGAACGCCTTACAGCCCCCCCCTGTAGGGAACGCTATACAGCCCCCCCCCCTGTAGGGAACGCCATACACCCCCAATCACTCAAAAAAATGCGACCTACAGTGTGAAAAGACAAAAGACATGTATCCCCTATCCACAGGATAGGGGATACATGTGTGATCGCTGGCATTGATAGGGAGAGCGGGGGACCGAAAGTCCCCCGAAGTTCTCCATCACTCACCTCTGACTTCAGGTGTCTGCGCAGCTCAAGTGTGACCGGCGCTCCATTCATTTCTACGGAGCTGCCGACACAGACCCCGGAAGTCCGAGGTTTGTGATGGAGAACTTCAGGGGACTTTCGGTCCCCCGTTCTCCCTATCAATGCCAGCGATCACACACGTATCCCCTATCCTGTGGATAGGGGATACATGTCTTATGTTTAATGGCAGAGCGGGGAGATACTCCCTGCTCTGCCGTAGTGTTCCGTGGCATCGCGCTGTAGCAGCCATAGCGGCAGCTAGCGGAGATTCCGGCCAAGGTGGGGGCCCGTGCCGGCAGGTGACGCGGGCCCCCTCATGCCGCGGCCCCGTAGCAGCCGCTACGGCTGCTATAGCAGTAGTTACGCCCCTGTGTTAGGGGGAGTTCACACTGAGGTTTTTTTCGCGAAAAACGTCAGAAAGTGCCTCCCATTGAAATCCATGAAATTTTTCCTGCGAGCAGTAAAAACCGCATGCGGGAAAAAGAAGCGCAATGCCCTTTCTTCGGGCGTTTCTGTCTCTGACTTCCCATTGACAACAATGGCAGGCAGAAAATGCGTTTTTTGCTGCGTTTCCCTGCCCACGGCCCGATGGCCGAAAAACGCCACAAAAAAACGCAATGAAAAACGCGGGAAGTGTTCTACCGGCAGGTCAAAATATGCCTCAAAATTCCGGAAGGAATTATGAGGCAGATTTTTCTACATAAAAACTTCTCCCTTCTGACATGAACTTTTTAACTTCATCTACCTGTCCTCTGCAGTCTGCACGTCCTCCACTCGTCCTGTGTCTGTCCTCCGCTCATCCTATGAGTTCTCCGGCAGTCCTGACTGTACTGTCCAGCCGCCCGAAGTCTTACGTCGCACCGCCCCCTGTCCTCTCCCCTGCCTGAGCGCTCCTCCTACCACCAGCATCGCCGTCCTGTCCTATTCATCTGTGCCAGATTGGCAGTGCAGTGTAGCGGCTATCACCGGGCCCGGGCACCCGCCCCCTCCCTCCCGATTGGTAGTGCAGTGTGGCGGCTATCACCGGGCCCCCGCCCCCTCCCTCCCCTCATGCCTAGTGTTGTGATGCTACTAGGCATGAGGGGGCCCGTGCCGCCAGGCCTGGTACATAAAATGTAATGTGCCTGTCAGGGCGACACGGGCCCCCCCATGCCGCGGGCCCCGTAGCAGCTGCTACGGCTGCTACTGTGGTAGTTACGCCACTGAACGGGCCCCCTTCCCACGCGGGGCCCTTGTGCAGCTGCACCGGCTGCACATGCGGTATGTCCGCCCCTGCACGGAGTATTTTGGGGGAGGAATATCTGCCTCAAAGCTCCAAACGGAATTTTGAGGCAGATATTCCTCCCCCAAAATACTCCGTGTGAATAGCAATTATCGCGCCGTTTTTCGCCCGCGGCCATTGAGCGCCGCGGGCATAAAACACGCTTTCTCCTGCCTCCCATTGAAGTCAATGGGAGGTCGGACGCGGAAGCGCCCGAAGATAGGGCATGTCGCTTCTTTTTCCCGCGAGGCAGTTTTACTGCTCGCGGGAAAAAGACGCCGACGCCTCCCATTGAAATCAATGGGAGGCGTTCTCGGGCCGTTTCTGCCGAGTTTTGCGACGCGGTTTCCGCGTCAAAAAACTCGGCAAAAGACCCCGTGTGAACATAGCCTTATTCTGTGAGTGGACAAAAACTGCCCGGAAAAATAAATGCCTCTAGCTCCCATTGAAATCAACGGAGAGAGATCTAGTGTGTTTTTGGCGCTGATTCCGACGCTGTTTCCGCATCAAAATCAGTGTCAAAAAACGCTGTGTAAACTGGGCCTAAGATGCTTTTCATACCTTTCTCTTGCGTTATAATAATTTTTAAAAAAGTATTATTTTTCAATAAAGGAAACTACAACAATCCAGCAACCTCTAATACACTTGGCAAGCAAAATTTAAATATATAACACATGAAGTATTATTTTGTTGCCAGATTGACCTTAACCCCTTAAGGACCGGCTTATTTTAGGCTTTCAATACCCAGCAATTATTTTGGGTTTTTCATTGCCGCAAGAGACATAACTTTTTAATTTTTCCGTTAAAATAGTCGCATGAGGGCTAGTTCCTGGCCGTTTAACTAGTTAAATGCTGCGGTCAATAGCGACCGCAGCATTTATAGTTGTTTTCCCATGAAGGACATTTATGACATATCCACAGGATATGTCATATAGATGTGGGTCCCACCTCTGGGACCCGCATCTATCTCTAGAACGGGGCCCCGTTCTATCTTACCCGACCCCTCTGTCTTCCGGCCACTTCACTTCCTGGTTACATGTTCGAGTTACGCAGTTTCCGTAACTCCCATACAATTGAATAGTAGTTATGGAAACAGCGTAGTATGCTACGCTGCTTCTCTAACTGCCATTCACTACTATGGGAGTTACGGAAACAGCATAGCTCAGCGAGTTAAAAAAAAAAAACATTTCGCATTTTTCCCCAAGCACAATGTAAAAATAAAAAAATATTTAAAAAATTGGTATTGCTGCATCCGTAAAAGTGTGAAACTATTACAATATAGCATTATTTGACTCACACAGTGAACGGTGTAAAAAAAATAAATTTAAAACCCCAGAATCGTTGTCTTTTGATCACCATGGCGCTAAAAAGAATGAAATAAAAAGTGATAAAAAAAATCATATGTACCAAAAAATAATGCTAATAAAAACTACAGCTCGTCCCGCAAAAAATAAGCCCTCACACCGCTCAAATGTTGGAAAAATATAAGTTATGGCTTTCAGAATGTGGTGAAACTGAACAAATTTTTTTTTTAACCAATAGTTTTTTCTTTGTAAAAGAAGTAAAATATGAAATTTTTTCCTATTTTCTGTTGTCTAAAACATGGGTGCGTCTTATAGTCAGGTGCGTCTTATAGTCTGAAAAATACGGTAAGCATGTTTTATGGCAAAAAAAAATCATTTTTGTGTTACTGCATTCTAAGAGCCTTAGAAATTTGTATTTTTCCGTCTAAGTAGCTGTATGAGCTGTATTTGCAAGCCGAGTTGTCGTTTTTAGTTGCCCAATTTTGGGATAGATATAGTTTATTGATTAACTTATAAAATAAAACATTTGTAGTAGAATAGAAAGACAAATGCAAATCTGCCAATTTTTTTATTTATTTATATTTTAGCTTTATTCTACTGGTTGCTATGATTGCGGTGATACTAAATATGTATATATATTTTTTTTTATTTTTTTTTAAATGTCAGATACCTATGGAAAATTGGGACTTTTGTTAGGCCCCGAAGTGCCATGGTTACCCATCGGCACCCCAGGATCGCGTCATGGGACACGGATAGGCTGAAATAGGAGCCCTTCTCCGGACTGGATAAGAGGTTCCTCTGATCCGTCCATTACAGTGGGAGTTGTCAGTCACAGTCAGACTTCTTCAGTGATTGAGCGGGCACATCTTCTGTGCCCATACGATCACTAGGAGGTACTATTATGTCCGAATTCAGGAATGGGATAAAGAGGACATGTTAGCACTCCTGACTAATTGCAAGGCCTCAAAAAAAAATGAAGTGTAAACGCGTAAAAAACACTAGCGTTTTTTGCAAAGCGCATTTTAAAGTACAGACGTTTATGACGTGTTTTTGGCTTGCTTTTTGGACACGTAATTAGAACTCCTATTCACTATTACACTAAGAGGTTTTTAAACCCGTACGTCGTATGCACTACAGTGCGTTTTCCCATTGATGTCAATGGGAATCTTAAAGCATGTGTTTTTGATGCGTTTTCTTGATGCATTTTTCAGCGCGTAAAAAAGCGTCAAAAACACGTCAAATACTTCATAGGAGGAATAACAGATGAACAGCACAACACAGAGTTCTATGAAAAGGTGCTCCAGCATTGTTATTTTATGGGGAATATAAGTATTTACTAAAACAAACATGTCTTGTCCTCTTTGATTGTAGATTTCTCTTGGAGCGATCCCCGCTGCAGACTATGTAAGTATTATTTGCAATCTGTTGAAAACAAAGCTTCCAATGAGAATCAGGACAGCATTAGCAGTAGAAGATTACAATGTATTTATCCTTTTGTCTGGGGCACTGCTCATACGGTCAACAGACAAGATTGTAATAATTTCTGCATTTCATCACGCATTTCTTATTACATTCATTAATGGGAAATGATGTTATTCAACATGTGTAACGAACCGCAGCATGTAACCGTATAAGGCTGCGTAACTTGCTCTAGAGCCTTGCCTTGAAAGTAAGGAAATGAAAAGCCACTTCCTTAAGTTTGTTGTAACTCCCCTCAGAGTTTGAGAATTAAACTCATGTCAGCCCCATTGAAAGCTAAGCTACATGTGTGGATATATTAATATGCACGCATACCTGAAACGTTCGGGATCCATGTAGGTTTTTTCTCACAGAGGTTTTTTCTCATTCCGTGAGAATTGTGACCATGCTTCTAGAATACAGTATACCAGATAATATAATATATAATGCGTACTTGTAGTGCAGTCTATGCATAAGGCATTGCTTTGTACATAAGCCCTTGGGGCCAGTGATGCCCAACTAGTGGCCCAGGGTCCTTTATGTGCCTTCTGTGCATCCCAGGCCCCAGGGGAACAGCTTCCCCAGGTGAATGATCAGGAAGCAGCGCATAGTCTTAGAACAGAAGAGCTGTCATCTGCCTCTCTGCTTTAGGGGGGGGGGCATCTCTTCCATCTCCAAAAGTTGTAAGCTGTGTGCATATACATATTTATGTACAGTGTGTGTGTGCGTGTGTGCGCGCGTGAATATATATCTATCTACATATGGGCTTGTTTACATGGCTGTATTTGATTTCTATGTATCCTCCAATTCTATGTATTTTGCTAAAATTAATAACATATCTTGGCCGATATATCATGGGCAAATTATATATAGAGAAAACACAGCCTATGAGAACAGCTGCACGTGCAAGTTGTATGTGTGTGTAGGCCTTGATTGAATATGATGTGTGGCCCATTGATGGTGTCAAGAGCTGCATTGGAGACCACCATGCGTCAAGTTGTTCTCCATTGCTTAGGGAATGTCCTTCTTTATTTTTTTTATATTATTTTTTTTCTTCTCTCAGCCTAGGAAAACCACCTGCCCTAGTAACGAAAGGCTAGTGACAACCCCTCTGAGCACTCCATGCTCTGTGCTGACTGCAGTTAAAGAGGACCTGTAACTAAGGCGTCATTCACACGGCAGGGTTTCCCGGCCGGGTGCCGGCCGTTCATAAATCTGCCGGCACCCGGCTGCATTAGGAATAATAGACCCCTAATGGGGCTATTCACACGACCGATTTTTTGACGGCCGGGAAAACCGGCCGTCAAAAAATAGGACATGCTCTATCTTCGCCCGGGTACCCGGCCGCCCGGCTCCCATAGAAGTCTATGGGGCTGGGTATTACACGGCCATCACCGGGATGTGTCCCGAGTGATGGCCGGGTTTTCCGGCGCTTGCGCTCTATCTCCTCCTCCTCACAGCGCAGAGTGCATGTGAGGAGGAGGAGTTGATGCCATTCTGACGAATGGCATCGCTGTACACTGTGTGGCAGGGCCGGGGTGTACAGCAGGTGGAGGGAGCGCTGCGCTGGCTCCCTTCCCCTGCTTGTTTTAAAAGCACCCTGGCCCGGCGACACCTTCCATGCCGCCGCTATCTCCCTGCTCTGCTATGTGCTAGCCGCACTTTAGCTCCTTGAAGGAGCGGAATCCCCGTGTTTTCGGGGATTCCGCTCCTGGACAGAGCGCTTGATGTCTCTGTCCATATCTGGGCAGTGACATCAGGGGAAACTCCTGAAGCGGAATCCCCGAACACATGGGGATTCCCCTTCAGGAGTTGCCGCTGATGTCACTGTCCAGATCTGCCCGGCCCGGCACGGATGCAAAACTTAATGCAAACCGGCCGGGCAAAATGGCCGATTTTACCGGCCGACACTCGGGTTCGGGAACGACCCGGTCGTGTGAATCCCGCCTAAATCATATAAGTTGAACTGGTTATCTGACCTGAATGGCGTTGTTTCCCTGATTCCAGTGGTGTTTCTTTTTTTTTCTTTCCTTTGACCCACCGTTCCAGAGATATGGCCCCCTTGTGTTGGCTGCCTCTATGCTAATTTTCTGAAGCTGTCTTGCACTGACTGGTCAGCGTCAGAAATACTAGCCACAGGAAATTGAGGGTAGTTCACGCCCCATTGGCTAACCATAGCAAATTACCATATAGGCAGCCAACACAACATTGGGTCAGTTGGAACGTGGGGGGTCCAGGACAAAAAAAAGACAGAAAATAACACATGCCAGGCTTAGATACAGAACCTCAGCAGTCTGTCCCTAGATATAATATATAATGAACATCAGCAATGTTGGGCATACAAATAATTTGCCTCTTAAAAAGCACTAATCTATTTATAATAGTATACATCTAAATAATATTGTCGCATATTTACCAAAAAATACCACTATACTGTACAATATCAATAATTATACTATATGAGGACCAAATCATACCTCAATATCATGACCACATATTACCACCACATAGTGACTGAATAATACCTCCACACCATGACCACATAGTGACTGTGTAATACCGCCATACTGTTACTGAATAATACCTTCACACCATGACCACATATTACCACCACATAGTGACTGAATAATACCGCCATACTGTTACTGAATAACACCTCCACACCATGACCACATAGTGACTGAATAATACAACCATAGTGTTAATGAATAATACTGCCACACCATAACCACATAGTGACTGTATAATACCCCGTACTGTTACTAAATAATACCTCCACACCATAACCACATAGTAACTGAATAATACCACCATACTGTTACTGAATCATACCTCCACACCATGACCACTGACTGAATAAAACCCCCATACTGTTACCAACTATATGAAGAACAATATTACCACCATATAGTGACTATATAATGGTAGATACCAGTTCTACACAGGAGCTCTGCAAACTATATAAGTGTATACACTACAGTTACATCCAGTGACTCACAGGTGATGTTTTCTCCAATTGGAGTCATTCACTTTCCCTTTTCTTATTTATCTGGCCCAAACCGCCATGACGACTTCTCCTGGTCACGATTTGTCTCTGCAGTATTGGTGCACAGACATCTTTGGCTACCCGCTTTTCCCCACTAATTCCTTACCCTTTACACAAACATCACTGGCCATAGTGCCACCCATGGTGCCACACACAGTACTCCTGCTTTTGTGTATTATAAAGGCCCCACACAGTAAGTGCCGCTTTTAGTTCCCCCCGCACAATAATAGTGTCCCCTTTAGGTCCCACACAATTATAGTGCTTCTGTGCTCCTCTAAGTGCCACAAACACTTATAGTGCCCCCACTCAGTAATAATGACCCCTTTGTGCAACCACTCAGTAATAATGCACTTTTATGCCAAAACTTAGTACAAATGCACCCTTTACGCCCCCACTCAGTAATAATGCTCCCTTTTATGTCCAACTCAGTAACAATACACTCTATTATGCCCCATTAAATAATTATGCCCCTTTTATATGTTATATGCATTATCTGAGATGGGAATAACCCTTTAACATTGTTATTCTCTATGCAGTTACAAATGTACCTAGGATGTATTTCATAAAGACCTATTTTTTTACTGCGGTTGAACAGACAGACGCTATGCTGTAGAACTCCTCTGTCGATTATCACAATGAAGGGGACATGGTGCTTGCTTGAACGGGACGAGATGCGGTAACAGGCACTCATAAGGACGGGCTGTTGTACAGCTGTACATGCACATGTACAGCCATGTTGAGGTGGACCATACACATTAGATAGCTGGCAGCTTAATATTAGTTCGGACAACAGCTACCTCTCCCCCATAACCGTGCATGCTCGATTTGGCTATGCATGCATATTTGTTTCAATAGTGAGTGGGAACTATCTGTCAACGGCTCATCAGCTGATCCCAATGATTTTGGTTTGCCTTAAATCCCCAAGGTCCAAGGGCACGCTCCCCCACAGGCAGAGCACAGAGCACCTATTTTTTTATCTTCTTTTTAAGTGTTATTGATCATTAGAGAAGACTATTCCGGATTTTGTTTTCTGACAGTCACAAGTATTCCAAAACCTTGTATCTAATCCTGTCAAGGACTGTACTGTATGGGAGAACATATTCAGCATCACATTCCTCAGGAGGAAATGGTTGCTCTGTTTTGACTAAAATAATGAATGCTAAAATACTCTTTCCATTTCAAATGATCCTATTTAATAAATAATAAATTAAACAGCCTGGGAAACGTCAATGAATTGCAAGAATTAAATCTGTGATGAGGAAATGGAGGAAAGCTGTGCTGCTGTAAAAAACAGGGACATTTCCAGGAATGAATATTGGCATGGACAAATCTTTAGAACCCGAGGCTGTCATTGTATACTCAATATCTTTACATACACTTAACTAATCTATATAAAAACTGTACGACTGGGGGCTTGGTCTCGGCATGTGAGGAAGCAGGACACAAAGATCAGGAGCTCCCGCCAACCATGATTGCTAACGCGACATCCAGCTTACCAACGACTAGCAAGTGGATCGTTTTTCGAGCTATGCCCCGAGGGAAGACCCTCAAGACTTCCCAAAAGGTTACTCTGGCATCTTCACTATCTTACTTCTTGCGGCCATGCATTTCACAGAGATAGGAGGAATCCATCATGACTGCCGCTTCATCCAGCTGGACTCCACAATGGCAGGCTGCGTTCTCCCCTCACCGATCAGGGTTGTATCAGGTGCGTCTACACTCTCAGACTCACTAGCCACACCAGCTGCTTATCCTGGCTCTGGGGGATCCCCTATTAGAGCCAATTGTTCATCTGTCCCTATATCACCGAACTGCATGGACGAGGCCCCACTGACTTTACTCGACCTGTCTGAGGCCCTTAAACATCTTCCGACCAGAAGTTTCTTCGATAATATGTTAGACAGAATAGAGAAAATGCAGCGCACATATTTGGAGGATGTAAACCGCATTGTGGAACAGCAGAACCTTAGAACAGCAGAAGATGAACAGTCGCTGTTACAATCTATGGCCCTAGAACATGATGACTTGGAGAATAGAAACAGGCGCAATAATGTGCATATACGGGGATTGCCATAATCGAACGAGGGAGAAAATCTCCGAGCCATGTGTAATGTCTATGGCCACGGCCGGTCGTTCTGACTTACCCCATAATGGCCATGGCCATTGACATCTGAGTTCCTTGCAGTATCGACCTCCTGGTGTCGAGACTGTCTCCCGGAGGAAGCGCGCGCCCGCGCGTGCACGGTCTTAAAGGGCCAGTGTGCGCATAATTGCAGAAAGTCTGCAATCTAGCCCAGAAGGCTACTGGGCTATAAAAAGGGCCCTGCCCTCTTGTTCTTTGCTTGAGCGTTGTTCATTACCCAAAGTTTGTCTTGCTAATGGTCCCCTAGTGTCTTCCAGAAACCTAGTGTTCCCTGTTCTGGTATCCTGTATCCTGTTTCCCGTGCTATCCAGATCTATTACCATGCTGAGCTGTTGTCGTGTTGTGCTGCATTCCACGCCTGTTCTGCTACGCCACGCCTGACATATACCTGCCACCTGGTCCCAGCCAAGCCTGCCTTGCTACTGTCCAAGATGCCACAGGTACCCTCTCTGGACTATAGACTCTGTACTATAACTGTTTGGCCAGCTGCCATCCCGCTACGGCCCAGTGGGTCCACACCCCGCATCGGGACAGTACGCTCAGGCCATGGACTCCACTGGTCATTTAAAGGGCATGTCACCCTCCCAAACCATGCAGGCGGACCTGCAGGATCTCCAAGAAAGACAGGATCAACTTCCTGTGGCAGTGGACTCCATGGCACAGCAGCTAGGGACACTAGCTGCTTCCCTTCCTGCCTCTTTGCAAGCTCCTCAGATCGACCCTCCTGCTACACCTCCTGGCAGTTCCGGCTTGGATCCTCAGTTCTCGCTGCCATTACCTTCTCGGTTCTATGGAGACGTCAGTACGTGTCGGGGGTTTCTGAACCAATGTTTTATCCATTTTACTCTGCACGCCAGAGCATTTCCATCGGACGGAACCAAGATCGCCTTCATCGTATCTCTACTTGCCGGCAAGACCCTGGCATGGGCAAACCCTATCTGGGAACGTCAGGGACCCAAGACCCAAGACTTCCATGGGTTCGTGCAGTTGTTCCGGACTGTTTTCGAGGAGCCAGGACGAGTTTCATTGGCAGCCACTGCTATCTTTAACCTTCGCCAGGAGGACACCTTCGTGGGCGAATACACCATCCAGTTCCAGACCCTGGTAGGAGAACTATCCTGGAACAATGAGGCCTTGGTGGCATCCTTTTGGCATGGTCTACCGTCCGAGATCAAGGACGCACTGGCCGCTTGAGATCTGCGACCTGCCTTGGACGACCTGATTCTGCTTGCCACTCGGGTGGACATAAGGCTGAGGGAGAGATCTCAGAAGGTTCGTCAGGAGAGGCGGCTTCCTAGACTGCCACCCAACTTCCAGCAACACCTCTTGCCTCCTTCTACTGCTTTGCCCGAGGTTCCGATGCAAGTGGATCGGCTAAAATTGTCCGTCCAGGAGAAACAGCGCAGGCGCACCTCTGGACTCTGTTTATATTGTGGCCATGTCGTGCGTCGGTGTCCTCAGAAGCCAAAAAACCCCAGCGCCTAGGTTTGGTTGGAGAGACAACCCTGGGTGCCACTGCATTTAATCGAGAACTCTCCTCCAAACTGTTCATTCCCGTAACCATCATTGCTTGCGAGAGGCCCCATCCGGTCTCCGCCTACCTGGACTCCGGCTCTGCAGCCAATTTCATCTGCCAAGACATTGCGGCTCTTCTTCAGTTGCCCACTGTCTTGCTGGAAAGGCCGTTGATCGTTGCCTCGGTAGATGGACTGCCTTTGCCTGACCCAGTTGTGTCTGTGACCAAACCATTAAGACTTCAAGTGGGAGCTCTTCATTCTGAGCTCATCTCCCTATTTGTCCTGTCCAAGGCTGTCAACCCCGTGCTGCTGGGTTTGCCTTGGCTCCGTTTGCACGCCCCAGCTTATTTCACTCAGTAAGGATATTTGGGTTATTTGCAAACTACTATGCGGGGTAATTTTCTGTTGTTGGTAGTATTTCCAATAGTTTTACGGGAGGTGGTCTCCACTTCCTTGTGTGCCTTAAAGGGGTTGTCCCAAGTTGACTCAAATTTTTTTTATACATTCTAAGCAGGAAATGAATTTTAAAACATTTGGTGTTAAAAAAAATTTAAAATTCATTTCCTAAGTGCCTTTTTTTTACACTTGATAACTCAGCAAGTGCTGGTTATCTTTTCTAAAAAGGGGCGTGAGCGGCTCGATGTCAATCAAGCCGCTCCGCTCTGCAGTGTGCGCGCTCCCGATGTTGCTAGATACTGTAGTTCTAGCAACATCGGGAGAATGTTCGTCTCAAGCGGGCATGGTAAGCCCGATTGAGACGAACTTACCGTGAATGTACTGTACACTACACTACACTACATTCACCCCGTTTCGGCAAGCCACTTTTCCCTCCCCCACCCTGTCACTACATTTTTGTACCCGCTGCATCGGTGCTGCATCAGCACCCGGCGAACAACTAAAAATATATAAAATAAAATAATAATCACCTAAGACGTTCTAACGGCGCTCTGAACGGTCCCGTCACTTGCCATCTTCCTTCTTCTTGGCGCCGCTCGCATTCATAGTAACAATGCGTTGTGGCGCAGATGACGTAATCATATCAGGCCCACGTGATTACTTCATCTGCGCCCACCGCTCTGTTATTGTGAATGGGAGAAGAAAAGTGACGGGACCGTTCAGCTCTTCGTGGGAACGTCTTAGGTGAGTTACTCTCCCCCTAGGTATTTCCTTCGGAGCATTTCGCTGGTCGAGCTTCTCCGGTTTCTTTTGACTTCCCTAGCATATCCCCTATCCCCTATCCTTCTTTTCCATTTTAACCTTTTCTTTCTTTTAGTCTTACCTCGAAGTGTAGCGCCCATGGCCGCGGGCCGTCGTGTTCACTCACCTCGCGACGCCCGCAGCCATGGATCTGTGAGCGCTGGCCTCCATCTCCCTCCTAGGAGATGCTAGCGCTCACTTCCGCTCCATCCGGCTGGGTCCCGTAGGGTGCGCGTGCACGCTTGCGCCCGCTCTTAAAGGGCCAGCGCGCGCACATGAAAGCAATGATCATTAACCCACATGATTTCCTGCTCTATAAGAATGCCCCAGCCCTTCTGATCCTTGCCTGAGCGTTGTTAGTCTTTCCCAGTCTGTCTCGCAAATGGTCCCTTAGTGTCTCCCGTTCCAGCTGTTACCCGTGCCCTGTTACCGTTCCTGTATTCCGCATTGTTCCTGTGCCTACCCGTGTTCAAGTGCCATCTGCCACGTCAAGTGCCATCTGCCACATCAAGTGCCATCTGCCACGTCAAGTGCCATCTGCCACGTCAAGTGTCTTCTGCCACGTCAAGTGCCATCTGCTCATCGGATACTGCCCACCACGTCTGGCGCCACTTTCCGCACCTGCCTCCATCCGTGCTGAAGCCACAGCCACCGCCCAGACTATTTCAGGTACCTAAGCATTACTGTCTGCCATCTTACTTTCACATAGACTGTGACCTGGTCAGCTGCCTCCCCGCTACGGCGGAGCGGCCTAGTGGGTCCACAAACCCAGTGTCCGTGACAGTACGCTCAGGCCATGGAACCCGCTGGCCAGCCCAAGACCCCAGTACAGAAGATTCAGACAGAGATGCATGACCTACGCACTCGTCAGGATCAACTCCTTGAGGCGGTGAATTCTATTCTGGTCCGCCTGGATCTACTCGCTGTTCCACCCCCGGTTCTTCCTCCGGAGGCTGTTGCCGTGCCACTGCCTGTTGCTCCCCCTGTTTGTTCCGGATCCTCAGTTCCTCTGCCTCTTCCTCCTCGCTACGACGGTGACGCCAGAGCATGCAGAGGATTTCTTAATCAATGCACGGTGCATTTTAGGCTATGGCCTCATCTCTTCCCCTGCGAGGAGGCCAAAGTAGCGTTCATTATCTCCCTCCTCGCTGGCAAGGCCCTCGCATGGGCGAACCCAATCTTGGAGCAACAGGGACCTGTATCCTCGGACCTGGCCTTGTTCCTACAGACCTTTCGTGCCGTGTTCGAGGTGCCGGGTCGAACATCCTCTGCCGCAGCCACTCTGTTGACCCTCAAGCAAGAAGGCTCCACAGTAGGGGAGTATGCGATCTCCTTCCGTACCCTAGCAGCCGAGCTGGCATGGAACAATGAGGCACTGGTGGCGACCTTCTGGCAGGGACTGTCCTCTCACATCAAGGACGAACTGGCAGCCCGCGACCTTCCTTCTACCTTGGATGCCCTCATCCTGTTAGCCACCCGTGTTGATATGAGAATCCGGGAGCGCTCTCAAGAGGTTCGTCAGGAGAGCCGGGCCCACAGACCAGCACCCCCTGCCCAGAGACCACTATTGTTCACTCTTAGTGCGCTACCTGAGGAACCCATGCAGGTAGACAGAGTCCGGTTATCTGAACAGGAGAAGCAGCGCAGACGCTCCTCTGGACTTTGCATGTATTGTGGCCTCAAGGGTCATTTTGTGCGTCAATGCCCACAGAAACCGGGAAACTCCAGTACCTAGGGTTGGTTGGAGAGGCAACTCTAGGTGGAACGTCTCCAAACGTTAAAATTACAAATTATCGATACCTGTGGCCATCGTCACCAGACAGACTTCACATCCTTCCTCCGCCTATCTTGACTCTGGAGCGGCTGCTAATTTTATCCACCAAGATCTAGTGGATCGGTTTCAACTACCCACAGTCCGTCTGGAGAGACCCCTGGCAGTTGCCTCTGTGAATGGTCTACCGCTGCCTGATCCAATCATGCTCATCACTGAGCCGGTGACATTACGGGTCGGAGCTCTTCACTCTTTTAATAGAAAAATATAAAACATTACAAAATAAACGGTATTTACAAAACAAACACAACAAAACAAAACCTATGTACATTTCTGTACAATTTACCCAGCCTGGCCCTTCTTACATAAATCCCCATGCATACATAACTATAATCCCATACTCATTCATACACACACCTAAACCCCCCCCCCCCCACCCCAAGAAAACATAACTATAACACTATATACAACATACTCTTAAAAACCATGTGCCAACCAATGGCCCCCTAAAAAAAACACCACATATATAAAACAAAATAAATAATAATCACAATAAAAATAAACAAAATAATAATAATAAACTCTAAAAATAAAAGTTACCATCCCATGGTGCACTTACTTCAGTGAGATCTCCTTCCTGGTACTACCCAAGGCTATCAATCCTATCCTGCTGGGTCTGCCACGGCTCCGTCTACACGCCCCGACACTCGACTGGAGTTCTGGAGAGGTTCTTCAATGGGGCTCCAGATGCCATAGCCATTGCCTGTCACAAGTCCGTCCTGTTGTGCCCCCTCTGCCTCAGTCACTCTCCGATCTACCTTCTCAGTATGCCAGTTTTGCGGATGTCTTCTGCAAACGAGAGGCTGAGACGTTGCCTCCACATCGGAATTATGACTGTCCCATTGAACTGGTTCCCAATGCTTCTCTTCCCCGTGGACGAGTATATCCTCTCTCCTTGCCAGAGACTTTATCGATGTCAGCCTATATCAAGGAGAACTTGGAGAGGGGTTTTATTCGAAAATCTTCCTCCCCGGCCGGGGCAGGATTCTTCTTCGTTAAAAAGAAAGATGGATCTCTCCGACCCTGCATTGACTACCGTGGTCTCAATCAGATCACGGTCAAGAACAAATACCCGTTGCCACTCATTTCCGAGCTGTTTGATCGCATACGAGGAGCCAAAATTTTTTACAAGCTAGATCTGTGGGGGGCCTATAATCTATTACGGATTCGCCGGGGTGACGAATGGAAGACGGCATTTAACACCCGCGATGGGCACTACGAATACCGAGTGATGCCCTTCGGACTGTGTAACGCTCCCGCAGTATTTCAGGAGTTCGTTAATGACATCTTCCGAGATCTCCTCTATACGTGTGTTGTAGTTTATCTCGATGATATTCTAATCTTCTCCCCAGATCTGATGACCCATCGGAGGCATGTTCGTCAAGTTCTTCTGCGACTAAGAGAGAATCGGTTGTATGCCAAGTTAGAGAAATGCACCTTTGAAAAGAGGTCTCTGCCCTTCCTGGGCTATGTCATCTCAGATCAAGGCCTTAAGATGGACCCTGAGAAGTTAAAGTCTGTCCTGGAATGGCCTCGTCCTCAAGGCCTAAGGGCCATACAGCGGTTCCTGGGTTTCGCCAATTTCTACCGGCAGTTTATGCCGAACTTTTCTTCTCTGACGGCCCCCATCTTTACCCTTACCAAGATGGGTGTGAACGCCAAGGTGTGGACTCCGGAGGCAGAGTCTGCATTCATTAGCCTCAAGAAAGCCTTCACTTCAGCTTCGATCCTCCATCACCCTGACGTATCTCGGCAGTTCTCACTAGAGGTGGACGCTTCCTCTGTTGGTGCAGGCGCACTTCTGATCCAGAGGAGCTCCAAAGGAAAGGCAGCAGTGTGTGGCTACTACTCAAGACTGTTTTCCTCTGCTGAGCGCAATTATTCCATTGGAGATCGGGAGCTACTGGCTATCAAATTGGCCCAGGAGGAGTGGAAACATCTTCTGGAGGGTGCTGCTCACCACATCCTGATCTTCACCGACCACAAGAATCTCACTTACCTTCAGTCCGCTCAAAGACTGAATCCTCGTCAAGCCAGGTGGTCACTGTTCTTCACCCGTTTCCAATTTCTGCTCCACTACCGTCCCACTGACAAGAACGTGAGGGCCGATGCCCTGTCCAGATCATTTGAAACGGAAGACACAGTGGAGTCCCTTCAAACGATCATAGACCCATCCTGCGTTGTCACCGCCAATCCTCTGCAGCTTAGAAATATCCCTCCAGGGAGAACTTTTGTTCGGTTGGCAGACAGAAAAAGAATTATCCGCTGGGGACACAGTTCTAAACTAGCTGGGCACGCCGGTATCCGTAAGACCCAAGACCTGATCGCTCATCACATCTGGTGGCCCACGCTACCTAAGGATGTTCTGGACTTTGTCTCTGCTTGCACGGTGTGTGCCTCTAACAAGGTGGCTCACAACAAGCCTGCCGGCCTGCTTCAACCCCTGCCTGTACCCAGTGCCCCCTGGCAGCACATCGCTATGGACTTCGTCACGGACCTTCCTCTCTCAGCAGGATGCAACACCATCTGGTGGACCGGTTCTCTAAGATGGCACATTTTATCCCAATGACCGGCCTACCCTCTGCTCCTCGACTGGCAAGCTTCTTCATTCAGCACATCTTCCGCTTGCATGGCTTGCCTCTTCACATTGTGTCCGACCGGGGGGTTCAGTTTACCTCCAAGTTCTGGAGAGCCCTCTGTAAACTCCTGGATGTGAGTTTGGACTTTTCCTCTTCCTATCACCCCCAGTCCAATGGGCAAGTTGAGAGGATCAACCAGATCATGGAAAATTATCTCCGCCACTTCATCTCTTCACAGCACGATAACTGGGTACAGCTTCTACCATGGGCGGAGTTTTCTTATAATAACCACACAAGTGAGTCCACCACCTCCACTCCGTTTCACATCGTGTACAGTCAATATCCCAGAGTTCCTCTTCCAGTGTCGACTTCATCTCAGGTACCCGCTGCTGACTCTGCATATGGGGACTTCCGGCAAATCTGGCAACAGACCCGGTCCTCTATTTTGCTGGCGGTAGATCGCATGAAGCGTAAGGCAGATACCAAAAGAAAAGAGTATCTTCCTGGGACTAAAGTCTGGCTGTCCTCTCGAAATATTTGCTTGAGGGTGCCTTCATACAAGTTTGCTCCCAGGTTCCTTGGTCCCTTCGAGATCCTGCAACAAATTAAACCTGTTTCCTATAAGCTGCGGCTGCCCCCTACCCTCAGAATCCCTAACTCCTTCCATGTGTCCCTCCTGAAACCAGTGGTCCTGAACCGCTACAGCAAGACCTCTAGTTCCACTGTTGGTCCAGCGGTGCTTCTGATGTATTCGAGGTAAAGGAGATCTTGGACCGCAAGAGGGTAGGAGGAAGGACTTTCTATCTGGTGGACTGGAGAGGGTTTGGTCCTGAGGAGAGGTCCTGGGAGCAAGAAGAGAACCTCAGCACCCCTACTCTTATTAAAAAATTCCTCTCTCACTCTGGTCCCAAGAAGAGGGGGCGTAAGAGGGGGGATACTGTAGCGCCCATGGCCGCGGGCCGTCGGGTTCACTCACCTCCCAACGCCCGCAGCCATGGATCTGTGAGCGCTGGCCTCCGTCTGCCTCCTAGGAGATGCCAGCACTCACTTCCGCTCCATCCGGCTGGGTCCCGTAGGGTGCGCGCGCACGCTCGCGCCCGCTCTTAAAGGGCCAGCGCGCGCACATGAAAACAATGATCATTAACCCACATGATTTCCTGCTCTATAAGAATGCCCCAGCCCTTCTGATCCTTGCCTGAGCGTTGTTAGTCTTTCCCAGTCTGTCTCTCAAATGGTCCCTTAGTGTCTCCCGTTCCAGCTGTTACCCGTGCCCTGTTACCGTTCCTGTATTCCGCATTGTTCCTGTGCCTACCCGTTTTCAAGTGCCATCTGCCACGTCAAGTGCCATCTGCCACGTCAAGTGCCATCTGCCACGTCAAGTGTCATCTGCCACGTCAAGTGCCATCTGCCACGTCAAGTGCCATCTGCCACGTCAAGTGCCATCTGCCACGTCAAGTGTCTTCTGCCACGTCAAGTGCCATCTGCTCATCGGATACTGCCCGCCACGTCTGGCGCCACTTTCTGCACCTGCCTCCATCCGTGCTGAAGCCACAGCCACCGCCCGGACTATTTCAGGTACCTAAGCATTACTGTCTGCCATCTTACTTTCACATAGAGTGTGACCTGGTCACCTGCCTCCCCGCTACGGCGGAGCGGCCTAGTGGGTCCACAAACCCAGTGTCCGTGACACAAAGTACTTTTCTCCCTTCTTCACCCCTTTGCCCATCCCCTTTTTTTCCTTTTCTTTTATTTTCTTCTCTTTCTCTCTTTACAGCGCTAAGCGACCATGCACACTGATGTGATGTTCCTCTCCTACAATGTGAGGGGTTTGAGGACTCCCGAGAAACATACAGTGATTCTCAATGACGTTTGGCAACATAAAGTCCAGGTGACATTCCTCAAGGAGACGCACTTCAGGAAAGATAAGGTACCTAAACTCTCCAATAGATGCTTCCCGTATTGTTATCATGGCTGTTCAGAGGATTCTCGGTCTAGAGGTGTGAGTATTCTTATTGCACATAATGTCCCATGGTCATTTACTGATTTTCAAGCTGATCCCCAAGGCAGATTTTTGTTTGTAAAGGGTACTCTATTTTCGCAGGTTGTCACACTGGCCAATTTTTATCTCCCAAATACGGGTCACTCGGTTGCACTTGCTGAATACCTAGAACAGCACCAGTCTTTTGGAGAAGGCCTTATCGTAGTGGGGGGTGATATTAATGTAGCTTTAGAACCGAATTTGGATGTCTCGAGAGGAGCTTCTCATCTTTGTTTCTCTCCCAGCCCCGATCCATTAAAAACACTATACATGAGTACCAATTGGTGGATTCATGGAGGACTCTGTACCCGGGAACTTGTGACTATTCCTATTATTCAGCTACTCACGACATGTTCTCCAGAATTGACTATTTTTTTATAAGCCACTTCCATCTTGATAGAGTAGTGGGAGCAGATATTCATATGTCCCCTTTATTAGATAATTCGCCAATCTCACTCTCTCTCTCTCTCTCTTTTGCTCCGCCTACCGTGACACAGTTTCTGCTTACTCACCCAGAAGCTCAGTCCAAAATAAGACAGGAGTTAGAACTATATTTCTCTTCTAACTCCGGATCGGTATCGAACCCACTGATTCTCTGGGAGGCTCATAAGTGCTATATTCGAGGGGTTTTCATCAAATGGGGCGCGAGACTCAAGAGGGAGAGAACTGAGAAGGCGAATGGTCTACTGACACGGATTAGAGAGATTGAAACTAAACATAAACAATGTCAGTCACAGGACACTAGGAACCTTTTTATTTCCCTTCGGGAGGAACTTAGATCACTTTATGAAGTGAAAGCTAAAGAAGCATTGGTTAAATGCCGTAGAACATTCTATGAGTGTGGCAATAAACCTGGAAAAATTCTGGCAAACGCCTTGAGAACACAAAGAGCCTCAACATATGTTCCATATCAATTCTTCCACGGGCACAAAGGTTACCTCACCGGGGGATATCGCCTGTTCCTTTCGGGAGTTCTAGTCCTCTCTATGCCAGTTAGAACCACATTGTCCACCCACTCGTGTAGACATACAGTATATGACTTTATATCCTCATTAGGTCTTCCCCGGTTTTCAGAAGTGGCTTGTTCCATATTAGATCAACCAATCTCTCTTGATGAACTTTCGAAGGCATTGAAAGACACCAAATTGGAGAAAGCTCCAGGCCCTTACGGATTGACTGTTGTCTACTATAAAATGTTTATAGATCAATTATCAGGACGGTTTTTGGAGACCCTTAATGCAATGGCATCTGGCAGCTCAATCCCTTCAGACTCCTTAAAAGCTACTATAGTAGTTATTCCAAAGGACGGCAAGGATCCATCCTCTTGTGCTAGTTACAGGCCGATTTCCTTGCTTAATGTAGATTTAAAATTGTTCTCTAAAATCTTAGCAAAACGTCTAGCTCCACTGATGACTACTGGGATTCACGGAGATCAAACAGGTTTCATTCCATCTAGAGAAGCGAGAGACAACACGACAAAGGCCCTTAATCTCGTCTATTGGGCCAATACACAGAAATCTCCTACCGTGATTTTATCTACGGACGCGAAGGCCTTTGATCGGGTCGAGTGGCCATTCTTCTTTGGAACTCTGGAACAACTTGGTCTGGGACCTAAAATGCTAGCATGGGTTGGTGCCCTCTATTCCTCGCCTTCGGCTTCTGTAAGGGTTAATGGTACTTATTCTTCTCCTTTTTTGATTCATAACGGTACGAGACAGGGTTGTCCGTTGTCGCCCCTGCTCTTTGCCCTATCCATAGAACCTTTCCTCTGTAGGATCAGAAGTAACATGAATGTGGGCGGTTTAACAATGGGAGGTACGTTCTTTAAAGTTGCCGCATATGCAGACCATTTATTATTCTTTGTGACCTCCCCTCGTGTCTCTATTCCCAACCTTATGGAGGAATTTCGGACATACGGCTCTTTGTCCTACTTTAAAATTAATTTCCAGAAGTCGGAGGCGATGACACTAAATGTTCCTCATGACCAAGTGAGTCCCCTAAGCTCTAGCTTTCCTTTTAGGTGGACACATGACTCGATCAAATATCTGGGCATCCAGTTACTGAGTTGTAGAGATCAGACATTTAAACTCAACTTTCTACCTCTGCTGTAATCGGTGAAGAGTGACTTGGCTCGATGGACGAGAGGGACCTTTTCTTGGTTTGGACGGGTGGGTATTCTTAAGATTAATATTTTACCTAGTCTCTTATACCCGATGCAATCCTTGCCAATTAAGATACCCTCTTCTTTCTTTAAAACCATATACCAATAGGTTACTTCCTTTGTTTGGGCCAATAAACACCCCAGACTTCAGAGGAGGATTTTTGTTGTTGGACGTGGTGGGATTAGGCTGCCTGATATGGAACACTACTACCACGCAGTTCATTTGACTAGGATAGTGGATTGGTTCAGACATGATCCTTTCAAGGCCTGGATAGCTGTGAAACAGGGTTTTACGGATATCCCCTTGAAGTGTTTACCATGGATAGGCTCAAACTCATTGGAGGCCTCTGACTGACCATCCCACTCTCTACCTGACTTTACAGGTGTTTAGGGCCTTGCAGAGGCGGGATATAATATCACCACTATACTCACCTGTAACACCGGTCTTGGCCAATCCAGAGTTTGGCCCGGGCCTGACTGATCAGACATTCAAGGTTTGGTTACGTGAAAGACATTTCAGGGTGTCATTTCTATAGGAATAACATATGGTTACACGGGGTGGAACTCTCAATGCCTGTGGATCAACCTGTGGCTTCCCAGTGGCAGACCCTAACACTGACAGATTATTTATCTTATCTCCCTGTGCCCTCTACCTATACTCGCACATTAACCCCTTTTGAATCATTGTATTCTCAAAAAGGACATGTGAGGCGTACATTTTCAAATATTTATAGCTTGCTGCTCACAACTGATGAGGACTTTACACCTCCATATGTTGCGAAATGGGAGAGAGACCTTCAGATTTCACTAACAGGAGGACAAAAAGAAAAGATCATGATCCTATCTCATAAAGCATCTATCAGCAATGCGTATCAAGAAACTAACTTTAAAATACTATCCCGTTGGTACAGACTCCCTGTCACGATGCGGGATGTGGACCCACTGGGCGGAATAGCAGCTGGCCAACTAGGTACAATTTGACCTCCACTGTACCTCCTACCCTCACTGCCCAGGATGGTTCTTCCAATCCAAACTGTCAGCTCCTGACAGTCACTATTTATATGGGTAGTTCATACACTGCTCAACTCTGGGACCACAAACTTTCTGAAAATATAGGGTGCCCTGACAGGGGCGTAGCTAAAGGCTCATGGGCCCGATGCAAAAGTTCTACTTGGCCCCCCCAAACTTCTCATGGAAGGGGGCCCTCAGCTTTCAGCTGCATCGCTGGGTCTCCTAAGTGACCCAATGATGCAGCACTAGCAGCCAGGGGCGTCGCTAAGGTCTAAAAACGTCAGGCGCAATAGCCCTAATACATAAGTCCCCCCAAGAAAATGTCTGTGCGTGTATGTATATGCGTGTGTGTGTGTGTGTGTGTGTGTGTGTGTGTGTGTGTGTGTGTGTATATGTGTATGTGTATGTGTATGTGTAAAATCACATAGTCAAAATTATATATATTTATTTGCATTGTGCACAGAAAAATAAGTATTTGATCCCTTTGGCAAACAAGACTTAATACTTGGTGGCAAAACCCTTGTTGGCAAGCACAGCACTCAGACGGTTTTTGTAGTTGATGATGAGGTTTGCACACATGTTAGATGGAATTTTGGCCCACTCCTCTTTGCAGATCATCTGTAAATCATTAAGATTTCGAGGCTGTCGCTTGGCAACTCGGATCTTCAGCTCCCTCCATAAGTTTTCGATGGGATTAAGGTCTGGAGACTGGCTAGGCCACTCCATGACCTTAATGTGCTTCTTTTTGAGCCACTCCTTTGTTGCCTTGGCTGTATGTTTCGGGTCATTGTCGTGCTGGAAGACCCAGCCACGAGCCATTTTTAATGTCCTGGTTGAGGGAAGGAGGTTGTCACTCAGGATTTGACGGTACATGGCTCCATCCATTCTCCCATTGATGCGGAGAAGTAGTCCTGTGCCCTTAGCAGAGAAACACCCCCAAAACATAATGTTTCCACCTCCATGCTTGAAAGTGGGGATGGTGTTCTTTGGGTCATAGGCAGCATTTCTCTTCCTCCAAACACGGCGAGTTGAGTTAATGCCAAAGAGCTCAATTTTAGTCTCCTCTGACCACAGCACCTTCTCCCAATCACTCTCAGAATCATCCAGATCTTCATTTGCAAACTTCAGATGGGCCTGTACATGTGCCTTCTTGAGCAGGGGCACCTTGCGGGCACTGCAGGATTTTAATCCATTACGGCGTAATGTGTTACCAATGGTTTTCTTGGTGACTGTGGTCCCAGCTGCCTTGAGATCATTAACAAGTTCCCCCCGTGTAGTTTTCGGCTGAGCTCTCACCTTCCTCAGGATCAAGGATACCCCACGAGGTGAGATTTTGCATGGAGCCCCAGATCGATGTCGATTGACAGTCATTTTGAATGTCTTCCATTTTCTTACTATTGCACCAACAGTTGTCTCCTTCTCACCCAGCGTCTTACTTATGGTTGTGTAGCCCATTCCAGCCTTGTGCAGGTCTATGATCTTGTCCCTGACATCCTTAGAAAGCTGTTTGATCTTGCCCATGTTGTAGAGGTTAGAGTCAGACTGATTAATTGAGTCTGTGGACAGGAGTCTTTTATACAGGTGACCATTTAAGACAGCTGTCTTTAATGCAGGCACCAAGTTGATTTGGAGCGTGTAACTGGTTTGGAGGAGGCTGAACTCTTAATGGTTGGTAGGGGATCAAATACTTATTTCTCTGTGCACAATGCAAATAAATATATATAATTTTGACTATATGATATTCTTTTATTTTTATTATATAATCTATCTCTCACTGGTAAAATTAACCTAGCCTAAAAATTCTAGACTGTTCATGTCTTTGACAGTGGGCAAACTTACAAAATCAGCAAGGGATCAAATACTTATTTCCTTCACTGTATATATATGTATATATATATGAGAGAGCATATCTATAGCACTACGACCCTATAGCTATGGATAGGATTAGATACAGTGGCTCAGCAGACAGTATCACACATGATAGAATTAGATATAGGGCTCCAGCGCTGGACCCAGAAAAGGTAAGAGTAATAATTGCTTTGCTTTTTTATGTGTTACTAATTATTTTTGTGTGTTTGTGGAAAGGCCAGAAACTGTGGGTCTTCCCATCCTGGTAATGCTAGCCTGCTGCTGCTGTGTTGTATCTGGCTGGTTATGAAAAATGGGGGGAACCCCACATCATTCTTTCCAATTATTTATTTATTTTAAAAAAAATGATGTGGGCTCCCCCCAATTTTTGATAACCCGCCAGATACAACACAACAGCAGCAGGCTAGCATTACCAGTGTGGGAAGGGCCACTGTTTCTGGCCTTTCCCAGCTTTTAATACCAGCCTGCGGCTGCCCCAGTGCCATATCATCACTACAGATGGTCGGGTACTCGATCGTACCCAGCACTTCCCCGTACCCCTGGCGGCAGAGGTTACGGGGGTAATAATGAGGGGTTAGTGTTAGTCTCTGCACCGGCTAACACTAAGCCCCACCTTCGTAATGGATGATGTCAACCAGCCAGCGGCCATTACTAAGGAGGGAGAAATAAAGTTTAAAAAAAATACAAAGACATAGAAAAAATATTTTATTTAAATTAAAAAAAACACACACAACCCTCATTAACCATTTTATTGATAATAAAAAAAAGCTTTTGCTTTTTCTTAAGTGCCACATAAGTGATACACGAGCAGAATTACTTCCTTTTCTGTGTGAACCTTGTTGGAACATGTGATGTTACTGTATGTGACAACATAAGCATCTCATAGAAAGGGGTATAGAAGTTCATAGCTGCTACACATCTGTGACAAGCTCCTGTTTTTGAAATAGAGAGAGAGAGATCATAATCACAATTAAAAGGAACTCCTGGGACCTCTGTTCTTCAGTTAATGGCGTAGCTAATGGGGTCACAGTGGTCGCAACTGCCCATGGCCCACTGCACTACGTCTATCCACAGTTACTCTAGCATAGCAACTGGGGCCTATGAAGTAAACTACACGGGCCCCTATTACTACAGCAGGGGCGTAGCTAGGGCGGGCAAGCGGGGCATGCGCCCTGGGCGCGGTTCAGAGGGGGGCGCCAGCGCCCCCTCCTCCTGCACTATAATTGTACCTGTGTCGCAAGGACACAGGTACAATTAGAAGCAATAAATGACCAGGCACGTTCCGTGCCCGGCGATTCAGCGCATTTCCACGAATGAAGCGACTGGTACCTTTTGTACCAGTGACGCATCCGTCGATGAAAGGCGCTGACTGACTGGCAGGGAAAGTCATCCTGCCCAGCCAATCAGCACCTTTCATAGACGCTGTGTTCAACCCCCTGGAGACCTGCGCAGAAGAGAGCAGGTCTCCATGGCTGCCGGACGGCGTGGGAGCGGGAATAAGGTGAGTTTGAAATTTATTTTTATTTTTAAATTGTAATAGATGTGTGGCTGTATCTGCGGGCGGGACTTTGTCTACACGGGGGACTTTATCTACAGGGGTGTCTTTCTACAGGGCTGGGCTATATACAGGGGGACTATATCTACAGGGCTGGGCTATATACAGGGGGACTATATCTGCTGGGCTATATACAGGGGGCTATATACAGGGGGACTATATCTACAGGGCTGGGCTATATACAGGGGGACTATATCTACAGGGCTGGGCTATATACAGGGGGACTATATCTACAGGACTGGGCTATATACAGGGGGACTATATCTGCTGGGCTATATACAGGGGGACTATATCTACAGGGGGACTATATCTACAGGGCTTGGCTATATACAGGGGGACTATATCTGCTGGGCTATATACAGGGGGACTATATCTACAGGGGGACTATATCTACAGGGCTGGGCTATATACAGGGGGACTATATCTACAGGGGCACTATATCTACAGGGCTGGGCTATATACAGGGGGACTATATCTTCTGGGCTATATACAGGGGGACTATATCTACAGGGGGACTATATCTACAGGGCTGGGCTATATACAGGGGGACTATATCTTCTGGGCTATATACAGGGCGACTATCTACAGGGGGGCTATATACTGGAGTTGGCTGTCTATAGAGCACCATATATATGGTGCTCCATAGATAGCCCACCCCAGTATATAGCCCCCCCTGTAGATAGTCACCCTGTATATAGCCCAGCCCTGTAGATATAGCCCAGCCCTGTAGATATATTCCCCCTGTAGATATATTCCCCCTGTAGATATATTCCCCATGTAGATATATTCCCCCTGTAGATATATTCCCCCTGTAGATATATTCCCCCTGTATATAGCCCACCCCTGTATATAGGCCACCCCTGTATGTATAGCCTCCCTGTGTATAGCCCCCCTCTGTAGATATAACACCCCTGTATATATAGCCCCCCTGTGTATAGCCCAGCCCTGTAGATATAGCCCAGCCCTGTAGATATAACCCAGCCCTGTAGATATAGCCCAGCCCTGTAGATATAGCCCAGCCCTGTAGATATAGCCCAGCCCTGTAGATAGTCCCCCTGTAGATATAGCCCACCCCTGTATATAGTCCCCCTGTAGATAGTATCCTACAAATAGCTCCCCCCTATAGTGCTCCACAGAAAGCCCACACCTGTATATAGCCCCTTGTACATATAGTCCACCTCTGTATATAGTGCTCCACAGATAGCCCACCCTTGTATATAGTATATACAGGGGTGGGCTATCTGTGGAGCACTATATACAGGGGTGGACTATCTAGTGGAGCACTATATACAGGGGTGGACTATATGTACAAGGGGGGGCTATATACAGGGGGGCTATATACAGGGGTGGGCTATCTGTGAAACACTATATACAGGGGTGGACTATATGTGGAGCACTATATACAGGGGTGGGCTATATCTACAGGGGGGCTACATACATGGTTGGGCTATCTGTAGAGCTCTATATACAGGGGTGTGCTATATCTACAGGGGGCTATATACAGGGATGGGCTATCTGTAGAGCACTATAGGGGGAGTTATTTGTGGGACACTATATACAGGGGTGGTCTATATGGGGGCACTATCTACAGGGGCTCTATGGCAGGCACTATCTACAGGGGGCTCTATGGCAGGCACTGTGTGGGACACGGTGTATGGTGCTATTATAATTAGAGGTGCAGTGTATGGCGCTATTATATTTAGGGGTGTAGTGTGTGGTATAATGATAACTTTATATTTATTTATAGGTGCAGAAATGTTGGTAAAGTGAGAAGCTGAAGACATGTGAGCGGCAAACTGCAGAAATGGGCTGTGACCGGGAGAATTCATCATAGAGGTCTGGACCGGATGGAGAAAAAGAACTAGAATCTGAGACGTCACCAGTGAGTCACTTAATGTAAATGTTCACTCTGCCTCTAATCAGTAATGTAGTCACTGTACGTTCTGCAGTGAGATGATGGGTGGTAGGATTATGATAGGATTTATTTTTGTGAAACGGCATCTCCCAGCATATCCTTATCATTGTTCGGGCCATGCTGGCAGCTGTAGTTTTACGCCGTACAAACCTATACGGCAGGGGTTGCACTAAATTGAGCTGTATTTGTTCTGAGGCTGTATATATGTACCGAGCTTGGTTCTGGTGTTGTGTATAGAACCATATTGCTTGTGAAATGTACAAATAATTTTATGCTCGCGTTACATAAAAAGAAATGACACGTCAATTGGTAGAGAAAACAAACACGGCGAGGGGGAAGGAGATGTTAGGGGGGGCGCCAAACTGAATCTTTGCCCCGGGTGCTGGAGAACCTAGCTACGCCTCTGACTACAGTAACAGTATACTCACCTCACTCCCGAGTAAAGGTCTGGGCGCAGCGTGGAGCCCTGATGCCTTTCTGCGTCACAACGTCACAATGTTATGTGTGCCGCACACGATGTCAAGACGTTATTTGCGCTGCGCATAATTACTTGACACTGAATGGTGACAGAACATGAACTGCGCCCAAAGATTAAAAGGACCCGGCTCAGGAGTGAGGAGAGTAAGTATAAGAATACTATGCTGGGAGTTGTGTCTAATCCTATCATGTGTGATACAGGGCCCCATCAGACAGTATCAAACATGATAGGATTAGTTACAGGCTGTATCTAGTCCTATCATGCGTTATACTGTCTGCTGGGCCCTGTATCTAATCCTATTATGTGTAATGCTGTCTGCTAGACTGCCGTATCTAATACTAATTTGCGTGAAACCGTCTGCTGAGCTGCTGTATCTAATCCCGTGCAGCTATAAGGATCGCAGTCTTATAGATATGCTGTATACTTATATATAAATAATCTAAATTTTGGTGCGGGACAAAACATATGTATTGGGGCTATTGCCCCTCATGTCTCAAGACCTTAGCAACACCCCTGGCTGCTAGTGCTGCAACTATGGGTCACTTAGAAGACCCAGCAATGCAGCTGGAAGCTCTGGGCCATTGGCCATGAAGAGAAGTTGGGGCGGGCTGATTAAGGACTTTTGCACTGGGGCCCATGAGCCTTTAGCTACACCCCTGTCTTCAGTCCTTATACCTAAAAAAAACTAATATTTTATACACATACCCAGGATACAACTACAATATGCCATGACTACAACAACATACTTGATTTCGTGCCATTCTGAGCATGCTTTGGTAGCGCCTTTTAAACTTGACCTATTAAGGGAAACCCCTCTGAGTACTCATTCTGCCCTCAGAGCAAATCATCTCTAAATACTCAAGACTCCAGCTGGGGATTGCCCTATGCTGTGGAAAGTAGCTGGGAGGGTGATAAAATATTAACTATTGTGATTACAATAGAACAAAAGAAAATATATTGTCTCTCTGCAAATAATATGAACAGTAGTCACACACAAATAAGCACTGGAAGTGACAATCACCAACCATGAGAGCCAGGTTTAGAGAGTTCAGTCACAAGGCCCAGTATTCGACATTATCTGAATCAGGGAACCTTTGATCTTTGGTTCCGCAAGTGGTCTTTCATGCAGGCGACTTGCAATGATCACAAAAATTCCAACTATGTCGGAGTTATTGCAATTGTCATGCAAATTTTTTGCCCATAAAGAAACATAGAGGTGGCACAACGGTCATGCATATCTACAATTTCACTGTGACCATCAGGCTACCAAAACCACTGTCGAACGTAGCCTAAAAATCATATCAAATGTAGCTAAAGAAAACAGATTGTAAGGAAAAGAACACAATGAAGATGGTAAGTTGAATCATTTACATTTTTCTCATCCTGGTAACATCTGATTCATTTAATTTACCGAGCTTGTACTGGATAATAACAAGATCGATGAAAATGAGAAAAAAAGTCTACCATCTTATTCTAGCTTCTGGACATACATACATTTTGGCCCAAATGTTTCAGCTGATAAGATACCATGCCCATACTATTTATATACATGTAAGAATTTTACTATTTTAGAGGATTTTGGCAATTTCCTTTTTAGTTGTCACATTCAAAATTTCATCAGGAATCCACCAAGACAGAAAACAATATAACAGAGATATAGCTGTACCAAAAGTCAATTAGTTGCCAAATTTAACTCAAATGGGACAGTTTCCCTCCCAAACACATACAAAATCATCAATATAACACCAAAAAATAGAACCCATAGAGTCTATAAGTCAAATGTAAAAAACAATCTTTATTCCATAAATTATAACAATTACATATACACAATATTAAAAATGAATCACAGATAAAAAGAGGATTGCCAAGGAAGAGTAAGTATTCAGCAGATATTTGGATATACCAGAATACATATTATATAGGCCACAAAAAAGTGCAAAGTGCAGAAAAGAGATCAGGCATAGTATGCACAGTATAAACCGTGTATTGGGCCTGTGTTGTTAGCAGTCCCTATGGAGAGTCTAGTATAGAGCCTATATCACTATTCCATTTGATTTACAAATACTGACTATAAAGTCCTTAGTGCAAAGAGGTTTCAGAGAAAATCTAAGATGGAGAGTGAAGTACTGACCCATATGGCTGGAACTCAGTATTGACGACCTGCCCCAACGCGTTTCGGCTTCCGCGTTCGTCTGGGGGTGGCGCTTACAAATACACACTTCCTATTTATCCTATACGATGACTAATTACATATGAATCTATCAGGTGGAAAATATATTAGCTAAGTACCTAGATCATTCATCGGCGTCATGTCCGCGTTTGTCCATAGCTGCTTATCATGTGATGTGGGCGTCATGTGCCACGTGATATGTGCACGCGATTGCATCATAGCAAAGCCTTTTATCATGTGTACATCAAGATTCCGGCTCGTAGTGAGTCGCTAAGGACGCCTGCACATGCGCACTTGATCGAGGTACGTTATCAATACTTATACGATCTGATTTAACGGATCATGATATTTGTACTTATAAAATACCTATTCAAAAAAGCTTTTCCCAGTATCTCCACCCTCAGAGAAGTACCATAACATTAGGAGAAACATAAATAAATAAATACCCTAGCAAGTGTTGGTGTATATCTCATACATTATGGCCGAAACATCACATTTATTATAATCAATTAATAGCTATTACTTATTATATAATGAATGGAAATATACTTCAGGCATATTCGTTGTAACAATTAACATACCGTGCATAAATTAATATATATGATAACATAATAAATAAACTGCGCTGATATTAGCAGAAGCATTAATACCCTAAAACTGAGAAATAAAATAGGGCGAGAGTGTTTGGCGTGCCGCCTAGAAATTTTAAAGATTTTTACTTACCTTGATGCTTTTATTTCTTCTTACTTCTGTGAGTATGGATTAAACTTGGCGTGGAGCAATCTTTTTGCAGAGGGTGTTGCACTATGTGTCTTCCTTTTTCCATCTATTAGAGACATAAGATCCTTTTCCTACCAGGAGTTCTTTGAATGTGGAGAGAGACGATAAGGAGCTTGGTGGAACTACAAGGATAAGAATTACCATCCACACCCTCATTGGATTGCGGACTGTCCACTGCATTTTTCTGGGAGAGAGTCCATACTGAATGATATTGGACTGTTACCAGTGCCGTCTGAGCGGTAAACTTCACTGTACTTTATATATGTTATTTAGGGTATTTGTTGGATCATACCCAATTTAGTTTTGCCTGCTCCAGTCTGAGAGAGATTTTGTGGGTATTTGAGCCAAGAGAAACCACCATTATATTAATAAATAAACTGCGCTGATATTAGCAGAAGCATTAATACCCTAAAACTGAGAAATAAAATACATATAGTACAAGGATGAATTCAGGTGATAATACGACACAATAAACACATCATTATAATCAAATTTCATGTGTGTAAGTCATTACAAATATTAATAATGCATTAGTATAGTGTGCAAATATGTGAATAATATAAAAAATAAATAAATAATATATTAGTGAAAAAAATCTCATCTGTATATAATAATAAATAAAAAAAATAATATTTAGCAAAACGTGAAAAAATATATATATATCCAAAAATAACAAACTACATACCACTCATAAATATACATAAGGTGCTGTTCAACAATAGGCAAAATGAGGTATGCATATATCAGCACAAGAAAGGTGTATATATAAAAAATAATACAATTATGCAAAATAGGCCATATCTGAGGGACCGGGTGAAAAGCGTCTTTCTGGTATTCTAAGGTGCCATCTATTGCACTATTGATAATTTTCTATGGTATATCCCTGAGTATCAGGATGATTTATAACATCTACATCTAATGGACTAGGAAGAAAAAAACAACATATATGTTAAAATCATATTGTAGTAATACATTACATAATTAAAAAATGCTACCACAGAGCATACACAATGATCAGAGAAAATCAGCAGCACGTTCAATATTAGGGCATGAGATGCAATCTCCACAGGGGTAGAAGCCCCATTTTGGCCCTTGTGTTCCAAATAACTTTTATTCTTGTGATATTGGAGTGTAAAGGCTCTGGACCAAATGATCCTTAAGATTTTTTGCATGTCGATATGTTACAAGGGGGAATTTTAGGCAATATTTTATTTAATATTGGATCAGCTCTCAAAATTGGCCAGTATCTGTTTAAATAGCTTTCCATCTCTTCCCAACGAGAGTGATACGGTGAAATAAATCTCACCTCATTACTTTTCAATGTTCTTGTTGCGGGTTGTAAGAGTTTATTTCTTTCAGTGTCCTGAGCTCGACTTTTCGCCTTTCTAATGCAGCGTTTACTGTATCCACAATCAATATATCTGTTTTCTAGATGTTTTTTGGTGGTATATTGTATATTAGGAGTACAGTCGTGTTACTTGGGAGGAATTATCATGTAGAATGATGCATATGTATGCCCTATATATAGGTTCTATTACATACAAAATCATCTAGTCAAGCTATTAGATAGAATCGCGGATGTTCTAACCCCAAAAAATGGGGACAAACACCTTGGCCGCCTTAAAGGGAATGTGTCGCTAGACATTTATTTTTATTTTTTTTAGTTAAACAATTATTATTTGAGTGATTACACATTGTTTTCATTTTTTATATTTTTTCACAAGTCAGGAAATATTATAAATTAGAATCTAATTTATAACATTTCCATGTGCTGGGCACTAGAGGGAGCAGTTCCCAAAATTGTAGTATGGTCAATGTGGTAAAGCAACCTCATTGCTTTATGCTGCAAATTTGGGGTAGACACACTCGCTCTAGTGTCCTCACACAATCCCCCCTCCCTTCTTCTGGCTAGTACCAGGAGAAGGAGGGGTTTGAATCTTCAAACCTCCTACACTGTGTGCCATCATGTTCTGAGCGACTGCACAGTGTAGGAGGATTAGATACAGTGCTTAGCAGACAGTATAACACGAACATAATACACACATCACATACACGAACATAAATTACCTGCTCCTGCCACCGCTGCAGCCTCCGCTCCTATGCCTTGCGCCTTCGCTTCCTTGAACATATGGCCAGAAGCCGCGGCCAGAAGTCGTCATCTTACTGTCCGGCAGCGGCTTCCGGTCCACAAGAAAATGGCGCCGGATTTCGATCTGCGAACGAGCTTCGTTTTGGTCTGTGTCCCACATGCGCCGTTCCCACACAGACGGCGTACGCTGCAGAGAATGGAACAGCTCCCGTTCGCATTCTCTATGGGGTTGTATGTGCCGTATTCCAACTCTGTATGTATCGTTAATCGACACATACAGAGATGAAAAAAAAATGGCAGCCCCCATAGAGAAGTAAAAGTAAGAAAAAAGTAAAAAGTAGAATACAAGAACACAAATAAATAAAATTTATTTTAATATCATACTAAAAGCAACATTATAAAAAAAAAAATTCATGACACTTTCCCTTTAAGAAGACATTTCTAAATAAGGCTACCATCTACAAACAATTGATATTCAAATTATCAGCCTCTAGAATTTCAAGTAGTGAACTCTTACAATACAAAACAAGACAATGATCGGGTAAATCTAGGAGTGTTAAATACAATCCACATCTTGAGATGCTGAGGGAAGCTGCACGGAAAACGCATCCGATATTACAGAAAGATGACCATTTAAAGTCAATATCTCCAGACCCCCTCCACTTCTGTGTTCTAGGCAGTGCATCAATCTAAAAAAAAATTAAAACCCGTCCATACATAATAACAAAGGACAAGATAAAGATTCCCAACACACAAGAGGATTACAAGATTCCAGGCACCTTCAGCTGCACCACACCAAATGTCGTCTACTTAAAGAGGCTCTGTCACCAGATTCTGAAATCCCTATCTCCTATTGCATGTGATCGGCGCTGCAATGTAGATAACAGTAAGGTTTTTTTTTAAAAATACGTTCATTTTTGGCCAAGTTATGAGCTATTTTATATATATGCAAATGAGGTTTGAAATGGACAACTGGCCATTTTTTTTTCGTTATGTCCAACTGGGCGTGTATTGTGTTTTTAACTGGGCGTGTTTACGTGTATGATGCTGACCAATCAGTGACCAGTCAGCATCATACACTCCTCTCCATTCATTTACACAGCAGCGATGTGCAGCCACATAAACAGAGATTAACGTTAATCAAGTGTCCAGGAGCGGCCGCACTGCCGACTGCAGGACATAAGGGGAGGCCGCCATGACAGGATAGGAGGTAGGGGGAGGTAAGGGGTTAAGATGCCTAGCGGTAGTTAGGGGAGGGAAGGGGAGTGGCTCGGAGTGAGGAGGGGGTGAGAGTAACGGCTTCCCGCTGTTTTCCTCAGTGCGAGGGAGACAGCGAGAAGAGCAGCATCAGTAGCAGTGAGCTGTGCTTTGTGTGCAAATCTGGACTTTTTACTTACCTGGGCTGTGATGGCGTCGTTTGATGGTCTGGTGGAGCGGCTCCGGGCGGCAGCGGACTTACAGGACGGCTGGTTCGAGGCACAGGTGACAAGGCTCTTGGGGCTGGCTGTGCCCCAGGCAGCAGGGCCCCGACGCTCGCATCGCGCGGTGTCCAGGGAGGGGGAGGGGCGGCTCCTCTGCACTCGTCTCCCTCGTTGTCATCTGCTGTAGTGCTGGACTTAGATGTGGGCAGCCCGTTCACAACTCCGGTTAGTGGAGGGAGCGATCCGGTTTCTGCAGAGGGGGTGCCCGCTCGCAGGTCTAGGCGTACCCGCCCGCCGGCGAGACTTAGCCCGGAGGAAATCCCGCGGGCACGGCGCCACAGGGGAAGCCCCTCCAGGGTCGCTGCAGGCCGGTCTCCAGGGAGAGCGGGATCCCCTAGGAGGTCCCGGCCTGGCAGAAATCCCCAGCCGCGGCGGTGCTTGGCGACAAGGGGGGGGGGTCTGCCCCCAGTTTTCCAAATACCCCCCCTCCGTCGGGGGTGATACAGGACATGGGCATGTCGGCAGCCCCGCATGATGAAGAGCCAATCAGGGGGCTGGCTGCTACTAGGCTTTCTGCAGGGAGGATGGTGAGTCCTGTGGGATGTGGAGTGCGCTCAGAGGTCTGGGTTCCGCGGATCGGGCAACAGGCGGTTGGCCCTCTCAGCATCAGGGCTCCAATGGAGGCCGGCCCTTCGGGACTATCGGGTAGAGGATCTCCGTGCTCTCACTGTGTGTGTGGGCAGCGGTCGCGGTTGGCGGGTGATTTGGAAGAGGGAGAAGTTGGAGAGCATCAGCGTGGTCAAGTTAGTCCGGCTGGCGGGATCACAGCGCCTGAGCAGCCAGGTAGGTGTGCATCTTCTATCTCTTTTCATACGGCTGGTTTGTCGGGGGGTGCGAGGGTCGGGTGGGGTAATGCGGCCGATGGCGGGCCTTCTGGAGGGAATGTTAGCGGTTTTGCGGATTTAGTAGGATGTTTGCGCGAGTTGGTGAATAAGTTAGATAAGTCATAGGCGCCGGTATCGGCAGGAGTGGCTCCGGTGGCGGTTTGGGGGGGGACGGTAGCGCTGGGGGGTGGGCAGCCGCTGGCTGGGTTGCAAGTTGGGGGCTCCGGGGGGGCTGTAGCGGTGTCGGTACAGACGGATGGGGCACAGGAAGGTGATAGAGTTCGGTTGGACGATAGAGCGCGGGGGGAAGTTTATGTGTGTTTCGAAGGTCCGTTGGGGGCGCATTTGAAACAGGAGGTTCGCGAGCGCATTTGGAAGGACGACTATGTGGAAATATTTTCTCTCCTTTCTTTGGCAAAATTTAATTTGGATAAAGGGAAAAGGGACGAGAGTAAAAAAGAGGAGGAGGAAAGGCGGCGTTATCGTCTTATTCCACAAACGTTTGTGAACTGGCTGAGGGCGTTTGCAATCTTGGCTAGTGTAGTGGGGGAAAAAGCTCCGGAACATTGTTCGGCCCTTTTCTGTTATATGGACGCTATTGGTGAGGCGCATCGGGTTTATGGCGGTATGGCATGGCTGCGTTACGATGAGCAGTTTCGGCAGCGGAAGGCGGTGCAACCCAGCATTAGATGGGATCAGAAGGACATCGCATTGTGGTTGCGGGTGACCACTCCGGTTAAGCCGGGACAGTCCTTTCCAGGGAGCGGGGGATCTGCAGGGCAGGTCGGTCAGTCAGGTCAGAGTTCCGGTTCGAAACTTGGTTTCTGTTGGCAATTTAACAACGGCCAATGTAAATTTGGGGCCACGTGCAAGTTCAAGCATGTGTGTTCCCATTGCAGCGGGACGTCCCATGGTGTGTCAAAGTGCTTGCGGAAAGGAAAAAGGGGAGGGGGTTCGGGGGGGCAGCTGGTCAAGGGATTGGCACCGGTGAGGTTAGCAAGGATGGCCCCTTTTCTAAGTAATTATCCGGATAGGGATGGGGCAAAGCTGATTGAGGACGGTTTTAGCTTTGGTTTTGTGATTCCTGCTCCCCCGTATGACATTGCGGTCACTCGTAGGAATCTTCGGTCCGTGTATCAACACGCGGGTGTGATCACCGATAAATTGCGGAATGAGGTTAGTTTGGGCCGCATGGCAGGTCCCTTTGTTGAGCCCCCGGTGGATGACTTGGTGGTTTCTCCATTGGGGGTAGTGCCTAAGCGTGAGCCTAACAAGTTTCGTTTGATACACCATCTGTCCTTTCCCCGGGGTGCATCGGTGAACAATGGGATTGATCCAGAGTTGTGTTCAGTGGTGTACGCGTCATTTGATAAGGCGGTGGTGTTGGTTAGGGAAGCGGGTGAAGGTGCCTTGCTGGGAGGGATAAACGGATATTGAAGCGGCATTTCGGTTACTGCCGGTTCATCCCATGAGTCAACGGTTGTTGGGTTGTTTTTGGGAAGGGGAATTTCATGTAGATCGTTGTTTGCCGATGGGTTTTTCTTTGTCGTGCGCGTATTTTGAGGCATTTAGTTCATTTTTAGAATGGGTAATACGGGAGGTCGCAGGTGTGAAGTCTGTCATTCATTACCTGGACGATTTTTTGTGTGTTGGCCCGGGTGGTTCAACAGTGTGCGCAAATATTTTGTATCCTCTACAGGGGGTCATGAGGGACTTTGGAGTCCCGTTGGCTCCAGACAAGACAGAGGGTCCGGTTACGGTTATTCGTTTTCTAGGTATAGAAATTGACTCGGTCTTGATGGAATGTAGGCTACCTGAAGATAAATTGACGGGGCTTCATTTGGAGGTTCAGGCATTGGCTCGGCTTAAAAAGGTTACGTTGCGTAGTTTGCAATCGGTATTGGGGAAGTTGAATTTCGCGTGTCGGATCATGCCCATGGGCAGAGTGTTTAGTAGGCGGTTGGCGGCGGCGACAGCCAGGGTGTTGGCACCGCATCATTTTGTGAGATTGAGTGGTGAGCACAGGGCGGATTTGGAAGTGTGGCATCGGTTTTTGGGCCAATACAACGGGCGGTCACTTTGGATGGATGGGGCTTTTGATTCAGTGGATTTAGATTTGTTTACAGATGCGGCTGGAGGGGGCGGTTTTGGAGCTTATTGTGGGGGCCAGTGGTGCGCCGGAGGGTGGCCAGATACCTGGGTCGACAACGGTTTGACGAAAAACTTGGCCTTACTCGAGCTGTTCCCTATTGTGGTCGCGGTGGCCATTTGGGGGGACAGGCTCAGGAACAAGAAGATTCGTTTTCACTGCGACAACTTAGGTGTGGTGTTAGCTATCAATAATATCTCGGCGTTATCTTCTCCGGTGGTGCAACTGTTACGGCACTTGGTGTTAGTGTGTTTGTCCTTAAATGCTTGGGTGGTGGCGGTGCATGTTCCGGGGATTGAAAATTGTGTTGCTGATGCCCTTTCTCGCTCACAGTGGGACCGTTTTCGTCAGCTGGCGCCGGGAGCGGATCGGAACGGCATGGTTTGTCCGGATCATCTTTGGGAGTTGGTTTCGCCGCGGCAGAAGCATTGATCGAGCGATCTCTGGCGAGCTCTACGTGGGCAGCATACAGGGCTGGCTGGGCTCAATGGGAGCTTTGGTTGAGATCCTTAGGTGACGTCCGGTCTGACCGGGACAGACTGGTGGCTTTGCTGTACTGGCTGGGGGACGCGTATGAGTCAGGTGTGTCTGTATCTAAAGTGAACAAGTTCGTGTCCGCGGTGGCATTTGGTTTGAAACTGCATGGATTGGTGGATGTGACTAAAGAGTTTTTAGCAGTACAAGCTTTGAAAGGGGTTCGCAGGGGGAGAGTGTCGGTGGATCGGAGGCGGCCGGTTTCTTTTCGGATTCTTTGCCTGCTGGGAACGGCGGTGGAAGGGGTTTGTAGTTCGGTTTTTGAAGTCCGATTGTTCCGCCTGGCTTTTTCGTTAGCCTTTTTCGGGGCGTTTAGAATTGGCGAACTGGTGTCGCCAAGTGTTTCACGGGCGGGCGGAATATTTTTGGATGATGTGGAGTTGTTCGTTGACAGGGTCTAGATTGTGCTGCGAAGGTCAAAAACTGACATAACGGGCAAGGGTAGGCGGATAGTGTTGTTCGCTATCGAGGGTTCGGTGATGTGCCCGGTACATTGTGTGGCTGCATTTGGGGTGCAAGGGGGGTTGCCGGGGGTTCCGTTGTTGCGACATGAGAACGGGTCGTTTCTATCTAGATTCCAGTTTTGTGCGGTGTTCAAGCGCTGTTTGATTGCAATCGGGGTTCGGGAGACGGAGTATTCCTCACATTCGTTTCGAATTGGCGCGGCGACTGAGGCGGTGAGATGGGGGTTGGATGAGGCGGGGGTGAGGCGCATTGGGAGGTGGGAGTCTACCTATGTGCGACCTCATCTGCTTTAATAGGCTTCAGTTATTACTAAGGTGGAGGTGTGAGTCAGTGAAAAATGCAGTGCGAATGGGTTGTAAGATGTGTGTTTTTCTCTCTTTACAGGTTTACGCCCTTGTCTGGTCTGGATCTTGGGGCACTCTTTTGTTTACTGGGGCGCTCTGAGGGCGGATGTTCGTCCTGATGGCCGCAAACTGAGGATTCCACGGGAAGAGGCTGTCCTACACTGGTTGGGTTTTAGGGGGATGGTCTGGGCTAAGGTGTTACAGTATGTACAGATATATACTCAGCTAGATCGGGTTCCTGACATTTTAGTGTTGCATGTGGGGGGAAATGATTTAGGAGTGCGCCCTTTTCGCGATCTGATAAGGGACATTAAGCACGATTTGTTGTGCTTATGGGCATTGCACCCGAGATTACTGATAGTCTGGTCAGACATTGTGCCTAGAAAGTCGTGGCGTTTGGCTCGATCTGTGGAAAGGTTGAATAAGGCCAGAATAAAAGTTAATAGGGCGGTGTCAGCTTTTGTGGCGAAGCATGGTGGAGTGGTGGTCAGGCACAGGGACCTGGAAGCCGGAGTGGGGTGTTACTGGAGACAAGATGGGGTGCACCTGAATGAGGTTGGGATGGATATATGGAGTTTGGCCCTGGCAGAAGGAATCGAAAGAGGGGTGTTGGTGTGGAGGAGCTCATAGGCTTGAGGTGGTCAAGGCCCATTCGCAGTGGCGTGGGGAGTCCTTGAGGTTGGTCAGTAAAACTGGTGGGGGAGGTCGCATCAGGGGTATGCGTCCCCCAAAATATGTGGAAGGCTTCTTAGGGTGTTACCCCTTTGAAGTGATTTATGGGGAAAGCCATCTGCAAGCGAGCGGTGCTTTCGAGCCGGGTTACGGCTGGAGGTAAAAAACAAGTGGTGGTGGCAGATGGCTAGTTGGTTTTCTATTTGGCGGTAACCTCAAGGGCTTTCCCTGGTCATGTTGTTATTTATATGGACCCTGTTAAGGGTTTTTGTTATATGTTTTTGGAAGAATTCCAATTCTGGGGAATTCTTGGGTTTTGTTAATATTTTGGTTATAAAATTTTATTTGCATAAAATTTATAATAAACGGCTGCTGTGGCCATTAAAATCTAACCTCGGTGTGTAAATCAATGGAGATGAGTGTATGATGCTGACTGGTCACTGATTGGTCAGCATCATACACGTAAACACGCCCAGTTAAAAACACAATACACGCCCAGTTGGACATAACGAAAAAAAAACGCCCAGTTGTCCATTTCAAACCTCATTTGCATATATATAAAATTGCTCATAACTTGGCCAAAAATTAAGGTTTTAAAAAAAACTAAAAACGTTACTGTTATCTACATTGCAGCGCCGATCACATGCAATAGGAGATAGGGATTTCAGAATCTGGTGACAGAGCCTCTTTAATTATAGAGAGTGATGTCATGGTTAAGGACCACGGTGATGTCACGGTTAAGGACCATGGTGATGTCACAGCACAGGGCTAATAAACACAGCATCAAAATACAAGGATAATGCTCACAGTACAAAGGTATTGAATACAGTGATTTCACTGTACAGCGATAATAAACAGATATGTCACAGCACAGGGATCATAAACAGTGATATTCCCTTCTGTGGCCATTGGGCTCGCTCAGGCTCTATGGACAGACTATTTTTTGGAAGCAATCGAGAGAATGTATTTATGTAAGTTACTGGTGAAACTGAAGAGAAATAAAGTCTAAACATGTGACTGCTACATGAGAGTATTACAGTCTAGTAGTCATGGACATTAGTGAAAGCCCTGTAACATTGAAGTGTCACTATAGGCCCCCTGTGTTAAACAGCATTATTATCCGTACATAGGGTCTCAACTATACTACAAAGATTTCTGGAAATCCTTATTTATAAATACATCTAAAATATATAAAAACTGACACAAGGAAGAAACCAGCAGGTAGAATTTGCAGACAAACCTGTTGTGGTTAAAGCCCTGAAGCTATCCTTCTACATACCAAGTGCCTAATTGGAAGTACACACACATTTCATCTATCTATTCCCTCAGGTGCTCATACTGTATGTGCATTGGACTATACCTCCCAACTTTCAAGTATCACAAAGAGGGACAACCGATGCGGCACACGCACCGGCAAATGTTTTTCTTTTAAGCCATGCATTTAAGCCCATCCAATCCCCGCCCATACACACCCGGTTCAGCTCACACAGCATCATGCTCCCATAGTGCCTCCCACACAGTATAATGCCAAATAGCATCCCCCACACAGTATAACGCCTCTAGCTGCACTACCTACAGAGGGCTGTGTGGCACTACCTACAGGGGGCTGTGGGGCACTACCTACAGGGGGTTGTGTGGCACTACCTACAAGTGGCCGTGGGGCACTATCTACAGGGGGAATCTGTGAGTGGTGGGCTGATGGTCATTTTACTGTGAGTGGTGGGCTGATTGTCCTTTTACTGAGAGTGGGGGGCTGATGGTTATCTTACTGTGAGTGGCGGGCTGATGGTCATTTTACTGTGAGTGGGGGTGCTGATGGTTATTTTACTGTGAGTGGTGGGCTGATGGTCATTTTACTGTGAGTGGTGTACTGATGGTCATGTTACTGTGAGTGGCGGGCTGATGGTTGTTTTACTGTGAGTGGTGGGCTGATGGTCGTTTTACTGTGAGTGGGGGGTTGATGGTTATTTTACTGTGAGTGGGAGGCTATCGCTACCGCTGTAGCAGCCATGGGGGGTCCCGTCCCCTGTCATAGCATTGCCGGAGATTCCGCTCCAGGCGGAGATCCTGACAACTACCCTCCCACCCAGGTCCGGCCTTAGGGGTGTGCGACCTGTGCCATTGCACATGGCGCATCACAGCAGCAGGTGGAAGGGGACGCTGCGCTGGCTCCCTTCCCCTGCTTCTTTCAGAAGTGCCTGGGCCTGGCGACTCAGCAGTCGCCTTTCCACTTGACTTTCCGCTTCTTCACTCAGTGGCGTCGCTGCCGCTGTAGCAGCCATAGCGGCTGCTAACGGCTACACCGGGCATGAGGGCGCCCGTCGGGACAGGACCCCCCATGGGCGGCGGCACCGCTGGCGGCCGCTGCGACTGCTACAGCGATAGCGACAGCACTATAGCAGAGCAAGGAGTTATCAACCTGCTCTGCTAACTACTAGCGCCACTGTAGCTCCCTGAAGGAGCGGAATCCCCGTGTGTCCGGGGATTCCACTCCTGGAGCGCTCCCCTTCATGTCTCTGTCCATATATGGACAGTGACATCAGGGGAAAGTCCTGAAGCGGAATCCCCGTCCACAGCGTTGCTGACTCTGTGATCGGGGATTCCACTCCAAGATAAGCCAGTAACGTCACTGTCTCCTGGAGTGGAATCCCTCGTCACAGCGTTGGCAACGCTATGTATGGGGATTCCGCTTCAGGAGTTGCCCCTGATGTCACTGTCCATTTATGGACAGAGACATGAAGGGGAGCACTCCAGGAGCAGAATCCCTGGCCAAAGGGGGATTTCGCTCCTTGAGGGAGCTACAGGCTATCTGCAGGAAGGGGGAGGGGGTGCTATTTACATGGGGGCTGTGGGCTGTGTGGCACTACCTTCTAGGGGACTGTGTGGCACTACCTACAAGGGGGCTGTGAGGCACTACCTACAAGGGGGCTGTGTGGCAACTACCTACAAGGGGGCTGTGGGGCGCTACCTACAAGGGGGCTGTGGGCTGTGTGGCACTACCTACAAGGGGGCTGTGGGGCACTACCTACAAGGGGGCTGTGGGCTGTGTGGCGCTACCTACAAGGGGACATGGTTGTGTGCCGCTACCTACAAGGGGGCTTTGTGGCGCTACCTACAAGAGGGCTGTGTGGCACTACCTACAAGAAGGCTGTGAGCTGTGTGGTGCTGCCTACAAAGGAACTTGTGTGACGCAATGTACAAGGGGGCTGTGTGGCGCTGCCTACAAAGGGGCTTGTGTGGCGCTGCCTACAAGGGGGCTGTGTGGCGCTACCTACAAGGGGGCTGTGTGGTGCTACCTACAAGGGGGCTGTGTGGCGCTATCTACAGAGGGGCTGTGTGACATTATCTACAGGGGGTGCTGTAACATTATATACAGAGGGCACTGCGGTATTATCTACAGGGGGTATGTGGCACTATTTACAGGGGGTGGCACTATCAACAAAGGGCATTGTGGTATTTACAGGGGGTGTGGCACTATCTACAGAGGGAATTGTGGTATTATCTACAGGGGGGTGTGGCACAATATACATAGGGCACTGTGGCATTAGCTACAGGGGGTGTGTGGCACTATATAAGGGGGGGTGGCACTATCTACAGAGGGTACTGCGGTATTATCTACAGGTGTTCTGTGGCACTATATACAGGGGCACATTTTCAGAACCTTGACTACTATTTTGTGGAACATTGTGGTAAAAACTGATGTTAAAAACGGATGGTAAAAACTGATGACAACTAACGACAACTGATGGTTTTGTAGTAAAAATCGTGAAAAAGCCTGATGGCAACTGATACATTTGTGCATCAGTTTTTGCATCAGTTGTAATCACAGACAAAAAAACTGATGCTGATGAAACTGACATATGTGAACACACCCTTAGGGCCTGTTCACATCACCGTTCGCTTTCCGTTCCGGGGTTCCGTCGGAGGTTAACGCAGCAACGGAAAGTGAAATTGAAACCACAGCTTCCGTTTAAGTCACCATTGATATCAATGGTGATGGAAACATTCCGGCAGGTTTCCATTTTTCCGACAGAATCAATAGTGCATTCGACTCCGCTATTCATTTCGTTGTTAAAACGGAAACCTGCCGGAATGGTGATGAACGGAAACCATTAGCGATGTTTCTGTCACCATTGATATCAATGGTGAATGAAACGGAAGCTGTGGTTTCACTTTCACTTTCTGTTTCAGGGTTCACCCGACGGAAACCTCCGAAGGAACCCCGGAACGGAAAGCAAACGGTGATGTGAACAAGCCCTTAGTATGAGGCTTCCTGTACCCTAGACCCTAATGTGGTTACCAAGCCACAAGCTGAGGAACATTTCTTAAGCTCAGTGGTCCCCCAAACAGTAGCTAAGGAACCCTGACTATATGCACTTGTTACAATATGATATTCACATTAACAATAATGCAGACTTATACTATACCCAGAACAGTGCCGATATAGTGGTATCAAAAGTCAAAAGTCAAAAGTCAAAAGGGTCAAAAGTCAGACTAAAATATCTATCTGCAAATGTTTGAAATGCCATGATTTCTCTTTTTTCCAATATGTATCTCTTCCATTTTTTTAGTTGAATGCGATTCCAGAGTTATAAAAGGATAGGAATTTGTGCTATAGATCTTGCCTGAATTTTGGTCTCTCTGATTTTTGGCTTCCGTCTATGGTTCCATTACCACCTATTAAGCACACTGTTATCGCACACAATCTCTTGGATAGCCTTTAGTAGAGCTGAAGTTGCCTCCTTTCTATGACATCCATATGGACAGAAATTCTCTTTATTCATCTTCACTATCACATATTTCAGACAATTGAAGAATTCCTAAATTACATTATCAGATAACACATTTACTGCTGGTCTCTTTCTGCATATCCTCACAGGGTTACAAGAAGTTTGGTTCCTCAGGCTACTGACCTAGCTCCTGACTGGCATTAGCTTTTGTATGTACAGGACTATTGTTTTTGTTTTGTTTGTTTTTTTAGCTAAGATACTTTTTAAATGTGTCCCTGGAGTTATTAATAAATATTGTTCAAACAACAAAGCTATCACACATTTCACACAATATTCTAAAGTATTCCTACAATTTTATCCAAAATGTTACCAAGTATGGGAAATATCCTTATTGGTACTATAGCAGGTAAAGAAGACAAAAGTCCTAAATAAAAATAACTAAAATATGATTCTAAAAGTTAAATATAAATCACCACAGCACATTTAGTATACTCATTTGCTCTGCCAAGACCTTTGTAAAGATATTGTTAGCTAAGCTGAGATGTGGATTTCATGCTGTGGATTACTGTGCTCTTGGATGTTTGCCTGAAGAAGGGTCAAAAGCTTTGTATCTGTGTATCAATCACTTACAGGAGAAGGAATTATGAGGGCATCCAAGTAAACAAAGCTTAACCAAGTCCATAAGGTTGAAGCAAAGGACATCTACGTCCTTTACTGTACATTAGGAATTAACACTGATCCATGAATTCTATCATTATACTGTGTCTGAAAGCCGAAAGTGCAAGTAATAATGAATGTGTCCACAAAACTTAGGGCTGCCCATTTAATGACTGGAGACCAGTGTTCTCCCTCTACCTCTGTCCATTTATTTATGGGTGCTGATTCATAGTAAATATCAGGATTATTTGGTATCTCTATTACCAGTTATAAAACATAAGAGGTCATTTTTTTTCTCCTTCGGCACACGATACCAGACACGGATACTGAAGTTGTCACAGACACTGGACCTGACACAGACACCAGAAGACACGGATACTGAAGTCATTACGGACACTGGGCTTTATACGGACACCGAAGCAGTAGGAGACCCTACTAGCCGGCAGGCATTATAATACCACAGAAATTTTAAACTAATTTGCAATTAAGCAAAAAGAGGCCCTTATTTCCGGCTAGCTGCAAAAGCGTAAGCTAAAATATAACTTTTATTGAATATTACTAAATAAACAAAACAAAAAATCACACATGTTAAAAGTTAGCCAATGCTCACTGACAGTGAGAGATTTGCATGGCACGTTGCCAGAAAAGCACTCGGTCAGTACGATACTGTATGTTTATTGAGACAGCGCCTGCAGAACGCTGTGTTTGCATACGCGAGAAAGAAAGTGTAGCTAACTGCCAATGGAGCATTGAAATTAAAACATAAAGAGAAGCCCCCCACCCCCGACATGTTTCGCTACGAACGTAGCGTCCTCAAAGGTTCAAATGGGGCTACTAGCGGCGTGTTGCCAGCCAGCCCTCCTTATAACCTCGGGATGCCATGACGGTGGGCGTAAGCCCATTAGGAGCCAATAGAGACAGGGCTAAACAGACAAGCCCCTAATCTCTAAGACGGAAAGGTCGTCTGGCCAATCAAAGGGACTAGAGACATCCACCTATCGTGAACGGGAATCGTGCGCATGCGAACTAAGTGCATCGACGTCTACTGAAAACGAGAAGTGCCAAAAGGCAGTTACTGCGCATGTCAGGACACTTAGAAGAATCGAAGAGAGATTCTGACATATGGTAAGTAAAGTAAATATGCTGATACAGAATTGCTACTACTATAAATATAAAGTGTTATATGAGAGCATATTATACCGTAAAGTCCTAGACGCTTGCTGGTAGCTACAAGATGTAAAGCAATAGGCAGGTAGAGTGAGCAGAAATTTGTATATTAAGATATCGAGGTAATAATAATGGTCTTATTGAATAAAAAAAAAAATATTCTCTATTGGAAGAGAGGTTATAAAGAAAGAATGGGCATGAAAGGAAGTTTTGAGCCTAAGTATATTACTAAGGCTATAGATATAGAATATATGTAATTTAATGTATAGTAAGATAATGATATCATATAATATATTAGATCATAAGTAAATAGTGACCAATAAGGCAAATGGCAATAGGAGGAGGTCCATTCATAGGATCAAGATGATAATAGATGCATGCCATCACATTGGATTTGAAATGAAACAACTGAGATGCAATTGAAGTGTAGACTTTCAGGTTTAATTCAAGGGGTTGAACAAAAATATCCTGTAAAACGTTTAGGAATTGCAAGCATTTTTCTACACAGCCTCATTTCAGGGGCTCAAATGTAATTGTACAATTTAACATTAAAATAAATAAAATGGTTTTTTTTAATACTTTGTTTAGAAAATTCTTGGAAGACCGCGGGAGTGATACACAGGCCGAACGACATCACCAGGTATTCATAGTGCCTGTCTCGAGTGTTAAATGCCATCTTTCACTCGTCATATTGACGGATTCGGATTAGGTTGTAGGGGGCGCGCAAGTATAGTTTAGAGAAGAAGTTGGTTTCTCGTATGGGATCTAATAATTCCGAGATCAGTGGCAAAGTGTATTTGTTTTTGAGCGTGATCTGGTTTAGACCAAGGTAGTCAATGCAGGATCGAAGAGATCCGTCTTTTTTCTTTACGAAGAAAAACCCGGCACCGGCCGGGGAGGAGGATTTTCGTATGAAACCCCTCTCCAGATTCTCCTTGATATATGCTGACATGGACTGAGTCTCTGGCAAGGAGAGGGGGTAAATGCGTCCATAGGGAGGTGAAGCACCATGAACCAGTTCAATCAGGCAGTCGTACTCCCGCTGCGGGGTTAGCATCTCAGCCTTCTTCTTGCCAAAGACATCTGCAAACTGTGCAAAATGAGTAGGTAGTCCTGTCAACGACTGAGGCATAGGAGGCAGAACAGCATGAACCTTTGACAGGCAGCAGTGGAGACATTTGGAACCCCATTGGAGAACTTCTCCGGAATTCCAGTCCAGGACCTGGGCATGAAGCTGGAGCCAAGGAAGATCCAGCAACACCGTATTGATGGCTTAGGGCAGGATGAGAAATGTAATCTGCTCAGTATGAAGGGCTCCCACATGGGGCTTCAGTGGCTTAGTCTCGGCCATGATGGGATCGAGCACAGGAAGTCCATTCATCGAGGCAACAGCCAGGGGTGTCTCCAAGGGAGCCGTCGGCAACTGGAGCTGATCCACTAGGTCCTGTTGGATGAAATTTGCCCCGAGTCCATGTAGGCAGAGACCCGGTGCATCTTCTCAATGGACACTATAGTCATGGGAATGAACAATATGACAGAGAGTTTCTTATTTAGCGCCGTTCCACCTAGGGTTGTCTCTCCAACCAATCCTAGGCACTGGACGTTTTTTGGCTTTTGGGGACACAGACGCACAAAATGGCCTCCGAGGCCAAAATACAGACAGAGTCCTGAAGTGCGTCTGCGTTGTTTCTCTTGGACAGATAATTTGAGATGGTCTACTTGCATAGGCTCCTCTGGTGGAACAGCTGATGAGGGCAACAGGGGTTGCTGGAATGTAGGAGCCAGCCTAGGAAGTCTTCTGGCCCGGCGAACCTCTTGAGACCGTTCCTGGATCCTCTTGTCAATCCGGGTGGCTAGAAGAAAGAGGTCATCTAGCGTGGAAAGCAGATCTTGAGCGGCAAGCTCGTCTTTAACATCAGAAGGTAGGCCCTGCCAGAATGTGGCCACAAAGGATTCATTGTTCCAGACCAGCTCTGCCGCCAGGGCACGGAACTGAATGGCGTACTCGCCCAGGAGGTGTCTCCTTGGTGAAGGGTCAGCAGGGATGCAGCTGCAGAAGAGACTTGTCCAGGTTCCTCAAATACTGTGCGAAAAGTCTGTTCGAAACACTGTAAGTCACGGGTCTCTGGTCCCTGACGTTCCCAGGTAGGATTCGCCCATGCCAGGGCTTTGCCAGTAAGGAGAGAGACTATGAATGCGATCCTTGCGCTATCGGAAGGAAATGCTCTAGCATGTGGACTGAAGTGGATCTGGCAATGGTTCAGACATCCCCTGCAGGTCCTCTAGTCTCCGTCGTAGCCAGGAGGTAGTGGCAGCGAGAATCGGGAGTCGGCACTGGTATTGACAGGAGGTGTAGCAGGTGGAACAGCCGAAGCAACAGGAACAGGTGCTGTGATGACTGCAGCTTGTGCATCCAGCCGATGAGCAATGGCATTCACCGCCAGGAGGAGTTGATCCTGTCTTCACTGAAGGTCTCACAGGTCTGCCTGCATGGTTTGTGACGTAGTTATGGTCTTGGGTTGACCAGCAGGGTCCATGGCCTGAGCGTACTGTCACAATCTGTGGGTATGTGGACCCACTAGGCCGCACCGCCGTAGCGGGGCAGCAGCTGGCCAAAAAACAGTGTACCAAGTCAATATAAAGTCAAAGCACAAGGGTAACTGTAATAGTCCAGACAGTAGCAGCGGCTTAGGCACAGATGGGATCTTGACAGCAGATGATGCAAAATGTGGCAGATGACACCAGACATGATCTAACACAGCAGACGTGGTAGATGGCAGAGCTTGACTCCAACGCTATAGAGGGCACAGGAACAAATACAGCATGGGATACAGGGTACAGGTAGCAGGGCACGGGAACACTGGGAACAGCATACGACTAAGGGACCATTTGCATAACTAACAATGGAATACAAACAACGCTCAGGCAAAGAGTGAAAGGGCTGGGCCCTTTTATAGTGCAGGGTGATTAGGGCTAATTTAGAACCAAAATTTCATGTGTGCACGCTGGCACTTTAAGGTCGGGCACAAGCGTGCGCGCGCACCCTATGTGACACTGTAGAGCAGAGCGGGACTGAGTGCGGGAGTGAGTGCTGGCGTCTCCTGGGGAGGAGATGCGAGGCAGCACTCACACGTTCATGGCTGCGGCCATCGAAGGGTGAGTAACCACGACGTGGCCGTGGATGTTACAATGCTGAAAGAAGAGATTTGCAGAGGGAAGACCAGAGAAATAAATGGACCATCTTGGAGAAACTATTTACCACGACCCAGACAGTGGTGCAACCAGCAGAGGGAGGAAGTTCTGTAATAAAATCCAGGGCACAAAGCAGCAGAGGTTGGAGTAGACCCGCAGTCTTGGAATGAGTAGCTTTGTTTTTGGCACACTTGGTACAGGTGGAGACAAAGTCCTGGACATGCTTGGGTAGCGTGGGCCACCAATAGTAGCGGGTGATGAAATTTGAATGCCAGAATGACCTGCCAATTTGGAATTGTGAACGCAGGAGAGAATTTTCCTCCTTTCTGTAGGAGGGACATAAATGTGACGGATTTGGGGTTTGCGGATTTACTTGCACGCTCATTCCTGACAGTCTCCAGCAGCCTTTGGGGAATCGCTCACATAGCGATTTTATGAAGTTCCACCCTGGGAATTGCTCAACCAGTGATTGCATAACAGTCGCTATGCAAGTAGGTAAGGTTCTTGTGGTCTGTGTAAATGACAACTGGGTGTGCCGAACCTCCCAACAGATGACACCACTCCTCTAGGGCTAACAATCTCCAATAGAATAATTCCTCGCCACTGTCGAGAAAAAGCCACAGGAGACAGCTTTTCCCTTATGCCAGTTGCACCCGTGTGGCACCCGATAGTTTTCACGGACCTATTAACTTTAGCGGGTGAAACGGATCCTTGAAAACTCACCCGATTCTACGATCCCATTCACTGACGGGACCCGGCTGGCGCACACTGTCGTCTGCATGAGGCATTAGAGTTCCCTTGGAAGAGAAGTACTCCAGAACCAATGGAAGAGACTTCAACCCCCAACAAAAACTGACAGGAGACATCTGGATGGTGTAGCACGGAGGCAGAAGTGAAGTAACTTTTAAGCTCTGAGAATGCAGATTCAGCTTCAAGGGGCCAATCCTTTGTGAAGAGAAATTCAGGATTAACTGTGTGTAGAAGTTTGCAAAACCCAGAAACCTCTGTATAGCACGAAGACCTGAAGGACGTGGCCAACCTATTCTGGATCCATCTGAAGTTCACGATCAGAGATAATATAGCCTAAGAAGGGCAAGGATTTCTTTTCAAAAAGGCATTTCTCCAGTTTAGAGGTTGTTCCCCCTTAACGTGGCGAACATGCTTATGGTGTTTTGTCACATCAGTTGACTAGATCAAGATGTCGTCCATATAAACCACCACGCAGACATACAACAGATCCCGTAAAATATTGTTCACAAATTCCTGGAACATAGCTGGAGCATTACACAAACCAAATGGAATCACAATATATTTATAGTGACCGTCTCGGGTGTTGAATGCGGTTTTCCACTCGTCACCCTCGCGGATACGGATCAAGTTATAAGCTCCAAAGAGATCCAGCTGAGTGAAAATCTTAGCACCATGAATAGAGTCGAAGAGCTCAGAGATCAGCTACAAGGGGTACTTGTTTTTGACAGTGATCTTATTTAGACCACGATAGTCTATGCAGAGCCGGAGGGATCCATCTTTTTTCCCTACAAAGAAAAATCCAGCTCCGGCTGGAGACGTTGACTTTCTAATAAACACCCTCTCAGGTTTTCCTTGACATATGCCGGCATGGCTTGGGTCTCGGGCAGAGAGAGGTTATATACCCATCCACGAGCAGGTGAAGTCCCAGAAAGCAACTCGATTGGAGATGCAGAGGCAAGGTCTCAGCCTTCTCAGTGCTGAACACGTCTGCATAACAGGCATATTGCTGAGGTACTGGAGGTTGGGCAGGACAAACTACAGGCAGACAATTGAGGTGACAGCGAGGTCCCCACTCAAGAATTTCTCCAGAATTCCAATCAAGCACTGGAGCATGCTGGCGAAACCAGGGTAATCCCAACAGAATTGGATTAATAGACACGGGTAAAACATAGGAGGTTATCTGTTCAGAGTGTAGGGCACCCACTTGTAACATCATTGGCTCAATGATGGACAGAATTGGGTCAGGTAATGGATGACCATTCACGGAGAGGTTTCTTTAGGGGAGTCGTGGGTAAGTGGAGGCGGTCTACTAAAGCCTGGTGTATAAAGTTCCTAGCCAATCCAGAATCCAGATAGGCCCAGATGGAATGTGAAGCTTCACCAACGAGCATAGAGAGAGTTTAGGAGAGGATTCTATAGAAAACATGGGTTCACCTAGGGTGGTCTTTCCTATCAACCCTAGGTGCTGGAGTTTCCCGGCTTCTGAGGACACTGAAGTGTCACGATCACAGGGTGTGTGGACCCACTAGGCTGCTCCGCCGTAGCGGAGAGGCAGCTGAAAAGGTCATAGTCTATACAAAAGTCAATAGTAGATAGTAACGCTTGGGTACCTGAACTAGTCCAGACGGTGGCTGTGGCTTCAGCACGGATAGAGGCCAGTGCAGCAGGTAGCGCCAGACGTGGCGGGCAGTATCCCATTCCAGCGATCACGGATCCATGGCTGCGGGCATCGGGAGGTAAGTAAACTCAACGACCCATGGCCATGGATGCTACAGTATCCCCCCTCTTACGCCCCCTCTTCTTGGGTCCAGAGCGGGAGAGGAATTTTTATAATAAGAGCGGGAGCACTGAGGTTCTCTTCCGGCTCCCAGGACCTCTCCTCAGGACCAAACCCTCTCCAGTCCACCAAATAGAAAGTCCTTCCTCCTACTCTTTGTCCAGGATCTCCCTCACCTCGAATATATCAGAAGAACCGCTGGGAGCAACTGTGGAGCTAGAAGTCTTGCTGTAGCAGTTCAGAACCATGGGTTTCAGGAGGGACACATGAAAGGAGTTGGGGATTCTCAGGGTAGGAGGCAGCCACAGCTTATAGGAAACAGGGTTTATCTGTTGCAGAATCTCGAAAGGACCAAGGAACCTGGTAGCAAACTTGTATGAGGGCACCTTCAAACTAATGTTCTGAGAGGACAGCCAGACTTTAGTACCTGGGAGATACTGAGGTGGCACTCTTCTCTTTGTATCTGCCTTTCGCTTCATGCGATCGACTGCCAGCAAAATAGAGGACCGGATCTTTTGACAGATTTGCAGAAAGCCCGCATATGCAGAGTCAGCAGCTGGTACCTGAGATGAAATCGACACTGGAAGAGGGACTCTAGGATGTTGACTGTACACAATGTGAAATGGAGTGGAGGTGGTAGATTCACTTGTGTGGTTGTTGTACGAGAACTCGGCCCATGGAAGAAGTTGTACCCAGTTATCGTGCTCTGAAGAGATGAAGTGGCGGAGATAATTCTCCATGATCTGGTTGATCCTCTCAACTTGTCCATTGGACTGGGGGTGATAGGCTGAGGAAAAGTTCAATCTCACATCCAGGAGTTTTACAGAGGGCTCTCCAGAACTTTGAGGTAAACTGAACCCCCCGGTCGGACACAATGTGAAGAGGCAAGCCATGCAAGCGAAAGATGTGTTGAATGAAGAGACTCGCCAGTCGGGGAGCAGAAGGTAGGCCGGTCAGCGGGATAAAATGTGGGGGAAATGTCTGTGACAAAGTCCATTGCAATGTGCTACCAGGGGGCATTGGGTACAGGCAGAGGTTGAAGCAGACAAAGTCCAGAACATCTTTAGGTAGCGTGGGCCACCAGAAGTGACGAGCAATCAGGTCTCGGGTTTTATGGACACCAGCGTGCCCAGCTAGTTTAGTACTGTGTCCCCAGTGGAGAATTCTTCTCCTGTCTGCCAACCGAACAAAAGTCCTCCCCGGAGGGATGTCTCTTACCTGCAGAGGATTAGTAGTGACAATGTAGGACGGGTCTATGATAGTCTGAAGGGACTCCAGCGCGTCTTCCGTCTCAAACGATCTGGACAGGGCATCGGCCCTCACATTCTTGTCAGCGGGACGGTAGTGGATCAGAAATTGGAAACGGGCGAAGAACAGCGCCCACCTGGCTTGGCGAGGATTTAGTCATTGAGCGGACTGAAGGTAGGTAAGGTTCTTGTGGTCGGTGTAGATCAAGATGGGGTGAGCTGCGCCCTCTAGAAGATGTCTCCACTCCTCCAGAGCCAACTTGCTGGCAAGTAGCTCCCGATCTGCAATAGAGTAATTGCTCTCAGCAGAAGAAAAGAAGTCTTAAATAGTAGCCACATACTACCGCCTTTCCTTTGGAGCTCCTCTGGAACAGAAGTGCACCAGCACCAACAGAGGAAGCGTCCACCTCCAATGAGAACTGCCGAGATATGTCAGGATGATGGAGGATCGAGGCTGAAGTGAAGGCTCTCTTGAGGCTAATAAATGTGGACCCTGCCTCTAGAGTCCATACCTTGGCATTCACACCCTTCTTGGTAAGGGTAGAGATGGGAGCCGTCAGAGATTAAAAGTTTGGAAAAAACTGCCCGTAGAAATTGGCGAATCCGAGGAACCGTTGTATGGCCCTTAGGCCTTGAGGACGTGGCCATTCCAGGACAGACTTTTGTTTCTCAGGATTCATCATAAGACCTTGATCCGAGATGTTGTAGCCCAGGAAGGGCAGAGAACTCCTCTCAAAGACACACTTCTCCAGCTTGGCATATAAGCGATTCTCCCTTAATCGTAGTAGAACCTGACGGACATGCCTCCGATGGGTCATCAGATCTGGGGATAAAATCAAAATATCATCGAGATAAACTACAACACACATATAGAGGAGTTCTCGGGAAATATCATTGACGAATTCCTGAAACACTGCGGGAGAGTTACACAGTCCGAAAGGCATCACTAGGTATTTGTAGTGCCCATCACGGGTGTTAAATGCCGTCTTCCATTTGTCACCCTGGCGAATCCGAAATAGGTTATAAGCCCCCCGCAGACCCAGCTTAGAATTTTTTTTCGCTCCTCGTATGTGATCAAACAGCTCTGATATAAGTGGCAACAGGTATTTGTTCTTGACTGTGATCTGGTTGAGACCACGGTAGTCAATGCAGGGTCGAAGAGATCCATCTCTCTTCTTAACGAAGAAGAAGCCGGGGAGGAAGATTTTCGTATAAAACCCCTCTCCAAATTCTCCTTGATATAGGCTGACATAGATAAAGTCTCTGGCAAGGAGAGAGGATATACCCGTTCACGGGGAAGAGAAGCATTAGGAACCAGTTCAATGGGACAGTCATAATTCCGACGTGGAGGCAACGTCTCAGCTTCTCGTTTGCAGAAGTCATCCGCAAAACTGGCATACTGAGATGGTAGACCGGAGAGTGATTGAGGCAGAGGGGGCATAACAGGATGGACTTGTGACAGGCAATGGCTATGGTATCTGGAACCCCATTGAAGAACTTCTCCGGAACGCCAGTCAAGATCCGGGGCGTGTAGACGGAGCCATGGCAGACCCAGCAGGATAGGATTGATAGCTTTAGGTAGTACCAGGAAGGTGTTCTGCTCCGAGTGAAGAGCTCCGATGCATAGTGTCAACGGCTCTGTGATGTGCATAATCGGATCGGGCAATGGTAGACCATTCACAGAGGCAACAGCCAGGGGTCTCTCCAGACGGACTGTGGGTAGACGTAAACGGTCCACTAGATCCTGCTGGATGAAATTAGCAGCCGCTCCAGAGTCAAGATAGGCGGAGGAAGGATGTGACGTCTCTCCGGAGACGATGGCCACAGGAATCGATTATTTGGGAGAGGTTTTAACGTTTGGAGACGTTCCACCTAGAGTTGCCTCTCCAACCAACCCTAGGTACTGGAGTTTCCCGGTTTCTGTGGGCATTGGCGCACAAAATGACCCTTAAGGCCACAATACATACATAGTCCGGAGGAGCGTCTACACTGCTTCTCCTGTTCAGATAACCGGACTCTTTCTACCTGCATGGGTTCTTCAGGTAGCGTACTAGGGGAAGACAATAGTGGCCTCTGGACCGAGGGTGATGGTTTGTGGATCCGGCTCTCCTGTCGAACCTCTTGAGTGCGTTCCCAGATTCTCATATCAACCTGGGTGGCTAACAGGATGAGGGCATCCAAGGTAGAAGGAAGGTCGCGGGCTGCCAGTTCGTCCTTGATGTGAGAGGACAGTCCCTGCCAGAAGGTCGCAACCATTGCCTCATTGTTCCATTGCAGCTCGGCTGCCAGGGTACGGAAGGAGATGGCATACTCCCCTACTGTGGAACCCTCTTGCTTCAGAGTCAGCAGAGTAGCTGCGGCAGAGGATGTTCGACACGGCTCCTCGAACATGGCACGAAAGGACTAGGAAAAACGCTAGGTCCGAGGATACAGGTCCTTGTTGCTCCAAGATTGGGTTCGCCCATGCGAGGGCCTAGCCAGCAAGAAGGGAGATGATAAATGCTGCCTTGGCCTCCCCAGAGGGGAAGAAAAGAGCCCATAGCCTAAAATGAACTGTGCATTGATTAATAAATCCTCTACATGGTCTGGGATCACCGTCGTAGCGAGGAGGAAGAGGCAGAGGAACTGTGGATCCGGAAACAAACAGGAGGAGCAACAGCCTCAGGAGGAAGAACCAGAGGTAGAACAGTGAATAGATCCAGACGGACCAAGATAGGATTCACAGCCTCAAGAAGTTGATCCTGATGTGTGCGTAGGTCATGCATCTCCGTCTGTATCTTCTGGACTGCGGTCTTGGGCTGGCCAGCGGGTTCCATGGCCTGAGCGTACTGTCACGATCACAGGTTATGTCGACCCACTAGGCCACTCTGCCGTAGCGGAGAGGCAGCTGACCAGGTCACAGTCTATACGAAAGTCAATAGTAGATAGTAACGCTTGGGTACCCGAACTGGTCCAGATGGTGGATGTGGCTTCAGCACGGATGGAGGCCAGTGCAGCAGGAAGCGGCAGACGTGGCGGGCAGTATCCAATGTGGCAGAAGACACTGGACGTGGCAAACGACAGCAGGTGCAGTAGACACGACTCCAACATTAGTAGGCACAGGAACAGGAACAGCACAGGATACAGGAACAGGTAACAGGGCACAGATAACAACTAGAATGGGAAACACTAAGGGACCATTTGCAAGACAGACTGGGATAAACTAACAACGCTCAGGCAAGGATCAGAAGGGCTGGGGCCTTCTTATAAACCAGGAAATCATCGGCCTTTGATGATGATGATTTCCTGATATGCGCGCCCTTTAAGGCCGGGCACGAGCGTGCACGCGAACCCTACGGGACACAGCTGAACGAAGCACATAGTGACCCTTTCTCCCAAAGTACACTACCGTTCAAAAGTTTGGGGTCACTCAGACAATTTTGTGTTTTCTATGAAAACTCACACTTATATTTATCAAATGAGTTGCAAAATGACTAGAAAACTTTTCGCGTACCATACGGTCAAGCTGCTCTCACAACAGCTCTATGGGGTTGTGATCTGGTGACTGCGCTGGCCACTCCATTACAGATAGAATACCAGCTGCCTGCTTCTTACCTAAATAGTTCTTGCATAATTTGGAGGTGTGCTTTGGGTCATTGTCCTGTTGTAGGATGAAATTGGCTCCAATCAAGCGCTGTCCACAGGGTATGGCATGGCGTTGCAAAATGGAGTGATAGCCTTCCTTATTCAAAATCCCTTTTACCTTGTACAAATCTCCCACTTTACCAGCACCAAAGCAACCCCAGACCATCACATTCCCTTCACCATGCTTGACAGATGGCGTCATGCACTCTTCCAGCATCTTTTCAGTTGTTCTGCGTCTCACAAATGTTATTCTGTGTGATCCAAACACCTCAAACTTTGATTCGTCTGTCCATAACACTTTTTTCCAATCTTCCTCTGTCCAATGTCTGTGTGCTTTTGCCCATATTAATCTTTTCCTTTTATTAGCCAGTCTCAGATATGGCTTTTTCTTTGCCACTCTGCCCTGAAGGCCAGCATCCCGGAGTCGCCTCTTCACTGTAGACGTTGACACTGGCGTTTTGCGGGTACTATTTAATGAAGCTGCCAGTTGAGGACCTGTGAGGCATCTATTTCTCAAACTAGAGACTCTAATGTACTTGTCTTGTTGCTCAGTTGTGCAGCGGGGCCTCCCACTTCTCTTTCTACTCTGGTTAGAGCCTGTGTGTGCTGTCCTCTGAAGGGACTAGTACACACCGTTGTAGGAAATCTTCAGTTTCTTGGCAATTTCTCGCATGGAATAGCCTTCATTTCTAAGAACAAGAATAGACTGTCGTCGAGTTTCACAAGAAAGCTCTCTTTTTCTAGCCATTTTGAGAGTTTAATCGAACCCACAAATGTAATGCTCCAGATTCTCAACTAGCTCAAAGGAAGGTCAGTTTTATAGCTCCTCTAAACAGCAAAACTGTTTACAGCGGTGCTAACATAATTGCACAAGGGTTTTCAAGTGTTTTCTAATCATCCATTAGCCTTCTAACACAGTTAGCAAACACAATGTACCATTAGAACACTGGAGTGATGGTTGCTGGAAATGGGCCTCTATACACCTATGTAGATATTGCATTAAAAACCAGACGTTTGCAGCTAGAATAGTCATTTAGCACATTAACAATGTATAGAGTGTATTTCTTTTTTTTTTTTAAATCAAACAACTGTTTATTGAAAATATATAGCATACAGCTTTCATCTGTTATAGTTCCACATTGGTAGAAAAATAAAAGTTACATTATATATAACATCATTTCTTATGAACTCTGTACATACATTATATATTTCCCATACATTTCCTTAATAACATCCCCACCCCCCAACATTAACTCTCTTTCGCACCCCTTTCTTCCGCCCATTCCCCTCCCTGCGCGTCCATGTCTCTATCCCTTGGTATATCTCACTCCACCTTTACTGACCTACCATCCATAGTATTGTGTCCATTTACCCCATTGCTTATCATATTTATGAATCGCTCCACGTTTCATATAAATTCTTAGTTCCAAAGTTTCCGTACAAGTAACATAACTCACTAGTCCAGAAACCTCCGGGGGATCCCCCTGTAACCAGTATTTGGCAATTAGTTTTCTTGCGTGATATAATACTTTTTTAATGGATAACAGTTCAGCCCTATCTTCTTCCACCCCTCCCATGCAGCCCAACAGATATATCTTAGGATCCAGCGGGAATTCCCTGCCATATACCCGAGACACCATTTCTTTAACCTCTCCCCAATATCCGTGCAGCCTCGGGCAGCTCCAGAACATATGTTTCAAATCCGCCCCATCCAATGAACATCTCTGACACTCCATCGTAGATCTAAGCCGCATTTGCCAGAGCACCTTAGGTGTTCTATATACTCTGTGCAGAAGAAAAAGTTGCGACCTCCTATGCGCTACACTAAGGGAAAGGACTATTGGTGATTCCAATATTTCCCCCCACTCGTCCTCTGTCAATGTTCCCACATCTCTTTCCCATTTTCTTTTAACTTCGGCCATCGGATCCCCTAGAAATTTGAGAAGCAGCGTGCCATATAGCAAAGATATAAGCCCTTTTGTGTCTTGTGCCCCCAATATCTGTTCCACCACTCCCATACTGGAACAGCCTAAATCTAGCACCCGTGCCTGTGCTTGTGCCGCATGCCGCAGTTGAAGGTATTGATAGAATAACCTATGAGGGAGGTCAAACTCTTCCTGAAGCTGCGAAAATAGTTAAAAAATTCCCTCGTCATATAACTGACTCACCAATCGAACTCCATTTTGCTCCCACTCCTGAAATCCCTCCAGTGTGTTAAACTCCCAGAGGTATGGGTTGTTCCAGATGGGTATATAGTTGGAACACCCCACAACCCCCAGTATGGCCTTACATTCCCACCAAACCTTATGAAGCAATAACAAGGTAGGTTTTCCTCTCGCCTCCCTCTTCAATTTGTGGGATTCCAAGGCCTCTAGCATACTCATGTGCTGTCCCAAGTAAAATAGCAGCTTCCCCCTAGAGTCCCAATCTTCTCTGTCTTTCCAGCCTGCAAAGTGCTGCAACTGAGCCGCCAAGTAATATATCCACGCATTTGGAATAGCCAACCCACCCTGCTCCTTTGGTAACTGCAATTTTTCCATTTTAATCCGAGGGATCCCCCTTTTCCACACCAAGTCCCTGAACAGGTTATGAATCCTCCTGAACCAATACTTAGGCAACCACACTGGAGCATTATGCACTACGTAAAGGATCTGAGGCATTAAGATCATTTTTATTAAATTCGCCCGTCCCATTGCTGAGAGCGGTAACCCCAGCCAAATTTTGGATCTATCTCGGATTTTCCCCAATAAGGGTTTCACGTTTAGGGCAACAAAGTCTTGCACCCTTGCCGAGACTGTAATCCCTAGGTATTTAAATTCCTTCACACAGGGTATATTCACACCTCTCACCACCAACGGCAAACTCAGAGGGGTAAGCGGCAATAGCACTGACTTATTCCAGTTGTGTCTTAACCCCGAAAATTTACCAAAGCTCTCCAGCACATTCATAACTGCCGGTAACGACCGATCTATTCCCCTCAAAAATAACAAAACATCATCCGCATATAGGGCTATACGTTCCTCTAAATCCCCATACCTAAATCCTTCAATATCCGGATGCTGTCTCACAACGTTCGCCAAGGGCTCAATTGCCAGAGCAAATAACAGCGGGGATAACGGGCATCCCTGACACGTCCCCCCCTCCAAAGCAAAGATCTCTGACATCCTCCCATTAGCTTGAATTCTTGCCACTGGCTGCTTATATAATAGTCGTACCCAGGTGATAAAGTTGTTCCCAAACCCCATGTGCTCCATCACCGCCCACATATATCCCCACTCCACACTATCAAAAGCTTTAGCGGCATCCAGGGACAGCACTGCTCTAGACCGTGTATCATCAGTATCCGCCTGTATATTCAGGAACAACCTCCTCAGATTAACTGCCGTAGATTTTGATGGCATAAACCCCGACTGGTCTGGGCCAACAATGGTGGTCACTACTTTCGTCAGTCTATTGGCAAGAATTTTTGCGAGGATTTTAACATCGGATGTCAACAAGGAGATTGGTCGATAAGATTCAGGCAAAGTCTTGTCCTTCCCCTCTTTAGGAAGAACTACTATGGCAGCCTCAGACATTGACCGTGGCAAACCCATCCCCTCTCAAAACCATCCTGGAACACTGCCAATAACTCTGGTAAAAGTACATCACCGCAGGCTTTATACAACTCCACTGGTATGCCATCTAGCCCTGGTGCCTTTTATTGGCCATTGAACTCACCGCTTGTTGCATTTCTTCCAGAGTTAGTGGTGCCTCCAGCCCCTCCCTATCCTCTGCCGTCAGTGTGACCCATGTCATACCCTCTAGGTAGTCTGCTAATAACGTTCCCGTGTAGTCAACTTTAGAGCTATATGGTTCAGTATAATAAGATTTCAACACCTTCAGCACATCTCCTGTTTCTTTGGCCACCACCCCGTCCCTATCCTGTAAGCAATGGACAAACGTACTATCTTGTGCAGGCCTAGCTATAGTGGCCAACAGTCTACCTGTCATTTCCCCCTCCTCATAATATTTCTGTTGCATAAAAAGTCTTTTATTAGCCGCCTGTTCTATCACATGCTCCCTCAATAGTTTCTGGGCAACCTTCCACTGAGCAAGCGTATCTGCCGTGCAATGTGTAACATGACTCTCTTCCGTTAGTGTTACCCTATTCGACAATTCCACACCCACTTGTTTCGTCCTATTCTTAATGGCCGTAATCTCTCGTATATATACCCCTCTAATATACGCCTTCATCGCATCCCATAAAACATCTACAGGTACCGTGCCGGAATTAAATTCAAAATATTCTTGCAAACTCAAGGCTATTTTTTCCCCCCCTACTAGTTGAATCCAGAACGGATTCAGCCGCCAGTGCATTCTAAGTCCTCCTTCCTGTGGACTGGTTTTGACTTTCATTAGCATCGGAGAATGATCAGACAGCGAGCGCGGCAAATATTCCACCTCTTCAACACACATAACTCCCAGACTATTACTGAATATCAAATCCAATCTGGACAATGATCCATATGTAGAAGAGACACAGGAATATTGCACAGTAGATGGCCATTTAGCTCGCCACACATCCGTAAACCCAACCTCCGTCTTATATTTCCCAAATGAAGTCAGCCCAGCTTCCATTCCCCCCCCCCCCCCCAATCCCCAGGAACTTATCCTGTGCCTTATCCATTATGTTATTAAAGTCTCCCATTAGTATAGTTGGGACCACCGGCCAAACAGCCAATTCTCCAACACTTCTCGTATAGGAACCACAGAGTATGGGGGAGGCACATATGGTATCACTATAATACATTCCCAGTTAAAAAGTTTACAATGTACCCCTACATATCTACCCTCCCGATCACTGAATGAGTCCAAGCAACTAAATGGCAGATTTCGGTGTATCAGGAGACTAACCCCTCTTGAGTATGTGGAATGAAAGGAGTGGAAACTGTGTCTGATCCAGACTCTATGCGTCTGATGGGCCGTGTCTCTGGTCAGGTGAGTCTCCGGCAATCCCACCACCCCAGCAGACTGTCTCTTCAGTGAATCGAAAATAGCCCTGCGTTTTGTAGCTTCCCCCATACCCCTTACATTCCAGGACATGAAGTTTACCCTTCCCCCCATCTAATCAAGACTTGTATTTGACATTGAGACATACCATATAGTACAATACACTTCTGAATACGGCACGCTTTTACCTCCCACCCCCACCCCCCCCCCCCCCGCAACACATTCCCTTCCCCCCTGTCATATCTCTTAACTCCCCACCTTGCCATAAACTTACCCTCCTGAGAGGGCCAGGGCAGGCGAACAATTCGCCCTTATCAGGACATTCCAGCACCTCATTCACAATGTATAAATACATGTAAAATATTCTATGCATTGTATCTCAGAAGCTCCGATCCTCCCGCCACCAGAATACAGCATATTCATGTTATCTTCACATTTTAAGTAACCATATCACAGTTAAACTGCCAATATTTCCCCCCCTTCCCCATATCTGAAAGAAAAGGACTTCAACTCCCCTCCAACAATTCAACATTTTAGCATATAACCGCATTTCTTTCTATACAATCCCCTCTCCCTCCATCAGCAACAGTCCCTTCAGGAACCTTCCATCTCAGGTGCGCACAGCTGCTTCCTCCCTCTCCTGACGAAGACGATCCTCATGGCTGTCCAGCCATCTTAGCACATCTTTTGGGCTTTCAAAAAATTGGACAGTCCCCAGCGCTACCACTCGCAACTTCGCTGGATACAGCATGGAATATTGGACCCGGAGACTCCTCAGCCATTTTTTTATATCTAGGAACTGCAGTCGTCGCTTCTGAATCTCAGCTGAGAAATCTGGATAAAAGGAGACTTTCGCCCCGTTCACACTAATATCTTGTCGCTCCCGGGCTTGTCTAAGAATCAGATCCCGATCTTTGTAATGGAGCAATTTCACCAAAACTGGCCTGGGCGGTCTGCCAGATGGGCCAGGTCGAGTAGGAACTCTACGAGCTCTTTCCACTGCAAACAATGGCGTCAAGGATTCTTTGCCAAACACTTCTAGCAGCCATTTTTCAAAATAAGAATCTGGATGGGCCCCTTCCACTTTCTCCGGGATCCCCACCATCCTCACATTATTTTGGCGCAAACGATTCTCCAAGTCGTCCGTTTTGGACAGAAGGTAATTTACATCCACAGCCGTTGCATTCACATCTCTCCGCAAGGGCAGCATTCTGTCTTCCACCTCACTGACCCGACGCTCCACCGCCGTTGTGTGTTCAGACACTTTCTGTAAATCATGGCGTATAATGGAAATGTCCTCTTTAATCCCCCCCACCTGACAAGTAAGCTTGGCTAAAGTGGAATTGCACTGGCTTACCGCCAAAAAGACATCTGCCAAGGTGGGTCCAGGCACTGCCAGGTCATGTGTGCCTCCTTCCGAGCAGTCTGCTTGATTGTCCGGCACCCCTCCTCCATTTTCTTCCTCATCCGACTCCATCTGAGTCCTCAGTGGCTCAAACCAAGAACCGGAGCCTGAGCCTTCCGCCATCCTCTCCCTGTTACTCATCGGCCCCCTGATTACAGCAGGCTTCGTAGGTGTGTGCCGGGCAAAGCGCTCTAACCTTGATGCTGCCGCGCCTCTCACATCTCTGCGCGCCGCGAAGGAGCACACTTCGGCGCCATCTTGCTCCTTCAGCTCCTCGTCCTCTGCCGCCTTTGATTTCCGGGATCGGATCATTATGAGCGCCGTTAATGGTCTGAAATATCGTCCCCAGGTTCTTCACCACTTCTCCTCTCGTGACATGTAAGACACCGTGCGAAGTTAACACTGGCAGGATACAATTTAAGGAGAATGGCAGCGGGAGCTCCGGATCCTGCTTCCTCTCACATACTCTGCTAGGCCACGCCCCCATCATAGAGTGTATTTCTAATTAATTTAATGTTATCTTCATTGAAAAAAACTGTGCTTTTCTTTAAAAAATAAGGAAATTTCTTAGTAACCGTAAACTTTTGAATGGTAGTGTACATATACAAGTTAGCGGTGCGTCTGTGCTTCTGGTCCGATATTCTGATTTGGCCAACCTGAATAGACTCATCAGAAGTAGTAGTGGAAGGAGGCAGAGAACTTTTTCTCTTGGAGGCTTTCTTGATAGAGTTCCCAGAACCTCAGGGGTCAATGCGGGTGGCCAGCAGAATCAGGGCATCCAGAGAAGATGGGAGAACACGACCTGCCAGTTCATCTTTGATCCTATTGGCTAATCCTTGCCAGAAGGTCACCACCAGGGCCTCATCATTCCAGGCAAGCTCTGCTGTGAGAGTACGGAATTGGATGTCATACTCTCCCACAGTCGAACTTGTCTGACATAGAGAAAGAACGGAAGTGGTGGCTGAGGATTTACGGCATGGTTCCTCAAAGACGATATGGAAGGTGTCCAGAAAGAGCTGCAGATTAGTGGACTCCAGTCCTTCACGTTCCCTGGGGGATTCGCCTATGTCAAGGCCTTGCCAGAAAACAGAGAGATGATGAAGACTATTTTCGTCTGGTCTGGTGGAAATAGATGAGAATGCCGTTCAAATTGGATCTTACATTGATTGAGGAAGACGACAGATTTTGGGGTCCCCCATCATAACGGGGTGGAAGCGGCAATTGAATTCCGGCTCCAGAGCTGACTGGAAATATGGCTGCCTGAGGAGTAGAACTCACATAATGTGTGATAGAAACAAATTTCTTTATTGACAAACAAAGACACAAATATTTAAAAAATGAGTCATACAATGTAAAAAGGCATCAACCCATGCAGGATACATGAAATGGTATTGGGACATAACCATATATTATAGAGACCCAAGATCAGATGCTGATATCAGTACTAAGCTGAATAAATGTAACATATAGAAAGCAATGTATTTATGAATTGCCAACGTGCAAAAATAGTGTACTACCAGTAAGGAAGACACCATTTACTGGTATCAGAAATTATAGCCAGTAAAGATAAGTTGCATAATAAGACAATACACAAAAGAGCCAATGTATGCAGAGTACAGCCTAAATCTAGTGAACAAGCAGCCACAGGAGTCTAATACAAAAAATAATGATATTACGTACCCAGATTCATGTCACCGCATGGGGGAGACGCTAGACCCGACGCGCGTTTCGGCGAATGCCTTCGTCCGGGGGTGGCGTCTTCCCAGCGGGACCCTCCCTTATATAATGGCATAATCAGATGTAATTCCCATCAGTGGAGACAGTGCGAGAGGTTTGCTGGCGACAAGCCGGGGGTAGCAAGATGGCTGCTGCCCCTCTTCCGGAACCGCGTCATCGGAGCGGACGTGAGCCAGCGGTATCTGACAGCGCCGCCCACGTCCAGCTACGATTGGAGACTCAGCCGAGAATGCGTGAGCCACTCCCCCACCCCTAGCCAGCGCACACCCCTCTCCCACCGCGCCACTGAGGGAAAACATAGATTGGAAACAAATGTAAGTTATAAAGATAAGTATGTATATATGCATGTGAGACGAATGGGAACATTAGAGGAAGTATATATTGATTTAAAAGAGTGCAATAATTATAAATGCACATTATCGGCAAAAAGAAGAAAAGAAAAGAAGAGAAAAGAAGAGAAAAGAAAGGAAAGTGGTTACTTATATGTCATTAGACTGCTATTTATATAAAAAAATATATTTACATTGTCTTTATTGAATTGGAGTTCGTACTATTGCTGCTTGTGTACAAATTGGTTATTTATACTAATTGTTTCCTGTGTCCCACACAGAATCAGGTACCGTGGGTCCCATGGACCATAAAGCCAGAGATGGCGCCTGGCGATCCTTGATGGATCAAGTTTTTAAGGATTAGTCTACAGTGTCTGGTTTTAGTGGTTCTGAGAGTGTGAGCGAACTCCAGCATAGATACAAAAATCTACTCCACCGACGTATGAAGGTCTGGTGGAATAAAGTATTTTTAGAAAATTACATTCAGAGATGTCTCATTCCAAGGGGTCTTAGGATCCAAATTTTTCCCTCATTCCCAATTAGTGATGAAACTTTCATCACCAGGTGGGAAGATGTTTGTAGCAGTAGCTCCAAAAAGTTCATGGAACTTTTGGTTGGGCTCAATCAAGATACACTTGCCTTGTTGGACACAGAAATTGAAGATGTCCAATCTTAGTTGATTGCACTTTTGTCTATAGATAGTATGTCTAAATTTAGACAAAGCCTTGAAGCTCAATTCTCCGAATGGGAGAAGGAAATTCAAGCTACAAAATCAAAAAAGTTTACCAGAGATATCGGAGATTTCCAGCAAAACAGGGTATACAGATGGAGGAGAAATAAAATAATAGGTGGACGGAGTCGCACACCGTCTGTTTCATCTGTCTACTCTCTTAGCGAAACAGAAAGTTAATTTTTTCGATTTAATCAATCATCTGGTCCGCGTCCTAAAAGAAAACTTACGCAGAGACAAATGGCAAACAAGAAAAGACCAGACACGCAAGACCCTACTCATCGCTTAAAGGTGATTAACCTATCTACACATATTTTCTCAGAAATAGATAGAGAGGTTATTGAAAAAGGCCTCACTTTTTCGCCCTGTAATCGTTTTGATGCTTTCTCTGCAGTAAAAAATCTTAATATGTTTGGCCGGTCACTCATACACAAAAAATGGTTCCATAAATCCAACCATGCAGATAAATTTCCTACTACAGAAGAACAACAAGCTTTAGGGGCCCTTGAGGAGTTACTGGAAGAACAAGATACCAATGTATCAGGTAAAATTCCAGTATGTATTCGCACTAAATCAAAGAAATTTCCTCCACTTAGTCTGTGCCCTGCTGTAGATTCATTTGTGAAGGCGGTCACACTAGAATTTCAAAACATTCCCGGTAATATTAGACATGACAACTTAACTACAATACAACGGGAAAGTCTAAACAAATTACAAAAAATGAAGGATGTTGTGTTCAAGGCTGCCGACAAAGGCGGTAATGTGGTTGTATGGCCTTGCCACATGTATGAGGCTGAAGCCTATAGACAATTACGTGATAAACAGTGTTATAAAAACTGACATTTAATCCTTCATCCTCTTTCAAATCTATGCTGCAGCAGATACTATCGAAAGCCTTACAGGAAGATGTTATTAATAAGGAATTGTTCACCGCACTCATAACTGTTGAACCTATTATCCCCACGTTGTACTTACTCCCAAAAGTGCATAAGAATGATACAATACCACCAGGAAGACCAATAATTTCAGGTAGGGGCAGCATTACAGAGAAGTGTTGCAAATACATTGACCATCATAAACCTACCTTCATATATCCGGGACTCCGCAGATCTTCTCCAGAAGGTTAGCGGCATCAGTATTAATGATGACATGCTACTAGTTGCGATTGATGTGGAATCCCTCTATACCAGTATTAGGTATGCGGATGGGATTGGGGCAACTAAATTCTTTCTCTCCACATCTAATCTGGAAAAATCCATGCGTGATTTTCTTGTTGAGTTACTAGAATATACCTTGACGCACAACTTTTTTACCTTCAATGGGAATTTCTACCTACAGCTCCAGGGAACGGCGATGGGGGCTGCTTGTGCACCCTCATATGCCAATCTGTTCCTTGGACTGTGGGAGAGAGACCTATTGAAAAATAGCCAGGATGATTCAATGGACCGGATCCTGTTCTGGGCACGGTACATTGATGACATCCTGGTCATCTGGAAGGGTACATCATTAGAGCTAGACAAGTTCATGTCAGATCTTAATAACAACCAGTTTAATCTCAAATTTACGTACAAATCGAATAATCAATGCATGGATTTTCTAGACATTAAATTAACTAAAGACGCTGATGGATTCTTGCAGAGTAATGTGTATCGCAAGGAGACCTCTGTTAATTCTCTGTTGCATTTTTCGTCTTCCCATCCACCCCAGGCCTTACAGGCGATTCCTATCGGGCAATTTCAGAGGATAAGGAGGATATGTTCCTCCGACACTCTTTTTGAGGAACAAGCCAAGGATCTAAAAAATCGCTTTATCGATCGAGGCTATAGTATGCGGTCCATTAAAAAAGCATATCACAGGGCCAAGCATACAAATAGAGATGACCTCCTGTTTACAAAAAAGAAAAAAGACACACAGACAAAGGTGAGGTTTATAACTAACTATCACTCGAGGTGGCCACAAATGAGGGAAATTTTTAAGAGGTACTGGCCAATTTACTCACGGACCCAATTCTTACCAACTATGTGACTAGGTACCCTAGTATCACAGCAAGACGCTCAAAAAATCTGAAAGATCATTTAGTGAGGAGTCACGATGATCCAATTATAAGAAAACATCCTTTCGGGACAAAGGGCGCGAAATGGGGGTGTTCCCCGTGTGGGCACTGTGTGGCATGTCCCAACATTGAGAGAACAACAACGTTTCCCAATGTGACAGGTACGAAAATGTATACTATAACACATTCAATATCATGCACCACGAAAGCAGTGGTGTATTATGCAACGTGCCCATGCCCTAAAGTATACGTTGGTCTTACTTCAAGGGAATTAAAGGTACGGGTGAGGGAGCATATGTCTGACATCAGACGAGCAGCAAATGAGGAGGCCGTGGAGACCCTAAAACCGATACCGCGACATTTCAAAATACATCACTCTTGCGATCCAACGAAATTAAAGGTGAGAGGCATTGATCACATTGTTACAAACATGAGAGGGGGTGATATCAAACAAAAATTAGCACAATGTGAAGCACGCTGGATTTGGACCCTTGGGTCAATGCATCCACTGGGCCTAAACGAATCTCTGAACTTCGCTGCATTTCTTTGAACCACTGACTCCTTGCGGGTCCAGTTTTTTTACATATTTCAAAATATATATATTTTTTAATTAATTATTATTTTATGCATATAGTCATTACCTTGTTAACTACCCTCTTTTATGAATTTTTCAACCTTTAAGGTATACAGATACGCAGTTATGCTTGGAAACACATTTGGAAGATACTGGAGGCCATGGACATTGGAGGGGATGAAAATAATATATATGCCCATTGTTTAATGAGCATGTGTTATTTCTTTCTGCTCAATTCACTATCAATATTGTTCTTTTTCTTTTTATTTGTAGTGTGTTTTGATTTATTTTTGTCACAATATATATGTGTTCTTATATTTGTCATAGTAACCACGGTATATATATATTTATGTTTTTATTACTAATGTATTTGTAATTACTAGTAACTATGCACTTGACAATCCAGCATATATTATTACTGATTTTTATTGAATATTAATATACTGTATATACATGTAGATATTTATACATTTACTGACAGCTTTTGTATGTATTTTTTTGTATATATATATATTTTTTTTATCAATGTATTTATAATTATAATCACTATCGATTATGCACTTAATAAATTTCGCACATATCTTTAATCCAATTTTATTTTGTATATTAATTACACTTTTAGACATATATATACATATATGTTTCCGTTCATTATCACCATTCACTAGTCATGTCTTTTCTTTCTTGTGTTTTTTCTTTTCTCTCTTTCTTCACTCTTCCTCACTCCCCAATTAATCATTTCTTTTACTTTTTTCTTTTGCATCGGTCCCTTATTACACATATTGTGTATCTTCCTTATTTATTGTCATGGACCGTCTTCTTTCATTGTCACATACACTTTTCTTTCCTTTCTTTTCTCTTCTTTTCTTTTCTTCTTTTTGCCGACAATGTGCATTTATAATTATTGCACTCTTTTAAATCAATATATACTTCCTCTAATGTTCCCATTCGTCTCACATGCATATATACATACTTATCTTTATAACTTACATTTGTTTCCGATCTATGTTTTCCCTCAGTGGCGCGGTGGGAGAGGGGTGTGCGCTGGCTAGGGGTGGGGGAGTGGCTCACGCATTCTCGGCCGAGTCTCCAATCGTAGCTCGACGTGGGCGGCGCTGTCAGACACTGCTCGCTCACGTCCGCTCCGATGACTCGGTTCCGGAACAGGGGCAGCAGCCATCTTGCTACCCCCGGCTTGTCGCCAGCAAACCTCTCGCACTGTCTCCACTGATGGGAATTACATCTGATTATGCCATTATATAAGGGAGGGTCCCGCTGTGAAGACGCCACCCCCGGACGAAGGCATTCGCCGAAACGCGCGTCGGGTCTAGCGTCTCCCCCATGCGGTGACATGAATCTGGGTACGTAATATCATTATTTTTTGTATTAGACTCCTGTGGCTGCTTGTTCAGTAGATTTAGGCTGTACTCTGCATACATTGGCTCTTTTGTGTATTGTCTTATTATGCAACTTACCTTTACTGGCTATAATTTCTGATACCAGTAAATGGTGTCTTCCTTACTGGTAGTACACTATTTTTGCACGTTGGCAATTCATAAATACATTGCTTTCTATATGTTACATTTATTCAGCTTAGTACTGATATCAGCATCTGATCTTGGGTCTCTATAATATATGGTTATGTCACAATACCATTTCATGTATCCTGCATGGGTTGACGCCTTTTTACATTGTATGACTCATTTTTTAACCCCTTGCGTACCTTCGACGTAATAGTACGTCGCTGGCCGCTTATTCCAGCGTACCTTCGACGTACTATTACGGCGCAGGAATAAACTGTCACTATGTGAAATCACATAGTGACAGAACAGCGGCGGCAGCTGTCATTGACAGCTAACCGTCTCTGCTACCGGCCTGGGGACCAATTAGCAGTCCCCAATGCCGGCGATTGCAGTGATTGGTCAGTCTCTGAAGACTGACCAATCACAGCCGTCTGTGACGTCGTCTGCAGGAGAAAGCTCCTGTCACTTTCTCTGATCTCCTCACTTCTGTGAGATACGTGAGGAGATCAGAGAAAGCGGTGTAAAAAAAAAAACACTATTTTTATTAACCCCTTCCCGAAAATGGGTGTATAGTAACGCCCTGAGGATGAAGCGGGCACAGGAGCTGTGCTCGCTCCATCTTCATCGAATGTCGGCTGTAATATACAGCCGACATCCCACTGCAACTACAGCGATCACTGTCCTCTCCGATCGCTGTAGTTTAACCCCTTAAATGCCGCTGTCAATAGCGACAGCGGCATTTAAGTGATTGATACAGAGGGAGGGGGCTCCCTCTGCACCCCATTGCCCCCCCCCCCCCCCCCCCCCGCGAAAAATAGCGGAGTTCTGATGGTTGCAATGGCAACCAGGAAGCCTAGCAATGGCTTCCTGGTTGCCAGGTACGGGAGCCTATTAGGTCCTGCCCAAGGCAGGACGTAATAGGCTCAACTGTCAGTTGTAAAGTGACAGTTACAATACACTGCACTACATCAGTACATACAGAAGTAGTGCAGTGTATTGTGCAGGGGATCAGAAGATCAGATCTTCCAGTCCCCTAGTATGTGTAAAATAAAAAGTGAAAAAAAAGTTAAAAAAAAGTTTTCGATAAATAAATAAATACAAGTTTTACATAATAAAAACAATAATCGCCTTGTTTCCCTGATCAAGCCCTTTATAATTAGAAAAAAAATGAAAAAAAAGACAAAAACTAGACATAATAGGTATCGCCGCGTTCGTATCGGCCTGACCTAAAAAAATATCATATTATTTATCCCGCACGGTGAACACGGTAAAAAAAATACCATAAAAAACAATGGCAGAATTTCCTTTTTTGGTCACGTTGTTTCCAAAAAAATTGAATAAAAGGTGATCAAAAAGTCGCGCATAGCCAAACATGGTACCAATAAAAACTACAGTGTGTCACGCAAAAAATGTATGTACTCCGCACAGATTACATATGCCCCCACATTATAAACTGAAACACCAGTAAAACACTAAACAAAACTACTACCAAGCAAAATCTGCGCTCCAAAAGCCAAATGGCGCTACTTCTGGGTCTGGCAGTGTGCCCAAACAGCGGTTTATGACCACATATGGGGTATTACCGTACTCTGGAGAACTGCTTAACAATTTATGGGGCGTATGTCTCCAGTGGTACAAGCTGGGCCCAACGCATTGGGCACTGAAATAGCATATATGTGGAAAATGTAAATTTTCAATCTGCAACATCCACTGTGCACTAATTTCTGCAAAACCTTTGGGGGTCAAAATGCTCACTACACTTCTAGATGAATTCCTTGAGGGGTGTAGTTTCCTAAATGGCGTCACTTCTCGGGAGTTTTCACTGTACTCGTACCTCAGCGCAATGCAACATGGCGTCAAAAACAAATTTTGTAAAATCTCCACTCCAAAAACGAAATTGCACTTTTTCCGTTTAGACCCTTGCTGTATGTCCAAATAGCCGTTTACAACCACATATGGGGTATTTCCGTAATCAGGAGAAATTGTGTAACACATTTTGGGGTGTCTTTTCTCCTGTATTCCTTGTGGAAATGAAAAATTCTGAGCTAAAGCTACAGGTTATTGGAAAAAAATAATGTTTTCATTTTCACGGACCAATTCTAATAAAATCTATAAAACACCTGAGGGCTCAAAATGCTCACTACACCTCTAATTTAATTCTTTCAGGGGTATAGTCTCTAAATTGTGATCACATCTGGGGAATTTCTACTGTACTGGTACTTCAGGGACTCTGCAAATGCAACATGGCCCCCAGAAACCAATTCAGCATAATCTGAGCTGCAAAATCCAAATGGTGCTCCGTCCCTTCTGAGCCCTGCTGTGGGTCCAAACAGCCGTTTATTACCACATATGGGGTATTTCCGTAATCAGGAGAAATTGCTTTACAAATGTTGGGGTGCTTTCTCTCCTTTATTTCTTGCAAAAATTAGAAATTTTTACGTTTTTCCAGAAAAAAAGTAGATTTTCATTTTCACAGACTAATTTCAGAAAATATAGCAAAATACCTGTGGGGTCAAAATGCTAACTATACCCCTAGATAAATTCCCTGAGGGGTGTAGTTTAAAAAATGGGGGTCACTTTTGGGGGTTTCCACTGTTTTGGCACCACAAGACCTCTTCAAACCTGACATGGTGCCTAAAATATATTCTGAAAAAAGGAGGCCCCAAAATCCAAGAGGTGCTCCTTTGCTTCTGAGGCCTGTGTTTCAGTCCATTAGCGCACTAGGACCACATGTGGGATATTTATAAAAACTGCAGAATCTGGGCAATAAATATTAAGTTGCGCTTCTCAGGTAAAACCTTCTGTGGTACAGAAGAAAATGTATTACATATGAATTTTGTAAAAAAAAAAGACATTTGAAAATTTCAGCTCTACTTTCCTTCAATTCCTGTAAAACGCCTAAAGGGTTGAAACACTTTCTGAATGCTGTTTTGGATACTTTGAGGGGTGCAGTTATCAAAATGGGGTGTTTTATGGGGGGTTTCTAATATATAGGGCACTCAAAACCACTTCAGAACTGAACTCGTCCCTGAAAAAATCGCTTTTTGAAATTTTCTTAAAAATATGAGAAATTGCTGCTAAAGTTCTAAGCCTTGTGAGGTCATAGAAAAATAAAAGGATGTTCAAAAAACGATGCAAACATAAAGTAGACATATGGGAGATGTTAATTGGTAACTATTTTGTGTGGTATTACCATCTGTTTTACAAGCAGATGCATTTAAAATTGGAAAAATCATAATTTCTTCATATTTTCGCTAAATGTTGGTGTTTTTCACAAATAAGCAATGAATTTATCGACCAAATTTTTGCACTAAACTAAAGTACAATATGTCACGAGAAAACAATCTCAGAATCAATTGGATAGGTAAAAGCATTCCGGAGTTATTACCACATAAAGTGATACATGTCAGATTTGAAAAAATGGGTCTGGTCCTCAAGGCCAAAATGAGCTGGGTACTCAAGGGGTTAAATATTTGTGTCTTTGTTTGTCAATAAAGAAATTTGTTTCTATCACACATTATGTGAGTTGTACTTGACCTCTTCCTCTATAGGTTTTTTCAGTACATTTATGGTCAGAGTACCAGGTTACATTGGGGTTATGTGTATGTTCTTCCATTCTATATATGTGGTTACTTATATGTCATTAGACTGCTATTTATATAAAAAAAGATATTTACATTGTCTTTATTGAATTGGAGTTCGTACTATTGCTGCTTGTGTACAAATTGGTTATTTTTGCCTGAGGAGTAGCTGGAGCTACCACTTCTGGAGCTGCCGGAGTAGGAACAGGAGCGATGTCCAGGCGACTGGCGATGGTATTAACCGTCTACAGAAGCTGGTCATGGCGTGGTCGGAGATCTCGCATATCATCCTGTATGACTTGAACCACCATCTTGCAGCGGGCTCCATGCCCTGAGCAAACTGTAACTTCCACCAGTGTTGCGGACCCACTGGGCCACTACGTCGTAACGGAGTAGCAGCTGGTCAAACAAATACAGGACAGTCACAGGTTGGTGGTACCTGGATAGCAGCCTGATGCCAGATAGCTGGAAACTGGCTCGTGCTGGATTATTGGAAGCTGCCTTGTGCTGGATTATCGAAAGCTGTCTTGTGCTGGATTATCGGAACCTGGTTTTGTGCTGGATTATCAGACGCTAGCTTGTGCAGGTTCATCAGAAGCAGAACTGGTCTCGGATACTGGATGCAGATACTGGACTTGACACGGACAACAGATACGAATACTGAAGTTGTCACGGACACTGGGCTTGATACGGACAAGGATACTGAAGTCGGCACGGACACTGGGCTTGATATGGACAAGGATACTGAAGTCGGCACGGACACTGGGCTTGATACGGACAATGATACTGAAGTCGTCACAGACACTGGACTTGACACTGACACTGGACACGGATACTGAAGTCGTCACACACACTGGATTCAGGAACAGGTTACGAAACCTTTGCAGACAAACACGCCATTAGTAACAACATTGCTCAGGCACTGGGCAGCCTTTCTTAACCCCTTTAGTCACCACCAATACGCCTTTTCACGGCGGCCACTAAGGGGCCTTAGGCTATGCCGTCGCCTTTTCACGGCAGCCCAGAATAAGTCCTGCACGGGTGTTCCTTGCAGGCTGGAGACGGGGCTCGGCTGTCTGATGACAGCCGTGCTCCTGCTCCAATGGCCGCGATCGAAGTTTACTTCGCTTGCAGCAATTTAACCCGTTAAATGCCACGGTCAATAGCGATCGCGCCATTTAACTTGTTTACGGAGGAAGGACGCTCCCTCTGTCACCCATCGGCGGCCCACAAATGCAATCGCGGGCCTCCGATGGGGTGCCATGGCAGCCAGGGGCCTGATAAAAGCCCCCAGGTCTGCCCTGGGCATATGCCTATTAGGACGTGCAAGAGACACGTCCTAATTGATTGCCTGTCAGTTTTACACTGACAGGCAATAATTCTTTGGTATACTAAGTATATGAAAGCATTATAGCAGCGATCTAAAGATCGCATAGTAAAGTCCCCTAGTGGAACTAAAAAAAAGAAGTAAGTAATGTGAAACAAAAATTATTAATAAAAATTACAGTAAAAAAATAACTAAAACCATTTTTTTTCCATAAAAGTTGTTTTATTTAGTAAATGTGTAAAAAATAAATAAAAGTACGCATATATTGTATTGCCACAACCGTAATGACCCAAACAATAAAGTTAATATGTAATTTAAACTGCAAGGTGAACACCGTAAAAAACAATGGCGAAATTGCTATTTTTTTCCATTGCCCCCCAAAAAAGTCATAATAAAAGTTAATCTATAAGTCCCATATACCCCAAAACAGTACTAATCAAAACTACATCTTGTCCTGAAAAAAAACAAGCCCTCATATCACTAGATTGATGGAAAATAAAAAAAAATACGGCTCTTCGAATGCGACGATGCAAAAACAAATAATTTTAGTTCAAAAGAGTTTTTATTGTGCAAAAGTCGTAAAACATAAAAAACCTATACATATGTGGCATCGTCGTAATCGTACCAACCCATATAAAGGTAATGTGTTATTTATGCTGCACAGTGAATGGCGTGAATTTAAAACGCATAGAACTATGGCGGAATTTCAGGGTTTTTTTCTATTCCCCCAAAAAAAAGTTAATAAAAGTTAATCAAAAAATTATATGTACCCCAAAATGGTGCGTTAAAAAGTACAACTAATCCCGCAAAAAAACAAATTCTCATACAACTATGTAGACAGAAAAATAAAAAAGTTATAGCTCTTTGAATGCGACTATAGAAAAACTAAAAAAATGGCTTGGTCATTAGGGCCTAAAATAGGCTGGTCACTAAGGGGTTAAATAGTCCAGGGTGTCCAGGGATAGGCTGTGGGCACTTTTATTGGTGCGCGCGCTGGCTCTTTAAGAACATGTACCAGCGCGCACCTACGGGCATAGTCTGGGGGAGGAGGAGGCAGGGAACAGAGCGCGCAAGGGGAATTTAAGCGGTCAGTGACCGTGGGCATCACCGTACCCCCTTTACGCCCCCTCTTCTTAGATTCAGAGCGTAGACGGAACTTCTTGATGAGAGCTGGGGCATCAACATTTTCTTCAGGCTCCCAAGACCTATCCAATCAACTAAATAAAAGGTCCTCCATCCTACTTTCTTGTAGTTCAGAATCTCCCTGACCTCGAAGATATTTGAAGAATTGCGGGCATCACACAATGCTATAGGTATACCATAGAATAAACCATAGAATAAACATTTTACTCAGAGTGCTCCTTTAAGAATATTTTTGGTTGGTTGCTGAACGTATTTGGTGGATTTTTACTTTAGTATTTTATCAATAACTTGAATCTTACCACCTACAGTCATTGTCAGTGTGTCCTAGGAATCCTCTGGCATTGACTGTACTGTTGTAGACTATGATCTTGTTTATGGATCTCCTGCATTATTTGTGACCACCCCACTATACTGAATGCTAAAAAATAATGAGTGTAAAAATAAAGGGGTTGTCCAGTCCCAAGGAGAGGTCATAAATATCTGATCCGTTGGGTCCAACTCCTGGCACCCCTGCCGATCAGCTGTTTTGAAGGGGCCGGAGCGCTCGTACAACACACTTGAAGTGAATGGAAGAAGACTGTAATACTGTGAACTGCTGCTACAAGTGTGTCGGCGATTCACAGTGTGAGCAGTAAAGGAAATGAAGGGGAAGCAGTGCTCGTACGAGCACTGCGGCCCCTTTAAAACAGCTGATCAGCAAGGGTGCCGGGAGTCGGACCCCCACTGATCAGAAATTGGCCTATTCTGAGGAAAGGCCACAAATTTTTTGGGACTGGACAACCACTTTCATATGTCAGACATCTCTGCTGGCAAATCCGGTGGCATTGACATAAAGTTAATACTTAAGCATCTAATCAGCCATTCAGGATATCATTATTTTTTAGATTGCTGATGCATGCTGAGTTTCTGATGATTGGGACTTGAATAACCACTACTGTGTAAAGTCACTGGCACAGTCAAAGTTGTTACTAGAAGTTGACATGCCAATACATACAGTATCTTTCCTTACAACATACTATACCACCATTATACAACTACAGCTATAGAAGATGCCACTTTGTCAACCGACGCCTGTCATGAACTATCATTAACGTGGATTTTTATCAGTGTGAGTCCCGTTAATGACATTCCCTAACTTAAGAATGACAGTTTTATCCGCTTGGGCAATCTATGTTTAAGGGTCCAAGAATTGTGATACTCTTGTAGAAATCAGGACACATAGCAGATATGGTCTTTTTTACTATATGGTGGAATTAGATATACTTGTGCTAAGCAGGAATTATAAAAATACTACATTACTATAATAATACCACATTACTGTACCGATACTACATTATTATAATAATACTCCATTACTATAACAATATTACATGACTATAATAATACGACATTACTATAACACTGCAACATTACCATAACAATACTACATTACTATAATAATAATACATTACTATAACAATACTGCATTTCTATAATAACACTACATTACTATAATAATAATCCATTACTATAACAATATTACATTGCTATAATAATACTACATTACTATAATAATACTACATTACTATAACAATACTACACTACTATAATAATAATAATACATTACTATAACAATACTACATTACTATAACAATACTACATTACTATAATAATACCACATTACTGTAACAATACTACATTACTATAATAATACTCCATTACTATAACAATATTACATGACTATAATAATACTACATTACTATAACACTGCAACATTACCATAACAATACTACACTACTATAATAATAATAATACATTACTATAACAATACTACATTACTATAACAATACTACATTACTATAATACCACATTACTGTAACAATACTACATTACTATAATAATACTCCATTACTATAACAATATTACATGACTATAATAATACTACATTACTATAACACTGCAACATTACCATAACAATACTACACTACTATAATAATAATACATTACTATAACAATACTACATTTCTATAATAACACTACATTACTATAATAATAATCCATTACTATAACAATATGACATTGCTATAATAATACTACATTACTATAACAATACTACACTACTATAATAATAATACATTACCATAACAATACTACACTACTATAATAATAATACATTACTATAACAATACTACATTACTATAATAATACTACATTTCTATAATAACACTACATTACTATAATAATAATCCATTACTATAACAATACTACACTGCTGTAATAATACTACATTATTATAACAATACTACATTACTATAATAATACTACATTACTATAACAATACTACACTACTATAATAATAATAATACTGCTAGGTTTAAACTTACTGGAAATTTGCGAATTTTCTCCATGTGCTTATTTTAACAATCCAGTTATCCAGTTTAAGTGTCGCTAAATGCAGTCTGGCTGCTCAGTTGGCAGCTTTTGGCAGACACAAGAATGTCAAGATTTGGTAGCCCTTTTTAGATAGTGCCACAGTGCCCTCTGTAGATACTGCCATCGCCCCCCCCCCCCGTACATAATGCCACCTTGCCCTCTGTAGAAAGAGCCACACCCCCTCTACATCTCTCCCCAGTGCCCTCTGTAGATAATGCCACAGTGCCCTCTGTAGATAATTCCCCAATGCCCTCTATAGAAAATATCCCCAGTGCACTCTGTAGATAATGCCACAGTGCCCACTATAGAAAATGCTGCAGTGCCCACTGTAGATAATGCCACACACCCCTTGGTAGATTGTGCCACACACCCCTTTGTAGAAAGTACCACATACACCACTTTGTAGAAAGTGCCACACACCCCTTTGTAGTGCTACACATATCCCCTTATAGATAGCTCCATTGGAGCTCCCTCTAGGAGTGGAATCCCCAGCCAAAGCGTTGCCGGCACATTGGCGAGATTCCTCTCCTGGAGGAGCCCCTGACGCCACTGTCCATATATGGACAGTAAGGTCAGAGGCCTTCTCTATCAGCGGAATCTCCGACCAGTGCATTGGCAACGCTTTGGCTGGGCATTCCGGTCCAGGAGGAACCACTGACGTCACTGTCCATATATGGACAGTTACGTCAGAGGCTTTGTCTTCCAGGGGAATCCCAAACCAGAGCGCTCTGGCTGGGGATTCCACTCCTAGAGGGAGACCCAATGAAGCTATTTATAGGGAGGGGGTGTAGCGCTGTCCACAGGGTGGGGTGTGTGGTGTGGCACTATCTATAGGGGGTGTGTGCGGTACTCCTCTTTCGGCCTGCTCTCTGCTCTCCTGCTGTCAGCGGACTGATGACAGCTTCAGGGGCCGCATGCGGCCCGCGTGTTTGAGTTCTCTGGTCTAAAGGTATGTTCACATGTCAGGGTTTGCACTAGGAAAATCTGCTGTGGATTTTGAATATAATTAGTGGCAGAAATCCACAGCTGAAACTCAAATTTATGACGGGAAATGGCATGCAGATCCGTACACGGATTAGTTCCATTGAAGTAAAATGGAGATTATTTGTTGCTTTTTAGTGTGGAATCTGCATCAACATTGAACATGCTGTGAATCATAAAATTTACAACATGGTGATTATTTTCTGAGTATGTGAATGGGGCATAAAATACCCCACTAAGGCACTGTTCACACAGAGTTTTTTGGTGCTGATTTTGAAGCCGAAACCGTAAAGGAATGAGCGCAAAAAAATGCCCCAACTCTTCTCCCATTGATTTTGTCCGCTCGCGGTAAAAAAAAGAGACATGACCTTTCTTGAGGCGTTTTTCACCTCAAAAACCCCATTGAAATCAATGGAAGACGGAAAAAAACACCACGAACAGCCACGGACATTTTTGATGCATTTCTTGGCAAAAACCAAGTGCATTTATTTTCTTTGCCTGTTGAAGAGAGAGGCAAAATAACGCCTCAAAAAACGCATAAAAAAAGTGTAAAAAAAGCGTAAAAAAACGTGTCCAAAAATGTGTGTGCTACAAAACCACTTAAAAAAAACCAGAGCTGATTTTTCCAGGCAAAATTTTCTGCCTGCAAAAAACTCTGTGTGAAGTGACTCTAAGGCATGATTCACACGAATGTTGTGTACGTCTGTGTGCAGTCCTTTAAAAAAAATGGACGGCACACAGACCCATGCAATTCAATGGGGCTATTTGCTGTTTTTCACACAGCGTGTGTCCGTTGCGTGAAACTCACCGCATGTTGTATTCTGGTCCGTTTTGTGGACCACATTGCCCATTGAAGTCTATGGTGAGTGAAAATCACGGACAGCACATGGATTTCATCCATGTGCTGTCTGTGATTCACGCACCAGTCGCTAAAGAAATGCTGAAAAATAAATAAATAAAAAAACTGCAACGCGTGAAAAACTGTGCCTTTTTTGCGGACGCAAAACGGACACGTTCGTGTGAATCTAGCCAAAGAGTATGTTCACACAGAGGTTTTTGCAGGCAGAAAAAATCTGCCTCAGAATTCCTTCGGGAATTTTGAGGCAGATTTTGACCTGCCTGCAGTTTCTAGCTCGTTTTTCGGCCGCGTTCATTGAGCCCGTACGGGCGAAAAATGCCACGAGAAACTCTTTCTCTGCCTCCCATTGGTGTCAATGAGAGGTCAGAGATGGAAAAGCAGGATGAAAGAGCATGACGCTTTTTTTTCCAGCGAGCGTTTTTTTCTGCTCGCGGGAAAAAACCTCCTCAAGCTTTCATTGAAATCAATGGGAGGCGATTTTGGACTTTTTTGGCACTATTTCCAATGCGGTTTTCTCGCCAAATACAGCGTAAAAAAAACCTGTGTGAACTAGGCCTTACATGCACTGCTGATAGAGTCCTTGCAGAATCTGTACAGATTTCGGTGCGGAAGCAGCACCAACATCTGGACAGAATGCACAAAGTGTGAACATGGCCTAAATCATTGAATAAAATAAGAACAATATTTACAACAATATATAATAAAAATGTCAATGTAAGAATAGAATGATGCTTTAACCAACTAAAGAGTAAGAATGACTGAAGCATCACCTCAGATCACTCTCCTCAGTTTAGGTATCTTTCTATTTTTATTTTTAATGGAAGGAGTTAAAAAAAAAAGATTGTTTTGTTTTAGTCTTGCTTCTTTAGCACTTCTACCATTTCTTGGTTGGCATATGGAGGACTCTTAGATTCGCCAGTCTATCATACATAGGCATTGGGCTAATACCAAGCCAGAAGTAGTCACATCATAATATTAGCCCCTAATTGAAATTACTTTCTCACGCTCCAGTCAATAGCAATTTTGGTTTTGTGGGTCATAGTACATGGGATTTTTCCAGCGTGAACCTTGAACTGGGAGAATCAATTTGCTTGACTCTAATGTGAAAGCCTCCAATATTAGTCTGTACTTTGTGGTTATGCATTTTATTACCTTATGTTTATCTTGGTTGAAATTAAACGTAAATGCAAGAAATGTAATTGTGTTTACTAGGACTTTCTTTTTGATAAACTGTAATTGGTGTTCCAGTCACAACTTCCCATAAAACAAAGTATAGATTCATTAATGAGCAAAGTTAGAAATAAATCCCTGTGTAGCTATTGGATTTTCCATAAAGTAGTACAATCTCCAAAACATATGTAGGCGAGGAGATATTTGCCTCCTAGAATGAACTAAGTAATTACAGAAATAGAAAATATGGATTCCTAAAATTTAGCTAATGGTTTAAAATTAACTAAAAAATGATCCATAAACATGTATGGCTACCAGTGCATTAAAAAAAGTCAGTGGAGGTCCCTGTTTATTTTAGTAATAACGTTATTCTGCCATTATCCCCCCCCCCCCCACACATACACACACACACATAGTTTCATACAGTGTCCATATACTATCACACAGTGGAAAATAAGGATATCCTACAGTGTCTTTATAAGACCCTGTTCATAGGGCAGATTCTACGTGGTGGGTCCCGAAGCAAAATCCACCGAGGAATTATTCCTGCTGTCGGCAGAAAGATTCCTCCTCCTATTGACTGCAATGGGATGTTCGGGCTGAATCCGTATGAAGATCTGGCGGAACGCTTCTTTTTTCCGCTAGCTGAAAAAATCAAAAGAAGCGTTCAACTCCCATTGAAATGAATGGGAGGCAGAATTTCCGCTGCTAAAATTCCGCTTTGTGAACAAAGCCATACAGTATCCATATACCACCATACAGTGGAAAATAAGGATACCACACAGTGTTTACATAATACTGCCATACAGTGTCTATATGACACCATACAGTGGAAAATAAGGAAACCACTCAGTGTGTACATAACACTGCCATAGAGTGTCCCATATACCACCATAACAGTACAAAATAAGGATGCCACACAGTGTCTACAAAGCACCGCCATACAGTGTCCATATACCACCATACAGTGGAAAATAGGGACACCACAAGTGTCCACATAACACTGCCATACAGTATCCACATACCACCAAACAGTGGAAAATAAGGATACTATATAGTGTCCACATAACACTGCCCTACTGTGTCCATATACCACTATACAGTGGAAAATAAGGATACCACACAGTGTCTACATAACACTGAAATACAGTGGCCATACATTGGCCATATACCACCATAGAGTGGAAAATAAGGATACCATACAGTGTCAACATTACAGCACCATATAATGTCCATATACCACCATACAGTGGAAAAGTAAGGATACCACAGTGTTCACATAACACTGCCATACAGTGTCCACATACCATCATACAGTGGAAAATAAGGATACTATATAGTGTGCACATAAGACTGTCCATATACCACCATACGGTGAAAAATAAGGATATTATACAGTCTACATAAGACCGCCGCCATACAGTGTCCATATACCACCATATAGTGTAAAATAAAGATACCACACAGTGTCTACATAACACTGAAATACTGTCACCATACATTGTACATATACCACCATACAGTGGAAAATAAGGATACCATACAGTGTCTACATTACAGCACCATATAATGTCCATATACCACCATACAGTGGAAAAGTAAGGATACCACAGTGTCTACATAACACTGCCATACAGTGTCCACATACCACCATACAGTGGAAAATAAGGATACTATATAGTGTCCACATAACACTGCTGTACTGTGTCCATATACCACCATACAGTGGAAAATAAAGATATTATACAGTGTCTAGATAACACCGCCATACAGTGTTCATATACCACCATACAGTGGAAAATAAGGATACTATATAGAGTCCAAATAACACTGCTGTACTGTGTCCATATACCACCATTCAGTGGAAAATAAAGATATTATACAGTGTCTACATAATACCAGAATACAGTGTCCACATACCACCATACAGTGGAAAATAAGGATACTATATAGTGTCCACATAACACTGCTGTACTGTGTCCATATACCACCATACAGTGGAAAATAAAGATATTATACAGTGTCTAGATAACACCGCCATACAGTGTTCATATACCACCATACAGTGGAAAATAAGGCTACCACACATTGTCTACATAACACTGAAATACTGTGGTCATACAGTGTACATATACCACCATACAGTGGAAAATAAAGATACTATATAGAGTCCACATAACACTGCTGTACTGTGTCCATATACCACAATTCAGTGGAAAATAAAGATATTATACAGTCTACATAACACCAGCATACAGTGTCCATATACCCCCATACAGTGGAAAATAAGGATACCACACAGTGTCTACATAACACTGAAATACTGTGGCCATACAGTGTACATATACCACCATACAGTGGAAAATAAGGTTACCATACAGTGCCTACATTACAGCACCATATAATGTCAATATACCACCATACAGTGAAAAAGTAAGGATACCACAGTGTCTACATAACACTGCCATACAGTGTCCATATACCACCAAACAGTGGAAAATAAGGATACCATACCTTGTCTACATAACACTGCCATATAGTTTCCATATACCACAATACAGTGGAAAATAAGGATACCACACAGTGTCTGCATAATACTGCCATACAGAGTCCACATACCACCATACAGTGGAAAATAAGGATACTATATAGTGTCCACATAAAACTGCGATACTGTATGCAGATACCACGATACAGTGTAAAATAAGGATATTATACAGTGTCTACATAACACTGCCATGTAGTGTCCACATACCACAATACAGTTGAAAATAAGTATACCACACAGTGTCTACATAACACTGCCATAAAGTGTCCATATACCACCATACAGTGGAAAATAAGGATACCACACAATGCCTACATAACACTGCCATACAGTGACAAAATAATGATAATGCAATGTACCCAGGACCAGGAGCCTGGTAGCAGAAAACACAACATAGCTATATCACATGTATATTAGTATTCAATGGGGATGACTGCGCCCCACTGCATAAACTATAATCCACCCTGCCCCTGAGAATCAAGTAACCTTCCCCACAGGTAAATGTATTTTGTTCCTGTTGAAAAATCCAGCCGTGATAGAGCCCTAAATAAGTAGTGGACTTGGTCAGTCCATTAACCCCTTCCCGCTGTGGCCACTTTTCACCTTCCTGACAGTGCCTCATTTTTCAAATCTGACATGATTCACTTTATACAGTAATAACTTTGGAATGCTTTAACCTATCCAAGCGATTTTGAGAATATTTTCTCGTGACACATTAGACCTTATGTTACTGGCATACTTTGCTTGATACATTCAGTATTTAATTGTGAAGAACACCAAAATTTTTGCGAAAAATTGCAAAAATCAATTTTTTTTTTAAATTTAAATGTATCTGCTTGTAAGACAGGCAGTTATACCACACAAAATAGTTGCTAATTAACATCCCCCATATGTCTACTTTAGATTGGCATCGGTTTTTGTACATCCTTTTATCTTTCTAGGATATACAAGGCTTAGTACTTTAGCAGCAATTTTTCACATTTTCAAGAAAATGTCAAAAGGCTATTTTTACAGGGGCCAGTTCAATTGTGAAGTGGCTTTGAGAGCCTTATATATTAGAAACCCCCAATAAGTCACCCCATTTTAAAAACTGCACCCCTCAAAGTATTGAAAACAGCATATAGAAAGTTTCTTAACCCTTTAGACGTTTCACAGGAATTGAAGCAGTGTAGAGGTGAAATCTACAATTTTCATTTTTTTTTGCAGAAACTTATTTTTAATCAATTTTTTTTTTGTAACACGAAAGATTTTAGCACAGAAAGGCAACTCAATACTTATTGCCCAGATTCTACAGTTTTAGTAAATATCCAACATGTGGCCATAGTGTGCTAAAGGCCTGAAGCACAGGCCTCTGAAGCAAAGGAGCACCTAGAGGATTTTTGGGCCTCATTTTTATTAGAAAATATTTAAGGCCCCATGTCAAGTTTGAAGAGCTGTTGAGGTGCCAACACAGTGGAAATCCCCCAAAAGTGACCCCATTTGGGAACCTCAAGGAATTTATCTAGGGGTATAGTGAGCATTTTCACCCCACAGGTTTTTTGTAGAAATTATTGTAATTAGGCCGTAAAAATTAAAATCAAAATTTTTTTCAAAGAAAATGTAGGTTTAGCTAATTTTTTTTCATTTCCACAAGGACTAAAGGAGAAAAAGCACTACAACATTTGTAAAGCAATTTCTCCCGAGTAGACCAATACCCCATATGTGGTAATAAACAGCTGTTTGGACACATGGCAGGGCTTAGACTGGAAGGAGTGCCGTTTGGCTTATGGAGCTCAAATTTAGCAGGAATGGTTTGCGGAGGCCATGCCACATTTGCAAAGGCTCTGAGGGGGCAAAACAGTGGAAACCCCCCACAAGTGACCTAATTTTGGAAACTACACCCCTTGAGGAAATTATCTAGGGGTATAGTGAGCATTTTGACTCCACAGGTTTATTGCAGAAATTATTGGAAGTAGGCCATGAAAATGAAAATCTACATTTTTTCAAAGAAAATGTAGGTTTAGCAAATTATTTTTCATTTCCACAAGGACTAAAGAAGAAAAAACACAACAACATTTGTAAAGCAATTTCTCCCGAGTAAAACAATACCCCATATGTGGTCATAAACTGCTGTTTGGACACACAGTAGGGCTCACAAGGGAAGGAGTGCCATTTAGATTTTGGAATGATTTCTGGGCACCATGTCACATTTGCTGAGCCCCTGTAGTACTAGTTTAGTGGAAACACCCCAAAAGTGAGTCCATTTGGGAGACTACTCCCCTTGAGGAATCATCTAGGGGTATAGTGGGAATTTTGACCTCAAAGATTTTTGCTGAATTAATTGAAATTAAGCTGTGAAAATGAAAAATTGAATGTTTTTTTCCAATAAGATGTAGTTTTAGATCAACATTTTTCAATTTCACAAGGAATAAAAAAGAAAAAGCACCCCAACATTTGTAAAGCAATGACTCCCGAGTATGGTAACAACCCATATGTAGTTATAAACTGCTGTTTGCATATATGGAAGTGTTCAGAAGAAAAGAGGTGGTATTTGACTTTTGGAGCGTAGATTTTGCTGGAATGGTTTGTGGACACCATGTCGCATTCGCAAAACCCCTGATGTACCCCAAAAAAAATGTGACCCCCATTTTAGAAACTACACCCCTAAAGGCATTTATCAAGGGGTGTAGTGAGAATTTAGACCCCACAGGTGTTTTTCAGAAATTAATATGCAGTGGACGGTGCAAAGTGAAAATTGACATTTTTTTGACTGAAATGCCATTTCCCCGCACAATACGTTGTGCCCAGCTTATGCCACTGGAGAATCTTACCCCATAAATTGTTAAGTGGGTTCTCCCAGGTATGGTAATGCCTTACTTGTGGACGTAAACTGCTTTTTGGCCACACTGCAGGGCTAAGAAGGGTAGGAACGCCATGTGGTAGTAGTTTTGTTTGAGTATTACTGAGTATTTAACCCCTTCCCGCCCAATCACGTACAGTTACGTGATTAAAGCTGGTGGCTTACCGCCTTTTCACGTAACTGTACGTGATGGAGATGAAGCTGGGTCAGGAGCTGAGCCAGCGACATCACCGCCGGGTGACAGCTGTATGTTACAGCTGTCACCCTGAGGTATCGGCCAGGACCGGAACTAGCATCTGATCCGGCCGATTAACCCCTCACATGCTGCGTTCAATAGAGATCGCAGCATGTGAGGAGTTTATAGCCACCACGTGATCGCTGGGTTGCCGGTGGCTGCAAAGGCGATCGGAGGGCTAATACTTACCTCCCGATCAGCCTGTAACGGAATCCTCCTATGCCCCGTCGTCGGCGGGGCCCAGGAGGCTTCCGGTACCATCGGCAAGATGGCGCCGGTTCAGCTTCCGGCTCAGAAGCTGAGCCGGCGTCATCAGCAGTGGGTGTCCGCTGTATGTTACAGCGGACACCCCGATCTATCGCCAGGAACCGGAGCTAGCTCTGATTCCTGGCATTAACCCCTTCGATGCAGCGACCCATTGTGATCGCTGCATCCTAGAGGTTTGTAGCAAATCGGCAGCCTTGCCACGTGATGGCAAGGCTGGCGACTGCTACTATGGCAACAGGAGCCCTAACAATGGACTCCTGTCTGCCATTACGTAAGCTGATTAGGCCCCGCCCAGAGGCAGAGCCTGATCGGCTTGCTGTCAGTGAACAACTGACAGTTCCAATACATTGCACTACATAGGTAGTGCAATGTATTAGAACATCAAACAAACAGTTGGACATTCAAGTCCCCTAGTGGGACTAAAAAAAAGTGTAAAAAAAAATTGTAAAAAAAGTAAAAATAAAAGTTGTAAAACATACAATAAAAGTTTCAAGTAATAAAATAAAACACAATCGCTCTTTTTCCCTTATCAAGTCATTTATTATTGAAAAAAATAATAAAGCCATACATATTTGGTATCGCTGCGACCGTAACGACCTAAACTATAAAAATATTATGTTATTTATCCAGCCCAGTGAACGCCGTAAAAAAAAACCTCAAAAACACTGCCATAATTACAGTTTTTTTGGTCACCGTCTTCCAAAAATTGAAATAAAAAGTGATCAAAAAGTTGCATGTATCCAAAAACGGTACCTATAAAATCTATACCTCGTCTCGCAAAAAACAAACCCTCACACAGCTCCATCGACGAAAAAATGTAAAAGTTATGGCTCTCACAACATTGCGACAGAAGAAATACATTCTCTTTCCAAAAGTAATTTTATTGTGCAAAAATTTATAAAAAAGTTCTATAAATTAGGTATCGCCGGAATCGTACTGACCCGCAGAATAAAGGTAACATGTGGTTTATAACGCATGGTGAACGCTGTATATAAAAAAAACAAGCTATGGCAGAATTGCTGTTTTTTTGTCACCTTGCCTCCCAAAAAAAGGATAACAAGTGATCAAAAACTTGCATGTACCCCAATATGGTACCAATAAAAGCTACAGCTCGTCCCGTAAAAAAAGAGCCCTCATACCACTACGTCTATGAAAAAATAAAATAACTTAAGGCTCCAATAAGTCAGGAAAGAAAAATATCCAGTTGTGCCAGCCCGAGGGGAACATTTCTTCTGTTTCAAAAGGCGATGTAACAAGGCTCTAAAATTAGGGAACCAGGAAGGGGAGGGCCCAACCATATCCGCTGGAAGCGAGGGCGTCCGTATTATACCAGGACAACACTTTCCCGGCAAAATTCCCCAAACTGCAAAGGTGCAGAGTGTGGACCAAAAGGGGGATAAGGAAGGACGCCAGTTATCAGTGCGACACCGGCCTGTGCAGAAAGGATCGATCACAGCGTAACACACATCTATGGATCATTTTATTATTTTTTTTACCTTATTATTATATAAAAATTTTGAGCTAAAGCTACGTCTTATTGAAGAAAAATGATTTTTTTTATTTTCACTGCCCAAATCTAATAAAATCTATGAAACACCTGTGGGGTCAAAATGCTCACTACACCCCTAGATGGATTCTTCAGGGAGTGTAGTTTTCTCAATGGAGTCATTTTTTTGGCGTTTTCACTGTTTTGGTCCCTTAGGGGCTTTGCAAATGCGACATGGCCTCCGCAAACCATTCCTGCTAAATTTGAGCTCCAAAAGCCAAATGGCGCTCTTTTCCTTTTAAGCCCTGCCGTGTGTCCAAACAGCTGTTTATTACCACATGTGGGGTATTGTTTTACTCGGGAGAAATTGCTTTACAAATGTTGCGGTGCTTTTTCTCCTTTAGTCCTTGTGGAAATTAGAAAAAATTAGCTAAACCTACATTTTCTTTGAAAGAACGTAGATTTTCATTTTCATGGCCCATTTTCAATCATTTCTGCAAAAAACCTGTGGGGTCAAAATGCTCACTACACCCCTAGATGGATTCCTCAAGGGGTGTAGTTTTCTCAATGGAGTCACTATTTTGGCGTTTTCACTGTTTTGGTCCCTTAGGGGCTTTGCAAATGCGACATGGCCTCCGCAAACCATTCCTGCTAAATTTGAGCTCCAAAAGCCAAATGGCGCTCTTTCCCTTCTAAGCCCTGCCGTGGGTCCAAACAGCCATTTATTACCACATGTGGGGTATTGTTTTACTCGGGAGAAATTGCTTTACAAATGTTGCGGTGCTATTTCTGCTATAGTCCTTGTGGAAATTAGAAAAAATTAGCTAAACCTACATTTTCTTTGAAAGAATGTAGATTTTAATTTTCACGGCCTACTTCCAATAATTTCTGCAAAAAACCTGCGGGGTCAAAATGCTCACTATACCCCTAGATAATTTCCTCAAGGGGTGTAGTTTCCCAAATGTGGTCAATTTTGGTGGATTTCCACTGTTTTGGCACCGAAAGAGCCCTTCAAACCTGACATGGTGCCTAAAATATTTTCTAATAAAAAGGAGGCCCAAAATCCACTGGGTGCTCCTTTGCTTCTGAGGCCTGTGCTTCAGTCCATTACCACACTAGGGCCACATGTGGGATATTTCTAAAAACTGCAGAATCTGGGCAATAGATATTGAGCTGCGTTTCTCTGGTAAAAACTTCTGTGTTACAGAAAAAATAGATTAAAAATAAATTTCTGCAAAAAAAAAAATGAAATTTGAACATTTCACCTCCACGTTGATTTAATTTCTGTGAAACATTTAAAGGGTTAAGAAACTTTCTAAATGCTGTTTTGAATACTTTGAGGGGTGAAGATTTTAAAATGGGGTGACTTTTTGGCGGTTTCTAATATATAAGGCCCTAAAAGCCGCTTCACAACTGAACTGGCCCCTGTAAAAATAGCCTTTTGAAATTTTCTTGAAAATGTGAGAAATTGCTGCTAAAGTTCTAAGCCTTGTGAGATAAAAGGACGTTCAAAAAACGATGCAAATATAAAGTAGACATATGGGGGATGTTAATTAGCAACAATTTTGTGTGGTATAACTACCTGTCTTACAAGCAGATACATTTACATTTCGAAAAATGCTAATTTTTGCAATTTTTCACAAAATTTTGGTGTTTTTCACTGATAAATATTGAATTTATCGACCAAATTTTTTCACTATCATAAAGTCCAATGTCTCACGAGAAAACAATCTCAGAATCTCTTTGATAGGTAAAAGCATTAAGGAGTTATTACCACATAAAGTGAAATATGTCAGATTTGAAAAAATGGGTCTGGTCCTGAAGGCCAAAATTAGCTTGGTCCTGAAGGGGTTAAGTTTATAATATGGGGCAAATGTAATCTGTGCGGAGTACATCAGGGGCATAATAAGAGGGTATAATAATGGGGTAAATGATACAATTATACATAGATGTATGGTTCGATGTGAAGCAATCCGTTATGCACAGGCCGCTGTCGCACCTATAAATAATGTCCTTTCTTATCCCCCTTTTGTAACACTCTGCACCTTTTGGGGACTTTTCCTCCTTAGTAGTTTGTGAAATTTTGCTGTGAAAGTGTTGCCACGGTATAACACGGGCGCCCTCGCTTCCAGTAGATGTGCTATGTCCCTTCCCTTCCTAGTTCCTAAGAACTAGGGCCCTGAAAGTGAAGGAAATTTCCCCTCCGGCCTGCACATCGGGATGTTTTTTCATCATCGCATTACTAGAGCCATAATTTTTTTATTTTTTGATTGATGGAGCTGTGTGTGGGCTTGTTTTTTGGGAGACAAGCAGTAGATTTTATTGGTACCATTTTGGGACACATATTCCGGTACAGTGTTTTATTTTTATTTTTTTCGGAATTCACCGTGCACCATAAATTACATGTTAACTTTATTCTGTGGGTCAATACGATTACAGCAATACCAACTTTATATAGTTTTTTTTTAATGTATTGCCGTTTTTGCACAATAAAACCACTTTTTTAAAAAAACATTTGTTTTCTGTGACGCCATATTCTAAGACCTATAACTTTTTTATTTTTGCATGAAGAAAGCTGTGTCAGGGATTTTTTTTTTTTGCAGGACGGGTTGTCGTTTTTATTGGTACTATTTTGAAGTAAATGTGACTTTTTGATCACTTTTTATTCCATATTTTTGGGAGATGTGACCTAAAGACAGCGATTCTGGCGGTTTTTCATTTATTTATTTTATGGTATTCACCGTGCAAGATAAATTACATAATAGATATATAGTTTGGGTCATTACGGACGCGGTGATACCAATTATGGATCGTTTTTTTGTTGTTTTTTTTTTTTTCCCTTAACAAGACTTATTATGGGAAAAAAAGGCAGTTTGGCTTTTACTAAATTTTTTTACAAAATATTTATAAACTTTTTTTATTTGTCCCACTAGGGGACTTGAAGGCCTGAAGCCCTGATCGCTATTCTAATACACTGCACTACATACGTAGTGCAGTTTATTAGCGCTGTCAGTTATTCACTGACAGCAAGCCTATGAGGACCCACCGGAGTCGGGTCCTCATCGGCTTCGGTGCAAGGCAGACACGGAGGCCATTATTTGGTCTCCGGTTGCCATAGCAACCCAGAGATTGCGTCGCTGGAGTGCCGGTCTGGTAAAAAACCCTCATATTGAGCGCAGCATCTGAGGGGTTAATCGGCCGGATCGGAGAATAGCTCCGGTCCTGGTTAGTTACAGGAGGGTGTCAGCTGTAATATACAGCTGAAACCTGGCGGTGATGGTGTGGGCTCCGATTCATCACCGCTATGCAATGGTACTCCGGTTTGCAGGAACCCCTTCCCGACTGCGCTGTGTATATATATATACGGCGGATGTCGGAAAGGGGTTAATAGACAAACCCATACAAAACAACAGGCAGCCGTAAACAAATCTAAGCTTCCATTAAAGTAGGAAAGTAGGAAATGCTGTAATTTTTATAGCAATGTGTAATAATGACATTATGTTTGGGAATTACCCAGAGCACGCTGCGTTTGTAAAGAAATGCCGCTAACCACAAAATTGCCTTAAAAAACGGCACAAACCAAAACACAGTTGTATGTAGATCATTTTATCTTTACTATAGACTTTAATGTAACATGTTACAAATGTATAAACTCCTAGAACAATGTGATAACGGGCTAAGTTGTGTCCACAAGGAACGCCTTCCCTTTCTTAACAGTTGGGCCACTCCAAGATTAATGCCATACAAGAAAAGCGGAGTACAAAGCCATGTATATAAAAGCATAACAAATTTATTGACATGAAGGTAAGACAAACATTTAAAAATTGGTATCAAAAAGAGAAGACTCTATAAATGTTCACATGTCATGACAGGATAACAAACCATATAATATAAAAAGTATTCTGTAGTCTCCATATTAAGGATGTAAAGAGTAGGTCGTGCAATGGCCTGAGAGTGGCAATACCCTATCCAAAGTGCAAGTGCATGTAATCAGGACCAAACAGTCCATTTAAAGGTAGGAGAAGGCAAAATATCAGGAATTAAACGGCACCTTACCCATCTCAATGGTCCTGGAAACCTGCATAACATGTGCAAGACCCCAATGCGCGTTTCGCGATCAGTGCTTCCTCAGGGGGTGTATAGTGTCCTGTTGCAGCGATTGCTATTTAAATAGGGTATGTCACAGGTGTTTTGAGTTTACATAGCGCCAATGAGTAATCGGCGCATATCCACTGGCGTAACCGGAAGCGAGGTAAGCCCCACTCACGGCCTACAGTGCTGTAGCGCACATCCGGGTTCCTGACGCGTACCAGGAATTCCGGACATGCCCAGTGCACTATAGGAGGCAGAAACGGGGCAGCCGTCCACACACAGACAGAATGCGCACCTCATTGGTCGGCTAAGACGAAAAAGTGAAAGGTAGAGTATAAACAACCCGGCCCCTCTCCTCGCTCCTCCCACCTACTCAAAAGACGTCTCACAATACAAAACCAAGTGCTAAATCGTAGACAGTGTTAGTGATCTATAAAGAAGTACATATCTACATATGGTTCGTGGCTACGTAAGTTAGGGATGGCGAGAGGTGTGAATTAATTCTAGAATTGTTACAATACATCCTAAGCCAAAACTTTTTTGTGTACAAGGACAACTTTTACCCTCAGACACAGGGCACTGCCATGGGGGCGGCATGCGCGCCGTCCTATGCGAACCTGTCTCTCGGATTCTGGGAGAGGTGGGTTTTCCAGGGGGATGGTGCCCATGCCGCGGACCATGTGCAGTGCTGGCTACGCTACATAGATGACATAGGATCTGAGTCTGAGTTGGCGAACTTCACGCAGTACCTGAATTCCAAAACCAATTTAATGTCAGATTGACATATACTTACCACAGATATAAAATCTAATTTTTGGACATACGGATCTTCACTGACCAGTGTGGATTTCTCCAAACAGACGTTTTTCGAAAGGCTACATCTGTGAACTCATTACTGCATGTCTCGTCATCTCATACACGATCCACTATCAAAGCCATCCCGGTTGGTCAATTCCTCAGTATGAGGCGGATCTGCTCCACAAACAGTCTTTTTGAACAACAGTCTGAAGATCTGCAGTCTAGATTTGAGGACAGAGGCTATAGTATAAAAATTATCCAGGTAGAGGTGGTAACCCTGGTCCAGCAGTGGGTGCACCAAATCCCACACAATTTTTGTATTAACTCCCAGTAAGGGGGGGCATTCTGGGGGCTGAGTACTGGTGTCCTTCCCTTTATATATCCTAAATTTGTAGGTATACCCTGATGCACTCTCGCACAGCTAATACATCTTCACGCCATACCTTGCCCTCTTACCCGGAAGGTACTGGCGGAATTAAAGCCTCCCTTTCAAATGTACCAGGGATTCATCTATAGAAATACACTTCTCGGGGGTGTATGCTTGGGAAAACCGGGCACTGAAATGGTCTAATAGGGGTCTCCGTTTATACAAACGGTCAAAACTGGGGTCATCTCGGGGTGGGCACGGCTCATTATGAGTATAATGTAAGAAGCGAAGTATTGCCTCATTTTTATTTTATTCTTTAGTTTCCAGCTCAGTTTTGAAGTTGCTTTGAGGGGCCCATATATTAGACACCCCTATCAAACACCCCATTTCAGAAACTAGACCCCTCAAAGTATTCACAACAAGCATTTAAAAAGTTTATTAACCCTTTAGGTGTTTCACAGGAATTTAGAGCAAAGTAGAGGTGACATTTAATTAATTTAATTTAATTTATTAGGCACCATGTCAGGTTTGAAGAGGTCTTGTGGTGCTAAAACAGTGGAAACCCCCCAAAAGTGACCCCTTTTTGGAAACTAGAGACCTTGAGGAATCCATTGTAGTTTTCTTGGGGTGCATGCGACTTTTTGATCAGTTTTTATTCTATTTTTAGGTGGCGTGGTGACTAAAAAAACAGCAATTTTACTATTGTTTTTTATTCAATTTTTCTTACAGCGTTCACCGTGCGCTATAAATGACATATTCACTTTATTCTGCGGGGCGATACAATTACGGCGATACCAGATGTTTATAGTTTTATTTTATGTCTTATGGCGTTTGCACAATAAAATACGTTTTGTAAACAATCATTCACTTTTTGTGTTACCTTATTCTAAGAGCCAGAACGTTTTTATTTTTCCATCAGGAAAGTCGTGCGAGGACTTCTTTTTTGCGTAACGAACTGTAGTTTCGATCAGTACCATTTTTAGGTACATGCGACTTTTTGATCTCTTTTTATTCCATTTTTTGGGAGGTGAAGTGACAAAAAAAATTGTGATTGTGGTACGGTTTATTATTATTTTCTCTTACGGCGTTCAACGCGCGGGATAAATAATGACATCGTTTTGTAGATCAGGACGTTACGGACGCGGCGATACCAATTATGTATAGTTTATTTGTTTATTTATATATTTTTATTAATAATAAAGAACTAATAAGGGAAAAAGGGGGACTTTTACTTTTATTACTTTTAAATCTTTTATTTTCTTATTTGTACACAACTTTTTTTTACTTTTTCACACTTTTTTTACTTTGTCCCACTAGGGGACATGAGAGCAGGAGGCTCTGATCGCTATTCTAATACACTGCACTACATACGTAGTGCAGTGTATTAGAGCTGTCAGCTGTTCGCTGACAGCAAGCATAGTGGGTCCTGACTTTGTCGGGACCCACTAGGCTTCCGTCGATGGCGTAGCCAGAGTCCATTGTTAGGATTCTGGTTGCCATAGTAGCCATCACGGCCCGCTATCGTGTAGCAGGCCGGCGATGGCAGCTTAACCCCTAAGAAGCCGCGATCGCTATTGAACGCGGCTTCTAAGGGGTTAATCGGCGGGGACTACCGCGATCGGTCCCTGCACACTAAGCTGTGATAGCCTGTTGTCAGAAACAGCAGTTATCACAGCTCAAGCACGCGCCGGGATTAAATGGCGCCGTGTTTACTCAGGTCAGTAATAGTACTGACCTGAGCGCGAACGTTCTACTTAGCAGGACGTACTATTACTGACCTGAGCGCGAAGGGGTTAAGCATTAAGGAAGAGAGGGAGGTAAAGAAAAGACGCCGTATGTAGATAGGGAGTGCCTGAAAGAAGTACAACAGCCGTGGCAACACATTAATCTTGAATATGGCGCAACGACCAAACCAAGTGAAGGTCCCTTTAGACCATCTTTCAAGATCTCCCTTAAGGGTTCATAATATATGGGGATAGTTAAACGCATAGAGGTGTGAGGGCCTATTCGCGAGACGACTGCCTAGGTATTTAATGGAACTAGCCGCCCACTTGAAAGGGATGAATCCGCCAAGGCTACCACTAATTGGGGCGAGAGGGATACATTGAGAGCTTTCTGACTTTTGGAAGTTTATTTTAAAATTGGACAGCGCTGCAAACGAACGAAATTCGTCCATCAGGTTCGGAACAGAGATGCGGGGCTGTGAAAGGAAAAAGAGTAAGTCACATAGCATAGTAACTTACATAGCCACGAACCATATGTAGATATGTACTTCTTTATAGATCACTAACACTGTCTACGATTTAGCACTTGGTTTTGTATTGTGAGACGTCTTTTGAATAGGTGGGAGGAGCGAGGAGAGGGGCCGGGTTGTTAATACTCTACCTTTCACTTTTTCGTCTTAGCCGACCAATGAGGTGCGCATTCTGTCTGTGTGTGGCCGGCGGTGACGTCTGCCCCGTTCCTGCCTCCTATAGTGCACTCGTCATGTCCGGAATTCCTGGTACGGGTCAGGAACCCGGATGTTCGCTACAGCACTGGAGGCCGGAAGTGTGGCATTCCTCGCTTCCGCTTACGCCAGTGGATATGCGCCGATTACTCAGTGGCGCTATGTAAACCCAAAACACCTGTGACATACCCTATTTAAATAGCAATCGCTGCAACAGGACACTATACACCCCCTGAGGAAGCACTGATCGCGAAACGCGCATTGGGGTCTTGCACATGTTATGCAGGTTTCCAGGACCATTGAGATGGGTAAGGTGCCGTTTAATTCCTGATATTTTGCCTTCTCCTACCTTTAAATGGACTGTTTGGTCCTGATTACATGCACTTGCACTTTGGATAGGGTATTGCCACTCTCAGGCCATTGCACGACCTACTCTTTACATCCTTAATATGGAGACTACAGTATACTTTTTATATTATATGGTTTCTTATCCTGTCATGACATGTGAACATTTATAGAGTCTTCTCTTTTTGATACCAATTTTTAAATGTTTGTCTAACCTTCATGTCAATAAATTTGTTATACTTTTATATACATGGCTTTGTACTCCGCTTTTCTTTAATGTAACATGTGGCTACACTAAAAAGCGCAAATTCTCCATGTATTTTTTAAGCCAAAACGAGGAACGCAAGCGTGGACATGCGGCGCATGGAAGTCATTCCCGGGGGAGGAACAGAAGAAATATATAAAGGAAGGCTTTCAAGGTCTGCTCTGCTGGATCCAGTTCTAGTTTTAGCTTAAAGGGAAGGTGTCATGAAATGATAAACATTTTTTTTATCATATTTCTTTTAATATGATATTAACTTAAATTTTATTTATTTGTGTTCTTGTGTTTTACTTTTTACTTTGTTCTTACTTTTACTTCTCTATGCGGGCTGGCATTTTTTTCATCTCTGTACGTGTTCCATTCTCTAAAGCATACGCCGTCTGTGTGGGAACGGCGCATGCGCTGCTCCCACACAGACGAAAACTAAGCTCGTTCGCAGAGCGAAATTCGGCGCCATTTTCATGTGGACCAGAAGCCGCTGCCGGACAGTAAGATGACGACTTCCGGCCGCGGCTTCCGGCCATATCTTCAAGGAAGCGAAGGCGCAAGGAATAAGAGCTGAGGCGGCGGCGGCAGGAGAAGGTAATTTATGTTCATATATGTGATGTGTGTATTATGTTCGTGTATGTTCGTGTTATACTGTCATCTGAGCACTGTATCTAATCCTCCTACACTGTGCAGTCGCTCAGAAAATGGCGGCACACAGTGTAGGAGGTTTGAAGATTCAAACCCCTCCTTCTCCTGGCACTAGCCAGAATAAGGGAGGGGGGAATGTGTGAGGACACTAGAGAGAGTGTGTCTACCCCAAATTTGCAGCATAAAGCAATGAGGTTGCTTTACCACATTGACCATGCTGCAATTTTGGGAACTGCTCCCTCTAGTGACCAGCACTTGGAAATGTTATAAATTAGAATCTAATTTATAATATTTCCTGACTTGTGAAAATATTTAAAAAAATTAAAACAATGTGTAATCACTTAAAGAATAATTGTTTAACTAAAAAACAAAAATAATAATTTTCTAGCGACACATTCCCTTTAAGACCAGGGCTACACCTAGACTTTTTGTAATACTACATAATTGATTTTAAGGCTGGATTCACACGAGCATGTTCGCTCCGTAAAGGACGGAACGTATTTCGGCCGCACATCTCGGACCGAACACACTGCAGGTGTTAAGGATCTGCCAGGCACAGCTTCTGTATCTACGTCCATAGGTAATCAGTCTGCACCTGCTTCTATGTCTGTGAGACTGACTCTATCTTCCACCACTCAGGATGGCAGGCTTAGGAGTGGGAGAGCCTATAACAGCCTGTCCAGACTGAGCTAGCTCCCGCCCTCTGTCTATTTATACCTGCCTTTCCTGTTCCTCCTTGCTTGTGATTCTTCTCGTTTGGTTTCCTGGCCCTGCTGCAGCTTCTTGATCTATTTGACCCTGCTTCATATTGACCCTGGCTTACTGACTACTCTCCTGCTCTGCGTTTGGTACCTCGTACACTCCTGGTTTGACTCGGCTTGTTCACTACTCTCCTGCTCTGCGTTTGGTACCTCATACACTTCTGGTTTGACTCGGCTCGTTCACCACTCTTGTTGCTCACGGTGTTGCCGTGGGCAACTGCCCCTTTTCCCTTGCTTCTGTGTACCCTTGTCTGTTTGTCTGTCGTGCACTTATTGAGCGTAGGGACCGTCGCCCAGTTGTACCCCGTCGCCTAGGGCGGGTCGTTGCAAGTAGGCAGGGACTGAGTGGCGGGTAGATTAGGGCTCACTTATCTGTTTCCTTACCCCCATCATTACATAATCACAAGCCCATATACCTAGTCTACCCTGGTCCCTCACACTACTATGGACCCCCTTGAGACCCTGGCTCAGCAAATGCAGGGTCTCACCCTACAGGTCCAGGCCCTGGCTCAGAGGGTCAACCAGCCTGATGCCACCATGGTAGTGCCCCTCACCTCACCTCTTGAACCCCACCTCAGGTTGCCTGACCGGTTCTCAGGGGACCAGAAGACTTTTCTCTCCTTTCGGGAGAGTTGTAGGCTCTATTTTCGCTTAAAGCCCCACTCCTCAGGTTCTGAGAGCCAGCGGGTGGGTATAATTATGTCCCGGCTCCAGGAAGGGCCCCAAGAATGGGCCTTCTCCTTGGCTCCTGACGCCCCTGAACTTTCCTCCGTTGATCTTTTCTTTTCTGCTCTCGGACTCATTTATGACGAGACTGACAGGACTGCCTTTGCCGAGAGTCAGCTGGTGACCTTACGTCAGGGTAAGAGACCTGTTGAGGAGTATTGCTCTGACTTTAGGAAGTGGTGCGTAGCTTCTCGGTGGAATGACCCTGCCTTAAGGTTCCAGTTTAGGTTGGGTCTGTCGAATGCCCTGAAAGACCTGCTAGTTAGCTATCCCTCTTCTGACTCCCTAGACCAGGTTATGGCTTTAGCGGTACGACTTGACCGACGTCTCAGGGAACGACAACGTGAACATTTTTGTGTTTTCTCCTCTGACTCCCCCATGATGCCTCCCGAGGTTTCGTTGCTTCGTTCTTCCACGGAAGACTCGGAGGTACCTATGCAACTCGGGGCCTCCGTGTCCCTCCAACAACGTAGAGAGTTCCGCAGGAATAATGGTCTCTGCTTCTATTGTGGGGATGACAAGCATCAAGTGAACACCTGTCCTAGGCGTAAGAATAAGGAGCCGGAAAACTTCCGCGCCTAAGTGATCATCGGGGAGGTCACTTGGGCGCACAGGTATTTCCCGTAAATATGAAACGTAATAAAATCTTGCTTCCCTTTCAGGTCTCTTTTGGTGGTAGGTCTGCTGCCAGCAGTGCCTTCGTGTATTCAGGGTCGTCTGCTAATATCATGTCTGTGGAATTTGCTATGTCTCTAGCTATGCCTTTGATTGATTTGCCTAAACCTGTCCCGGTAGTGGGTATCGACTCCACTCCTCTTGCTAATGGTTATTTTACACAGCATACCCCTGTTTTTGAACTCCTTGTTGGCTCCATGCATTTGGAGAAGAGCTCTGTACTGTTGATGCAGGGATTATCGTCCGATTTGGTTTTAGGCCTTCCCTGGTTGCAGTTGCATAATCCCACGTTTGACTGGAATACTGGGGATCTTACCAAATGGGGTAATGAATGCTTGACGTCATGTTTTTCTGTTAATTCTATTTCTCCCCCTGAGGAGGTGAACACGCTACCTGAGTTTGTTCAGGACTTCACTGATGTTTTCTCTAAGGAGGCCTCCGAAGTGTTACCTCCTCATAGAGAATACGATTGCGCTATCGATTTGGTACCAGGAGCTAAGCTCCCTAAGGGTAGAATATTTAATCTCTCTTGTCCCGAACGTGAAGCCATGAGAGAGTATATCCAGGAATGCCTGGCCAAGGGTTACATTCGCCCCTCTACTTCTCCGGTAGGTGCTGGCTTCTTCTTCGTAGGGAAGAAGGATGGTGGTCTTAGGCCATGCATTGACTACCGTAACTTGAATAAGGTCACTGTAAGGAACCAGTATCCCCTTCCTTTGATTCCTGATCTCTTTAATCAGGTTCAGGGGGCCCAATGGTTCTCTAAGTTTGATCTACGGGGGGCGTATAACCTTATCCACATCAAAGAGGGGGATGAGTGGAAGACTGCGTTTAACACGCCCGAAGGTCATTTCGAATACCTCGTCATGCCCTTTGGGTTGTGTAATGCTCCCGCGGTCTTCCAGAATTTCATAAATGAGATTTTAAGAGATTACCTGGGGGTATTTCTTGTAGTGTACCTTGATGACATACTTGTGTTTTCCAATGACTGGTCCTCCCACATTGAGCATGTCAGGAAGGTGCTCCAGGTCCTTCGGGAAAACAAACTGTTTGCGAAGACCGAAAAATGTGTGTTTGGGGTGCAGGAGATACCATTTTTGGGTCAAATCCTCACTCCTCATGAATTCCGCATGGCCCCCGCCAAGGTCCGGGCTGTGGCGGAATGGGTCCAACATGCCTCCCTGAAGGCGTTACAGTGCTTCTTGGGGTTCGCTAATTATTACAGGAGATTTATTGCTAACTTCTCGGTCATCGCTAAGCCTCTTACGGATCTCACTCGCAAGGGTGCTGATCTCCTCCGCTGGCCTCCTGAGGCTGTCCAGGCTTTTGAGGTCCTTAAGAAGTGCTTTATCTCGGCCCCGGTGTTGGTTCAGCCCAACCAAATGGAGCCATTTATCGTGGAGGTTGACGCGCCCGAGGTGGGAGTGGGGGCTGTCTTGTCCCAGGGTACCAGGTCCCTCACCCATCTCCGTCCCTGTGCCTACTTCTCCAGGAAGTTTTCGCCCACTGAGAGTAACTATGATATTGGCAACCGCGAACTCTTAGCCATTAAATGGGCAATTGAAAAGTGGCGCCACTTCCTGGAGGGGGCTAGGCACCAGGTAACGGTCCTTACCGACCACAAGAATCTGGTTTTCCTAGAATCTGCCCGGAGGCTAAACCCGAGACAAGCTCGATGGGCGTTATTTTTTACCAGATTCAACTTTTTGGTTACCTATAGGGCTGGGTCTAAAAATATTAAGACTGATGCACTGTCGCATAGCTTCATGGCCAGCCCTCCTTCTGAGGAAGATCCTGCTTGTATTTTGCCTCCAGGTATAATCACTTCCTCTATTGATTCTGATTTAGTCTCTGAAATTGCTGCTGATCAAGGTTCAGCTCCCGGGAACCTTCCTGAGAACAAGCTGTTTGTTCCCCTTGCAATTCCGGCTAAGGGTGCTTAGGGAAAATTATGACTCCGCACTATCTGGTGATCCAGGCATCCTGGGTACCAAGCACCTCATTGCCAGAAACTATTGGTGGCCTGGGTTGCCTAAAGACGTTAAGGCCTACGTCGCCGCTTGTGAGGTTTGTGCTAGGTCCAAGACTCTCAGGTCCCGACCAGCGGGCTTACTACGTTCTTTGCCCATTCCCCAGAGACCTTGGACCCATATCTCCATGGATTTTATCACCGATTTGCCTCCATCTCAAGGCAAGTCGGTGGTGTGGGTTGTAGTAGACCGCTTCAGTAAGATGTGCCACTTTGTGCCCCTCAAAAAACTACCCAATGCTAAGACGTTAGCTACCTTGTTTGTCAAACATATCCTGCGTCTCCATGGGGTCCCTGTCAATATTGTTGCTGACAGAGGGGTACAATATGTTTCTTTGTTTTGGAGAGCCTTCTGTAAAAAGTTAGAGATTGATCTGTCCTTCTCCTCTGCCTTCCATCCTGAAACTAATGGCCAAACTGAGAGGACTAATCAGTCTCTAGAATAATATTTAAGGTGTTTTATCTCTGACTATCAATATGATTGGGTCTCATTCATTCCCCTCGACGAATTTTCCCTTAATAACCGGGTCAGTAACTCGTCAGGGGTCTCCCCCTTTTTCTGTAATTTTGGGTTTAATCCACGGTTCTCCTCCGTTTCACCTGGTAGTTCCAACAATCCCGAGGTAGAGGTCATTCATCGGGAACTGTGCACAGTCTGGGCCCAGGTTCAGAAGAACCTAGAGGTATCCCAGAGCATACAAAAAACTCAGGCAGATAGAAGACATTCTGTTAACCCCTTGTTTATGGTCGGGGATCTAGTGTGGCTATCGTCAAAGAACTTGCGCCTTAAAGTCCCGTCCAAGAAGTTTGCTCCCCGGTTTATAGGGCCGTACAAGGTCATTGAAGTCCTCAATCCTGTCTCGTTCCGACTGGAGTTGCCCCCATCTTTTCGAGTACACGACGTGTTTCATGCCTCCCTCCTTAAACGCTGCTCCCCGTTCTTGGCTCCCTCGAGGAAACCTCCTGTCCCCGTTCTCACCCCTGAGGGGGTAGAATTCGAGGTGGCCAAGATTGTGGACAGCAAGATGGTCCAAGGCTCCCTCCAGTACCTGGTTCATTGGAGAGGATACGGGCCTGAGGAGAGAACTTGGGTACCCGCCCGGGATGTTCACGCTGTGGTATTGGTCAGGAGGTTCCACCTTCGTTTCCCCAATAAACCAGGTCCATCTAGAAAGGGTCATAAAAGGGGGGGTACTGTTAAGGATCTGCCAGGCACAGCTTCTGTATCTACGCCCATAGGTAATCAGTCTGCACCTGCTTCTATGTCTGTGAGACTGACTCCATCTTCCACCACTCAGGATGGCAGGCTTAGGAGTGGGAGAGCCTATCACAGCCTGGCCAGACTGAGCTAGCTCCCGCCCTCTGTCTATTTATACCTGCCTTTCCTGTTCCTCCTTGCTTGTGATTCTTCTCGTTTGGTTTCCTGGCCCTGCTGCAGCTTTTTGATCTATTTGACCCTGCTTCATATTGACCCTGGCTTACTGACTACTCTCCTGCTCTGCGTTTGGTACCTCGTACACTCCTGGTTTGACTCGGCTTGTTCACTACTCTCCTGCTCTGCGTTTGGTACCTCGTACACTCCTGGTTTGACTCGGCTCGTTCACCACTCTTGTTGCTCACGGTGTTGCCGTGGGCAACTACCCCTTTTCCCTTGCTTCTGTGTACCCTTGTCTGTTTGTCTGTCGTGCACTTATTGAGCGTAGGGACCGTCGCCCAGTTGTACCCTGTCGCCTAGGGTGGGTCGTTGCAAGTAGGCAGGGACTGAGTGGCGGGTAGATTAGGGCTCACTTGTCTGTTTCCTTACCCCCATCATTACAGCAGGGAGCCGGGCTCCTAGTATCATAGTTATGTACGACGCTCTCCATGGAACTACTGTCTCGTACTGAAAACATGATTACAGTACGGGACAGTTGTCCTGCAGCGAGGCAGGGACTCCTAGCATCGTACATAACTATGATGCTAGGAGCCCGGCTCCCTGCAGTGTGTTCGGTCCGGGACTTGCGGCCGAAATATGTTCCGTCCTTTACGGACCGAACATGCTCGTGTGAATCCAGCCTAACTATTGAGCTACAGCTGAAGTGCAAGTGAACGAATTTAGTTGCATGCAATCTTGGACTGCAGCTGTCACTTAAAAGTTAAAATCAATTAGGTAGTACTACAAAAAGTCTAGGTGTAGCATTGACCTATAAAATGTATGAAAAATCTGCATTGTGTGGACAAAGCCTTAGGGTGCACTCACACGCCGTGTACTTGCTTTGTAAACATATGCAGTGTAAAACTTTACAATGTAAGTTTATGGTATAAATTGTAGTTTTCTAACCCCTTCCCGTCGTAAACAACTTTCAGATTTTAATTTTCGTTTTTTCCTCCCCACCTTCCAAAAGCCATAACTTTTTAATTTTTCTGTCAATATAGCCCTATGAGGGCTTGATTTTTACGGGACGAGTTGTAGTTTTTCGTAGCGTCATTTATTCTGCCATATAATGTAGCAGAAAACAGTAAAAAAATTATTTGTGAGGTAGAAAACAAAAGAAAAAGCAATTCCTCCATTGCTTTTTCATTTTTACAGAATTTACTGTGCAATTAAAACAACATGTTAACTTTATTCTGTGGGTCAATTCGAATACGGTGAAACCAAATATATAGTTTTTACTACTTTTACAAGGAAAAAAGTAAGTGTAAAAAACAACATTTATTTTGTGTCGCCAAATTCCGAGAGCCGTAACTTCTTTCTTTTTCTGTCGATTAAGTGGTATGAGGGCTTATATTTAGCGGGATAAGCTGTAGTTTTTAATATCATTTTGGTCTACATGCAAGGTTTTGATCACTTTTTATTACATTTTTTTGTGGGAGATGAGGTGACCAAAAAAACTAGCGATTCTGGTGTTTCAATTTTTTTTTTTACGGTGTACACCGTGCGGGTTAAATTATTATATATTGTAATAGTTCCAACTCTAGGGGGAAAATGGGAAAAGCAGGGTTTTTTGAACCTCTAATATTTATTTTTTTCTTACATAAAAAAACAACTTTATTTTACAAATTTTTACTTTTTTTATTAGTTCCCCTATGGGACTTCAACCAGCGATCGCTGGATCGCTTGCACTATATACTGCAATACTAATGTATTGAAGTATATCGTTTTTCTGACAGCCTTCTATTAAGCTAAAAGGTAAGGCCACACGGTGGGGCCACGTTGCGTTTATGTTGCGTTTTTAAACCGCAGCAAGTTATTTTTCAATAGAAGTCAATGGTGACATTTGTGTTATGGACAGTCTGCAGCTATTATATTACAATGTGGTTTTTGTGCAGTTAACTGCATCTTCATAGTGTTCGACCGCATGCAGTTAATGACCGCGCTGCCAAAGTTGTTGCGGGACTGCTTGTGTTTTTGCTAACAGTTCTGCAATGCCTTGTAATGAACTATATACAGGAAGCACCTAACAAACTTCAACAAGGGTGAAAACGATGTCCATCAATTATTTGCTTAAAAACGCAACAGAACGGCAGCATTACAGAGACAAAAAACGCATGCAACAAAACCACGTCAAAGATGCACCGTGTGGCCTTACCCTAATAGGAGAAAAAAGATGGCAGACCTGGGGGCCGTCAATAGGCCCCCAGGCTGGCATAGCAACCATCGCCACCCCGCGATTGCATTGTGGGGGGCACGTTGAGCTGCTAGAGGGGGTCGCCCCCCTCTTTCGAACGATTTAAATGCTGCGGTCGCTATTGAACGAGCGAGATTGCTCTCGAGCGATCGCGCTTGCTACTTTGAAGTGTTGGCTGTAACATACAGCCGACACCCGCATCGTGAGCCCGTTCCATACTTTCCCTACCTGGCTATGACGTAACCATACGTCAAATGTCGGGAAGGGGTTAAACACAAAGCAAATACGCCACGTGTGACTGCACCCTAAGGGCTCATGCACACGACTGTAGTCAATGGTGGATTAAGTTGACCGTAGGCTCTGGGCTGTTCCACAAACTTGGGCCCCCCTTCCCCACCGCCGTTTTGCTGTGTCTATAGTGAACACCACCTTTTTGTGCAAGCATTGACAAACGGTTGTTACGATTCCCCTTGTCAAATGGCTGTGTCCCTACATACTGACAGTCTCCAACCATCGCTGACTGTATCACACTGTGTAGGGACACTTCCTCTTGACAATGGGAATGGTAACACAAATTTATCTATTAGTTCTGGGTACACAAAGTTATGTAGAATACAAGGATTTCCTACAACAGACATGTCAGGAGATGGGACAGATCCTCTATAGATCCAGTGACTCACAGGTGATGTCTTCTCTGTTGGGAGTCCTTTTCTTTTCTTCTCCATCTGACCCAGACCGTTATGGCGACTTCTCCTGATGAGACATCTTTGCCCATCACTTCTGCAGCCATTTCCAGCCTCTATAGAAACACACAAATTTAGACACCAAGGCCCAGAACCATACATTAAAGGGGTTGTCCGGGCACAGACCGGTTTTTATAATGATGACCTATCAATGTGCCCGGACAACCCCTTTTACTCAGACTAATAAATTTGGACCACAGACTAGATCATAGAATCAGTGGCCGATTAAGTAGACCATAGGCCCTGGGCTGTTACCCATAGTTAGGCCCCCCTTCTCCACCGCCGCCCTGTAACTATTGTTAACACTTCCTTTTTGTCCAGACATTAACAAATGGGTGTTACTACTCCCCTTGTCAAAAGGCTGTGTCCCCACATACTGACAGTCTCCAACCATCGCTGACCATATCGCACCGTGTAGGGACACATTCTCCTGACAAGGGGAATAGTAACACTTATTTGTCTATCTGTCCTGGACTGCACAAAGACTTTGTGAAATACAAGGATTTCCTATAATAAACATGTCAGTAGAGATGACAGATTGTCTATAAATCTAGTGACTCACAGGTGACGACGTAGTTTTTTTCCTCTTCTCCATCCAGTCCAGACTTCATGACGACTTTTCCCAGCCATGACCCATTTCTGAAGGATTTGCCACTCAGATGTCTTTGGCTCCTCACTTTTCCAACATTTCCACACCTATAAACAAAGATAACATTATCATGGTGCTACACACTGTGCCCCTAAATATAATAGCACCAAACACTGCACCCCTGAATAAAATAGTACAAACACTGTGCCCCTAAATATTATAGCACCATAGACTGCGCCCCTGAATATAATTGTGTCAAACAAAACAACACAGCCCCCTGTAAATAGCGCTACACAGTCCTCCCCCTCTGTAAAAAGCGTCACATAGCCCTCCCCTCTTGTATATAGTGCTACATAGCAATCCCCCTTAGATATAGTGATACACAGCGCTCCCTTCTATATAGTGCTACACAGCGTCTCCCCCCTTGGACCTGCAGCTCTTGTAATTGCTCAGTATAATGACCCCCGTAGCTGCCCCCACAGTATATTGCCACCCATAGCTGCCCCATACAGTATAATGCCCTCCATAGCTGCCCCATACTGTATAATGCCCTTCATAGCTGCCTCTACACAGTAAAATGCCTCCATAGCTGCGACACAGTATAATGACCCCATAGCTGCGACACAGTATAATGTCCCCATAGCTGCGACACAGTATAATGCCTCCATAGCCGCAACACAGTATAATGCCCCCATAGCTGCGACACAGTATAATGCCTCCATAGCCGCAACACAGTATAATGCCCCCATAGCCGCAACACAGTATAATGCCTCCATAGCTGCAACACAGTATAATGCCCCCATAGCTGTGACACAGTATAATGCCTCCATAACTGCCTCTACACAGTATAATGCCTCCATAGCCGCAACACAGTATAATGTCCCTCATAGCTGCCTCCACACAGTATAATGCCCCATAGATGTGACACAGTATAATGCCCCATAGCTGTGACACAGTATAATGCCCCATAGATGTGACACAGTATAATGCCCCATAGATGTGACAATGTATAATGCCTCCATAGCCGCAACACAGTATAATGCCCCCATAGCTGCGACACAGTATAATGCCTCCATAACTGCCTCTACACAGTATAATGCCTCCATAGGCACAACACCGTATAATGTCCCTCATAGCTGCCTCCACACAGTATAATGCCCCATAGATGTGACACAGTATAATGCCCCATAGCTGTGACACAGTATAATGCCCCATAGATGTGACAGTATAATGCCTCCACATGTGCGTACCTAATAAATAAAAAAAACATAATTACTTATCTATCCTGGTTCCCACGACGGTGGGGGATGCTTCTCCTCCTCTGCACTGTCCCGTGAGTGACTCCGTGCAGAGAGGCGCGATGACATCACTACATCGCGTCTGCCTGCACTGAGCCGCTCACGGCAGAGTGAATGCTGGAGCGAGGCTCCAGCATTCAACCCAACTGAATCTGCATCCTGCGGACGCAGATTCAGTTGGAAGCGGGCAGCGCGGCAGCTAACAGCGCTGCATAGTTTTTAAGATTGTGTGCGGTTAGGGGCGGCGATGGGCCCCCTGGCAGCCTCGGGCCCCGGGCGGCCGCCCGAACCGCCCATATTATAATACGCCATTGCAAAGAATACATGCAGACCCCAGACCTTCTAAAGCATTGTAGTCCCCAGACCAGACCCCCCTAAACAAATACAGACCCCAGAACAAACACCCTAAATAAATACAGACCTCAGACCAATACCCTAAATAAATACAGACCTGAGACCAGACCCTTAAATACAGACCCCAGACCTAACCCCCTACACTAATAATGACCAAAGACCTGATTCCCATAATACAGACCCCAGACCAGACCTCCTAATCTAATACAGACCCCTAAATGAAGACCCCTAAACTAATACAGACCCTAGAACAGGCCCCCTAAATAGGCCCCATAAACTAATACAGACCCCAGACCAGAAGCCCAAAACGCCCTATGATGATCCGTCATTAACTGTAGTGGTGTGCAAGGCATGTGATTTGCGGCTCGGACGGCCACAGAGCGTCACCCGACCGCAAATCACGGGCCGTGCACATGGCTGTGTACATTCATTTCAATGAGCCCAGACCGCAAAATGTGGCGTAATAAGACATAAGCCGTATCTTTTTGCGGTCCAGGCTCCCGGGCAATGCACGGACTGTGGGAACCACGGTCGTGTGCATGGGCCCATAGAAATGAATGGGACCACAATTCACCTGCAGATTTGCGGGTGAATTGCGGCCGCAAAAACATGTTTGTGTGCATGGGGTCTTAGGTTGGGTTCTCACAGTGCGGACTTGCTGCAGATTTTGCCTGCAATTTGTAAGCTAAAACCAGAATTGGATCCAGGAGAGCAGACCTGTAAGGCCTTTCTTAATATATTTCTTCTGTTAAGGTTCCGTTCCTGGTTTTGGCTTAAAAAACGCATTCAAAATCTGCAGCAAATCTGCACTGTGGGCAGGGCCGGCTCCAGGTTTATGTGGGCCCGTGGGCGACATAGACTTAGTAGGTCCCTTTGCGGGGGAACTCACGGCGGCAGTAAAATGGCAGAAAACGTCACTTTGTGCCCCCATATAGACATTAGGCTCTGTTTATGCCCCATATAGAAGTTAGGCCCCCAGTTTGTACCCCCATAAATTGAGTGCCCTCTGTAGATAGTGCCACACAGCACCCTCCTCCCAGGTGTACCACAAAGCACCCTACTCCCAGGTAGTGCCACAAAGCGCCCTCCTCCCAGGTAGTGCCATACAGCCCCCTCCTCCCAGGTAGTGCCACACAGCCCCCTCCTCCCAGGTAGTGCCACAAAGCCCCCCTCCCTGGTAGTGCCACACAGCCACCCTCCCTGGTAGTGCCACAGAGCCACCCTCCCTGGTAGTGCCACACAGCCCCCCTCCCTGTAGGTAGCGCCTTTGGGGTTCCCTGTAGGAGTGGAATCCCCAGCCAGAGAATTACTGACGCTCTGGCTGGGGATTCTGCTTCAGGAGAAGTCCCTGACTTCACTGTCCATATATGGACAGTGTTGTCAGGGGCAATCCCAGAGCCATACTCCCGGGCAGAGCACTACTAGCACTCTGCCTGGGACCAGGGGCGTGGCTAAAGGATCATGTGCCCTGGTGCAAGAATTCAGATTAGGCCCCCCTACCGCTCCCCAACACCACCAGACCCCTGCGCACGTTGTGGCGATACGCGTGGGGCGCTTTATACCTCCATAACCACTCTGTTTGGACACTTCACTACGCCTTCAGGACTCATTTATTCAAATGGTCTGATGCAATATTCTTTTTATCTGTGTCTATATCTTTGTCATCATTACGTGAGGGTTATTTAAGGTAGGTTCATTTCTGGGGGAGTTAGTATTGGGTTGTGTTTGCGGAGTATTTTTGGTTAATAAATTTATACGCTTTATTATATATTCTTTGTGTCTATACACTTTTTGCCATATACATACCCGTGCGTGTTCTTTGTTTTCATCCATTGTAGTTTCTAAGGGTATGTGGCAACATTTATGGGGTGCCCGCTGGTGCATTTTATTCAGTTACAGAATACTTTCTGTACTACTTTTGTGGATTTTTTTCCCGCAGCGTGGGCATGAGATTTTCTAAATCTCATCCACTTTGCTGCTACTGTAAATGCTGCAGAATTTCCACACAGAATTCTGTTACATAAATTCTTCAGCGTTTGCGCTACGTGGGAGTAAAGTGGAAATCCAAGTGAAATGATCTGATGTGTCACAGATAAGTTTAAGATCACGCTGGCATAGAGCCCTGATTGCCCTTTATCACTACTCTGAGACTTATGTAAGTAGACATTATTATAATAGTAACTTGCTTATGTTGTGTCAGTTTTGTATGAAGATGTAATAGCGTGGCCATAGACGTGGTTGCTGTGTTCATAGCACTGCTCTCAGCTATAAACGGACATCGCTTATCTTTATCATTAACCTCTTCCCGGGCTGCTCCGCAAGAGTACGTCCTGCAGAGGGGTTAGTTCCCGCATCCAGACGTACTATTGTGGAGTAGATCCCGGCGCACACTGTCCTAATGGACAGTGTCCGGGAAACGGGAGGTCAGCTGTCCCTGACAGCTGACACTCCAGCCCTGTCAGTCAGCGGACCATCGCCGCTGATTTTGGCAATTAACCCCCCGGATTGCCGTCGCCGCATTTAAGTGGTTTGAAGCACATCGGCAGCCCCCACGAAGTGATCGGGGGGGCTACCGATGCTTGTCGTGGCAATCGGAGGTCAGACAATGACCTCCGGGTTGCCATGTACGGAAGCCTCGGAGGAGCAGCCTCCTGCCGCTCCTCAGGCTTCCTGTCAGTGTGACTGTCACGTCACAATGACAGTTGGAGTGCATTACACTACGTGTGTAGTGTAATGTACTCTAGCAGCGATCAAAGCTGCAAGCACTGGCTTAGCTATAGGGGTCGCAGCGGTCGCAATTGCGACCGGGCCCCGAAGCCAGGGGGGCCCACGGCCCCCCGCACCACATCAATAAAAAGTTACTATAGTAACTCGGGCCGCGGGCCCCTATTACTATAGTAACATACTTTACTTACCTTCCTGGTTCCGGATGGCAACGGAGGTCCTGACGTCAGGCGCTGTGCGCAGCGCATGACGTCACAGCGCTATGCGCCGCGCACAGCATCGAGACGACAGAACTCCCGCCGCGGCCGAAGAGGAAGGTAAGGTTAGCCCTGACTGGCGGGGACCGACTCCCGGGACCCGCCAATCAGCTGTTTTGAAGGGGCCGCAGCACTCGTACGAGAGCTGCTCCCCTTCATTCCTGTCACTTCATTCCGGTCACACTGTGAATCCGTGTCGGCGTTTCAAAGTGTGAGCGAGTAGTGAAATGAAGGGGAAGCAGCTCTCGTACGAGTGCTGCGGCCCCTTCAAAACAGCTGATTTGCGGGTCCCGGGAGTCACATCAGCTATTGATGGCCTATCCTGTGGATAGGCCATCAATGTTTAGGGACTGCACAACCCCTAAGCCTACGATGTAGCAGGCTTAGGGGGCCCATGAGACAGGATCACAGATTGTGTGATCCTGTCTGCTGGGCCCTGTATCTAAGCCAATCACATGGTAGGCTTAGATACATGGCCCATGTGTGATCCTGTCTGCTGGGCCCTGTATCTAAGCCTACCACACTGTGGGTTTAGATACAGGGCCCCAGCACACAGTAATCTTATACTGTATAAGATTACTGTCTGCTGGACCCTGTATCTAAGCCTACGTTGTGGTAGGCTTAGATACAGGGTCCCACAGACCGTATCACACATGGGCCCTATATCTAAGCCTAACACACGTGTTACTAATCATTTTTTGTGTGTTTTCTTACAGGTTCGGTCGTTGGACTACGTCGGATTCCAGGACTACTTCGATGACAGCTTTTTTTTTATTATCAATAAAATGGTTAATGAGGGTTGTGTGGTTTTTTTTTTTATTTTAATAAAATATTTTTTCTATGTCTTTGTGGTTTTTTTTAAACTATATTACTACCGCCTTAGTAATGGCCGCCGGCTGATTGACGACGTCCATTGCTAAGGCGGGGCTTAGTGTTAGCCGATGCAGAGGCTAACACTAACCCCCTTTATAACCCCGGTACCCACCGCCACCAGGGGTGCTGGGAAGAGCCGGGTACGATCCAGTACCTGACCATCTGTAGTGATGGTCGGCCACTGGGGTGGCCGCAGGCTGGTATTACCAGGAGGGGAAAGGCCAAAAACAGTGGCCCTTCCTACCCTGGTGATGCTAGGCTGCTGCTGCTTTATTGTATCTGGCTGGTTATGAAAAATGGGGGGGACCCCACGTCATTTAAAAAAAAATAAAAAATAATTGAAAAGAACGATGTGGGGTCCCCCCCAATTTTCATAACCAGCCAGATGCAACACAGCAGCAGCAGGCAGCATTACCAGGGTGGGAAGGGCCACTATTTTTGGCCTTCCCCAGCCTAATACTACCAGCCTGCAGCCACCCCGTCACTACAGATGGTCGGGTACTGGTTCGTACCCGGCTCTTCCCAGTACCCCTGGTGGCGGTGGGTACCGGGGTAATAATGGGGGTTAGTGTTGGCCTCTGCACCTGCTAACATTAAGCCTCGCCTTAGTAATGGACGTTGTCAATCAGCCGGCGGCCATTACTAAGGCGGTGATAATAACGTTTAAAAAGATACAAGCACATAGAAAACATATTTTATTGAAATAAATAACACAACCCTCATTAACCATTTTATTGAGAATAAAGAAAAACGCCGTCATAGAAGTCCTCGTATCCGAAGTCCAACAACCGAACCTGTAAAAAAACACAAACACACAAAAATAATCAGTAACACAAAGAAGCAGAATTATTATTCTTACCTGTCCTGGGTCCAGCGCTGGAGCCGCAATGTCAGCGAGCTGGGCCCTGTATCTAATCCAATCATGTGTGATACTGTCTGCTGGGCCCTGTATCTAATCCAATCATGTGTGATACTGTCTGCTGGGCCCTGTATCTAATCGTATCTTGTGTGATACTGTCTGCTGAGCTGTGTATCTAATCCTATCATGTGTGGTACTGTCTGCTGAGCCACGTTATCTAATCCTATCATGTGTGGTACTGTCTGCTGAGCCACTGTATCTAATCCTATCATGTGTGATACTGTCTGCTGAGCTGTGTATCTAATCCTATCATGTGTGATACTGTCTGCTCAGCCACTGTATCTAATCCTATCATGTGTGATACTGTCTGCTGGGCCACTGTATCTAATCCTATCATGTGTGATACTGCCTTCTGAGCCACTGTATCTAATCCTATCATGTGTGATACTGTTTTTGTTGGGCCCTATAGCTAATCCTATCCTGTGTGATACTGTCTGCTGAGCCAATGTATCTAATCCTATCATGTGTGATACTGTCTGCTGAGCCACTGTATCTAATCCTATCCATAGTTTATAGGGTCGTAGTGCTATAGATATGCTGTCTCTTATACACACACTTTTTTTTGGGCGGACACATATGTATTGGGGCTATTTCCCCTGACATTTTAAGCCCTGAGGGTATGTTCACACGGCAGCGTCTGTTACGGCTGAAATTACGGTGCTGTTTTCAGGAGAAAACAGCACCGTAATTTCAGCCGTAATGGCATGTGCAGGCGTCCATTACAGACGTAATTGGAGCTGTTTTTCTATGGAGTCCATGGAAAACGGCTCCATTTACGTCTGAAGAAGTGACAGGCACTTCTTTGACGCGGGCGTCTTTTTTACGCGCCGCCTTTTGACAGCGGCGCGTAAAAAAAATGACCGTCGGCACAGAACATCGTAAGACCCATTCAAATGAATGGGCAGATGTTTGCCAACGCTTTTGAGCCGCATTTTCGGACGTAATTCAATGCTAAAACGCCCGAATTACGTCCGTAAATAGGGTGTGTGAACCCAGCGTTAGTGACGCCCCGGCTGCTAGTGCTGCATTGTTGGGTCACTTAGGAGACCCAGCGATGCAGCTGAAAGCTGCGGACCGTCGGCCATGAGAAGTTTGCGGGGGGGGGCCCAGTAAGAATTCTTGCATCGGGGCCCATGAGCCTTTAGCTACGCCCCTGGCTGCAAGTCTAAGTGTCCCCTAGTGGGACAAGTGAAAAAAGTAAAAAAAAGATAATAAAAATGTTTTAAAAAAGTGTAAAAATAAAAGTTAGAAGTTATATAAACAAACACTTTTTTTCCTATAATAAGTCTTTCATTATAGGAAAAAAATGAACCCGTTAAAAAAAGTACACATATCTAGTATCACCGCGTTCGTAACGACCCCAACTATAAAACTATAATGTTATTTTTCCCGCACAATGAACACCCCAAAAAAAATCAATAAAAAACTACACCAGAATCGCTATTTTTTGGTCACCACCCCTCCCAAAATAGAGAATAAAAAGTGATCAAAAAGTCGCATGTACCGGAAAATAATACCGATAAAAACTACAACCCGTCCCGCAAAAAAACAAGCTCTTACACCGCTTTTTTGACTGAAAAATAAAAAAGTTACGGCTCTCAGAATATTGTGACACAGAAAATAAATTATTTTATAAAAAAGTGATTTTATTGCGCAAACGCTGCAAAACATAAAAAAAAACTATATACATATGGTATCGCCGTAATCGTACCGACCCGCAGAATAAAATATAATGGTCATTTATAGTGCACGGTGAACGCCGCAAAAAATAAACTAAAAAACATTGTCAGAATTGCTTGTTTTTGGTCACCCGGCTTGCAAAATTTTTTTATAAAAAGTGATCAAAAAAATCGCATGTATCCCAAAATGGTATCAATGAAAAGTACAGATTGTCCCACAACAAATAAGCCCTCACGCAGCTCCGGTGGTGAAAAAATAAAGACGTTCTGGCTCCCAGAATATGGCGGTGCAAAATGTGCAGTGTTTTCTAAAAGCGGGTAACATCCGACACCATTTATCAGTGCGACACCGGCCACGCATCTATGAATTATTATTTATTTACCGCATTTTTATACCCTCTTATTATGCCCTGATGTTCTCCGCACAGATTACATATACCCCCACATTATAAACTAAAATACCAGCGAAACCCAAAACAGAAAAACTACCAAGCAAAATCTGCGCTCCAAAGGCAAAATGGCGCTCCCTCCCTTCTGAGCCCTGCAGCGTGCCCAAACAGCAGTTTGCGCCCACATATATGGCATCGCCATACCCAGGAGAACCTGCTTAACGTTTTATGAGGTACTTGTCTTCAGTGGCACAAACTGGGCACGACATATTATGCACTAAAATGGCACATCAGTGCAAAATTTTAATATTCACACCATCCGCTGCGCATTAACCCCTTTGAGCACTATGACTTAATAGCGCGTCATGGTGCGGGGGTTGATGTATGGAGCCGGCTCACGTGCTGAGCCCGCTCCATACGCTGCGGGCGTCGGCTGTGTATTACAGCTGACACCCGGTACTAACGGACAGGAACAGCGATCGCTCTGTTACAGAAGCCTGTAAAAATAACAATATACTGCAATACATTAGTATCGCAGCATATTGTACCCGCGATCCAATGATCGCTGGTACAAGTCCTCTAAGGGGACTAATAAAATGTGTAGAAGAATTCAAGTTATTAGTAGTGAGAAAGAAAAAAAAGTTAAAAAAAAAAACCTTTTCCCATTTTTCTTCAAAAGTAATGTAAAAAAATAAACAGAATTGATATCGCTACGTCCGTAAAAGGCCGAACTATTACAATATGCCATTATTTAACTCGCACGGTGAACACCGTAAAAAACTTAAATAATTTAAACCGCCAAAATCTCTGTCGTTTTCGTTTTTGCCGCGCGGCGAAAGCTGTAAAAACGAAAACCCCAAAAAATGGAATGAGATTTTTTTCCTATATTCCTATATTTTCCTATTTTTTTTCAGTTTCCCAGTACTTTTTATTGCACTTTAAATGGTTTCAATAGAAACTACAATTCCTCCCACAAGAAATAAGCCCTCACATCACTCTACTGACGGAAAAAGAAAAAAGTTATGGCTCTTGGAAGGCGGGTAGTGAAAAACGAAAATAAGAAAGCAAAAAATGGATCAGTCCTGAAAGGGTTAATTCATTTCTAATGAAAAAAAAGTATGATCACATGTGGGGTATTTCCGTACTCGGGAGAAATTGCTTTATAAAAATTGGTTGTTTATTTCTCCTTTATTTCTTGTGAAAATGAGAAAATGCAACATTTTAGTGGAAAAAAATTGTGATATTAATTTTCTCCGCCTAATTCTAATAAATTCTGCAAAAGACCCGTGGAGTCTATATTCTCTCTATACTCCTAGAAAAATTCCATGAGAGGTGTTTCCAAAATTGGGTAACTTGGGGGGCTTCCACTGTTTTGGTCTCTCCAGGGCGTTGCAAAGGCGGCATGGCACCGAATAACAATCCATCAAAATCCGTGCTCCAAAATCCAAATGGCGCTCCTTCCCCTCTGAGCGCTGCCATGGGTCCAATCAGCAGTTTATTACCACATATGGGGTATTGCCGTAATCAGGAGAAAATGCTTTACAAATGTTGTGGTTCTTTTTTCCTTTATTCCTTGTAAAAATTTAACATTTCTATGCTTTTTCATAAAAAAAGTTGATTTTCATTTTCACTGCCTAATTCCACTAAATTCTGCAAAAAACCTGTGTGGTCAAAATGCTAACTATACCCCTAGATAAATTTCTTGAGAGGTGTCGTTTCCAAAATGGGGTCACTTTTGGGGGGGTTTCCCCTGTTTTGGTCTCTCCAGGACGTTGCAAATCGACATGGCACCGAAAACCAATCCAGCAAAATCCGTGCTCCAAAATCCAAATGGCACTCCTTCCCTTCTGAGCCCTGCTGTGGGTCCAATCAGCAGTTTATTACCACATATGGGATATTGCTGTAATCGGGAGACATTGCTTTACAAATGTTGGGGTGATTTTCTTCATTATTCCTTGTAAATATTAAAAATTTCTAAGTTTTTTCAGAAAAAAAGTAGATTTTAATTTTTACAGACTAATTCCAATATATTCTAATAAATTTAGCGAAAAACCTGTGCGGTCAAAATGCTAACTATACACCTATATAAACTCCTTGAGGGGTATAGTTTCCAAAATGGGGTAACTTTTGGGGTGTTTCCTCTGTTTTGGCACCACAAGACCTCTTCAAACCTGACAAGGTGCCTAAAATATATTCTAAAAAAAAAAGGAGGCCCAAAATCCACTGGGTGCCCCTTTGCTTCTGAGGCCTATGCTTCAGTCCATTATCACACTAGGGCCACATGTGGGATATTTCTAAAAACTGCAGAATCTGGGCAATAAATATTGAGTTGCATTTCTCTGGTAAAACCTTCTGTGTTACAAAAAAAAAAAAAGGATTAGAAATTAATTTTTGCAAAAAAAATAAAATTTGTACATTTCACCTCTACTTTGTTTTAATTCCTGTGAAACGCCTAAAGGGTTAAAACACTTTGTGAATGCTGATTCGAATACCTTGAGGGGTGAAGTTTTCAAAATGGGGTGACTTCTGGGGATTTTCTAATATATAAGGCCCTCAAAGCCACCTCAGACTGAACAGGTCCCTGAAAAAATAGCCTTTTGAAATTTTCTTTAAAATATGAGAAATTGCTGCTAAAGTTCTAAGTCTTGTAACGTCCTAGAAAAATAAAAGGACGTTCAAAAAACGATGCAAACATAAAGTAGACATATGGGAAATGTTAACTAGCAACTATTTTGTGTGGTATTACTATCTGTTTTACAAGCAGATACATTTAAATTTAGAAAAATGCTAATTTTTGCAAATTTTTTCTAAATAGTGGTGTTTTTCAGAAATAAATACCAAAATTATCGACAAAATTTTTTCACTAACATAAAGTACAACATGTCACGAGAAAACAATCTCAGAATCGCTTGGATAGGCAAAAGCATTCCGGAGTTATTACCACATAAAGTGACACATGTCAGATTTGAAAAAAACGGCTGGGTCCTGAAGGGGTTAATTACGATTTTTTAATTTGTCCGTAAAAATTGTTGTGTCTGTGATTTTCAGATAAGTTGTAGAGAAAAAATAAAGTCATATGAGTAACCCTCTACTGAACCTGTGCGGTGACAGCCCATATGGCCTCCATACACTACTATACAGGCTGCGCACACTGGGCTCTGCTGTGTGAGTCCTAACAAATCTCTGAGCAGTGCTATAGGGGTTTGTGATCTCTATATAAATCTTTTGGAAATCAGTGGTGATCCCAGCTCACAGACTCCACCATAACATCTCACATACATCTATCACATGTCACTTTTGATTTTAAAAATGACCCCCTTCTTTGCCTCGATTGCTGCTATGTCTCTCATAGCGTCTAGTAATTGTCAGCAATGTGGGGCCCTGTTCACACTGCACACAACATTGCCGGACTAGTGGCTGCACAGTTGCCGGTTCCTCTATAGAGCAGTAGTGGTGCGTATTACTACGCTCATGCTTCGCACGCCCCTAAGGGCGGGGCCTGGTCACGTGGTCTCGCGTATAAGAGGGAGGTCACTTATGTACGACAGCATCTGCACAGCTGGGTCAAGGGAGAAGGTGACCGCAACTCAGGAACCACGCAGTAATCGTCTTCACCGCGGAGATGGCAGGTAAGTGCCCGCGGTGGTGAGGGGGAGAGCCGGGGACATAAGCAGCATGGTGGTCAGAGCTTCAGGTAGTGTGCGGGGCGGGAGGTGCGTGTGGTGTTCCAGCTGCAGCGGTGTCCGGAAGCCGGCACAGTGGACCTATCCCTTCCATGGATATCATTCCACATCTCCTGGCCGTCGCTCCGCTGGCCGCACGCTGCATTGGGTCCTCCGCTGACGTTCATTACTTCTCTCTTACTATGGCTTCCTCTGAGAGTGAAAGTGATCCCCGGCTCGTCAGTGCGGGCTGCGTCCCATGTGCAGCTCGTTAACCCTTCCTGTGCCCCTGTCCTTACACCTGTGCTGGAGGTCCTCACTCCTCTCTGGATGTCCACCCAATGTACAGAAACGTTATCATAATTGACCGGTGTGTACAGTGATCTTAGCGAAGATGACCAATTCCTGGGACAAGACCTATAGACTCCAGGATACTGCAGCTGCATCTCCCTCCTCCCGCTGCTGTTTACTATAGAACAGTGGTCTGTAGCCCGTGACTCCAAATGTTGGGGGCCTGAATCTCCCAGCAGGCCATGGTGTGCAAGGAGTTCTGTCCCCCCACAGCTGGGGAGCTAATGGTCTGCAGCCCACTGCTCTGGTGCCGTTTTACCAGGACTGATTGGGGTTCTGGACATCTATCGAGAGCCTGCAGGGAAGGGGTGATGAGGTTATCGGAAGATGAGGCTTCTTTACCTTATGAGATGTGGAAGTTTCACATGTTGGGATTTATGCAGATTCTGTAACTGGTATCTTTTTAAATGATCTTCCGGTCTGATATACATTAGAAATATATAGTCCACTTACCTACTGCCTTCTAAATGGTGCGTTCTGGTCCCTCTGCTTTCCAGGATGTCAGCTCTGACTATGGGGGGGGGGGGGGGTTTCTTTGGTAGTCTGAGACCTGCCCCCCTCTAATGGATAAGCATTGATTATGTTTGTGCTGATGTAATTGGCCCCCATCCATTGGGGGGTCTGGGGTGGGTCTCAGACTTCCAAGAAAATGTTCCAGTCTAAGACTATGGTGGCCGTCTTGTAAAATGGGGGGGGTCACAACAAAGGCCTGACCATTCAGGAGTGGGGCAGCATGCGTGGTAAATCCTGAAATATACAGGGGGGGGGGCTGGATGGCCTCTGGAGTGATCTAGTAGAACTATTAAAGGGGTATCCCAGCTGCAATTGCTTTTTTTTTTTTTTCGTTTGTAGCAAAGTTTCTGCCAGTTCAGTAGCTCTGAAGACTTGTGAGACTCCTGGCAGTGACAGCCGTCCAGCGCCATCTTCTTCCCTACATGCTGTACACATTACTTGGGTAGAGATGCTTATTTGTGTCTGTGCCCCCTAAGGTTTTTTTTTTTTCCCTGTCTAATCTGGCATTACTATAACATGTAGTCAGGTTGGACATATTGGGCACAAGCTATTTTTTTTTTTTTCTCTGACTCCTTTGTGCCGAATCAGCAGGGTAACTTTTACCTGGCAAAACCCTTTGACTACAAATCTATAGATGCCACAAGACTGACACTTCTGTACAAAGGAAAAATGGATGAGTTTTAAGCAGGATCAGTTTTACATTCTTATAAATTCCCCCTCAAAGTTCTTGCTAAGTGTGCTAAAAAAAAAGTGCTACCTTAACTGCTCTATCTTGGGCCCTTGTAGCATTGGTGAGGTTCTTGGCTTTTTTTTTTTTTTAAATCTAATACATATGGAATCTGACCAATTAATAAATCATACAGGAGACCCCATAGACTCCCTATGTAAAGTATGTCCCCGTCTGACTAATAAAATGAATAATATTGAAAAGTTCGACACAAATACACAGCGAACATGAGTCTTAAATACAGGCAACAAACCCCTTGTGAGCCTATTCCAGATCGCTCTAGACCAGTCCCACATTTAGTTTCCTTTTCTCTTCTATTTGCCCATCTGACAGTTGGAGGGATTGTGTTGCAGCGTTTCTTTGTCACGTGTCTTGATCTGTCATCCAGTTGTGATATTCTCAGAGCTCCATGTAGATTTGTTAATGAGTTTGTGTAACCGGAGTCCAGATACTACGACTAGTACTAGAATGCTACACACTTAGTGTCCTTGACTGTTTCCTAGAGGGGCTTGCTGCTGGTCAGGTGGTACGGGCCTGCAGTGCCGTATAGTTTCCAGGGGCAATTTAACGCTTGCATGCCTGGCTTTTAAAGTAGGAACCGTTACACACATACATACATATATATATGTAATTTTTTTTTTTTTCCTCTTCCAAAGACCTTTAAACAGTATGTGAGGTCAATATTTTTCTAGAGCATCTTTTTGATATGTGGTTAGAGAGATGGACTCCGAGGCCGGGACAGTAAATGGTTAAACAGCTGCTATGTTGCCTGGCTCGCTTCCTCTATTCATGACGTGCTGTGTCTTGTAAGGAAGGTGTAAACTAATAAAACGAACCATTGCTGATCTGGAAGCTGCAAAGTCCATAAGATGTGTAGTTCTCTATCTGCATAGAGGTAAACCACCCTGCAGACCAGGGCCTGTGCCCCGCCAGCTGTTGGTTCATTGGCGTTGCTTCCATCTCCTATTTTTAGCTCCTCCGTGCTGTCACTCAGCACAGTTCTCTAGTAAACAATATTTCCACATTAGATAGGCAGGTCTCTCCAGGACTAACTGTCACGTCCGGGCTGCTATTGGGATGGATGTTTTGGGAAGTTTCTATGGGTGATGCCTAAAGATGCAGAGGGCGGAGTCTACAGAAGGGAACAAGTGCATCATTTTTATTTATTTTTTGTAGCTATTCCAACGTAAGTAACCACTGCCTGGCGACATGTTGGCTGGTGGCTTGCTTTGACTGGTGGAGTAGATGGGATTATTCTCTGCCTGCGACTTGTATGGGGGGGGGATTGCTTGTAGAAAGCATCTTTGGGGGGGATTGTAGCTTGTAGAACGCATCTTTGGGGGGGGGTTGCTTGTAGAACGCATCTATGGGGGGGGGGGGGGATTGCATGTAGAACGCATCTATGGGGGGGGGGATTGCTTGCAGAACGCTTCTAGACACCGGTCACCATCTCTTTACAAGGTTTCATTCAGCAGCAGAACTACTTGTATGAACCACACAACATATTTCCTATTGATATCAATGGGATGCTATTTGCAGGCGTATTTCCACTGGCCAATCCATGGCCAGACTTTAAGCCCTGGATTTCTGCCTCGGACGTGTGTGAACATAGCCTTATATTGTGTTTTTAATAGACTGGTAACTCCTTTGGCTGCTACTCGCACAGCCCCTTGTGAGCAGGTAAGCCTTCTACTCTGAATGAATCGTGATCTGTTCTACCGTGTTTCCCCGATAGTAAGACACCCCCGATTGTAAGACGTATCGGGGGTTTCAGGGGGGTCGGCTAATATAAGCCGTACCCCGAAAGTAAGACATATGTCTTACTTTCGGGGAAACACGGGGGTATTGCCGCCTCCTGCCCACTTCCACTCCCACTTAACGCCGAAGGACGGATATATCCGTCCTCAGCAGCTGCTAGTTCGCGCCGGAGGACGGATATATCCGTCCTGTGATAGCGCGGGTACTGAGACTGTACCCACGCGATCAGCGGCAGGAGCACGGCTGTTATACACAGCCTGGCTCCTGCTGCAACTGCCGGAATCGAAGCGCGCGCCGATTCCGGCAGTTTAACCCATTAAATGCCGCTGTCAATAGTGACAGCGGCATTTAATGTGTTTGACAGAGGGGGGAGCTCCCTCTGTCACCCGATCGGCGCCCCCGCAAACAAATCGCGGGTCGCCGTCGGGTTTCCATGACAGCCGGGGGTCTAACAAAGACCCCCAGGTCTGCCTTCAGCATCTGCCTGTTAGGCGATGCCGGAGGCATGACCTAATAGGTTGCCTGTCAGTTTTACACTGACAGGCAATAATGCTTCGGTATACTAAGTATACCAAAGCATTATATATGCGATCGGCACATCGCATAGTGAAGTCCCCTGGTGGGACTAAAAAAAAAAAATGTAAAACAGTTAAATAAAGTTTGTGAAAAAAAAAATAAAAAAAAAAATAAATATTTTTTTGCCAATGTAAGACATACCCCGAAAGTAAGACATAGTGGGGCTTTTGGGGATAAAAAGAAAGTAAGACACTGTCTTACTTTCGGGGAAACACGGTAGGAGAATGTGCAGTATGAGGGAATGCAGATGTAGGTCACGACTGCAAGTCTCTGAGGGCTTTATAGTCCTGCTACAAGGACTATTTACAGAGCGGTATTTTTGTGGTTCGTAGCAGGAGATTAGACTATACGAGCTGTAATTCCACCCTAGTCTTTGTATGGTTTGCAACTAAAGCAGGTTACAATATCTGTAGGGACATTGGTCACCGGTATCCTGTACAACGGCCCCTGGTTTGCTCAATCTTCCTGGCAGTTCTGTCACTAGTGTAGTTTTTACACAACTTCCATGCTTTTTAATGTGGTTGTATTTTATGTGCAAATCCCAGTTAAATTTAAAGTTGCAAATCCAACACTTTTTTATTTTTTTTATTTTGTCCAATGTTAATTTCAGTTGTGCCTGGGACTTTCACGTTTTATAAAGTAACATCCCATTCTAGTATTATCTCGGTTATCCTATATTCTTTGAGATTAGTAATCGTTGCAGGATTAGGGCCCATTTACTCAGCTGCCGTTTTTAGTCTGTTTAATCTAAGTTAGTGGCCAAAGTTGGGATCAGGGAGTAAAAATTCACTTGTGAGTCCTGATCCTGTCATGGTGGTGTCTGTGCACACGTAGCAGAAAAATCCACATGTTAGCCCTTATTGAGAAAATCCACAGCTGACATTGATTTGGTGGTAAAAATCCGTATTACAGGAAGATATCAGCAGCCTATAGATACATAGCTGGTGCTATGCGCCGCTAGATTTTCCATCCACAAATCGGCATGTCCGCTATGTATGAACTTTACCCTTCTAGTTTTCTTTAGTGGTTTACAATGTTGTCAGGAACCTTTTGGTAAAAACTTTTGAAATGTACACCCCCAAAAAGTCCATATGTACACTGTATAGTGATTCTCTTTATAACCATTACAGAAGACTTTCTATATTAGTTGATAGTCAGTACTGTGGGGACATTGCCACCTTGAGGGTAATATGAGCCACTGATGCCACCCTCACTTATAGGCCCAGTGATTTGGGGAAAACAAGGCTGGGTGAACTGCTCTAAGCTTAGGTTGCTCTTCTATCCTAAAGAGATGATGGGCTTTTGGATGAAGGCAGTATCAGCCAGGTGGAGCCCCCTTTCTCTTTACATTAGAGGTGCACAACCTGCTGCCCAGGAGCTGCCCGCAATTCTGTTCTGTGCTGCCCCAACCATCCAGACACTGTACAATTGGGACAGACCATCATATCTAAGTGCAGTCAGGCAGCAGCTCCATTCTCTTCCTGTCACTAATCATGGATATCTGTGCAGGTCTAAGATACATGTGAGTGCCCTCTGGTTTCCATGTTGAAGGGGAGTGCCCCTTGCCCCCAGTAGTGCCAGCTGTTTACCAATGTGTAGCACACACGCGCTATCCAGGGTAACCTTTCATGGTATTTCCATCTAAGATCCTTATGGCATATCCCCTCCCGAGAAGACTCTTGAGAAGATGAGGTGGCTGCACATGAATACCATCCCCATTGTTTATAAGAGTTGCAGAACTCTTGACCATCTGTTTTTCTGCTAGATGGGAGTCCCAATAGTGGAACCCCCAACTTGTCATGACATATCAACAGTGTGTAACATAAATGTGTAAGTGTTCCTGATAAAGTTTAACTAGCCCTTAGAAATGGTACAATGTGGCTCTCAGGCCAAAAAAGCCTGTGCACCCTCTGATCTAAATACTGGTCCCTGCTTATACTATAAGACCTCTTGGTGTACTGTATGTACAATGTATAAGGACCAGTTATTGTGATATGTTAGGCCTTGTAGTGAAGGATCTGATATAGAAATATAATGCTTTTAACCTGTGTAGGTACCAGACACCGCTACTGCAGCCTTGGCATAAACTAACCTGACTCGGATTATGATGGGTTTTTAGACAAATCTGAGTTTTGCAGGTAGTTTTGGCTTATGTTAAAGGATTCTTTCTCCGATAGGAATTTCGGTCTCCTAATAACTAGAATTCTTGGCAAGTGGATCTCTTAGGAATGTGGAGGTGAACCCAAGTGTTCCTCTGTCCTGGTGTGCTTTACTCCATGCCTCTTGTGCAGGGACAGGTTATGTAATGGGTCAGACAGGAACGGCATTGTTCCTAGATGAATTGGATACTATTGCATTTGGTGGCGTCTAACTTCTTGTTCTCAATGGACACACCCCAAAGTACTATTGGGCTTTCTATTTAGCCACAAGGTAACTGTATGGTCTGCTGTGTCTGTATTCCTCAAGGAATATGGGATGACGTATAATGTTGAAAGCTATATATTTATTTTTTGTTCTGTATACATAGAAACTATCTTTCTGTTTAAAGCCAAATCAGTCATGTCAGCTGTACAAATGGCTTGGCTGGAAGCTGCGTGTCTGACACGGAGGATCCAGATTATATCAATCGCCTCTAAATTCGTAGCAGTTACTATAATTTGCACCAGAGACTAGTATAAATTATAGTAAAAATCTGACCACTGCCCTTTCTGGTGCACTGACGGCAAGAGGTGAATCTCTTAATAAACTAGGCACCTTATACGCTAGTGTGACTGGCATATGGAACGCCTGTCTTACACAATGGGGGTTTTATTTGCAGTATCTTATGCTAAATAGTGTTCAGTACCCATCAAGTTGCTCTAACAAAATGCATTCGATGGGATTTGAATTAGAAAAATGGTGCGAGTGATGTGCCACAACATTTTGTTTTGCAACACATGAGCAACTTTAAAAATAGTTGCATCATAGAAATGCAGGGCTTGAAAATCCCGACATGCACATGACTAACATGCCACTTAACCCAAATGTGCCAGTTATTTGGTCTAGAGTTTTGGGGTGACTTTAACTGTACATGCACACAGATTTTATTTAATGAAGGATATAGGGGGCAATTAAGACCAGCGTTTTATACACCAGTCTTAATAGAAAGATTGGAATTAAGTGCGACATTTAAGAGACAAGACTCTTGATGTCTTTCCACCGGGTGCAACAAACATGGCCGTGCATCACCCATAACATAAAAAGAACTAAACAAAACCTACTTGCCTCACTGCTCCCCTTCTGCCCTCCGGGTTCCTTCATCACTCCAAGCACTGCTTATACAAGGGCCTGACACCATCAATACTGCCACATAGGACGTCTGTACGTTGTATGAGCGATGCTGGAACGGGTGTGCTAGATTGTATGTCGCTGCCGCTTTCTGGCGTGAATTACAATTTTGTTGGATCTTGGTGGTCCTACAACTTTCAGAAAAGCCACACCCTCTCTGTGGCAAAACGGCCTAACCATTATTTGCCCCACTGTTTGCGACTTCTACACCAGGTCGATAAATTACCATAAGTGTCAGTGGATTATGTGAACAGATTTAAGGCACTTTTGTGTAAATGTCTTTATTTTCTTCCCTAGATTATGCTTTTGTTACACTCACCACAAATGACTCTTATGGGAAAGGAGCGTTGGTACTCGGCTCGTCTCTCAGGAAAAATACTTTAAAGAAGCTGGTTGTGCTCATCACTCCGCAGGTTTCAGACTCCATGAGGCGAGTCCTGCTCTTTGGTTACATTTACTGAAAGATGGGGAACGGTGACAATATCTTGCTCTAAATTTTCTCTACAGAAAAGTCCTCAACAAGGTTTATGATGACGTAAGAGTTGTGGATGTCCTGGACAGTGAGGACTCTGCTCATCTGACGTTAATGGAGAGACCGGAGCTCGGTGTCACATTAACAAAACTTCATTGCTGGACGCTGACCGAATATACCAAATGCGTGTTCATGGATGCAGATACAGTGGTAATGTACATTCTCAAATATTCCAGGGACCTAATGGCCTTGGATGTTACAGCTCTCCTTTTTAACCCCTTTCAGACTCTAATTTCTGCATACAGTTGCAAAGAGAAGTGACCCCCCCCCCAGAATTATCTGGTTTTCTGCATTGGTTACTAATAAAATGTGATTGTTATGAAAATCCGTCATAAATGAACACCATATAGCTAAACTAATAAAACAAACAGTGGGGCCTGTTTCAAAGTTTCTTCCAGGCAGAAAAAATGTGCCTCAGAATTCCATCAGAAATGTGCTCCTGCGTCCCCCTCCCCCACTGGATCTCTAATGGAAGGACTGGAGGCAAAAGAAAATGCTCAAAATGCCATGGTTTCCTACCTCCAATGGATGCCCTCTGCATTATAGCAAGAATGAACATGGAAGAGAATTATATAGTGGTGGCTTTTGAGTAGTTACATTATGAAGGAGTTGGGGTTTCCATTTTTGCACACCCCCCCCCCCCCCCCCCCATATAAAACCTAAAATATAGTACAAAAAGAGAATCTAGCTTTCTAAAGCCTGATCTGTTGTGGAATTTTGTGGCCATTCAGGCACTTGCAGGACTTGGTCCTAAAAGGATTTCATTTTTTTAATTTATTTTTTTTCCTTTAGGTTTTATCAAATATTGATGACCTGTTTGAGCGAGAAGAGCTGTCTGCAGCCCCAGACCCCGGCTGGCCTGACTGCTTTAACTCTGGCGTGTTTGTGTACCAGCCGTCAGTTGACACTTACAACCAGTTGTTACAGTTGGTCGCAGAAAAAGGCAGCTTTGATGGTAAGTGAAACCGATTAATGATTCTACATATACATCTGCATGACTCTTGGGGCCAGTGTTGCCCTCCAGATAAGTGGTCTCAAAACTAAAATTCAACTCTCTACAGAAACATGTTAATTATTTTTGCACCTCTGCCGGTTTCTAGTGTCCTTATTCTAAATTTGCCAAGGAAATTGACAGCTGTTGTCCTGGTCTTTAAACTATACCTGCACTTAAAATATACATTGGTGCAAACAGGCTACCAAATTTCAGGTGCCCAGCAGTCGGGTTGCTGGGCACCCTGGTGAGAAGACAGAAGCAGTTTTACTGCTTCCGTCTTCTCTGTTCCCACATACATCTTAGTCATTGGGCACTGTATGGAATAGAGGGAGCGATTGCTGATCACATGATCGCCAGTTAGAGGAGGCTGCTGCTGGGTTTAACTAAGCCGAGCACTAACTGTCAGTGAAACAGGGCAGATTTTCAAGCCCAGTTACAGCAGAATAGTATGAAAAGTCTCCCCAACAAAAATGACCCCCCCCCCATAAAACACAGCCCACCAATGATTGTACTGCTAACCCCTGCCAAACCACCCTAAGTTGGACACATCAATATTTACAGTAAAAAAAAAATGAGTGATTTAAGGTAACACTATTGCCCAAACCTACTTTATTTTTCTTAAACTACGACTAGTTTAACAATTTCCCCCTCATGGTGTGTCCATTTTAGTAAAAGTACCACAAGTTGAACCTCTGCTCTAAATTACTGGCAGTGAGCAAGTAGTTACTGATGGTAGCCGGCTAAGACCCCAAACATTGAAACAGACCTACTTGGTGCAATGAATGTCAATTGTGCATAATGGGTGATCCCTCTCTAAATGATCTCACGTGGTCTCATGTTGTTTTGAGCAGACTTAACTAGCAATAAATGATCTAGACAATTGGTAATGGGGAAGAATTACACTTTTACAGCAGTGTAAAATCAGGGTGGTCAGGCCTATTCTATAGCAGTGTACAACCAATGTACCCCCAAGATTATCAGTCAATTGTAAACCAAACTGATCAATTATTGCAGTGCTGCTTAGGTTAGTAAAGCAAATGCCTACGTAAATCCTGAATGAAGGCTATAGCATTAGCTACTACTTACCAGGTCTATTATGGGAACCTTCTCAGGTTCCACAGGGCCTTCCTCTACCTCATTCAAGCCAACTGCAGAGTAACATGCCAGAGGACCATACTTGCCAACACTGCTTACTAGGAGTCACTCCCTGCCAGGAGGAAGAAGTCTTGGTAGACCACCTATCAGGACAGAAGCATGAATTTGGGGCACTGTACCGCTGTTGTGCACTGCGGGTCAAGCACCTGGGTTTTGGCTTGGGTTCATATATACCAACAAACGCACCATATTTCGGACTCTGCCCATACTGATGGCAAGCAATAGATCTTGGTACAGCCCTTCTCTTCCAGTATGAGCTCCACGTGCAGCGTTTTAGGAAACTTTCTGCAAAACAAATACTGCAGCTGGAAATATATTACAATTTTCTGAAGTTGAGAATTGTAAAGAGGATTCTTTACATCACATGATTAGCCTTGTGAATAACACCACCAAAAAAATGCAAGTAGCCTAGAGGTGGTAATATCAGTTTTATTGTGAAGCTTCTCTAATCTCTGGGGTAAATTCAACTGTGTGCATTTTGTTTTTCTGTTTTTAGGAGGTGACCAAGGTTTACTGAACACCTTCTTTAACACCTGGGCAACAAAAGATATACACAAGCATCTACCCTTTATTTATAACTTGAGCAGTATCGCCATATACTCCTATCTACCAGCATTTAAAGCGTAAGTACATGTTGGCCTGAAGCTGTAATTGTGCAAGTCCACTTGGGTGGGGGGTGAAGACTTAGTTACTCTGTATCAATGATGAGATGTCACATAAATTCAATCCCCCACACACCAACATCAAGTTACTTGAACTCCTTGCAATTTCTAACATAAGCGTGACTAAACTCTGCTTCTCACCTTACACTTACACATCTCAAATTTTGCAATAATTGATCCATTCCTCCTCACTCCAATAAAAAGGAAACTGACTCCCACTTTTCTGGCCAAAGGCCTCTAAAAAAAAAAAAAGTAATGTCTGTTCATAGCAGGTGTAGAAATTTCAATTAAATTACAAATGCATCTTTAATAAATAAGGTGCAATTCTTGCCAAACACCCGGTCGCAAAATACACCACTATTGACAGAGTGCCTCATTTCTGTAGGATATACCAACTCTGCTGTATGCTTACCTAACATAACTTGGTGTAAGGACCGCACTTCCCAGAAGACAAGTTACCACAGCAAGTCTTGTACATATTGGGCCAGCAAGGAATGCTGGCAGATGCCCGCTCTAAACTAGAATACCGGCTGTAGCTGGAGATCAGTAAATGCAGATTTTTCATTTAGGGCAACCTACTGATGGCAGCCGGACTGGGAGAACATAGGCTCCTGTGGTCATGAGTAGTTTAAGATGCTGTATCTCCTGCAATATTGAGCACTTGGGTTTCTGACACTTGGATGTCCACCATGGTGCCATAGCTCCTTGTGGCTAAACTAGGAAAGCTGGGTCTGCCACAGGAATAATGTAAGAGGCTGCTAAGTTTCTAGAAGGGGACATTGAGTGGTTAGGGTGGGGGGCTAAATATCCCCTCCCCAAGAGGTTGAATTTGGGGGTACCACAGGGTTGCTGTCTGAGCACTACATTGTATGCATTTTATACTAATGACTGTTGGACATGTCATATTAAAATATGTGGATGATGTGATGCTGACTGGTCTGAGATGGGTATAAAAAAAATCTTACCTGCCTGAGTCATCAGTTAGAGCAAAACTGTCTTTCACATTAAGAGCCAACTCCTCCAAAGGACATTAATGTAAGGAAGCGGGGCCTGGAGCATTTGTATATTTGCATGGGTGGGAGCTAAGTGGAGGCAGTAAAGGAATTTAAGATCTCGCACAATCTGAAATGGTTTGTATCAAAATATTTGAGTGAAGGCCCAACAGCACGTCTGACACTTGTGAAACTTCAGTACTAAATTTGTTTTATACTGAGTTGTCAGGCAATTGAGTTTTGACTTGCATCAGTCTGGTATGGAAACAGCAAGTCTTTTACGATATAGGGCGGCTAAAACGGTTAGAGCCATTATTGGTCGTAAAGTCTCGCGTATCAGGTATTGAGGAGCGGACCTAGGCGACCGATCAAACAGGCTATTACATGGGTGTAAAGCACCTTCCAGATGGTAGTAATTCAGACTTGGGGAGTTGCTATTGTATGGCATATTGGCCTAATGTGTTCATTTGTGCTGTTAGATTATATCTGCAACTTACATGTTGGGAAACGTAATTGTCATAGTTGGCAATAAAGGTCTCTGAAGTTAACTTCTAGAATAGTCCTATTGCGAAAAACTGCAATATGACCAACTTGTGACTAGACCCTTAGCCTGTCTAAAGGGAAAGCTGCAAGAAGGTCCCAATTTAAAAACTCTAGGTAGAGAAATGTAGTGCAGCGCTCCACTAGCGGCACATGAATGAGCACTTCAGTTTCCAGTGTTGACCGTGGAATATGATCAGTTGTTCTTGCCTGGCTGGGACATCAGCCAAGCTCCTGTCTACTTCATCACTACCCTCTTTCTAATGCAGATCTTTCTCAGAAGGTTCCTGTTAGACTTAAATATTTTTATGATATCAGTTTGCCTTTTTTTTTTTTTTTAATTGCATTGGGATGCTGAGCCAATACTTTGCATTACTTTGGAAAGTTCGGACAGACCTGTTCTACTGACTGCTAACACTTTTTTTATATTGTATAGAGAACTGCATAATGTTACTGAGATTTGACAGGCACTTTGTTTTTCGTTAGGTTTGGTGCTGATGCAAAGGTAGTGCATTTCCTTGGTAAAGTGAAGCCGTGGAACTACACCTATGACAGTAAAACCTGCACTGTGAAAGGAGATGTACATGACCAAACCCTCATTCATCCTGAGTTCCTCAACCTCTGGTGGAACATCTACACCTCCAGAATCCTGCCACTGTTAACAGAACATGGGGTGGTTAAAGATGCCTCAACTGGCTTAAAAGCGGTACGTCTGCATGTCTCGCCTATGACTATCATTCCAATACAATTTTTAACCTGCTTGTTCAGAGGAAGACTGGGATGGTCCAAATAGAATTAGATACTGTGGGTACCAATGTGCTATTTAATAGTTCCAGAATAACAGCTAAACTCTGGTTGCCATTGGCACCACTATTTGTATTACAAGTTGGGGGTTTTAATCCCCTTCCTACTGCACATGAGTCTTCAAAAGTTGTTTTTTGTATTCCTGCTTAAAGAATAGATCTGGCAATATGCATTGTTTGGCACCCAGCATGAGCATATGGCCAACCTGGCTCTAATAGAATTACTTGATCATGACCAATTGGAAAGTCTAATGCTGATCTGTAAAATGTATTTCCGTGGTTTGGGCTCGGCTTATTTAGAGGCATTGCTAATGCAATCTAAATGCATATTTGTAGGCTTTTTCTGCATGGTATTGGTTGACACTTTCTGGGACTTACTATGGGCTTCAGCAGCAATGTCTTAGGGCTTGTCTAAACAAGGGAATTGCTGCATATTTTCCATCCGCAATTCAAATTGCGGACAGAACACACAGCAGAATACAGAAGCAGCAAAGTGGGTGAGATAAAAAAAAATCTCCCACACATTGCATGAAAATTCCAACCAGACATTGGCCTGCGGTTTCATACTGAGGCATGTCCATTCCTGCTGCAGAAAGTGGACAGAATTGCTGCGTTTTTCAGATGAGATCACAATCTCCTATAAGGAAAAAACGCTGCAAAATCCCATTTTCTGCAGTAAAATTGCAGGAAATGGTGTCTCTTCCACAGCAGAACTTCTGCAGCAATTCTATTCCGTGTGGACACCCTTAGAAGGAATAGTATTATCCAAACAGCGCTTGGCTAATGCTATGTTCTGTTCTAACCATGCATGTGACCACTTAGAAAAGGTAGACCTGCGTGCAAGTATACAATCGTATTTGTCTTAATAAAACTTACCTGGGGAATCTTACAGCAGTAGTTGATAGGTTTTGTAAACCATTTGTCAAGTGCTGCATGGATGGGGGTCTCCTCCTGAAGCAGAGGGTTCCTCTTTAATGGGGTATCATAATTCTTCAACCTTTCCACTTTTCTATAACTGTTTACAGCTGTCGGGCTTGGTCTGCTCACTGGCTTTCTCTTGTCGCTTCTGTAGAGAAGAGGTATGAAGAACTTAAAGTTGTCAAGCTGTTATGTACAATTGGCAGACCTCATGCAGTTCATTATTTTGTAATTTTACACTTTCTTGTTTTTTGTTTTTTCTTCATCTTGGGTTTCTATAATTTTGAAATTCTGGCCAGCTTGGTGTTTAGCTCTGCTTTGCCTGCCTCTTTGCATGGAAGCTATCCATTGGTTTCCTCATTTCCTTGTTTTTTTTTGTTTTCCTTTGACTTGCATGTAGTGAACATAACTTCATGTAATTTCTATCCTGTAGGAGGCTGTTACAGAAGCCGTGTCAAAGATGTCTATAGCAGGAGCAGCACCACCGCCGCCACCACCACCACCGATAACTTCAGAAGAACGCAGGGAAAGGTGGGAACAGGGCCAGGCTGACTACATGGGAGCAGATTCCTATGACAACATCAAGAAGAAGCTTGACTCTTATCTCCAGTAAGGATTGTAATGTCTTCCACAAGAGCACAAACCTAAATGGACTTTGTTAAACAGCTGTTTGGCATCTAGGACTGTTCTACCACAATGTTTACTAAACTGCTAGGAGCTTTACTAAACCTCATTTGGTGGATTTGGCCACCCTTGTAAGTGGGATATGTAAATGGAGCATCCTTTTTGTTACATGCCCAGTTATGTGCCATGTCTCCAGGTTATTCTTTTTGAGACTAGCTTAATGGCTTAACTGGTTTTAGGGGAACTGGTTACCAATCTGCTCAGGCTTAACATGTAAGTAGCACGTAACTGGTTATTTAACCGATGTTCGAACAATTGATGCTATTGTTCCCACTGCTTCATTGTCTTGGGTGGTCATGTATGTGTGAATCTTCAGTTTGCCTTTCCATACATCAACTCTGTACACATTCCCAGCGTACAGATGTGACTGGTCAAGCAAGTTCTCACAAACTTGATCACGCAGTGCAAGCTGGGAGCACACTACACCTTGGAACGCTTCCCTTTCTGTTCTGTACCTCAGAGGGCTAATGTAATGCTTCTTTCAAACCAACTGTAACATGGCACTTCAAATAAACTGGTTTTGGTCAGTAGCTTGAATCCCTTCTTTGTATTCCCAAGCTGATGGGAAACACAACGGGCCTTAATCAGAATGCTCCTTGTTCATAGTAACCAAACAGTCTTGATAGGGCTCATTGTAAAAGCCTTGTTCCCATTGGATGGCTCTATGGAATACAGTGATGGGAGTATAAGGCCACGTACAACCCTATTCTACAGAGCAGCATGCGGTCAAGTCACATGACCATTCATTCAAAGAATGAGTCGCCAATCAGATGCTGAAAGTTGCAGAATTACTTGATGGATCATCCCAAAGCTACAATTTGGCGCTCAACCTGTGGTATCTGCAGCAGGTCCGGGGGCCACACAGATGGCCCCTAGTGTAACAGGCGGTCTCCACCGGTTTTATAGCGGTTTACTCCATTGCAGTAATACCACAATAAGGGGACACAGGTTATCAGTCATGGCTCTCCCTTCAGCAATGAGCAGAGCTGGGTAAAGAATTTAACGCTCTGCTCAGATACAGCCTGGCCATGGCTGCCTGTGACCTTTGTATACATGTGTGCTTTAATGTTAATACAGCCTAATACTTGGAGGCATATCCAAAATATAATAAAAATAGTTTTGTTCCTCCTGCAAATTCACAGGTTGTGGCCTTAACATTGAGCGCTAAATACTCCACCTTGCTGGCTTAGGCTAGCCATACACACTACATGCCAACCATCTTGTCTGGACTCCACAATGGCAGATGTCCGAGCAAAAGGCCAGGCATCTTGAATTTCAGGATGCCCGATCCTTTGTTCATTAGAAGTCTGGCAGCAGCTTTTTCACTGAGCACACGCGTGCTCTGCAGAGTAAGTCAGAAGAAATAGTTGTCAGTGGACAACAATCTAAAATGTGGCCAGCTTTGTCTTGTTCTAGTGGCTTCTGGCACTATACTATAAGCTGGTTGAAAACTTACCCCCTTGGCAATATATGACATACTATTACTGCATTGTCACCAAGGGGAATTATGCAGCGCGCTCCATACTCAGCAGGTGACTGCTGTTTTGTACAGCTGACACCTCGCTCCAGCAGGCGGAATCAAAGTTCGCTTCGATTCTGCCCATTTAACACTTTAAATGCTGCAGTCAATTGTGACCGTGGCATTTAAATTGTTAATCAGCAGTCTACAATGGTTGTTATGGCAGCCTGGAGGCCTAATAAAGGCCCCCAGGCCAGCCATCTTTGTACTCCTTTGAAGCGCTGTATGTAAACATTGCACTTAGGTCTGTACAGGTCCCACCCTGACATCTGTGCAATGTATGGGACACCTGTACACATCAGACAGACTAAGGGTCATGTATGAACCTGTGCAAAATAAATCAGGGCTTCCCAATATCTATTTTGATTTTTAAAGATGGCTAGATAAGTGCTTTAACCCTTTCACAACCAAGGACGAAAACGAACATCATGGTCGGCTGCTAGTTCCCGCACCAGGACGTTCATTTTCGTCAGTATTTAAAACTGTCACGCTGTGTAAACAGTGACAGGCGTGCACTGACAGCTGTCCTAGACAGCTGACATATCAGTCTCGCCAGACAGCGGACCATCGCCGCTGCTTTCGGCAATTAACCCCCTTAAGTGCGGCGACTGATTGCCGTCACCGCATTTAAGTGGTTTGAAGCACATCGCCAGCCCCCATGAAGTGATCGTGGGGGCTACCGATGCTTGTCGTGGCAATCGGAGGTCAGATAATGACCTCTGGGTTGCCATGTACGGAAGCCTCAGAGGAGCAGCCTCCTGCCGCTCCTCAGGCTTCCTGTCAGTGTGACTGTTGCGTCACTGACGGAGTACACTACACTACGTGTGTAATGTACTCCAGCAGCGATCAAAGCTGCAAGACTAAGTGTCCCCTAGTGGGACAAGTAAAAAAAGATAAGTTTAAAAAAAAAGTGTAAAAAAAAAAGTTATAAGTGATATAAACATGCTGCTTTTTTTCCCCTATAAAGACTTATTGAAAAAAAATGAACACGTTAAAGTACACATGTTATCACCACGTTCGTAACAACCCCAACTATAAAACTAATGTTTTTCCTGCACGATGAACACCCCAAAAAAAATCAAACTACAACAATCACAATTTTTTGGTCACCACCGCTCCCTAAATAAAGAATAAAAAGTGATCAAAAAGTCACATGTACCCGAAAATAGTACCAATAAAAACTTCTATCCGTCTTGCAAAACACAAGCCCTTACAGTTTTTTTGACTAAAAAAATTATGTCTCTCAGAATATGGTCTCAGAAAATGTCATTTTATTGAGCAAACGCTAAAAAAAAAAAGGACCAAACCTATATACATATGGTATCGCCGTAATCGTACAAACACGCAGAATAAAGTAAAAATGTCACTTATAGCGTATGGTGAGTGCTGCAAAAAGACCTAAAAAAACTGTCAGAATTCCTGTTTTGTTTTTTTTTTGCTCAGGATTGCAAAAAAATAGAATAAAAAGTGATAAAAAAAAAATTGCACGTATCCCAAAATGGTACCAATGAAAACTACAGATTGTCCCGCAACAAATAAGCCCTCACATAGCTCCGGTGGTGAAAAAATAAAGTTCTGGCTTTCAGAATATAACGATGCAAAATGTGCAGAGTGTCAAAGTGAATAAGATCAGGCGCCATCTATCAGTGTGACACCGGCCATATGAAATATTTATTTACCCCATTATTATACCCTCATTATGCCCTGATGTACTCTGCACAGATTACACATACCCCCACATCATAAACTGAAATACCAGCAAAACCCCAAACAAAACTACTGCCAAGCAAAATCTGCGCTCCAAAAGCAAAATGGCGTCCCGCCCTTCTGAGCCCTGCAGCGTGCCCAAGCAGCAGTTTGCGTCCACACATATATGGTGGCGCCATACCCGAGAGAACCTGCTTAACGGTTTGAGGTATTTGTCTTCTGTGGCACAAACTGGGCACAACATATTATGCACTAAAATGGCATATCAGTGGAAAATTGCAGTTTTCACTTTGAACCATCCGCTGTGCATTAACCCCTGTGCGCACTATGACTTAATTGCCCGTCATGGTGCGGCGGTTGATGTATGGAGCGGGCTCACGTGCCCGCTCCATACGCTGTGGGTGTCGGCTGTGTATTACAGCAGGCTCCCTCGGTACTAACGGACAGGTACAGTGATCGCTCTGTTACAGAAGCCAGTAAGAACCATATACTGCAATACATTAGTATTGCCGTGTATTGTACCAGTGATCCAATGATCGCTGGATCAAGTCCCCTAAGGGGATTGATTAATAAAATGTGTAGAAGAATTATAGTTATTAGTAGTGAAAATTTTATTTTTAAAGTTAAAAAAAAAACACCTTTTCGCATTTTTCTTCTAAAGTAATGTAAAAAAATGAACAAATTTGCTATCGCTACGTCCGTAAAAGTCTGAACTATTACAATATACCATTATTTAATTTGCACAGTGCACACCTTAAAAAAAATGTAATAATTGAAACCGGCAATCGCTTTATTTTTATTTTTTTCACCTTCGCTCTAAAAAAAAAAAATGTAATACAACTTGAGTCACTTTTTATGTACCAAAACATGGTACCAATAAAAACTGCAGCTCCTCCCGCAAGAAATAAGCCCTCACACCGCTCTATTGATGGAAAAATAAAAAAGTTATGGCTCTTGGAAAGCAGGGAGTGAAAAATATGAAAGCAAAAAATGGATCAGTCCTGAAAGGGTTAATTCATTTCTAATGAAAAAAAAGTATGACCACATGTGGGGTATTTCCGTACTCGGGAGAAATTGCTTTATAAAAAATGGTGGGTTTTTTTCCTCCTTTATCCCTTGTGAAGATGAGAAAATGCAACATTTTAGTGGGAAAAAATTTTGATATTAATTTTCGCGCCCTAATTCTAAAACTCTGCAAAAGACCCGTGGAGTGTAAATGCTCACTATACCCCTAGAAAAATTCCTTGAAGGTTTTTCCAAAATGGGGTCACTATTGGGGGGGTTTCCACTGTTTTGGTCCCTCCAGTGCATTGCAACATGGCACCGAAAACCGTTCCAGCAAAATCATAAATCCAAATGGCGCTCCTTCCCTTCTGAGCCCTGCTGTAGGTCCAAACAGCAGTTTATTACCACATATGGGGTATTGTCGTAATCAGGAGACATTGCTTTACAAATGTTGGGGTGCATTTTCTTTGTTATTCCTTGTAAATAATAAATATTTCTATGTTTCAGAAAAAAAGTACATTTTAATTTTTACAGACTAGTTCCAATATATTTAGCGAAAAACCTGTGTGGTCAAAATGCTAACTATACCCCTAGATAAATACCTTAAGGGGTCTAGTTTTCGAAATGGGGTCATTTATGGGGAGTTTCTATCGTTCTGGCAGCTCAAAGCTTCTCCAAATGTACAGTGGGGCCTAAACATTTTCAAGTAAAATAGGAGTCCTGAAAGCCTCTGGGTGCTCCCTTCCTTTTGGTTCCTGCCGTGTGTCCAGGCAGCGCATTAGGGCCACAATGTGGGTATTTTTGAAAACAGGAGAAAGAGGGTGATAGATTTTGGGGTGTGTCTCTTCATTTTCATGTTCGCTTTACAGAGAAATCGGTCTTCAAACTGATACTTTTATGAAAAAAAGTGAATTTTTTTTTTTCCACCTGCTATGTATTTAACAAAAAACTGTGGGGTCAAAATACTTACTGTACCCCTAGATAAATACCTTATGGGGTCTAGTTTTCTAAATGGGGTCATTTGTGGGGGTTTCAATCACTCTGAGGCCTATGAGCCTCTGAAAACCTGGCTTGGTGCAGGAAAACAAAATGTACTTCAAAATTTATAAAATTATTCAATTTGTAAGTCCTAAATTGCTGAAAATTTTTTATTTTTTCAAAAGTGCTGCCAAAATAGAGTAAAGAGATGGAAATATATATTTAATTAAAAAAATTGTACATTATGTGTGTACATATGTGACATATTGCAGTTAAAAATAGGGGGAAATGGTAATTTTTACAAAATTTCCATTTTTCTATTTTTGAATTAATTTCCGCAAATTGTATCAGTCTACTTTTACCACTAAAATAAAGTACAACATGTGACGAAAAAACAATGTCAGAATTACTTGGATATTCAAAACTTTCACAGAATTATTCTCTGATAAAGTCACACATACCAGATTTGACAAATCTGGCTTGGTCATTAAGGTACAAACATGCCCGGTCATTAAGGGGTTAAGGTGTGTGTCTGACAAGCTTGTCAATTGTTCCCAAATAGCCGCCTAGTCAGAGCAAAGCTGCATGCAGTTCCAAGTAACTTTTCCCAGTGTTTCTCAGTTCGTCTTCAAGTGTGAATTAGGACATATCCCATAGAGAACCTGTATCAGTTGATGCACAAACAAGAGATTTTACCTATGCAATACTAAGGATATTATGAAAACGTGACTTGGGAGTACTTGAGGATTAGAGCTGAGAAATGCTGATTAGTATTAGCAAAATGAAACCGTGTGCAATCTACACCTAGCTCGACTGTTCTTCCAAAGAAAACATAGCTTAATTTTGCAGGTTGACTTCTAACACCTTCCTGACATTCACTTTTGACTTCAGCTGTACAAAGGTGGAAGTATGGCATGGGCTCAGAGGCTGAGCCTGTTCTATACAGTTTGGGTAACCACTGCATGCCAGTCAACGCCTCACTGTAATGGGCAAGCTTGGAGATAATGAAGATCCTGGCTGTTTAACCTTCAATGCCCCTCTGGGGTGCAAATCGGTTTTCAGGGTGGCTAAGGGATTACTGAAGGCCTCCAGCTCTGCCATCCGTGTCCTATTAAAGAGGGTTTGAGGGGAAAAAACAAATATTCCCTGGGGGGAATAACTGGTATAACTAACTGGTAAAACGCTTCTTGAGTAATGAGGATTTAAAACAAGCAAATATCAGATATTGGTTTAATTACTACGCGTTTCAAGGCCGGACCGGTCTCTTCATCAGGTAAAATACAAATAGCATTTGTATTTTAGCTGAAGAGGCCGGTATGGCATTGAAACGCGTAGTAATTAAAACAATATCTGATATTACATTTGCTTGTTTTAAATCCTCATTACTCAAGAAGCGTTTTACCAGTTAGCAGCGCCAGGGAATATCCGTTTTTGTTTTTTTTTTAGTTTTTTTTTTCCTCAAATGACCATTTACCACTGGACCCTTTGGATCCGGATCGGAACCCAGGCTGCCACAATATTTTAAAACACATTTTCAAGGATGTTGTGCTCCTAGAACAACCAACCAGGTCAGCAGAACTGATCACCTATCTGTGGCTTTTTTATTTTATCATTTGGTGCACTTTGTGGTGTTTTTTTTTTTTTTCTCCTCTACTGTTTAGTGATTAAAGAGGATTTGTCACTAGTTCCGTAATGCCCAATATCCTAGCTAATCTGATTGGTGCTGTCACACTAATGCTAGTGAAAATTGTTTCCCAAAAAGTTGAGCCCCTTTCTAAATATGCAAATGAGGCTATACTTGACAAGTGGGTGTCAACACCGGCGATTCTCCTGAGGTAGAGCTACGTCGCTGACTCTGTCCGAACAGCATGAAGCGGCTTGATGCAGTGTGAGAGACTGAGGCTGGAGGGAAGTGGATCACTTCAAATAGCCATAGCTCTGGCTGATGACCACCTAGAACCAGGGGCGGACATACCGCATGTGCAGCCGGTGCAGCTGCACAAGGGCCCCGCGTGGGAAGGGGGCCCGTTCCTCTGCTGGCCGACTCAGTTCTCAGCTGCGCGATGCTGAGGACTGAGACAGAGGCCCGTGGACAGTAGCTGCGAGCCAGTGGCGTAACTACCACAGTAGCAGCAGTAGCAGCTGCTACGGGGCCCGGGGCATGGGGGGGCCCGTGTCGCCCTGACAGTCAGGCACATTACATTATATGCCACTGCCAGGCCTGGAGGCACGGGCCCCCTCATGCCTAGTAGTAGCATCACGAGTCACGAACATCACGAGTCACTAACATTACACTAGGCATCCGGGGGGGGGGCCCGGTGACAGCCACGGGGGGGGGGGGGGGGGGGGGTGTCCGGGGGCACGGTGATATTCACTGCACACTGTGCACTCCACTGATAGTCCTCCCACACACAGTGGAAGAGGACATGGTAGGAGGAGCGCTCAGGCAGGGGAGAGGACAGGGGGCGGAGCTAAACGACCGACGCGAGACTTAGGGCGGAGGACAGTACAGTCAGGAGCCAAGGACTGCCGGAGTAAAGTCAGGACTGCCGGAGTACTAGCATCCCATAGGACGGGCGGAGGACGTGCAGACTGCAGAGGACAGGTACATGATGTACATCAAATAAAAAAGTTCATTTGAGAAGGGAAAAGTTTTTAGGTAGAAAAATCTGCCTCATAATTCCTTCCGGAATTTTGAGGCATATTTTGAACACTTCCCGCGTTTTTGTTGCGTTTTTTGGTGACGTTTTTCGGCCTTCGGGCCGTGGGCAGAAAAACGCAGCAAAAAATGCATTTTCTGCCTGCCATTGTTGTCAATGGGAAGTTGGAGACAGAAACGTCCGAAGAAAGGGCATTAGGCTATGTTTACACTGAGTATTTTGACGAGTTTTTTGACGCGGAAACCGCGTCGCAAAACTCGTCAAAAACTGACAGAAAATGCCTCCCATTGATTTCAATGGGAGGCGTCGGCGTCTTTTTCCCGCGAGCAGTAAAACTGCCTCGCGGGAAAAAGAAGTGACATGCCCTATCTTCGGGTGTTTACACCTCTGACCTCCCATTGACTTCAATGGGAGGCAGAGAAAGCGTATTTCGCGGTGTTTTATGCCCGCAGCGGTCAATGGCCGCGGGCCAAAAACGCCGCAAGAATCGGCGTGCAGGCAGAGGAAAATCTGCCTCAAACTTCCAAACGGAACTTTGAGGCAGATATTCCTCCTGCAAAATACTCTGTGTGAACATAGCCTAACGCTTCTTTTTCCCGCAGGCGTTTTTTATGGTTTTCAATAGGAGGCACTTTCTGACGTTTTTTGCCATGGTTTTCGCGTAAAAAAACTCAGTGTGAACTCCCCCTAACATAGTGGCGTAACTACCGCTATAGCAGCCGTAGCGGCTGCTACGGGGCCCGCGGCATGAGGGGGCCCGTGTCGCCCGCCGGCACGGGCCCCCACCATGGCCGGAGGCTCCGCTAGCTGCCGCTATGGCTGCTACAGCGCAACACCACTGAACACTACGGCAGAGCAGGGAGGTATCTCCCCGCTCTGCCATTAAACATAAGACATGTATCCCCTCTCCACAGGATCTCCACAGGACATGTATCCCCTCTCCACAGGATATACACAGGACAGGGGATACATGTGTGATCGCTGGCATTGATAGGGAGAACGGGGGACTGAAAGTCCCCTGAAGTTCTCCATCACAAACCTCGGACTTCCGGGGTCTGTGTCGGCAGCTCCGTAGAAATTAATGGAGCGCCGGTCGCGCTTGTGCGCATGCGTGACCAGCGCTCCTTTCATTTTTCTTGAGCTGCCGACACAGACGCCGGAAGTCAGAGGTTAGTCATGGAGAACTTCAGGGGACTTTCAGTCCCCCGTTCTCCCTATCGCTGCCAGCGATCACACATGTATCCCCTGTCCTGTGTATATCCTGAGGAGAGGGGATACATGTCTTTTGTCTTTTCACACTGTAGGTCGCATTTTTTGGGGGGGTTGGGGCTGTATGGCGTTCCCTACAGGGGGGGCTGTATAGCGTTCCCTACAGGGGGGCTGTATGGTGGTCCCTACAGGGGGGGCTGTATGGCGTTCCCTACAGGGGGGGCTGTATGGCGTTCCCTACAGGGGGGACTGTATGGCGTTCCCTACAGGGGGGCTGTATGGCGGTCCCTACAGGGGGGGGCTGTATGGAGTTCCCTACAGGGGCGGCTGTATGGCATTCCCTACAGACCCCCCTCTAGGGAACGCCATACAGACACCCTGTAGATAACGCCATACAGACACCCTGTAGATAACGCCATACAGACCCCCCTGTAGGGAAAGCCATACAGACATCTACAGGGGGGACTGTATTGCGCTATCTACAGGGGGGACTGTATGGCGCTATCTACAGGGGGGACTGTATGGCGCTATCTACAGGGGGGACTGTATGGCGCTATCTACAGGGGGGACTGTATGGCGCTATCTACAGGGGGGACTGTATGGCGCTATCTACAGGGGGGACTGTATGGCGCTATCTACAGGGGGCTGTATGGCGTTATCTACAGGGGGGGCTGTATGGCGTTCCCTACAGGGGGGCTGTATGGCGGTCCCTACAGGGGGGGGGGCTGTATGGAGTTCCCTACAGGGGGGCTGTATGGCGTTCCCTACAGACCCCCCCTGTAGGGAACGCCATACAGACCCCCTGTAGATAACGCCATACAGACCCCCCTGTAGGGAAAGCTATACAGACCCCCCCCCTGTAGATAACACCATACAGTCCCCCCTGTAGATAACGCCATACAGCCCCCCTGTAGATAACGTCATACAGCCCCCCTGTAGATAACGCCATACAGCCCCCCTGTAGATAACGCCATACAACCCCCCCTGTAGATAACGCCATACAGTCCCCCCTGTAGATAACGCCATACAGTCCCCCCTGTAGATAACGCCATACAGTCCCCCCTGTAGATAACGCCATACAGTCCCCCCTGTAGATAACGCCATACAGACCCCCCTGTAGATAACGCCATACAGTCCCCCCTGTAGATAACGCCATACAGTCCCCCCTGTAGATAACGCCATACAGTCCCCCCTGTAGATAACGCCATACAGTCCCCCCTGTAGATAACGCCATACAGTCCCCCCTGTAGATAACGCCATACAGTCCCCCCCTGTGGATAACATCATACAGCCCCCCTGTAGATAACGCCATACAGCCCTCCCCCTGTAGATAACGCCATACAGTCCCCCCTGTAGATAACGCCATACAGTCCCCCCTGTAGATAACGCCATACAGCCCCCTCTGTAGATAACGCCATACAGCCCCCCCTGTAGATAGCGCCATACAGCCCCCCCTGTAGATAGCGCCATACAGTCCCCCCTGTAGATAACGCCATACAGCCCCCTTTGTAGATAGCGCCATACAGCCCCCTCTGTAGATATCCTCATTGGTGTGCTGCTGAGGACAGTAGTTCCACAGCAAATCGCTGTTGAGGGCATTGATTGGCTGCAGCGGTCATGTGCCATCGACCGCGCGTCACCACAGCAGCTTTGTAAACACAGAAAGGGATAGGGGCTGCGGAGGGGGAACGGAGGCGCCGGAGGAGGTGAGTATAGGTTTTTCATTTTCTTTGCCCACATTTAGGGACTTAGTTTAGATAAGAATTTAACCCGGAAAAAAATGTGTTACTTGTGTTCTAAACTGGTAATAAAATGTACAATATAAATCTTCCTTCATAATTTTTATTAGTAAGGTTTATTTTTATATGCATATATATGTTTAGGTAACTTTGTCGGTATTGGGGGGGGGGCGGGGGGGCCCTGGCACATTATCTGCACAGGGGCCTTTTGCAGTCTGTGTCCGCCACTGCCTAGAACAGTAGTTGTGGTGGCACATGAAAGAGGAGTTTCTAATCATATGGCATTGCAGTGCTAGCTGAAAAAACACTGGAGGTATCACCAGTTAAAGTTGAGACAGGACGCTGCATACTATATGATTACACTGTTGCTAGGAAGGGGGAGAAGCTGTATGCTGATTGGACAGGGTCCTACAGAAAACTACACTGCCCAGAGTGAAGAGTAACCCATTTGGAAAGTATAGCCAAATTTACATATTTAGAAAAATGCTCATATCTTTGAAAAACACTAGTGATTTGCAAAGGTTTATCAATTATAGTGCTTATTAGATTCGATAGGGAATTAATAATCTTGTGACAGAGCCTCTAAACCTGGTCTCGTGTGTGTTATATGCTGTTAAACACCCCAGCTGAACGACATAGGAGAATTCACAATGTAAGCGTGCGGTTTTCAGTCACCTCTTCCCAAAAATATAATTTTGGGGTACATGCAAATTTGCAGCGCACAATTGCTGGAAAATAGTTCTTAGAATATGCCCCTTTGCAGTCATTTGTTTTAAGACTTGTGCTGCCAGCCATGATGCAGTGTAAGTAAGTCTTGTGCAGCAAGTTGGGGTAAGTTTACCATGCATGCAACATGCACAATTTTGATAAATATTGCACCGGAATTAATAAAAAGGTCATTGTCTGTAAAGGCTCCTGAATGACTTGAAATCGCTCTCGTGCATGTTCTTAACCCACGTCCCTCCATCAGTGACGTGAGGTCAGGTGACTGCACTGGTCCACCCCCAGGCTGGCACCAACCACCCTCCCTCACACACTGCTGCTCTGTCCACCAACTTCTCCTAAATGTGAGCAACGTCAGGGAGAGCGGTGATGGAGTGTGAGTGAGTCAGACTCGCCAATCAGAGCCCCGCGTGCAGCTTTCCCTATGATAAGTTTGCATGGGAAAGCTGCAAGCGGAGCTGTGACTAGTGAGTCTAGCACAGTGCACAGGCAATGATTTTGGTCTACATGATTTTTAGCTCAGTTGTCCAGAAATAACTGAAGTGGAGGTTGGTGACCCTGAGTATGGCCGCTACCAACATGTCATGTGACTACTAGCATTCAGGTAATACCTTCCAGTTTTCTAGCAAGTGACTAGAAGTTTGAAGAGCAGAATACAGTATTTCTACCTACAGCAGCAGCTCATGAGGTCTGTTAGTATTTGTTTCTCTTCTCAGTCTGGTGGTTTTTCTTTCTGTGCCCCTCACAGCAGACTTGCTTTCAGCAGCTATAACTTTTGTTTGTTTTTTTCATTGTGGCTAAATGAGGTCTTGTTTTATGCTTGGGAAATTGTATAATTTCCCAGTTTGGCAGTACAAAAAAAAAAATGTGTGTGCAGGTTATATGACTCCTGTGGCTTGAATATATAAAAAAAAAAAAAGGCGAAAAGATTTTTTTTCTGTAATCTATCTTTATTTTTTAATCCCATGAAGGTTAACACTTGACTTGATTTTCTACTCCTCTAATATCATGCCTCCCAACCGTCCTGGATTCAGCGAGACCGCTCTGATTCCGGGTGGCTGGTGGTATGTCCCGGTCTCAACTGAACTGTATCTGTGTCTGTGTCCTCAGGACACCGATACAGTTGAATCCAATGCTGAAGCAAGGAACCGTCTGCTCCATGCTTCAGCATTCACTGTCCATTTGTCAAGGACTCCCCGGGCACAGCGTATTTTAAGGGCCGAGTCCAGGAAAGCCCTTGATGTCATTCCTTATATGGACAGTGATGTCAGGCTTTCAATTATGGAGTCTCGGCCAGAGCAATGCAAGCTCTCTGGCTGGGGACTCCTGTCTTCGGAATACATGGACAGTGATGGCAGTTGCTCCTCCAGGAGCCCTGGCCAGAGCGTTGCCTGGCTGGGGATTCCAGCATTTCAATGCCCCTAACATGACTGACCGTAAATGGACCGTGACGTCAAGGGCTACTCCTGGAGCTGACTCCTCTGGCTGGAGCGTTGTGACAGTGACATCGAGGGCTCCTCTTGGAGAGGAATGTCTGGCCAGAGTGGGCGATGCTCTGGCCGGCGATTTCGCTCCTATAGGTGGACCGAATGGCGCTATCTACAGGGGGGAGTATAGCTATCTTCAAGGGGTGTGTGGCATTATCTACAGGGGACACTGGCACTAGGGGCAGCTGTGGGGACATTGTACTGTATTGGGGAAAGTGGGGGGCATTATACTGTACAATGCAGCTATGGGGCCAGCATACTCTATGGGGGCATCTATGTTGGCATTATACCGTGTGGGGGGACAGCTATAGGGGCATTATACCGTATAGGTGGGGTTAGAGGTGTGGCTTAAAAGGGAAAATTTCCTGCCACATGCTCCCATATCGGTTGTCCCTTTTTGCGGTACTTTAAAGTTTGGCGGTATCTAATGTTATTTACTCCTGTATGCTAACACATTATACTGTGCCACTGACCACAAGTAACTGTTAGGGCACATTCTGTGTTACTCTAACAACATTCTCTAAAGAGCTGTTACTAACTCCGAACCCAGCTGTGTTACCCCTTTTGATCACTGAGGTCTGTGACTATGGCATGATCAAACTGTACTCCCCTCTTCGATTCTGGACCTGCGCTGCCCGGACAGTGAGCGGTCAGCAAGGGGTTAACTACATCTAGAGACTGGCAACCATGTTGTATAAGTAAATACAGATGTGAACAGAGAAAAAGTAGCAAAAAGCCTCAGTGTGCTCACCCAATATATACATTCTGGTATCTGTTGCACTCCAGTGAGGAACTATAAAGAGGGGGCTTGCAGGCTGTCAAGAGATTCACATGAAGGAAAAGAAGAAATGGATTCCTCAGCACATCCATAAAATATAAGAAAAAGCTTTATTCGAGCATCATTTGAAAATCCAGGGTGGGCATAAATTAGGCGTGTGAAGCTTAGGCCTTATTCACACGAACGTATAACAAGTCCGTGCTACGCGCGTGGAAATCACGAGCGTCGCACGGACCTATGTTAATGAATGGGGCAGTTCAGACTGTCAGTGAATTTCAGGCAGCATATGTGCGCTGCGTGAAACTTATGGCATGTCCTATATTTTCCCGTGTTTAGTGCTGAAGTCAATGGGTGCGTGAAAATCGCGCTCGGCACACAGAAGCACTTCCGGGTGCCGTGCGTGATTCGCGCAACAGCAGTAAAATAAATGAATGAAAACAGAAAACTAGAGTGTCGTCATGATGCCAGCTGCGCGAATATCACGCAGCCACGCACCATATGCTGATGACACATGGACCTTTGGCATGCACAAAATACAGCGTTTTTTTGCGCGCGCAAAACTGACACGTCCGTGTGAATAAGGCCTTAGGGTAAGAATAGTCTTGTTCGAAACTCATAAGAGTGCTATAAGTATGTTCACACAAGCTATTTTCAGCCGTTTTTCGGGCCGTAAACACCCCTAAAAATGTGGGGGCTAAAGGCCTACAAACATCTGCCCATTGATTTCAATGAGAAAAACGGCATTCCATTTGTAAAAAAAAAAAGTGCATGTCACTTGAGCCATTTTTGGAGCTGTTTTTCATTGATTCGACAGAAAAACGGCTCCAAAAATGGCTTTAAAAAAATGCAAGTTGCTTAATAAAATGGCTGAAAATCAGGAGCTGTTTTCCCTTGAAAACAGCTCCGTATTTTCAGCTGTTTTTTGTTAAGCGTGTAAACATACCCTTACTATGAGAGAAGTCTTGTTCGAAACGCGTAAGCTTCACATGTCAAATCTGTACCCTCCCTGGATTTTAAAATGATGCACGAATAAAGCATTTTCTTATATTTTATGGATGTACTGAGGAATCTATTTTTTGTCCCTTCAAATATAGGAGGAGCTTAGCATACAGATGAATTACAATGCACAGCAGAATGGTATTGGGATGTGAGCAGAATTTCTAACACATGTATAGTAGAAAACTGATTTGCTATAAAAGAAAGAAAAACAAATCACGAACAGATAAAAATCTTCCAAAACAAGATCAAGACTCCAAAACGATCCTGGAAGCAGTCAGACTGTTTTCACCAGAGATTACTAACTCAACAGCATACAATTTATTGTCAAAATTCGGTCCCCATCCAAAACCGATCAAGAGTATGATTTCGAAATTATATAAGTCCTTATTACTCCGATCCACCTTCCTATATCTCAAAATGGGAGAAAGACTTAGATACTAAATTCTCAGCAGAACAAACCAAAATAATCCTAAACCACTCTCAAGCCTTCTCAACCTCAACAAGAATCCAGGAACTTAACTATAAGATCATAGCAAGGTGGTATAAAACTCCGGAGGTTCTGAATAAAATTGATCCGTCTTACTCTCCCACTTGTTGGAGATGTGGAACAGAAAAAGGCACGCTTTTGCATATATGGTATAAATGTCCCCTAATACTCCCATTTTGGCAAAAGGTCCAAGTCATTTTAAGAAAATTTCTAGCCAAAGACATTACCCTTACTCCAGAATTAATCCTACTCAATTTAGACGTGTCGTATCAATATATAAATCGCAACTCTGCTTTGCCACATCTTATAAGTGCAGCAAAGACCTTAATAGCTAGACACTGGAAAAAGGTTGATCCCCCTACAATCACTGAGTGGTTAAGAGAAATAAATCTAATACAATCATACGAAAAAACGAAATGGCTTTTAAACCACGAACTAGACAAATTCCAACATATATGGGACAATTGGATACAATTTTATAAATCTGTAGATTTATCCTAATTAGCTAATACTACAGCTTGATCCCCCATCTACATCTTCATCAGCTCTTGTTCCTGAGGCAAGCCATCTACTCACCAGATCTTCCATATATAGATTCAAGGGATTTAATGCCATATTCTTTAAGATCAACACATTATTGTTTTCTCAAAACACATTATTACACCTGATTATATTGTTTGAGATGCATTATTATAGTAATAGATGTTTCGCATTGTGAAGATGATCTGATACCCCTTCCCTTTCCTTTTTTATTTCTATATCCTTCCTTTTTCTTTGTTGGAAAACCCTTAAATAAATAAAGAATTTACAAAATAAAAATCTTCCAAAACGGACTCTTCTGTTTCAGCCATTTATCTGCCTTTAATTTGACGCGATAGATGGAACTCCCCCATAAATTATTATACTTCACAATCAGCCAAAGTTGGTGATTAAATCTGCCCGCTGTACAGCTGGACAACCAGTTTTAATAGAGTATGTTTGACAGCTTTAGCATCTGTAACGCTCATGATACACAAAATTATTGGCCAGAATGCTGCCGATTAATCGTACTTCAGTTTGTGTATAATTTTTCAACTGTATGATTGTATCTAGTGTACTGGCAGCTTATTAGTTCAGCCACCAGCTATTTATCTCCCATGGAAACAAATAATCGGATGTGTTGAATCTGATCGACTCTTTGTATGTCTGCTTCGGTCTCCTTGAACCATGTGCTCTGGAACTCCCAGCCCGCGTCCAGCATACGTCCCTTGATTAATGACTTAGGCTGGATTCACACGAGCATGTTAGGTCCGTAAAGGACGGAACGTATTGCGGCTGCAAGTCCCGGACCGAACACACTGCAGGGAGCCGGGCTCCTAGCATCATAGTTATGTACGACGCTAGGAGTCCCTGCCTCTCTGTGGAACTACTGTCCCATACAGAAAACATGGTTACAGTACGGGACAATTGTCCCGCAGTGAGGCAGGGACTCCTAGCGTCGTACATAACTATGATGCTAGGAGCCCGGCTCCCTGCAGTGTGTTCGGTCCGGGACTTGCAGCCGAAATACGTTCCGTCCTTTACGGACCGAACATGCTCGTGTGAATCCAGCCTTACTGTTTAAGGAAAGACAAAAAAAATACATGGCGCACATAGTGCATCATCTCAGGGGATTTGAGAAGTAGTACTGGAGATGCTGGAGTTGTGCTCCTAGCACAACATCTCCAGGTGAGCATAACGTCCTGATGCATCTATAAGATGTAAGGTACTGCAGCCCGGGGTTCGTACGGAGATCCACAGAGGATTCCGTTGGCGATATAGTGAGATTGAAAAAGAAAATCCCCCTTACTGGTGCTATTCCTCTGTAGAGTGCTTTGGATATTCCTAAGGGTATGTTCACACGGGCTACTTTCGGCCCTTTTTCGGCCGGTAACACGGCCGAAAATCGGAAGCAGAATGCCTCCAAACATCTGCCCATTGATTGCAATGGGAAAAAACGGCGTTCTGTTCCGAAAAAGAAGTGAAGGTCACTTCTTGGGACGTTTTTGGAGCGGTTTTTCATAGACTATTGAAAACAGCTTAAAAAAAGTCTGAAAATCAGGAGCGGTTTTCCCTTGGAAACCGCTCCGTATTTTCAGACGTTTTTGAGTTTGCGTGTGAACATACCCTTACACTTCCATTTGGTACTATTGGATAGTTAAAGAAGGGTGATCCGTGGTATAAAGTAAAATAGCTACGCGTTTCCAGACTGGACCAGTCTCTTCCACATTTTAAAAATACTGACTGAAATCAGTCCTCATCAGTACTTTTATAGCTGCCTCAGACGTCAGAGTTCATATAAACAATATTAGACAGAAGCCTAGATACAAGGTGTATGTTTTTCACTTATACAAGTATATATACATAGACCGAGATGGTGACTCTAACGCAACCCTAAAGGTTGAATTAGTTTAAACAGTATATTGTCGACCTGTAGCAATATCTATTTTTTATCAAAACTCAAATAACCATATAAAACAGACATTTCAAATAAATGAATTAATGACTTGCAGGGCCGGCCCTAGGATAGATGGCGCCCTGTGCGAAATGATCTTTCGGCGCCCCACCCCATCATTAAAAAAAAAAAATGCCCCATAAAAAAATTATAATGCCCCTTTAGTGCCCCCATACAGTATAATAATAATATAATATATTACAAACCCTTCAAGGACACAGTATTTTGTCCTCTAATTGTGCCCACAGTATTATTTCATCTGTAGTACCCCTACACAGTATAATGTCCGCTTAGTGGCCCCCACACAGTATAGTGCCCCCCTGTAGATTTTGCCATACAGCCTCCCTGTAGACAAGTGCCATAATTCCCCACCTCCTTTTTGTAGATCGTGCCATACAGCCCCCCAACTCCCCCTTGTAGACATTGCCATACAGTCCTCCACCTCCCCCTTGTAGATCGTGCCATACAGTCCCCGCACCTCCCCCGTGTAGACCGTGCCCCAAAACAAAAATTCTACTCACCTAGGCCCCGTTCCAATGACGAACTGAGCTGCTCCATGACGGGACTCTGTAGCCTAGTACACAAGTCCGAAAAGGTTGGGAAACTGAGGCAGCACTGGAAAAACCAAATTTCCTCAGGGCCCCCCTACCAAAGATTGTTTTGAGAAAGGCAGAAAACGGCTAAGAACAAGCACTCCACTCGTAGGGCATGTTCACACACGTTTTTTGTAAGACAAAAAAAATCTGCCTCAAAATTCCTTCAGCAACTGACAGCGTTGTGTTCTTTCTTAAGCTGTTGAAGCGAATGCAAAAGACGTAGGAAAAAAAAAACGCTCCAAACGGGCGCCGCAGGTATTTTCTGCCTCCTATTAATTTCAATTGGAGGTCAGAGGTGGAAACCACTTGAAGACCATCAGCCCCCCACTCACAGATTCCCCCTGTAGGTAGCGCCACACAGCCCCCTGGTAGGGAGGGCCGCGCAGCCCCCTGGTTGGTAGTGCTACACAGCCCCGTGGTTGGTAGTGCTACACAGCCCCCTGGTTGGTAGTGCTACACAGCCCCCTGGTTGGTAGTGCTACACAGCCCCCTGGTTGGTAGTGCTACACAGCCCCCTGGTTGGTAGTGCTACACAGCCCCCTGGTTGGTAGTGCTACACAGCCCCCTGGTTGGTAGTGCTACACAGCCCCCTGGTTGGTAGTGCTACACAGCCCCCTGGTTGGTAGTGCTACACAGCCCCCTGGTTGGTAGTGCTACACAGCCCCCTGGTTGGTAGTGCTACACAGCCCCCTGGTTGGTAGTGCCACACAGCCCACTGCTCCCTGGTAGGTAGTGCCTCACAGCCCCCTGGTAGGTAGTGCCCCACAGCCCCCTGGTAGGTAGTGCCCCACAGCCCCCTGGTAGGTAGTGCCCCACAGCCCCCTGGTTGGTAGTGCCAAACAGCCCCCTGGTTGGTAGTGCCAAACAGCCCCCTCGTTGGTAGTGCCACACAGCCAACAGCCCCCTGGTAGGTAGTGCCACACAGCCCCCTGGTAGGTAGTGCCACACAGCCCCCTGGTTGGTAGTGCCACACAGCCCACAGCCCCCTGGTTGGTAGTGCCACACAGCACGCAGCCCACAGCCCCCTGGTTGGTAGTGCCACGCAGCCCACAGCCCCCTGGTTGGTAGTGCCACGCAGCCCACAGCCCCCTGGTTGGTAGTGCCACGCAGCCCACAGCCCCCTGGTTGGTAGTGCCACGCAGCCCACAGCCCCCTGGTTGGTAGTGCCACGCAGCCCACAGCCCCCTTGTAGGTAGTGCAAGGACTACGAAATGGCCCTGATAGCTGGCAAGCAATAGACATTCAAAAAAGGACAACTGTGCAGGAGCACTCAATACCCAGCTATCAAATAAATGTATGGAAATAAACTAAGATATAACTTTTATTTAGTCTGAGTAAAGGATTAATCCTTTTAGCTAGATTAAATAAAAGTTATGTCTTAGTTTATTTCCACACCTTTTTTTTTTGATACCCGGGAAAGCTGGGTATTTTTTGTGTGCTCCTGCACAGTTTTCCTTTGTAGGTAGTGCCCCACAGCCCCCCTGTAGATAGCAAGCGCCCCCCACCACCCTTCCAGTAAAGCTAGCGCCACTGTAGCTCCCTGAAGGAGCGGAATCCCCGCGCTGCTTGATGCCTCTGTCCATATATGGACAGTGACATCAGGGAAAACTCCTGAAGCAGAATCGCCAGTCACAGCGTTGCAGATGCTATGACCGTCGATTCCACTCCAGGAGAAACTCCTGTCGTCTGTGTCCATGACATCATTGGCTTCTCCTGGAGTGGAATCTCCGGTCATAGAGTCTGCAAGGTTGTGACCGGGGATTCCGCTTCAGGAGTTTCCCCCGATGTCACTGTCCATATATGGACAGAGACATCAAGCAGCGCTCCAGGAGCGGAATACCCGGCCACACGGGGATTCCGCTCCTTCAGGGAGATACAATGGCGCTAGTAGATAGCAGAGAGGGAGATACCTCCCTGCTCTGCTATAGTGCCGTCGTTATCGCTGTAGCAGCCGCTGCGGCTGTTAGCGGCGACACCGCCCTCATGCCCAGTGTCACCGCTAGCAGCCGCTATGGCTGCTACAGCGGTAGCGACAGCTGAGTAAAGAGCGCCCAGGTGGAAAGGCGACTGCAGTTAGTGTGTGTATCCCCGCTGGTAGTTGCAACAGCGCGGGGATACACACACCCACTGGCGCCCCACTTGCAGTGTGGCGGCCAGCGCCCTGTGCGACCGCACTGGTCGAACATAGCTAAGGCTGGCCATGATGACTTGTTCCGTTCAAGCCTCTGTCAACCTCCTGCCTCTTACATGGTTTCAACAGTCTGACGCTGCTTCCTCTAGCCTATGGTGGGCTACACTTTTCTCATACCCCCACACCTGAGAACAGGCATACTACTGTCTCCAAACTGAGCTTTCCAGGTCATTCCCCTGGTATCTTCATTCACATTGCACTCCTTTTGAGGTCCACACTGTGAGGGTATGTTCACATGCACTAATTACGGACGTAATTCGGGCGTTTTTTCCCCGAATCACGTCCGAAAAAAGCGCCTCGATAGCGCTGACAAACATCTGCCCATTGAAAGCAATGGGCTGACGTTTGTCTGTTCACGCGAGACGTATATTTACGCGCCGCTGTCAAATGACGGCGCATAAATAGACGCCCGCGTCAAAGAAGTGACCTGTCACTTCTTTGGGCGTAATTGGAGCCGTTATTCATTGACTCCAATGAATAGCAGCGCCAATTACGTCCGTAATGGACGCGGCGTTCAAACGCCTGCACATGCCGTTACGGCTGAAATTACGGGGATGTTTCCTCCTGAAAACATCCCCGTAATTTCAGCCGTTACGTACGCTGCCGTGTGAACATATCCTTAGACTTTTCCACCCATTCTCTCTGCAAGTGGTGATTTTCTACCACCGCCTGGCTCACTTTGCTGGCTGGCTTCCACACTTCCTGTCCTCTGAAATACCCACTCCTTATGGGTGACTTTAACATCCCATTAAAACCCCAAACTTCTCATCTACCTCTCAATTTCTATCCTTTAAATCAACCCTCCGTTCTTAGTACAACATCTTAAATGTGATGGGGTACATGGAGTAATATTACCCGGTGTCCTCCAGTTGCCTCCTCTGCTGCAGATCTGCCATTTTAGGGTCCCCTCTGTGCTGTCTCAAAATGGCCACAGAACTTGTCAGACTGTGTCAGTCATTTATCAGATCTTCAAGAGGTTCAATTACTGTAAAGCTGGACATTATTGGGCGTCCTGAAGCCTTGAAGTGCCAGGACCGTCTCCTAAAGAGAATTCAGCTACGGGATCGATTCTAAACCAGAGCAGAACTTGCTCAGTAATGGCAGCAGGCAGGGGTCAGTGCATCTGCACACGCGCACGCACACACACAGTGAGTTGGAAGCTGGCCTGGTGTCATGAAGGGCAGCAAAGAAGCCACTTCTCTCTAAGAAAACCCTCAAGGACAGACTGACATTCTGCAGAAAGTATAGGCATTAGACGGTAGAGGACTTGGGTAAAGTTATTTCCTCTGATGAAGCCCCATTCAGACGGTTTGAGACATCTGGAAGAATAATTGTCCGGAGAAGAAAAGGTGAGCGCTACCATGAGTCCTACCAGGAGTCCTGTGTCATGCAGACAGTAAGGGTATGTTCACACGATAGCAGGCATTTACGTGTGAAAAGACACTGTTTTCAAGAGAAAACAGCTGCCTCGTTTCACACGTAAATGCTCCTCCTCGTATTATGTGAGGCGTCTGTGACGCTCGTAAATCTTGAGCTGCTCTTCATTGAGTTCAATGAAGAACGGCTCAAATTACGTTGCAAAGAAGTGCCCTGCACTTCTTTGCCGAGGCAGTCAATTTACGCGTCGTCGTTTCACAGCTGTCAAACGACGACGCGTAAATTACAGGTCGTCTGCACAGTACGTCGGCAAACCCATTCAAATGAATGGGCAGATGTTTGCCGACGTATTGTAGCCCTATTTTCAGGCGTAAATCGAGGCATAATACGCCTCGTTTACGCCTGAAAATAGGTCGTGTGAACCCAGCTTAAAGCATCATGAGACCATTCATGTGTGGGGTTGTTTTTCATCCAAGGGAGAGGGCTCACTCACAATTTTGCCTAAGAACACTTCCATGAATAAAGAATAGTATCTAAACATCCTCCAAAAGCAACTTCTCCCTACGATCCAGGAGCAGTTTGGAGATGAACAATATTTTTCCCAGCATGATGAAGCACCATGTCACAAGGTAAAAGTGATAACTAAGTGGCTCAGTGAACAAAACATTGAAATTTTGGCTTTGTGGCCAGGGAACTCCCCAGAGCTCAATCCCATTGAGAACCTGGGGTCAATCCTCAAAGCGGATGGACAAACAAAAACACAGAAATTGTGATTAACTAGGCACATATTAGGCAAGAATGGGCTGACATCAGTCAGGATTTGGACCAGAAGCCGATATCCAGCATGCCAGAAGTCTCGAAAAAGGTCAATATTGTAAATATGGTCTTTGCATAAACTTTTTAGGCTCTATTTAGACAAATGAGTGTAAACTCCGACGTGAAGGACGGCCGTTCTTCACGTCCAAGTCGCACCCGTGCGGGGCTCGTTTTCACAGATTCCTCATAGACTTGAGTTTATTGAAGAATCCGTGAAGACAAAAATAGGACATGTCCTATTTTTTCACGGTCCATTAGAACAATAGTTGTGTGAATAGCCCTATTGAAATATATGCGTCCATGCGATGGCCGTTAAAAAAAAAAAAATAACAAACGTCTGTCACACGGACTATATTTACGTCCGTCTGAATTAACCCAAAGTCAGATGTCTCTGATATACTGAAGCAGCAAACTTTGTGAAAACCAAAATTTGTGTCGGTCTCAAAACTTTTGCCCATGATTGTACACTCCTTGCACCCTAATGCACTTCATGTCGGTCATACAGATATTGGCTGGTGCCAGGCTCATGCAGCTTTATATTTTATAAAAGATGGCTTGCCACTTGTTCAAAAAAATTATAAAGTTGTGTCACCCCATTTCCCTCATGGATTATAGTAGCTTGTACAACAGGGCCGTCACTCTTCTTGCTTGAATGGTTCGTTTTATCAATATGTAATGTCTGATATTGTCTGTATTGTAACGTGCTACGGATTACGTTGGCATTATATAAAGATTATTATGTCTGATCCCCTGCGAATTCTCCCAACGCATGGCGTTTTGGGGGTTGAGGAAGTTCTCATACACAAAACTCGGCTGAATCCAATGATCTTTTGTCCAAAGGGTATGGGCCTCTGAACATGCTCTGTGGTAGTTCTTCCTATTGTGACAATAAATGCAAATATTTGTGAATAAAAACCTAATGGCCAAAGTGGGGAATCACCAACTAATATACAGGGTGGGCCATTTATATGGATACACCTAAATAAAATGGGAATGGTTGGTGATATTAACTTCCTGTTTGTGGCACATTAGTATATGGGAGGGGGGGGAAACTTTTCCATGTTGACCATGGCGGCCATTATGAAGTCGGCCATTTTGTATCCAACTTTAGTTTTTTTCAATGGGAAGAGGGTCATGTGACAGATCAAACTTATCGAGAATTTCACAAGAAAAACAATGGTGTGCTTGGTTTTAACGTTACTTTATTCTTTCATGAGTTATTTACAAGTTTCTGACCACTTATAAAATGTGTTCAAAGTGCTGCCCATTGTGTTGGATTGTCAATGCAACCCTCTTCTCCCACTCTTCACACACTGATAGCAACACCGCAGAAGAAATGCTAGCACAGGCTTCCAGTATCCGTAGTTTCAGTTGCTGCACATCTCGTATCTTCACAACATAGACAATTGGCTTGAGATGACCCCAAAGATAAAAGTCTAAGGGGGTCAGATCGGGAGACCTAGGGGGCCATTCAACTGGCCCACGACGACCAATCCACTTTCCAGGAAACTGTTAATCTAGGAATGCTCGGACCTGACACCTATAATGTGGTGGTGCACCATCTTGCTGGAACAACTCAGGGAACGTGCCAGCTTCAGCGCATAAAGAGGGAAACATATCATCATGTAGCAATTTCAGATATCCCGTGGCCTTGAGGTTTCCATTGATGAAGAATGGCCCCACTATCTTTATCAGAAACTTGTAAATAACTCTGAAAGAATAAAGTAACGTTAAAACCAAACACACCATTGTTTTTCTTGTGAAATTCTCGATAAGTTTGATATGTCACATGACCCTCTTCCCATTGAAAAAACTAAAGTTGGATACAAAATGTCCGACTTCAAAATGGCCACCATGGTCAACACCCAGCTTGAAAAGTTTCCCCCCTCCCATATACTAATGTGCCACAAACAAGAAGTTAATATCACCAACCATTCCCATTTTATTTAGGTGTATCCATATAAATGGCCCATCCTGTACAACCAATTTTGCCTTTAATAAGTATACAACTCGCTCAGAAGCTTCATGGATACAGCGATCTGCACAGTCTAAGGCCTCATGCACACGACCGTATTTTTTCCCACCCGTAAATACGGGTCCGGTGTCACACGTATTCGACCCGTTTTGCACCAGTATTTACGGACCCGTGCCCGTAAATATGGGTCCGGTGTCACCCGTATTCCACCCGTATTTACGGGCACGTTTTTGGCTGCAAAATAGCACTGCACTAATCGGCAGCCCCTTCTCTCCATCAGTGCAGGATAGAGAGAAGGGACAGCCCTTTCTGTAATAAAAGTTAAAGAAATTCATACTTACCCGGCCGTTGTCTTGGTGACGCGTCCCTCTCTTCACATCCAGCCCGACATCCCTGGATGACGCGGCAGTCCATGTGACCGCTGCAGCCTGTGATTGACCTGTGATTGGCTGCAGCGGTCACATGGGCTGAAACGTCATCCAGGGACGTCCAGGACGTCGGGCCGGATGTCGAGAGGGACGCGTCACCAAGGCAACGGCCTGGAGACCGGACTGGAGGAAGCAGGAAGTTCTCGGTAAGTATGAACGTCTTTTATTTTTTACAGGTTGCTCTTTATTCTGATCGGTAGTCACTGTCCAGGGTGCTGAAAGAGTTACTGCCGATCAGTTAACTCTTTCAGCTCCCTGGACAGTGACTATTTACTGACGTCGCTTAGCAACGCTGCCGTAATGACGGGTGCACACATGTAGCCACCCGTCATTACGGGAGCTCCATAGACTTCTATGGCCTGTCCGTGCCGTTATTACGGCCTGAAATAGGACATGTTCTATCTTTTTTAACGGCACGGGCACCTTCCCGTAAGAAAACGGGAAGGTACCCGTGGCCAATAGAAGTCTATGAGCCCGTTATTACGGGTCGTAATTACGACCCGTAATAACGGGAGTTTTTACGGTTGTGTGCATGAGGCCTAACTGAACAGAAAGTTGCAACCATAGTCACCCATCTTGGAGGCTCTGGACAACTATCCTTGGTCACCCACCTGCATACAAGTATATGTACTGTTCTAGTCACATTTATGTTGTGTTGGTTACCCCTATATTTATACCGCTACTTAGAATAACACACAAAATGAAGCCTACCCTATACTGGGGATGGGCACATGTATGCCTGGGCAACTACACCTGCAAATGCCTTGTATTGAGACTCCCATATATACACCAATAAAAGGATAGCATAGCAAAAACCACTGCAATATGATAAAGCATAAAAAATCCATAAAACATATCTACAATAAACGTAATAGCAAATTAGAATACGCTTCAAGTTGCTATTTGAGTTTATTCAAGGCACTCCCCAGTTTGGAAATCCACCTTTCTTTGGACAGGTTTTATGTTTTAGATACTTTAAAAAAAACAGAACAACACAGCTCCATTTTAAACTGGAGATTTAACCAGTTTTATTGAATATCTTGTAACTGTACAGAAACCCCTGCTGTGCACATACAACATAAGGGCGGTGTATGAAGACAACCAACAACAAACAGGTCCGTCAGGTCTTCTGACAGATGTAAGCGCGGCATATGACGGAGGGGATGACGAGCTTCGGAAATCGTTTTCTATGATTTGATTTTATATTTTCATGTAGAAGGGCAGTTTCAGATGGTGACAATAACTAGATTTCCTGAATTTCTACTGAAAATAGATCATCATAGGATTCTAAGTGCAGTAGAACCACCTCAGGTCTAGGTATGGCAGCTCTAATAAAAGCTAAAATGCAGCCGTATTGCTGCTGACCTAAAGCCTCATGCACACAAAGCATATTTGGGATCCAAAACACATCTCACAAATATTGTGTCACCGCTTTTCAATTGGGCTATGTATAACAATATAGAGGTAATGTTTGCAGCGGGGTGGTTTAAAAAACAACAAAACCTGCAGATAAAAATAGTTCGCCCCTAGAAGCACTTGATCCATTAAACAGAACCTTAATCACACCTAAGTGGCCACAATACAGTTTTGTTTTGCGCACTGTATTACAAGCCAAAGTTATGAACCCTCATGCTATTTAAATGCGAATAGAGTTCAGAAGAAGCCTGTGAGTCCCGCTTACTCCGCCCACACAGATTGATTGGCAGCTTCCCTGTGAGTCTGTTCTAAAGAGCAATCAGTCATTCTGTGGTTGAGGTGGAACAGGACTCACAGGCGCTTTATTTGGCTGGGTTCCCACGAAGAGTAAATGCTGCAGAATTTCCACAACGGAATTCTGTGCAGAAACTCTGCAGCATTTACAGTACCAGAAAAGTGAATGCGATTTAGAAAATCTTATGCCCATGCTGCGGTATAAGGGAAAAAAAAGAAGAAGAAGAAGAACGCTGGAAATCCACAGGTGCACATGTACTTTGCTATTATCGACGTTTAACAGTAAGGGTATGTGCACACGGTAGCAGGCATTTACGTCTGAAAAGACAGACTGTTTTCAGGAGAAAACAGCTGCCTTGTTTCAGCCGTAAAAGCTCCTCCTCGCATTTTGCGAGGCTTCTGATAGCCGTAAATTTTGAGCTGCTCTTCATTGACTTCAATGAAGAACGGCTCAAATTACATCTGAAAGAAGTGTCCTGCATATAATGTATATAAGTGTCCTGTATATAATGTATATAAGTGTCCTGTATATAATGTATATAAGTGTCCTGCACTTCTTTTGTCGAGGCTGTATTTTTACGCGTCGTCGTTTGACAGCTGTCAAACGACGACGCGTAAATGACAGGTTGTCTGCACAGTACGTCGGCAAACCCATTCAAATGAATGGGCAGATGTTTGCCGACGTATTGTAGCCCTATTTTCAGACGTAAAACGAGGCATAATACGTGTGGACCCAGCCTAAATCTGCAGGTAAAACAGCTGCACTTTCCACACCAAGATACTCAGAAAAAAAACACACTATTTGCTGCAGATTTCTGTGACAGATTTACCAGCGTTTGTTCTTTTTATTCTGCTGCATATTTTATGTTGCAGAAAACCCGCAGCGTATCCTGTGTGTGGGAACATACCCCTAGTCGGGGTTCTCACAGTTCTGATTTCCTGCAGATTTTGCATGTATTTATTTTAAGCCAAAACCAGAAATGGAACCTAAATAGTAGAAATATATATATATATATATATATATATAAAAAGAAGGGCCTTATAGGTCTGCTTTCCTCGATCCAATTCTGGTGCAGGCATAATCTGCAGCAAATCTGCACAGTGGGAACCCAGCCTTACTCGGCAGATTTGATGCAGGAAATTCTGAAATGGATTTTCCTTTGCAAACATCAGAATGGAGTTGTTTTTATGGATTTCTGCAAGCCCCATTCAGACATATGGGACAGTTGCAGAAATTTCTGAAACAAATCTGCAGTACGTGAATATACCCTGAAAACAGTTTTTGACATGAAAATACTGTATCTAGAAAACTATAGATCCCTCGAATTCAGCATCCTCCCTCTCTTTCCTATGTTGCTCCTAGATGGAGTAGCAAAGGAGACCTGACAGATCCACTTTGAGGGGGAGAATAACCGATATGAAAAAAAATCAAAGACACAACATTAATCCTACATCTTTTGTAGTCTCTCTCTACAAGAAGATTCAAATGTTAAAACTTAAAACTGGAGCGATGTTTTGGTGGCAGGTCTTCCCCTCCACATCTTAAACTTCCTCCGATGCTCTTTGAGGTGCAGTCAGTGCACAGGAGTCCCAATAAATAAGTCTCTCTGCTTCTTCAGGAACGTAGCTGGAAGAATTTTCCCGTAAAGGAACATCTTGATAAAACATTTGCAGTGTAACCACACAGAACACTTTATAAATCAACGAGTGTCCTTATTTCGTTAATCCGGGCTTGTTTCATGTCACTCTCGCTTAGCTTGTTTGTTCCAAAGGCCCCCGCCGCAAGCTCTCGCTTTTTGCTCTGGATTTTCAGCATATTTTCTTCAACAGAATCTTTTACAACAAACTAAGGAAAAAGTACAAAATACTTTCATTTACAGGTCAGTAACGAAAATTATGTTGGTCAAAGACGAAAAGTTATATATCTGAACAACAATAATCCATCCAGCAGCAGGCGCACTAAAATACGGCGTTCCATTCTCACTGTTTTCCACGATATTTATTGTCATTTCGGCAGGTTTTTTTTAACCAGACAAGTGTCAAATTGTAAGAAATTGGTGCACAGATGTCGGACCTTGTGTTGGCCAGAAATCCAGTTTTTAGGCTGGATTCACATGTTACATATTTAGCTAAAAAAGGCAAGAGTGGAGAGGAAGTATTTCTTTATATTTCCTATTCTTTTTTTAAACTGCTTCTGGCTTTGGCTCAAAAATCGGCAACAAATATGCGATGTGTGAACTATTGGGTTCCCGTGTAGCATAAACACGGCAGAATTTCTGCAACGGAACTCTGTAGAGAAATAACGCAGCATGTAAAGTAGCAGCAAAGCAAAGGGATTGAGCAAATCTCAGTCACAAGCTGCAGAAATGTCACATGGAAAGTATTCGGCGGTAGCACTTTAAATTCCACAGCGTGTTGCGGGATCGGTGCGTAGATGCTGCGTGTTTGGCCCACAAACGTTAATGAGGAGCATAAACTCCACAACAGATTTGATCTGCCGTGTTTACGCAGTGGAAACAATAAAAACCGCTAGAAGACAGCAGGTAAAAATCGCTGTGAAAAAAACGCATCTCTGCAAAAACAAAATTTGCTGCAGATTTCTGCGACAGATTTATCTGCGTTTTTTATTTAGATTGCGCTGCACTTTTTCTGTAGCAGAAATTCTGCAGCTTACCCGGTGTGTGAAAATATACCCTTAGGCCTTATTCACACGAACATGTTTGTCATGCGTTGCAGTTCCATGTGGCATTAGTTGTTGATGTCTGTTTATGTACACATTTATGTATTTTTAATTTTCGGTCTTCATTTGTTGTGACTCACGGACAGCACACTGATGTGTGTCCGTGATTTTCACGCACCCATTGACTACAATGGGTTAGTGATGCGCAAAAAACGCACAAGAATGGCACATGCAGTGAGTTTCACGCCACGGAAACACACTGCTTGAAAAACACTGCATTTGTGAATGGCCCCATTGAATCGCATAGGTCCTTGTGATGGCCATTGTTTTAAGGTCTAAGAGTAGAAAGTGCACATGCATGTGTGTCAAACGACACCATATCCCCCAAAATGAAAAACCTTAATGTGGAAGTTTAAAGGAGAATCAGATTGGGTTTAGATGATTTACAGCATTGATATGTAGCAAAGGTAGGGTGGGAAGGGTTAAAAGGAACCAAAAAACAAAAACACACCACAGGGTAGGTGGGGCTATAGCCGTATAAGGCTCTATGGTTTCTCCGGCGTGCGCTAGACCAGCCATCAGTGTCTAGTGCACGCCGGAAAACCAAAACACTACTGCATAATATGTGCTGACCGGCAGTTAGATAGATCGAGGCAATTTATACCACTGAGGACGCTCCCCTGTGTATATAGAGGCGCAGAAACGCGTTGGGAATTTTGCTGGTTTGTGGCAACCAGGCAAACTATTATTTATTTATTACGTTTATGGAGTGTTGTAGCGATAGGTTAATGATGACCATTTGGCTTCAGACACTTGCAACCTAGTGTACTCAGTATCTGGCTATCGTCTACACTCCATAAAGCTTCTATGATCTGTGTTGCCAACGCCTGTATTCAGATCCTTGGCAATTAGTGCCCTATCTTTTATAATAATTCTTTAATAAAATTTACATTTTAAGCGTTTGGACAGGCAGTGTATTTTCAGAATTTAATTCAAACGTGTACCTTTCACACTGACTATTTTGGAATATTATGAATAATGATGTTTCATACAGCACAAGGACAGAATTAATGGACCTCCGCAGTAGTGCACATGGTTTATGTTTGCATTGGGTGGGATGTTTTTCTGCATGGCGGGATTGAGACTTCTCTTTAAAACGTAAAAATTTCAATAAAAAAACAATTCTAAAAAAAAATTATATATATATATATATATATATATATATATATATATATATATATATATATATATATATATATATATATATATATATATATATATATATTATATACACTGAACAACAGAAAGATTGCGGGCCTACCATGGAACAATTCACAATAACTAACCCAATGCCCCGCTGTTCTAATAAACAAATGTTGGAATAATCAAGAATACATGATTTTTGCAAACCACTGAACAATCCTTCACATATTGATGGGTTCCCTTTATACTCATTTCCAACCAGGTTTACCTTGGTAATAATCACTTCCCTAGTTTGTCCAAGTCGGTGACAACGATCAAAGCATTGCTCTTCGGCAGCCGGGTTCCATGCCTATCGGTAAGAGGGTATACAAGGGTCACATTCATAAAAAGGAAATATTTAAAACACATGAAATTCATATTAAAAATACAAAGTCTTGCTTGCATGAGAGAAATTAAATTTAAAAAAAGTATTAGTACTGTGTCTCTATGTACACCCTCAAGACGGGCACATGAAAAATATGATGGAACAATAAAGTGTTATTCTAAATACTCGTCTGATCAGTCTAAATGAACGTTTTTCAGATTTTTTTTTTAATGACAGGATTGTTTTACCATCAATGAGCAAGAAATCAGAGTACTATTAAGAAAAAATCTTCCAAGAGAAGTACTCACATACGACATAGTTACAATGGCCAAGAACAAACCTTTTCATTTGAACAGGACCCCCCCCCCTTGCCAAGTTCTATGCCACGTCTATGAATGGATGCAAATGACTAAAGGCGTTTTGGATATATAAGTTATATCACCTTCCCGCACCACAACATATTTGTACATCATTATGGACCGGGCTCATTGGCTGAGCCCGCTCCCTACGCTACAGCTGTCAACTGTGTATCACAGCTGACACCTCGCAGTAACAGCCGGGATTAGAGAGAACTCGGATTCCAAGTGTTTAACTTCTTCGATTCTGTGGTTGCTATTAACCGAGGCATCGGAGTAGTTAGAGAGGGATCCCCCTACTTTCCATTACTCCATTGCCTGCCCCTTCCCTCATCCAATTTTGATACCACTTGCAGACTTCCTTCACGACACAATGGAATTTAGCACAATTGATTTCAATGGCTGTGTTTAGATAAGCCACGTAAAAGTTATAAACACCTTTGGGGACACTTTTTTTGTTATTGTATTGGCTGAATTTTGAGCTAAAAAAAAAAAATAAAAAATACCTTTGCAACTGGTTATTATTAAAAATGTTGCTCAATTTGGCTTCTGCAGCCTGAATATATTCTGGTATAACTTTGATCATAATTGAGCTTAGATGATCGCTCAGGAGTCTATGGAGTTTGAGTCGTCAAATGGATTTGACTGTGAACGGCATTATGCAGCCTTCTATGTATTGCATCATTTTTAATCTGCAGATCACTTCTTGGCGATCCAGTTCACAAACAGGAGGAGGTATAGAAATTATAAAATGCATCCAAAAAATAATATTCCGCTACTTACAGGATCCATTAAAAACACACGAGAAGCTGCCGTCAAGTTGAGACCTACTCCTCCAGCTTTCAGTGACAGCAGCATAATGGTTGGAGAGTCTACGTGAGTGCTCTGGAAAGACTGAATTGCTTTGGTTCGCTTTTTCTGTGTCATTGAGCCGTCCAAGCGTGTAAACATGAAGCCAGACGCTCTGCACACAAAATTAGGACAGTGTATAGTTTCTATGACAACAGATATTACAAAGATGAAAAAAATCTGACTTGGCACCAAGCCTGTGTTATGCTCACAAAAAAAACAAAACTAGGTTACATAATGGCTAAAGGGAAAAAAAAAAAAAACAAGAGGGCAAAAGGCTAAACATGGCTGAATTTATAAAATGTCACTAGACTTGTGAGACGCTGGATGACTCTAGTACAATAGAAATTCCATTTTCGTACACGCAAATCTAGACTTTAATAAGATTTAAGTGATCTACATCCATTATAATACAAGCAGTACTAGAAAGAAGATTAGGACACAACTTTTTTATTTTTAAGAGTAAAAAATCCCCCGATTGATGTGGTTTTACCTAAGAGCGGTTTCTATCAGTGATAGGTATGAAGTGAACTGTGAAACGACGAGACTCTTCACATGTGGATCTTTATTTCGCTGTTCTATTAATGCGCACGTAAGAGCATCTATCTGAAATATTAAGAGAACACAGTAAAATACATAAAATTGTAAACGGCCCACAAATAAAATATTCCTCGATACCTGTGAACATAGTGTAAGACTCTCTGGACTCAGTCAGTATATTGCATTAGTATGTGTAAGCCAAAAGCAAGACTATAAACACAGGGGAAATCTAATAAAAAGATTTATACATCTCTTCTTTGCATCCACTCCTGGTTTTGGCTTCAAAATAATGATGCAAAATACTGACCAAATCAGCAATGTGTGAATGAGGCCGTAAGTAGTCTGGTTCTCTGCTCGAAATGAGTGCTGGAATATAAAAATAAAACTTCTGGATGGTGTGGAGGAAAGAAGAAGAAAAAAAAGAAGACGACACCGTGTTGTTATGGGCAACTACTCTTTTTTTTTTTTAACAAAATCATGTATAAAAAAAAAAAAAAAAAAAAAAAAAAAAAAAAAAAAAAGCATTGTTATCGCTGTGTTCATTAAAGTCGAAACTATCAGAATATACTGTTATTTAACCCACACGGTATGTGGGCGGAAAAAAATAAAGACTGCCAGAATTGGTCACCTCACATCCCTGAAAAAGTGGACTTAAAAAAAAAAAAAAAAAGGGAACAAAAAGTCGTATGTACCCCAAAATGGAACCAAACAAAATGCCAGTTCGTCCCGCATAATATAAGCACTCACACCGCACCATCAATGGAAAAATTGAGAGAGTTATGCGTCTGAGTTTAACGACACAAAAACAATTTGTTCAAAAAAAAAAAAATAAATTTGTTCTATTTTGTCAAATAAGTAAAACCTAAAATAAAAAAATATATAAATTTGGTATCGCCGCAATCACATTATCCCCCAGAATAAGGGTGATGTGAAATTTTTAGCACATGGCGGTGTATAAACTAAACCCAATAAACTTTGTAGGAGTCGCTGTATTTTATTTTTTTTTCATTTCACCCCACAGAATTCTACTTTAAAGTTTCTCAGTACATCATATAGTACATTAAATGATGCAATTAGAAAATACAACTCATCCTACAAAAAACAAGCCCTCATATGTCCGTTACTGGAAAATAAACATTATCTTGGACGACTGGGAGGATAGAGAGTAAATATAAATAAAGGAATATAGTAATAAAGGAATATAGACTTGGTCCCCTTCCTGTCACAGTAACTTTTAGTTTTTATATATTTTTTTACTTCAAACCTTCCAAAAGGCATAAATTTTTTGTCATTGTGGGTATGGAAGGTGTGCGATAGGCTGTCTGAACACCTATTCATTGTTGCCATGGGTAAAAGGGGTGATTTGTCAAAGTTGCAAAAAGGGATTATTGTTGGTTTTGGGACCACGGGTGACAGTATTTCTCAAACAGCGCAGTTTGTGAACTGTTCGCGTGCTGCTGTGGGGAAAGTGTATAGTGAGTGGACAAATGGCACCATTGGGAATAACCGACATGGAAACTGCGGAGCACCACGTGCCACTGATGTGAGAGGTGAACGTCGGTTATAAAGGTGCGCGAGGGACGCTACAGCGGAGCAGCTCACCGTGAAAATCAGCCAGGGGGCTACCAGACATATGTCTAAAAGACAGTTGAGCGAACCCTACTGTGTATGGGGCTCCGAAGCAGACGGATGGTCACTGATACTATGCTAACAAAGGTGCATCAGAAAAAAAGGCTTCAATTTGCACGGCAGTATGGGAGTAGGACCATCGATGATTGGCAAAGGGTTGCCTTCTCCGATGAGTCATGTTTCTGCTTCATTGAATGGATGGACATTGGCGTGTCAGACGAGAAACATCAGAGAACAAAACACCCTGCAACCATTGCTGGAGAAACACAAGCTGGTGGCTGCAGCGTTATGGTCTGGGGAATTTTTTCATGGCATTCTCTGGGCCCACTAATCTATGTGGAAGGCACTCTGAACCGATCTGGGTATGAATCCAGCGTTGAGATCACGTCTACCCATACATGCTGTTTGTCTTCCCTGGGGCAGATGGAATCTTCCAGCAAGACAATGAGACATGTCACACAGCTAGAAATGTCCGACAGTGGTTGGAAGAGCACGATCAAGACTTCCCCTAATTCACCAGACTTGAACCACCACAATCGTCTTGTTCACTCTATGGATCTTCCCCCTCACACCCACCAGCAAATGTGGGATACACTACAGTCAGCATGGTTCCAGATACCGGAGAAAACCTACCAGCACCTCATTCAGTCACTCCCAGGCCAACTAGCTGCTCTCCGTGCTGTACATGGCGGATACCCTGGGTATTAGCTCGTGGTCATAATAATGTGACTTGACTGTGTATATATATATATATATACACACACACATACAAAAATTATATATACACATAAAAAATATATTATATATATATATATATATATATACATATATATATACACATACATACACACACACACACCTCTGGGACCAGCACCTCTCTCTAGAACGGGGCACCTAAATTCCGTTCTACCTTTCATTGCTCCCGCTGCTTCCCGGCCACTTCCGGACTATATGGTCGGGAGTTACGAAAACAGAATAGCTCACTGAGTTACGCGGTTTCCATAAGTCCCATAGTAGTGAATGGCAGTTATGGAAGAAACGTAGCATGCGGGCTACGCTTTTTCTGTAACTACCATTCAGTTTTATGGGACTTCCGAAAACCGTGTAGCTCAGCGAGCTACGCTGATTTCTTCTTTATGGTCGGAAATCTCCTGCTCGAGCCGCAACACAGAGCTGCAGAACTGCAGAACTGGGTTTAGGGGGCCCGGTTCTAGAGATAGGTGCGGGTCCCAGAGGTGGGACCCAAATCTATCTGCCTTTTATGACATATCCTGTGGATATCTCATAAATGTCTCTGATGGCAAAACCCCTTTAACTAACAGAAACAGCTTATAACTGGATGGGGAACAGCCAAACTCTGCTACAAAGGTGAGGTTGTGGAAGAGTTTCATGTCACAGGTCCACCATGGCAAGACTCAGCACAGCAACAAGACGCAAGGTAGTTATACTGCTTCCGCAAGGTCTGTCCCAGGCAAAGATTTCGAAGCAGAGTGGGGTATTAAGATGTGCTGTTTAAGCTCTTTTGAAGGAGCACAAAGAAACGGGCAACGTTGAGGACCGTAGATGCAGTGGCCAACCAAGGAAACTTAGTGCAGCAGATCAAAGACACATCATACTTACTTCACTTCAAAATCAGAAGTTGTCCAGCAGTGCCATCAGCTCAGAACTGGCAGCAGTGGGATCCATTTACACCCATCTACTATTCCGAGAAGTATGAGAAATGAGGCCAAAAAGCCATAACAGACGTGGAAACAGGGCCAATCGACTCAACTATGCATGGAAACTGGGGTACAGAAAAATGGGAGCAGGTGCTCTGGACTGATGAGTCAAAATGTGAAATATTTGTATGTAATAGAAGGCAGTTTGTTCGCCAAAGGACTGTAGAGCGGTACAATAATGAGTGTCTGTAGGCAACAGTGAAGCATGGTGGAGGTTCCTAGCACGTTTAGGGCTGTATTTCAGCAAAGGGATGTGGGGATTTGGTCAGGATTAATGGCATCCTTAATGCTGAGAAATACAGGCAGGTAACCAACATGCCCTATAAATGTTATACACATTCACCCATTGTTGCTTGAGAAATGTCCTGGGCACAAGGACTGAAACGTTGCATAAGGGCTAAAAAGTCCAAACTTTTTCCGCTTATTTTTTTTTTTGAGTGCTGCCTATTTTCTTAGTGTTGTTATCTATCTATCTATCTATCTTTTTTTTATTATTTTTGTTGTTAAGTTTCTTACTTTTGAACTGGATATCCACTTCTGATCTTTTTTTTCAGTAGGATCACATTCTTCCTCAGGACATTCCAGCAAGTGTTCCAGACATATTTCACTTCTGCAGAGAGGGCATTTGGCACATGGCTGGGAGAAGGAAAAAAAATAAATAAAAAAAAGTTGAAAATATTTTAAATTACATTTTCTTTAAACCATGGGAATATATTAATTAAAACATTGATTTGAAATAAGAGTTTCAAACAATAGTCAATCCCCCCCGTTAACTACATCTACTTACTTTTTCACGGTGGATAACCTGACAAATGCAGGGTTTACAAAAGACATGTGCACAACGGGTAATGACTGGAATGTTCAGAGAGTCCAAACAAATTGCACATTCTTCATCCGACCCAGAGTTCAGAACCAACTTTATCTTATCCACAAGTTTCTCACGTAACTCTTCTGGGGTTGATCTTGCTAAAAAAAATAAAAAAAAATAAAATAATTCTGTATAAATTTGACTTGGCATACTGTGTATACATGGCATCAATGGTTTCCCCAAACATAATCCTTATTTTACCCACATTTACAAAACGGAAGAACCATACACATAAAAGGCTTTTCCCAGAATCATAAATGATCACCTATCCACAGGATAGCTAAAAAGTTTGATCGCTGGGACCCCTCATCAATCGTAAGAAAGTGAGTCTCGAACTCTCCTGTTCCTCCTCACCAGTCCACCATATTGTGGTCAAGATTGAATGGAGCGGGAGTCGTGGAAGAAAAAAAATCTGGTTTATCAACTTAGATGTGGTGGTTATAAGCCGGATCCTGCGTGTCACAAACATGCAGGACCAGCTTTCAGCCGAGCAGTCAGTCCAGCTGACCTGATTAAATCGGCAACAAATACAGCTTCTATATACACACAGGATACATAGAAGCTGCATCTTAAAAAGTAAAAAAAAAGTTTCAAAGTCACATGATAAAGTTGCTTAAAATCACCTAAAACATTTTAATAAAAATTTTAAAGAATTTGAGTTCAAAGGTGTACATAGCCTGGTTTCTGCTCTAGAGATAGTGGGGGCATCAGGTCTATGAAAGAACATCCATTTAGAGACAGTAAAACTTTTGCACTGCTAATCTATGAACTAATTAAAGACTTCAGCCCTTTTACACAAGAGATCCCTTCCCCGACATGTCAATCAGCGCATGGAGCAATGATCCTGTTAACATATAGTCACGATCGTTCCTCCGTCCGTATACAGTTTTCTTATTTTCAGCAGCACATTCCCTGCTTACAGGCGGAGATGCGCTGTCGACAAACGATCATTTTTATGGCAGCATAAAAGACCAGACGATAGTTTGCTTGTTGACTGATCGCTGCCATGTTTACACAGGCCAATCGGGAACAAGTGTTCGTATGAGCGCTCGTTCAGCCCATCATCGGGCCCGTGTTGGAGCCTTTGCGCTCCATACTCATTCGGTTGTATTTTTAAATGACCATTTACTACACCACGTCTGTTCTTTTGCGTGTCTGTTGCTTTGGATACTTTGTTATACCACGTCTGATAAACAAACCTAAGTGGTCTGGAAAACTCAAGGTTCAACATCACTTCTTTTTGTTAGCCATTAAAAGGTATTCAATCTGCAAGACTGCAAATTTTTTTCCTCATACGGAGACCAATAAAAAATTTTTTTAACTGGCTAACACAATACCAAAAAAATAATAATAATTTATATATATATATAGTACTAGGTAGTAGCAATTTATGTTAAATAAGTTTTTATTGATTTTAGAACAATAAGCAACATACAAAAGGAAGACTTCAAAGATAAACATTCCACAAGGGTCGGTTGCAGATTTTGAGCAAAATAGCAGAGTTTAACTCCAGTCTTGTTTACTGGGCACTAATCCATATTAAAGGACATGATTTTGATCCTTGTCCATCCTCTGAACAATACTTGGTGTCCATGCTAAGGGGCCATGACATCAGCCTGCACTGATCACCTATTCATGGCATATCCTAAGGAAACCACCACCTGATAAGGACTATGTTATTACACAACAACATGGTATTGTAAAACTGAAACAGAGTTCTCACCTGCTAGGGAAATTGAAGACAAATTGCTTGAAACAAGATGTGGATGACAGCAAAGCTGCCTTAATCGCACCAGCAAAGCAAGCACATCTGCATAATGTGTCAGGACAGTCCCTTCTTGAAAGTATCTGGATAATACAAAGCATTTTAATTCATCTTATTTGGAAGCATAATGTGAACATAGTACTGATCACGTAGAAGAAAAAAAAAAGCAGCATAGTAAATTAATTTAATACCTCTCTCCCATCTTATAGGTGCATTGGCTGGAAAGCTGCCGTGATTTATCCAGTCCTAAGATAATAGGATTTTTGTACTCACCTTAAAATATTTTTCTCGTTGAATTCTTTGGGGGACACAGCACCATAAGTATAGGCCATTGCCACTAGGTAGGAAAAAAGTCTTGGCTTTGGCCAGCATACCCTTTCTACAGACACTGGGTATATCAGTTTGTGCTAAGCACTTCGGACAAGACAATAAACGAACAAACAATGTCCTGGTCCATATATATATATATATATATGAGAAAAAGAGTAAAGCAGCACAGCAACAGTAGTGGGTGCAGGCCTCCTAGGTTGAGGCTAGGAACCCTTGTTAATGAAATCCAAAAAAATGAAGAGGCAACACTCCAAGGAAATTGGTGAAAAAAAGTGGTGTGTTTATTCACCCCAGGCAGGCAACGTTTCGATCCGTCTCTATGGGATCTTTGTCAAGCCTGACGGGCTTGACAAAGATCCCATAGAGACGGATCGAAACGTTGCCTGCCTGGGGTGAATAAACACCACTTTTTTTCCACCAATTTCCTTGGAGTGCTGCCTCTTCATTTTTTTGGATTATATATATATATATATATATAAAAAATATAAATAAATGAAGGCGGGTGGGATCTGTGTCCCTTAATTAATACAACGAGGAAAAGATTTTACGCCGAGTACAAAAAAAACGTACTTTCGCATTAATATTATTGGGGACACAGCACCATGGGACGTCTTAATGCAGTCCCGGAGGGTGGGAAGAAAACTAAAAGGAAAAAGCACAGGAGGTTGGGACGAGATGGAAGACACCAAGATAAGTCTGTAAAGATTAACTAGGTCGGCGTTACCAGTGCCACCAGAATCACCGGAGTGCCTTCACTCTGGAGCACCCTCAGCAAAAGTGGAAGGGTAGGATAGAGATACAGGAAAGCAAACTCGTCCTACAGAGAAACCAGGGTGTCAACTACAATGTCCCTGGGATTGGGCCAACTGGCCACGCATGTTGTAACCTTGCGGCTGAGATGAGTCGCAGAGAGATGGACGTCTGGGGTGCCCCCCTTTTGCAAAGTTGATAGAAAACCTCTGGGTGAAGAGACCTGGATCCAGTCTTTCCAGACTGATAAAATCTGTGGCACAGCTGTCCACTCATATGTAGAATGCTGACAGCACTGGTCCATGATGCTATGACCATAGAAGGATGCAAGAGAATTTCCACAGTGCCACCCAACTCCTGGTGTCACCTTGGTGGTTCAGATAGGCAACCACCATGGAGTTGTTGGTCTGGATTCTGGCCACATGACCCTGAAGAAGAGTCCAATAAAAGAGGGCCAGGAAGACTGCCCTCAATTTCAGAAGGTTTATCTGCAAGGAAGCTTCCTCCTGTGACCAAGTGCCCTGGCCCGCGTGGGCCCAAAAATTGCACTCCACTCGGAGAGGCTGTCATATATTGAGAGGTCAAGCTACTGGAATAGAAGCATGTTGGCTGGTGAGGTCTCCCACCAGAGCAACTTCTGAAGAATCTGAGAGGGAAGGAGAACATACTTGTCCAGGAAGGTCTGAGGCTTGTCCCAGCGCAAAAAGATTGCCCCCCCCCCCTGGTGGGGCCTCGAATAGAACGCGCATATGGGACTGCCCATTCTGCCCAGCACCCACATGCAAAAACGCATGGATCTTGATCTTGTCCTCTGGGAGATTGGCCTTCGCGGACCTCGTATTGAAATTTAACCCAAAAAACTCAATGCTCTGAGTTGGAACCAAGGAGACTGATGTGGGGACTGAAGATTGTCCTTTCCTGAGGGGGCAAAACTAAGGAAATGTCGGTGGGTACTTTCTAATAGGGATGAGGAGGTATGGATCGTGAATAATTAATTTCATCCAGGCGCCTTACATTCCAGGATACTGTGGTGCAGTTGTTTTCTCCAAAATAAGCAAGACTAATTCACCTAAGCGGATAAGAAATCTGGGAGCAGAAGCTCAATTCACATATGCAGACTTGGTTTTAGAATCCAACTTCTTATCAAGAGGGTCACCGAGTGTTGCCGCATCTGACAGTGGGATGGTGATGCTCTTTGTGGATCCACCACTCATCATTGTCATAGGGAGAAACAAACCATTTTGAGATAAACACTAGGATAAAACAGATTTATCCAGTGTCTGTGGGCAGGGTATGGCCTGCCTTTGCAGAGCTGAGACTTCTCCTACCTAGTATCAGCCTCCTAGTAAAAGGGTGGCCTACTCTTACAGTGTGGGTGTCCCAATGATCTTAATAAGAAAAGCAATTTATTGACACTAGTATTTCCAGTATCAAAAATATCAAGATGACAGTATGGCAGCCAGATTAGCGATTAGATTAAAAAATAAGACCAACAGGGCACATCACTAGCTGACCGCAGACTAAGGAAAGTGAGGAGAAGAATAAAGGGGCATTAGCTTACATAGCGGTCTCCAAAAAGTAATAAACAATTATAGGATTAAAACAAATCACAAGCAGCAGACATGTCTCTGTACAACAAGTCACCTTAAAGAGGCTCTGTCACCAGATTATCAAATCCCTATCTCCTATTGAATGTGATCGGCGCTGCAATGTAGATAACAGCAAAGTTTTTTTTAATAATTTTTGCCCAAGTTATGAGCAATTTTATATTTATGCAAATGAGCTTTTCAATGGACAACTGGGCGTGTTTTCTCGTATTTCCAACTGGGCGTGTATTGTGTTTTTACCAACTGGGCGTTGTGAATAGAAGTGTATGACGCTGACAAATCAGCATCATACACTTCTCATCGTTTCCACCCAGCTTTTTTCACAGCAGACACAGCGTGACGTCACCCACAGGTCCTTCAACCTTGTCGTCGGACAAAGAAGATACATCGGCTCCAGGCATCCAAAACGTTAATATGCTCGTCTCTAGGGAGTTTGCTATGCTTACCTGCACATACCCTGCACTGTACTCTCTGACGCCTGGTGCTGATGTGTCTTCTCTCTTCCGACGCTAAGGTTGAAGGACCTGTGGGTGACGTCATCATTCCCAGCCAGCTTCTTTCACTGCAGACACAGCGTGACGTCACCCACAGGTCCTTCAACCTTGGCGTCGGAAGAGAGAAGACACATCCGCTCCAGGCGTCAGAGTACAGTTGAATTTTCAGCAGCATCACCATGTGCAGGTAAGCATAGCAAACTCCCTAGAGACGAGCATATTAACCTTTTGTACACCTGGAGCTGATGTATCTTCTTTGTCCGACGACAAGGTTGAAGGACCTGTGGGTGACGTCACGCTGTGTCTGCTGTGAAAGAAGCTGGGTGGGAACGATGAGAAGTGTATGATGCTGATTTGTCAGCGTCATACACTTCTATTCACAACGCCCAGTTGGTAAAAACACAATACACGCCAAGTTGTCCATTGAAAAGCTCATTTGCATAAATATAAAATTGCTCATAACTTGTGCAAAAATTATCGTTTAAAAAAAAAACTAAATAAAAACTCTGCTGTTATCTACATTGCAGCGCCGATCACATTCAATAGGAGATAGGGATTTGATAATCTGGTGACAGAGCCTCTTTAAAGAGAGTCTGTCATAATTTTTAGAGCCTCCAAAACTGCTAACGCCACTAGTTAGCTATAGGGAAAGGAGTAGAAATATTACTATTTCATATCTTAGTTCTAGCATCAGTGTAAAAACGGTTTTATTCTGCCATGTGCCATTCAAGTGTCTAGCATCTTGCAGTCCAAACCCTCCCCTTTGCAGTTGACTGACTGCTCTACTTGTATGATGATGCTTAAAGAGGCTCTGTCACCACATTATAAGTGGCCTATATTGTACATAATGTGATCGGTGCTGTAATGTAGATTACAGCAGTGTATTTTTATTTAGAAAAACTATCATTTTTAGGGAGGCTTAAAACGGATGACAAACGCTCTTTAACCCGTTGGCGACAGGTCATGTACAAGACAGCCGCCATGGGGATGCATGGAGCACGCGCACAGGCTGAGCGCGCTCCATAATGAACGGGCCTCGGCTGTATGTTACAGCCAACAACCCACTGCAGCAGGCGGAATCGAAGATCACGTCAATACCGCCTGTTTAACCACTTAGATGCTGAAGTCCATGGCGACAGCAGCATCTAAGCCGTTATAATAAGGGGGTAGCCCCCTCTGACTGCCGTGTTCGTAAAAAAGTCCAAACTATTTGAATATAACATTATTGAAACCGCACGGTGCATGCCGTAAAAAATTATTTCAAAATACAGAATTGCTGTTTTTGGTGATGAAAAATCCGTATGTACCCCAAAATAGTGCCAATAAAAACTAGAGCTCGCCTCGCGTCTCATACCGTTCAATCAACGGAAAAATAAAAAGTTATGGCTCTCAGAATGTAGAGTACCCTTTAAATTCATGTAAGAAATAGAATGGGTCATAATGGGAAAAAAAGTTGTTTTTTTATTTCTATAAATGCAGAAATAAATATCACCTTCCGATAACGGCTTTTCCTTCGTTCTGCATAGATTCGTATATTTGCCGTTCATCTGTAGACAGTTTGATATATTGGATATAAACTTTGCGCTCTGGCAAATCCAGTACAGGTTTCCCGTTGACTTTGGTTGTTTTTGTCCTTCTTAGAGTGATATTTTTAATAAGTGCTTGGAGCCGTCTACAGAAAAAAAATGAAAATAAAATAATTGTATTTCTATATAATGAACTCTAATTTAATATAGTTATTAGGTATAATTACTTTTAAGCAAAATCAATAAGTCATTATTTAATTTTGCCGCATCAAAGAAAATGCTAGCAGCAACCACATAAAGCTTGACGCAGATTGGTTGCTATAGGCAACAAGGCCATTACAAGATCTCTAGGTGAGCCCAGGCTCTGATACAATAATAGGCCCCTTATACAACAGGGCCAAAAAGGTGCCCCAACAGACAAGCCCTATTTAAAGCCAATCACCTGCCACTAGGGTATATTTCTTATGAGTTGATTCACAAATAAAAATTATTATTTATTATAATCACGTTAAACCTTCCGGATTATATATCCTGTATGTACAATGATAACAGATTACAAATTAAAGTGGACGTGCACAGGTTCTATATAGATAGATGGGGGGGGGGGCCTTAGAATCATTTCCCCCGGGGGCCAAGGAATTTTGAGATTTTGGGTCAAGGTGTGATTTAACTTGTAAGGTAATTTGGTCATTTGTTATAGCTATTCCAAATTAAAAGTAGATGGACTGATATAAAAGGCTCATGGTCCAGTACTATGTGATACGGTTGATGTGAAAGTGATTAAAATAATGTTAAGGCCCCATGCACACGACCGTAAAAAGACTTGCGGACCGCAATACAGTCTGCAATTACGGACCCGCCCTGTTCTATTGGCTGCGGACACCTTTCCGTATCGCTACGGATAGATGTCCGTGCCGTAGAACCGTGCGGGGAAATATGGAGCACGTCCTACTTTTTTTTTTACGGGCCGTGCTCCGGGATCACAACACAAAGATGCGGCCCGCGGCCATGCGCGCAACCGCGGGCCGCGATTACAGGCACGGCCGTGTGCATGAGGCCTTAAATGATTTCATTTTGTGCAGCAGCCATCTTGCCTGGAGTCTCTATCTTGTTTCAATTGTAGTGAATAAGAAAGTCATTGTTCCTTTAAGACAAGTATATTAATGCTGATTTTGTATGTTTCTAAGTTAAGTTATCGTTGGCCTTCATTCTCATGTAAACTTGTGGAAAGAAGGAAAGGGGAGGGAGCGAGATAAGAAGGGTGACACGTTCACATATGTATGTCAGTAAAACACCCCATCTTAGAAGAACAATCTATTGTATCCCTGCCAAGAGAAATAAGCCAGCTGCAAAACTGACGTTAATTATAATATTATATTTTAAAGTGTAATGTGTGTCTGTGATTGGCTTAAATATTCTCATTGTATGCTATTGGCTGAATAAGAGTTATTATCATATTGTAAATGATTGGTTAAGCTCACGCCTACAGCCCTTTTGAATGATATTATTGTAATGGAGTTTGGCAATAAACCTCAGAGGAGTATTTTAAGCATACGAGCAGCGTCTGTGTGTTATTCCTCTCTCGATATTTCGATAAAACATGATTTGGACCTGGATAAATCCCTGGAGGGCGGGTATCATGACATACCCATTACAAATTTCCATCTAATATATTTTGGCTCAGTTGCTGCGTCAACAGTTGGTATTCAGTGTTCATTTATCAATTGTACGACATGCGCCAGAATTAATGATTCTCATAAGGCCAGACAGAGACACACAAACAAAACAAAGCTAGGGATCCATTAGCTTGATAGACAAACCAGAAAAGGAGGGAAAAAATAAAATTTCTATCCGCCCAAATAGACTCGTGGAGGTAAGGATTTTCTCGCTCGCGCATTAAGGGACACAAAAGATTTGGGATGTCCCTTTGCCGTTCCTGAGGGTGGATTGTAATTTGTAATGGCATAGAGTTGTATACACAGTTACGCCTATATCTGCTACTTTTGTGGAATGATAACCTCACTAGTGTACCACTCCAGAAAGAAATAGGAAGTTCCACTGTTCTACCTTAATCCTCCTTGATCTCCCATGGTGACTGGTCTCTGAATTGTACGGTGCCACCACTCCCTGTCAGTGAATGGTTTCAGTTTCAAGAAAGAAATAATGGACCATAAATCCTTCAAGGAGTTCTGAATAGGTGTACCTGTGTTTAGAAATGTGAAAGTATGCAACTAAAAACATTTTAAAAGAAACCAAATAATTATAGGGGTTTTCCAATCCCATACATTTTTTTAATCAATTAAATAAGGGTAAGAAATCCAAAGTTACATTTCAAGTCTTGCTGCTGCTCGCACATCAATGTTTTCCTTGTTCCCCTGCTGGTCTCTAGACATGACCGCAGCAGTAAATCGCTGGCCACAGTGGTAACATGTCCAGCTCACTGAAGCCACTGCTGACGCCAGTGAGATTGTTTACACCACTTCAGCAACGACATGTCGTCTCAACACGTGACCACAGCAGCCAAAGACTGGCGGGGTACCAGGGAACCTTTGACATGTGAGATTTGAAAGGCAAATCAACTTTTTAAATCAAGTGCATAGATGTTAAAATTACAATCTTTTCATAGCTCTAGAAAACCCCTTTAAAGCCACTCCAGATGGCCATACCAGTCTCTTCAAATTCCAATTTATTTTGGAGATGGCTGCAAAGACAAAGGGAGCAGGGGGATGCAATAAGGCCACATGCCACTGTGATGAGCCAACCACTGGGGGCATGGGGACCGGTGGTTGTAACCACTGGTTACCAATGCACTGCGGGCTCTGCCTTGGTCATGTCAGGGGAACAGCGCATTTGACCAACACAGCGTCTACATATAAGAAGGCCGTGCGCCTTTGCCTTAAAGAGAACCTGTCACCCCTCCACACACGTCCGTCTTAGTAAATAATTATATTCCCCATGAAATAACAATTCTGGAGAATCTTTTCTTAGATTTGTACATTGAATCAATCCTCTGTTATTCCTATTAGAAATGTATAAATAAATTGACAACTTGGGGTTACCAGTTTTGGGTGTGCCCATTCATGGTCTAATCTGTGGTGAAAGACAGACTTGTAGGAGTCTTACAGCTGTGACAAGGGGCATGGTAACACCCAGGTATCAATTAAATTCACACATTTTGGGGAGGAATTACAGAGGAAAGGCACAACGCACAGTTCTAAGATAGGTGACCGATCCTTTTTAAAATAAATTCCGATCTCAGAGTTGTTTATCTTTATTGATTACCATCTACCAATGAATATTTACTAGAGCGAAGATAAAGAAAATGTCCTAATACATTATAAAGCTTGGCATCCATTGGAGAAGGCAATACATTAAATCAGATTCAATAATTCAACAACGAGGCAGTTTACCTTGCAAGATACCCACATTGAGGCTGGGTTCACACGACCACTTTAACGTCCGTAATCGACGGACGTATTTCGGGCGGAAGTCCCGGACCGAACTCAGTGCAGGGAGCCGGGCTCCTAGCATCATAGTTATGTACAACGCTAGGAGTCCCTGCCTCTCTGCAGGACAACTGTCCCATACTGTAATCATGTTTTCAGCACGGGACAGTAGTTCCACGGAGAGGCAGGGACTCCTAGCATCGTACATAACTATGATGCTAGGAGCCCGGCTCCCTGCATTGAGTTCGGTCCGACACTTCCGCCCGAAATACGTCCGTCGATTATGGACGTTAAAGTGGTCGTGTGAACCCAGCCTAAAGCTCACCAGAACCTGTAATGGTTTTATTGTACCTGTTAGAACCCATCTTCTAACTGCTTCTAGACTATGAACAGCTTTTGTCTGCTGTGCATTTGGGTTTCGGATAGTGTGCCCTTCATCCAACACCACTCTCAACCATTTTATTTTATGCAGTGGGCTGTTATTCTGCAAAAGAAGAAGAAAAATATATAGGTTTTCCCCAAGTATAGTCTTCTATAAAAGGTTCCTCCCTGGCTGCTCAGTTGGCATCACTTGTTTCAGCTTATTCCTAGGACGGATAGAGGGCCTAGTTCTTGCAATAACTGCTAGACAAGTACCAGACAATTCTACCAGTTACCGCAAACACTAGACAGCCTCTTCACTCTCTTATCGAGGCGGAATAACCATGTTACGTTAGACGCTGTATCGGACATGGTAACGCAGTTATTGCGGGCACCAGGTAGCCACATTATCCACTTCTTAGACGGAGGAATGGTGTCATGGCAGCTCCCTGTACCTGACATGGGTGGGCATCCATTGAGTCACCGTGCGAGCGCTAGACACTACATCCATCGTTGCTACCGTTTTTTGCACCTTTTTTTATAGGTGGTGTTATTGCTGAACTCTGTTCCTGATGTGGCTATACAATTCATGCAAACATCAGAAGGTCACATTATCCCCCCAGGCAAGGTTTTTTTGGTGTAGTTTACGCTCCTTTTTTTTTTTTTTTTTTAGAGGGTGTACATGACTAATACTGGAATGGTCTGAGCTTAGTGAGAGAACGACCCTTATTTTCAGGAAGGCTCTCTCAATTACAGCAGTCAAGACTGAAACACGAGATAGAGGAAACTAGAATTACAGTGCCTGGCAACGGGCTTCTAAAAACTTGGACCGAACATTATTGTTTATCTAGTTGCAGTGCTACGACCGGTTTACTCTGAGCCGGACCGAGCACGATCTACGTCTTTAGAGGTGACCCTCTAAATGTCAAGTATATTCAGGGCCACCTACACCCGGACCCCTTCCCAGGTAGCCGATCACAGCACCAAGGCTTGACTTGCTGAGGTTCATGGTGAAGGGCATCAGGTCTGATTCCCACTCAATCATCTACGCCCCTTGACAAGAGTCTCGTTCGGTCACCTCCCTTGTCTAGGATTTTGTCTATGCGCCAGCATGGTCTAGATCTGGGGCTCGGCCTTCACAGGAATTATGAACATGCAACTGCAATGACTGAAGGCTCAAACGGAAGACAGGACATTCTGGAGAAACCATCAATATGGTCGCCAGGAGTTGAAAATGACTAGACGGCACTAATCGCAATGATGATGAGTTTTATAAACTTTATGTAAAGATCTGGATTATTGGTACTTGTAAAGCTCACATTTTGCTAACAGCCTCTATATGTTACACCTACCCCATAATCGTGGGTCACAGTGCTATAGGAGGTCAGCACAACATCCTGCTGAGAAAGAGTATTTGGATTTTTGCTTCGCTCAGGTCCATAATATACATAGATATTTAAATCCACTTCAGTTTTGACATGCTGCTCAAACTGATCCTGAAAAGTAAGATTTATACATTTGATTATTAACTGGTATGTTATGTTGACACAGACAAGTTTTGTTTTTTCCTCCCCTCCATCTAAATGGCATTTTTTCGGCACAAATTTTTTTGGCAGGCCTTGTTTTTTGTGGGACAAGTTGGAGTTTTTCACGGCACCATTTAACGTATTATAAAATGTACTGGAAAACGTAAAAAAGTTATTTGTGGGGTGAAATGGGAACAAAACAAAACAAAACAGTGATTGCGCCATTATTTGGTTTGTTTTGCTTTTATAGAATTCACTATGCGGTAAAAACTACACGTTTACTTTATTCTACGGGTTGATACAATTACGGCCAAGTTTCTATATATATTATTTTTTTAAAGTTTTACCACTTTTATAAATAAAAAAACTATTTTTGTTTAAAGCAGAAAAAATAGTTTTCGGTCGCCATATTCTGAGAGCCATAAATCTTATTTTTCCATTAATTGAGTAATGTGAGGGCTTATCTTTTGCGGGCGAGCTGTAGTTTTTATTGGTACTATTTTGGGGTACACGCGACTTTTTGATCACTTTTTATTCTAATTTGGGACAGTTAAGATGACCAAAAAACAGCAATTTGGGTGTTTTTAATGTGTAAAAATTTTATTTTTTTAGTCATTCACCAAGAAGGTTAAAGAATGCTTTATTGTAGTAGTTCAGACTTTTACGGACGTGGCGATACCAGTTATGTTAACTTTTATTTTTCTTAACATTTCTTTAGGGGAAAAACTAGCAAGAGATTTTTTTTTGTTTTTTTTAACTTTTATTTTTTTCCCACTAAGAACACTAAGCGCGTTAGCACGCTCCATATTTCAACCCCCACACCAGGACGTATTGGCACATCTCTCCTATAATAACCTAAGAAAATACATGTGATTAAAGAGGTTGTTCCAAAGAGGACTTTCAACATGTCTGTCCTGTTGCAAACCACCAATTAAGGCCGGATTCACACGAGTGTTGCGCATATCGGACATCCAAGGTGCACCCGTGCTCAGCGCTGCGGGACGCCTTATTACGCATCCCCATAGACTAGAATCCATGGAGGGACGCGTGAAGCGGAAAAAATAGGACATGTCCTATTTTCTCACGGACCCTTCCACGGTCCATTGAATCAACGGCCGTGTGAACAGTCCCACTGAATTACATAGTATTACATGTTCGTGTGAATTAGGCCTAAGAGTGACAGTGCAAGTGTGGGGGCACTTCCTAAGGGGAATGTACCAGGACACAATGTCTATTCACACTCCTGACACTTCGGTAAAGTTTTTGTGGGACTTACTCACACTGCACTGTCATTCACAGCGTGATCTCGCGAGATCACGCTTGCGGTCATTAAGTCCCACACAAACTTTACTGAAGTATCAGGAGAGTGAATAGACATCGCGTCCTGGCTGGAGGCAATGTCTATTCACTCACAGGACACTTCAGTAAATTTAATGTGGGTGTATGTGACAGCAAGCGTGATCTCGTGAGATCACACTGTGCGGAGTACAAATGGACATGAATGAAGAGAAGTGTATGACGCTGATCGGTCAGCGTCATACACTTCTCTTTACAACACCCACTTGGTCAAAAGGTAAAAAACACCCAGTTGTCTATTAAGAAAATAATGAGCATAAATCTAAAATTGCTCATAACCTGGTCAAAAATTAATAGTTTTTCAAAATAAAAACCACTGTTACCTACATTACAGCGCCGATTAGATTATGTAGGAGATAGGGCACTTATAATGTGGTGACAGAGCCTTTTTAAGGCTACATTCACACGAGCGTGACATATTTACGTGCATAAAAAACGTGCGTAAATCTGTCCATGTGCGTTGCGTTTTTGCATCAGTGTGCTCTGCGAGTGGCGTGTGCTTTTCACACACTTGCAAGCAGTTTTTTTCTCCACTAGAATTCATGTGTGAAACACGGACTGCACATGGATGTGCGTCCGTGTGCTGTCCGTGGTTTTCACGCACCCATTCACTACAATGGGCGACTAGGTGCGATAAAACGCACCAATACAGGACATGCATTAAGTTTTACGCAACACACACTCGCTGCGCGACACCTCATTAATGTGTGAATAGCCCCATTGAAATCAATGGGTCCGTGTGAGGTGTGTTGTTTCAACACAAAGCACAGACGAGAATCACGCTAGTCTGAATAACCCTGAATGTACGTCCGCCGAAACCACCGGGACTGGCCGAGTAATGCGCATGGCGACGTCTCGATTGCTGTCAACCAACTATTCCTACTGACTCCCCCATACACGCTTGGCCAAGCGCGCACGTGTTCTTATGGAGAAAGCCACTGCCAGTCACCTCTCGCAGTGGATTATCCAATAACGAACAAAAGGATCAGGTGTGTTGAAATTCAATATGCCCTACCCCATTTCCCTCTCTACAACAGATGTCTGCATACGTGATTCCAGCCTGACTATTGATTGGCACCAGAACATGCGTGCACACACACTTTTTGATGATATTCTAATTCATTGAGAAGTTAATTTATTTCAGGTATTTAATTCAAAAGGTGAAACTCGTATATTATAGATTCATTACACACAGAGTGATTTATTTCCAGCATTTTTCTCTTTTAATGTTAAAGATTATGTCCAACAGTTCATGAAAACCCCAAATTTTGTGTCTCAGAAAATTAGATTATTATATAAACCCAATTTCAAAAATTATTTTTAATACCAAAATGTTTGCCTACTGAAAAGTCTGTACAGTATCTGCACTCAATACTTGGTCGGGGCTCCTTTTGCATGAATTACTGCATCTGGGCTTACGTAACACCTCAGCAGTGCCACAGGCTGATCGCCCTCATGCCACGCCGCATTGATGCAGTAATTCATGCAAAAGGAGCCCCGACCAAGTATTGAGTGCAGATACTGTACAGACTTTTCAGTAGGCAAACATTTTGGTATTAAAAATAATTTTTGAAATTGGGTTTATATAATAATCTAATTTTCTGAGACACAAAATTTGGGGTTTTCATGAACTGTTGGACATAATCTTTAACATTAAAAGAGAAAAATGCTGGAAATAAATCACTCTGTGTGTAATGAATCTATAATGTACGAGTTTCACTTTTTGAATTGAAATAAATTAACTTTTTGATGATATTCTAAATTCATTGAGAAGGACTAGTGTATATATAGATCTATCAAAAGTGTTTTTGGGAGAAGCCCCTTTGAAGTAACATTTAAAGGCCCTGTTCACACTAGCATAATGTCTTCTGACAGATTCTGGCAAATCGCGACAATTTTCATTAACTTTAATGGGGTCTGCCGGTGTTTCAGTATTTTTGACAGCAAGAAAAGTGTCATAGACTGCACTATTCTTGTCAAAAATACAGAAAAAAAATAAAAATGATGGCAACCCTAATAGAGGCTCTAAGGGTCCTCTTACACAGCCCGACATGGGCCGTGAATTTGAGTGCCGATCAACGAGACAGCTCGTTGATCATCGTCATTTGTTCTTTTAACAAGGAGCCAGTATGGGGACGAGCGCTTGTCCCCATTCATTTCCACAGGGAGATGTGTTGCCGACAAGGATAATATTTAATGCTGCATAAACAACACGATCAGCAGATGAACGAGCGTTTGCTCGTTCACAGACCAATCGTTTCCTTGTTTCCACAGGGCAAAGATTGGCAAGGAGTGTTCATATGAACGCTCGTTTGCCCGATAATTGGCCCGTGTAATGATCGTGTAAACTGAGCCTTACAAGGGAGTACAGTTTTCTAGAACAAACATAAATTGAATCCACGTATCTCTGGTCCAGATCTAAGACAATTGTTTTGCGTTTACTTCTAAAACAGACTCACAATTTGAACATACAATACAAAAATTTCCAACATACAATCCAGTTACTTATCACTGATAAGGGGCAAATGATCAGCGTTGGTCTAGGAAGTATTGGTTCACACTTTGAACGACTCTGCACTGTAGTTTTTCCTGAAAACGAAAAAAGTAAATGCATAAAACATTAATGCTTACATTATTCTGCCCATACAGACTGAGTCGACCAAGACACACGGGCTAATTATCGGGCAAAGGAGCGTTCATTTGAACGCTTGTTCCCGATTATTGCTCTGTGTATACCAGGTAACGATCAGCCGATGAAGGAGAAAACGCTCATTCATCAGCAGATCGTATCGTTCATGCAGCTAAGAAATATTATCAGTCAGCAGCACATCCCCCTGTGTAAACAGGGAGCTGCGCTGCCGACACTATGGAAATGTAGGAGGACGAACAATCGTAGTAATAAGTGCTCGTCCACATACATAACCAATCATTGCTCCTTGTGAAAGGAGCAAACGAATGCTGATCAACGAGCTGTGTCGTTGATCGGCGATCGCTTTCACGGCCCATATTGGCAGTTGTAAAAGGACCTTTACTTGTTGATAGTGGGTAATCTGCAACGGATTTATCCATCTATAATCATGCACACTGATATATCTGGAAAACGTATCACATGAATCTAGAATATGATGCCCATATAATTCTATGAGCCCAAGCTGAAATATCTGTGCGTCTCCCACTTTACACAGTTACGCAATGGCGATGATCATGTCAAGAATTTAATTCTATATTAATGGCAATAATCATGTCAAGAATTTAATTCTGTATTAAAGAGGCACCATATGGCGACACTCCATGTCAATGGGAGTATTTCCCCACACGCAAATGCAGCAGATAACAAGTTTTAAAACATGTCATCTCTGAAGTGAAAATTTGGATTTTTATTTTTTTATTACTTTCTATAAAATCCCTTTCAAACAGCGTTCATTGGAGGACACAGGTGACCATGGGAATATCTGCTGCCACTAAAAGGTGTACATCAAGTAACAAAAGTGTTACCTTCTCCTACCATGCTATACCCCTCCTGCAGACACAGAGCTAACCAGTTTTTAGAGAAGCAGAGAGCATAAAACAGTCAGAACTAATAATGACAGTCATGAACCACATAAGAACCTGAGAAAGAATACACCCTGGAGAAAACCGTCGCAACACCTAAAAAATAAAAAAACATTGGACGAAAAAAGTATTTTACAGTAATGGAAAAAAAAAAAAAAAAATCCTGTTCTCTCGTCCATGTCATTGGGATGAACAGATGACCTTGGGACACCCAAATGTAGTCCCCTAGGAATGGGAAATTAGAAATACTGAGCATGGACTAGTGCAGAGCTGCTTTCAGGACCCTATGAAAGACAGGCATTAGGAGACGGAAAAGGTATGCACCTTGTACAATTCTGAGAGTGTGTGGAGGATAGACTAGGTAGTCGCTTTGAAAAATGTAAAGAAAGACTCTATGCTAGACCATCTACGAGCCACTCACTGCTCTGGTGGAGTGGGCCATCACAAGAAAGGTAAGTTCTTGCCCTTGCACAATACACCTTGCCAATGGTGGACAGCATCCAGCAGGCTATGGTTACATTAGATCAGGGGTCTCAAGCACGCGGCCCGCGGGCCGCATGCGGCCCCTGGGGCTGTCATCTGCGGCCCGCGGGACACAGAGCCGCTAGTATCGGCTCTGCACTGAGACTCTGGAATTCCCTGACATCGCTGTCCACATATGAACAGCGATGTCTGGGGCTTCCCCAGAGCCGGAGTCCCGAGCAGAGCGCTGGTGTCAGCTCTGCTCCGGGACTCTGTGGAATTCCCTGACATCGCTGCCCATATATGGACAGTGTGTCAGGGTCTTCTCCAAAGCGGAGTCCCGGGCAGAGCGCTATTATCGGCTCTGCTCCGGGACTCTGGGGAAGCCTCTGCCATCGCTGTCCATACATCGACAATGATGTCAGGGGCTTCCCCAGAGCAGGAGTCCCAGTGATGTCAGGAGCACAGCTGGAGTCCCAGGAAGAGCCTACTAGCGCTCTGCCTGGGACTCCAGCTCTGGGCAAGCCCCTGACATCACTGGGGCAGCCTCTACAGAGGGCACTGGGGCAGCCTCTACAGAGGGCAATGGGGCAGCCTCTACAGAGGGCAATGGGGCAGCCTCTACAGAGGGCAATGGGGCAGCCTCTACAGAGGGCAATGGGGCAGCCTCTACAGAGGGCACTGGGGCAGCCTCTACAGAGGGCACTGGGGCAGCCTCTACAGAGGGCACTGGGGCAGCCTCTACAAGTGGGTGTGTGACAGCCTCTGAAGAGGACACTGGCATTATCTACAGAGGGCACTGTGGCCTTATCTACAGAGGGCACTGTGGCCTTATCTACAGAGGGCACTGTGGCCTTATCTACAGAGGGCACTGTGGCCTTATCTACAGAGGGCACTGTGGCCTTATCTACAGAGGGCACTGTGGCCTTATCTACAGAGGGCACTGTGGCCTTATCTACAGAGGGCACTGTGGCCTTATCTAGGGGTGTGTTGCATTATCCAGAGGGCACTGCGGCAGCATCCACAGAGGGCACTGCGGCACTATCTAAAAAGGGGCTACCCAATCTTGACATGTGTGCTAACTGAGCCGCCGGACTGCATTTAGCGACACTTAAACTGGAAAGCTGGATTGTTGAAATAAGCACGTGGAGAAATATCTCAAATTTTAAACCTAGCGCTATTATTATAGTAATGTAGTATTATTATTCTAGTAATATAGTGTTATAGTAGTTCAAATAACTAATTGATTAACAATAATTTTGTATTGTATCAAATTTGAAAGTAATGCGGCCCGTCAACTTCCCATTTTTTCTATATGCGGCCCACTTACCCGGCCGAGTTTGAGACCCCTGCATTAGATGCTGCCAGAACCTGCCTAGCACTGTTCGGAATAACAAAGAGTGAAAATGGCGAATAGAGGAAGTTTGCGCAAGATAAATTTTTTATGAATGGACAATATCCAGATATGTAAAAAGGATGCTTACTAGGACGGGAAGGAACAAAAAGGAGAGAAGAACAATGTCCTCATTGATTTGAAAAGTTGACACCTTGGGAAGGTAGGGACAGGACAATGGAGGAACACTTTGGTAGATCAGGCTGTCAGTTCTGATACACAAACGGAGGCGAATACCCAAAAAAAAACAAAAAAATTAAAACCACACACTTCCAGGCTTCATGACCTCAAGGATGAGGTCCCAGGGAACAGTTGGCGGACAATAGGGGGCTCCACATGGGCCACCCCGTGGAGAAAGTAGGTACAGTTGCATTGATGGCCAAACACACACTAGAATACAATAGAAAGACTTTTGCGAGAGCGAAGTCCAAGACCCAGACAGTAAGCGCTGGTGAGCTGGACATATTGAAATGTGGAGGTAGGTGCTTGATGTCTACTGAGGAGAGATATTCGCATTGCTCCAAGATTTGGTGGTAACTGCACCTCCATCTGAAAGTACAATTATATGAGAAAACAGAAGGATCAGCAGTGCGCTATCTCTTGGAGCACTATATATTCCAGCACCATGCACGTTCCCCGACACAACTCACATCAATCAACAACAGGTGGTGCTCTGTGGTGTATGGAATCAAGTTCTTAAAATGCGCATCTGAAAGAGTCTGATGTAGTGTTTGAGATGCTTTCGGTCCAGCATAGGGCCAACTGGAATAAGGCGTGGAACCTCGCCTCATGAGGAACATGAATGATTACGCCTTGGATAAGAGGGGCCATTGTATGTGATATATGTATTGATTGCTTGCTACAAAGTTTGCAAAAGTGACATTATTTAAAACCATTTTTCCTTTGCAGTTTCCTTCCTGAGTAGCTGACTAAGGGGGAGGTGTTAGCTGGTACCAGGTGCTATAAATCAGGCCTCAGTACTCTGTAGAGCCTGCTCTGTGGCTTGGAAAAACAAGTGGGTTGTAGATCAAGTGGAGTTCCAAAAATCGGAGTTAAAAAGAGGAGTTAAAGCCCAAGTAAGTGCTCTTCTACTTCTTTTTCTTTTTGATTAACACCTGTTCGCTGTTTTTTTTGTAACTTGGATAATGGATAGCAAGATTGAAGGTTTTCTTCAGTGCACAGTTTGCCATATGTATGCACGACTGGAGCCGGAGTTCCAGGGTGAATATCTCTGTGGCAGATGTGAGCATGTTGGTCACCTGGAAGCTCGTATTAGAGATCTGGAGGAGCAGAATGCAACACTGAGGAGGATAGACAATCTTGAGCTGAGCTTGCTGCTCACCGAGCATGCAGTTAGTGGGTTAGAACTGGAGGGTGAAGACATGGGTGAGCAGGATCAGGTAAGTAGCTGGGTTAATGTAGTTAGGGGCAGTAGAAAGGGGTCAAAGAAAAGGAAGGCCGATCCGGTTTCTGACATTCCAGGCAAAATTGCCAAGTTGGGTGATGATGCGAGGGTGTCAGTCTCAGAAATGGCAGCCCTAGTGGATACTGATCTCTCTAACAGCCGGGAGAACAGCCCATCTAGTAGTCGGTGGGATGGTAATGCAGGTAAGCCAAGACAATTGATAGTCGTAGGGGATTCTATAATGAGGAAGACGGATAGAATAATTTGTCGCCAAGACCACCTCAACCGAATGGTTTGCGGTCTCCCTGGTGCCAGGGTTCGGCATGTGGTGGAACGGGTGGACAAATTGCTGGGAGGGGCTGGTGATGATCCAGCTGTCGTGGTCCATGTCGGTACCAACGACAGAATAAATGGTAGGTGGAGGAGCCTTAAGAATAATTTTAAAGAACTAGGATACAAGCTTAAGGGAAGGACCTCCAAAGTAGTATTCTCAGGAATACTGCCTGTGCCATGCGCATCACAGGAAAGACAGCGGGAGCTCGGAGTTAAATGCATGGCTGAAGTCTTGGTGTAGAGGAGAAGGATTTGGGTTCCTAGAGCACTGGGCTGACTTTTCATTGGGGTACAAACTGTATTCTGCAGATGATTTGCACCTAAATGGAAGGGGGTCCGCTGTGCTGGGGGAGAGAATTCTAGGTGGGGTGGCGGAGTATTTAAACTAGGGCTGAGGAGGGAGGTCAATGTAGAAAAAAAAGGGGTAGCCAGGTTAGAGAGGGGTCAGACTATATTGGTGGGGGGAGAAACAGAATGTGGGGAGAGGACTAGACAACAAGATAAGGAGATCCTTTCGTTACAAAACATCAGTGTAAATAAAAAGGCCCGATTAATGTCAAATCACATTTCTGATAATAAAAGTGAAAAACTGGGAACTTCCGGTTCCGGCGCTGGGATGTGAGGACGGAGCTGCATGAGCTCCTGAAGCCCTGATCCCCTAACCCATCTACGCCGCACACCCGCAGGATATAAACACCCAGGCATTAGGAGGAGAGGTGGGGGACAAGAACCGGGAGGTTTATGGAGAGATATCTCCTCCGGAGCGGCAGCAGAGAGATCTCCTGTCCGGCCGAGCACAGCACACGAGGTGAGGGGCTATCCAAGATGGCGGCGCCGCTGCAGCCACCACTTTCACAGAGCCGGTCTCAGAGCCCAGAAATTCAGAGGGAAATGCTATCGCCGTCGGTAATGACTGACTCACAGATTGATTATCGGAAGCTGGCAATTGAGGTAGCTACCCAACTGGCCCCCGACATCAGAGAATCCTTAATAGCCACAGTCACAACAACGCTCCAAAAACTCCAAAATGAGGTGACATCTCATGGCAATCGACTAGATGAATTGGAGCAGCGGGTTGGCCTCATGGAGGATGAATCAGCAGGGGCACATACCTGCATTAGAGACCTAATGCGAGATAACACAAAACTCAGAGACCGCTTAGAAGATCTTGAGAATCGGTCCAGAAGAAACAATTTAAGGATAGTGGGACTGCCTGAGCATATTAGACCGCAGCTCCTCCAGGGCATCTGCGAGACGGAGTTACCAGAAGCGCTAGGTCTGACCAGATCTTGCAGAGTGGAAAGGGCACACAGAGTGGGCCCCCCTGGTCCGAGCGCCAACGCCAAAGGAGAGCCGCAAAGCAGACCGCGCCAGGTGATCATGCGGTACTTGGATTACAATGACAAAGAGGAACTTTTGCGCACTTTCAGGAACCGCAATACCCCTTTGCATATAAGGGGGGCAAAAGTCATCCTGTTTGCAGATTATTCGGCAGAAGTCACAAGGCGGCGGAGAGCATTTGGAGGGGTTTGCACCTCCCTCTACAAACGCAAAATTAAATTTCAGCTACAGTATCCGGCCACTTTGAGGATCATGCAGACGGATGGCGCCACCAAGGTATTCCACAATCCTGAGGAGGCGGCATTATATGTAGACAAGATCCCTGGACTTCGGGGCCCTAGACAATCGGGAGAGGAGACGGCGAGTCAAGATACAGGAGGTGAAGGTCCCCGTACACCAGTTTCTTCATCGAGGGACTGTACATGGTCAGATATCGCCCGCAATTCCACTTCCTCACCCAAGCAACAACGGGCAGAATCGTCGAAGATGCCACATCGACAACGCTCAGAAAACCGGCTTGCAACCATCCCGGACTGATAAGTATCGCATAGAGGCTCCATGAGCGCATTTGATTGTGCCTTATATATTAATGTGGCAATTGGTTCTGGTGGGATATTATGCCGACAAAATTCCTGCTATAATAGGCATAAGCACTTGTACCCGTGTTGTATAGGAAGCACAACTTATTTTTTGATACTTTAAAAATTAAAATGTTAAGTTCCAATATATCACCAAAAGATGGCGGGAAGGGGAGGGGGGGAGGGGTCACAGACCAGAAAAAAGTGAAGTTATGTATGCCAATTTAAAGTTTGTCTCACAGGAAATGCTGGTGACATTCCTGGATGGGCATTTTGTTGTTAAAGGTTGTGCCAATTTTCTGGCACCGAATGTAAATGTTGTTATTGTAATGTTGGGAGCAATCTGGAGCAGACGCCGCCGGGCGGCTACCAAGGCAGCAAAGCACGCTTGCCTAGAATTAGATATTTATGACCAGTCAATTGTGAACCTTTTCGGAACGCCCACTTTATGCAGCTGACCTCGTGGAATGTAAAGGGGCTTAGGTCCCCTAACAAGAGAATGATGGTACTCCGTCACTTAAAAAAACTCCATACGGACATCGCTCTTCTTCAGGAGACACATTTGGAGGAGAGCGACTTCCACCGCATGAAAAAGTTGTGGGTGGGCCAAGTATACGGCTCTTCAGCTTGTGGCCGTAAAGCGGGGGTACTTATTTTAATAAATAGAAACCTGGTACACGAGGTAATTCATACTGATGCAGATAAGGAAGGGCGATTGCTCCATATTACTCTAAGCACACCATGTGGGGTATTAAGCATTTATAATGTGTATGGACCTAATAGTGATAATATTGAGTTTTTCAATGGTTTGGAAAGGGCCCTTATGTCAGATAATGTCCAGCACAAAATAGTGGGAGGTGACTTTAATTCAGTTTCTGATCACAAGGAGGATAGACGCACACACAGTTCACAAAGCACGGGATCCATTCCAACAGGGGCTCCCAGAAAACAGGACCGAGTGTTGGGACCTCTGATGGAAAGAATACACTTAATAGATCCCTGGAGAAGGGGTAACCCGGATGCCCGGGAATTTACACATTACTCCCACGCTCAACAGTCCTGGTCCAGGATTGACTACCTCTTAATATCCCCAACACTACAACCGAGGCTGAGAGCCGCTGAGATAGGGGACCTAGTGATCTCAGATCACGCCCCGGTACGAGTAGATTTTCAGGAAATATATCCCAGAGGATCAGACTTCATATGGAGATTCCCGGCTCATTTAGCAACTGATGACACCTTTGTGAGACAGCTAAGAGGGTGGTGGTTAGAATACACGTCGACGAATTCAGAACACAGAGATGACCCCTCACTGTACTGGGATACGGCCAAGGCAGTGCTGAGGGGAAGGATAATGGCGTATACTGCCAGCAAAAAACGGGAAATAACACAAAAATTTAATGCTTCTAGTGCTGCACTGAGGGCAACCTATACAGCATATTTGGCACACCCTACATTAGATGCCAGACAGGCCTGGATTCAGGCAAAACACTCTTTTGACGAGTGGGCAGCTCAGAAAGAAACAATATATACTCGAGACTTTGAAGCTACTTTACATAAGTTCGGAAGTAAGGCGGGGAAACTTTTGGCCAATATGGCTCGAGGAAAGCGCTCAGTGCAGCACATAGCGAAATTAAGGGATCATAATGGGCGAGAAACATGCGATCCAACTAGTATTAATTCCATCTTGGCTAAATTTTATGAGGAGCTGTACTCTGATACATCTTCCCTTCCGCTGACAGACACACTGTTAGACAAGGTCACTTTACCGGTCATCTCCGCGGAACAGTTGCAACTTCTAAATGCCAGGGTCACAAGGGGGGAGGTGGATGAGGCAATAAGAAACCTTAAAAATAGTAAGGCGCCTGGTCCAGATGGACTGACCGGCGAATTTTTTAAAGTAATGCGGGAACAGATTACGGAGACTTTGGTCTCCTTGTTTAACAATGCTCTGGGAGAGGAGGGGTTACCACCATCAGCAGACACATCTTATGTGAAATTATTGCTTAAACCTGGAAAGGACCCCCTACTACCAGGATCATACAGACCCATATCGCTCATAAACGTGGACGCTAAACTCCTTTCCAAAATCATAGCTGATAGGTTAGCGAATATAATGCCGTTCCTCATAGCCCCAGAACAAGTAGGTTTTATTAAAGGTAGGTCGGCGGTCACCAACATCAGGACGGTTCTGGCAGTGCTAGATAGAGTACAGCATAACCCATTTCCGGGGGAACATTCGGCTTTACTTTTACTTGACGCGGAGAAAGCTTTTGACAATGTCCGTTGGAATTGGTTGGATGCTGTCCTGGATAAGATGGAAATAACGGGGGCATTCAGGATATTATTACACCACATATACAAAGACTCTAAGGCTAGAATCTCCACACCAGGCTTTCTGTCTAAACCATTCCGTCTATGTAAAGGTACAAGACAGGGGTGCCCGCTATCGCCACTGCTGTTCAATCTGGCTTTGGAGCCGCTGGCACGTTATCTGGCGTCATCCAATTTATATACGGGCATAAGGGTGGGGGAGATGGAGGTCAAGGAAACGTTGTTTGCAGATGACATCTTGTTATTTCTCGCAGACCCCCTTAAAGATGTTCCGCGTATCTTCCAGGCATTGAACGACTTTGGGAGCTACTCAGGGTACAAAGTTAACACGTTAAAATGCCAGTTATTAGATTTAGGAACGCAGGACCCAACATATAGGCGGTCCCTAGCCTCCCTGGATGTTGAGATGGCTAAGTCAAACATTACTTATCTGGGTATTAAAGTGGGTCGGGCACCCAACTCGCTGTATGATCTAAATTATCCCCCCCTTATACAAGATATCCAAGCAGATCTTCTGAGATGGCACAGTCTACCTCTATCACTGATGGGAAGGAGCTGTTTGGTCAAAATGTCAGGATTTGCGAAATTACTCTACCCGCTCCAGACTATCCCACTTCTGGTCAAGCACTCAGATATCAATACACTCAACTCATCATTTACCAAATTCATATGGGGGGGGAAGAAACCAAGAATAGCGCTCACGAAACTCATGATGAGGAAGGCGGAAGGAGGGGTCAATTTCCCTAACATTCGGGGTTATAACCTGGCCTGCTTGAGTAGACATCTGCTAGATTGGAAACACAACACAGAGTTCCACTCCAATACTAGACTGGAGAGACAGCTAGCAAAACCTTGGGATCTCATGGCTCTGGTACACACAACGTTCACTTGTCTCCCAAAGATCGTCAAGAAATCATCTCTGTTACGAGATACCATCATTGCCTGGAAGGTATTGCGCAAACACTATAACCTCTCTTATCGCATTTCAAAACATATGCCCTTATGGCAGCACCCAGAGTTTGCAGCAGGAAGATCTAACAAACTAATGTCAGAATGGAGAGAGAAAGGGGTAGCGACTCTGGGGGATATGTTCCACGCGCAGGATAAGAGGTGGTTAACCTTGCAGGAGCTCCAGAATAAATATGTTTTTGTTCGGCATCAGCACTTACAGTACTTACAAATAGTTAATCACTGTAAAACTAAACTAGCGGATGTAGCGGATGAGGTCCCCCCCAACCTGTTTGATTCATGGTTCACGGACAATCACAGACACTCCATTTCCCAATTATATAGTACACTCAGACCAACACTAGTGAAGATGTCCCCGGGGCAGGCCTTTGGGAGATGGGAAAAACTGTTTAATTTACCAGGCATTGAAAAGCATATTGAAAAAGGGCTGGTGGATTTCAGGGCACACGTGCACAACGAAAACTGGAGGGAAACTCATCTGAAGATCATTCACCAAGCAATATATGCATTTACCCTGGCCCCCTCCGCCTCACAACCAGATAGGAAAACGTCATGCCCTAGATGTAATATCTCAAAGACAGACATGTATCATGGCCTTTGGGCGTGTGCACATATTCAGCCATTCTGGGGGGAGATAACATCCTTATTGCAGCAGGTGGGCAGGTTCCATGGGAATTTAGGGCCAATGGAGGTCTTATTCCATATACAACATGATGGAGAATTAGAAGAGACAGAAACGACACATTTAGCTCCCATGGCCCATGCCACACTGATAGTGGCAAAGAGGTGCATACTCCAAAACTGGCTGGTAGCTGAAGTACCGACTCAGAACATGGTGGTCCAGGGGTTGAGGAAACTGTTTTATCTAGACCGCATTGGTATATTACAGAATAAAGACACGCAGAGCAAAAAATTCTTTGAGAAATGGAAGCTTTTCCTCACAAAATATTTCACCAGTGAAGAACGAAGGGACATCATAGATCCGTTTACGGGAACGGCATGGTACTTGATTGAAGATCTTAAGGGCACTTTAGGGGCACTGAAAATATCACGGGAGTAAAGCATATATATCCACTGGGATTTCTTTATTCTTGCGGACTAGCTGCCTGAGTTGGTGAACTGCTTCACGAAGCTCCAATTGTTATGTATGCTCCAATTTCTTATTTGTTCTGTGTATTGTTTAGTTATGTAAGTTAGGCAGATATGCAAAGTTATGTAACAATGTTTACAGGAATACCCGACAGGTGGGGTTAAAGGAAGGGAAGGATAGAGGAGATAGAGGAGATGAAGGAGGGCTGATAGCCCATGGGGAATAACTTCCAAGATCAAACCTAGTTTGCTGGGAAGCACTCACTATCACATGTTCATTTATACATTTTTTGTAATGTTTATTATTATGGCAATGCATTACTGTATGATTTGTGTTTTTTTTGTGTGGTGAAAAAAATTCAATAAAAATATGTTTAAAAAAAAAAAAAAAAAAGTGAAAAACTGACAGACAAGTTAAAGTGTATGCTCACAAATGCCAGAAGTCTAGCAAGCAAAACGGGGGAGCTGGAGGCCTTGATACTGGAAGAAAATATAGATATAGTTGGTGTTGCTGAAACATGGCTGGACTCTTCACATGACTGGGCTGTAAATCTACAGGGTTTTACAACTTTTTCGGAAAGACAGGACAAATAGGAAAGGCGGTGGTGTATGTCTGTATGTGAGAAATGATATGAAGGCGAGTGTGAAAGAGACAATAGTGGGTGAATACTGTGAGGAGGTTGAAACCTTGTGGGTGGAACGAGAAAGGGAGGTAAACACTGAAAAAATAACTTTGGGTGTAATTTATAGACCCCCTAATATAACTGAGGAGATGGAAGGTCAGCTATATAAACAGATGGAGCGGGCTGCACAGGCGGGTACTGTAGTGATAATGGGAGATTTTAATTTCCGAGATATTAATTGGTGTCATGGTTTGGCTTCAACTGCAAAGGGGAGACATTTCCTCAACCTGTTGCAGGAAAATTTTATGGGCCAGTTTGTGGAAGACCCGACTAGAGGTGAAGCTCTGTTGGATCTGGTCATTTCTAATAATGCAGATCTTGTTGGGAATGTCAATGTTCGTGAAAACCTCGGTAACAGTGATCATAAGATAGTTACATTTTACCTATACTGTAAAAAACAGACACAGGCTGGGAGGGCAAAAACATTTAATTTTAAGAAAGCCAATTTCCCCAGGATGAGGGCTGCAATTCAGGATATGGATTGGGAAGAACTAATGTCAAATAATGGAACAAATGATAAATGGGAGATTTTCAAATCTACTTTGAGTTATTATAGTGCAAAATTTATTCCTATAGGTAACAAGTATAAACGACTCAAATTAAACCCCACATGGCTTACACCTTCTGTGAAAGGGGCAATACACGACAAAAAAAGGGCATTTAATAAATACAAATATGAGGGTACAGCTGTAGCCTTTGTAAAATATAAAGAGCTTAATAAAATCTGTAAAAAGGTAATAAAATTATCAAAAATACAAAATGAAAGGCAGGTGGCCAAGGATAGTAAAACAAATCCCCAAAAATTCTTCAAGTATATAAATGCAAAAAATCCAAGGTCTGAACATGTAGGACCCCTAGATAATGGTAATGGGGAGTTGATCACAGGGGATCAAGAGAAGGCAGAGTTACTAAATGGGTTCTTTAGCTCTGTATATACAACTGAAGAAGGAGCAGCTGATGTAGCCAGTGCCAGTGCTGTTAATATATCAGTTGATATACTGAATTGGATGAATGTAGAGATGGTCCAAGCTAAATTAAATAAATGTGCACAAGGCCCCGGGATCAGTTATTTCTGTCCCCCTTTTCATAATATTCAGAGAATCTCTAGTGACTGGTATAGTGCCAAGGGACTGGCGCAGCGCAAATGTGGTGCCGATTTTCAAAAAGGGCTCTAGGTCTTCCCCGGGTAATTATAGACCAGTAAGCTTAACATCCATCGTGGGGAAAATGTTTGAGGGGCTATTGAGGGACTATATACAGGATTATGTGACAAAAAATAGCATTATAAGTGACAGCCAGCACGGTTTTACTAAGGACAGAAGTTGTCAAACTAACCTGATCTGTTTTTATGAAGAGGTGAGCAGAAGTCTAGACAGAGGGGCCGCTGTGGATTTAGTGTTTTTGGACTTTGCAAAGGCATTTGACACTGTCCCCCATAGACGCCTAATGGGTAAATTAAGGACTATAGGTTTAGAAAATATAGTTTGTAATTGGATTGAGAATTGGCTCAAGGACCGTATCCAGAGGGTTGTGGTCAATGATTCCTACTCTGAATGGTCCCCAGTTATAAGTGGTGTACCCCAGGGTTCAGTGCTCGGACCACTATTATTCAACTTATTTATTAATGATATAGAGGATGGGATTAATAGCACTATTTCTATTTTTGCAGATGACACCAAGCTATGTAATATAGTTCAGTCTATGGAAGATGTTCATGAATTGCAGGCAGATTTAAACAAACTAAGTGTTTGGGCGTCCACTTGGCAGATGAAGTTTAATGTAGATAAATGTAAAGTTATGCATCTGGGTACCAACAACCTGCATGCATCATATGTCCTAGGGGGCGCTACACTGGCGGATTCACTTGTTGAGAAGGATCTGGGTGTACTTGTAAATCATAAACTCAATAACAGCATGCAGTGTCAATCAGCTGCTTCAAAGGCCAGCAGGATATTGTCGTGTATTAAAAGAGGCATGGACTCGCGGGACAGGGATGTAATATTACCACTTTACAAAGCATTAGTGAGACCTCATCTAGAATATGCAGTTCAGTTCTGGGCTCCAGTTCATAGAAAGGATGCCCTGGAGTTGGAAAAAATACAAAGAAGAGCAACGAAGCTAATAAGGGGCATGGAGAATTTAAGTTATGAGGAAAGATTGAAAGAATTAAACCTATTTAGCCTTGAAAAAAGACGACTAAGGGGGGACATGATTAACTTATATAAATATATTAATGGCACATACAAAAAATATGGTGAAATCCTGTTCCTTGTAAAACCCCCTCAAAAAACAAGGGGGCACTCCCTCCGTCTGGAGAAAAAAAGGTTCAAGCTGCAGAGGCGACAAGGCTTCTTTACCGTGAGAACTGTGAATCTATGGAATAGTCTACCGCAGGAGCTGGTCACAGCAGGGAAAGTAGATGGCTACAAAAAAGGGTTAGATAATTTCCTAGAACAAAAAAATATTAGCTCCTATGTGTAGAAATTTTTCCTTCCCTTTTCCCGTCCCTTGGTTGAACTTGATGCACATGTGTCTTTTTTCAGCCGTACTAACTATGTAACTATGTAAAGCACAACAGACAGATGCCCTGGGAGGGGGGGGGGGGTGACGCATGTGAACAGACTGAAATAGATAGCCTGGGGGCATGGATCTAAATTTGAATTTGTAGCCCATAGAGACCACCTTGCAGACCTATACGTCTGAGAAGCGTCCGATCTAAAAATCATGAAAACGGAGGGGCCTGCTTGCCACATAATCAGATCCCTGTTTGGAGGGTTGCGGGCGTGAGCGCCACGTGAGAAGTGGCTTGAAGCCTGGTTTCCTCCTTGACTGGCTGACAGACCAAGTAGAACGGGGGAAGATAGTCACAATGGGTGCCATGAAGAACACCAGCTGTTTACCTGCATCTGGAAAAGCTTCAGAGATACTTTTTTGCATTGGATAGCTGGTGAGACAGGTAAGCCAATTCATACTGGGGGGCCCAGACATGATAACCTCACAAAGGCGATGGGCCCATTCCATGCAGGCCTTGCTGACCCAGGCAGATGCAAAGACTCGCCTAAGAATGGAACCTCCCATCTCGGCAAAGGATTCCAAATGTCGATCAAGGGGGCCACGGTAGAGTTAGCCATAGGAAGAGTGGTAACCTTGATAAGGCATGAGAGACTGGAGACTCCACTGAGGGGGAAGTGGTCCACTTGGTTAGTATTTCCTTAGGGATTGGGTACATCTGATCCAGGAGTTTAGTGTGGGAGAAACACCTATCTGGGCGCTTCCACTCTTTGAAGAGGACATAGTCAAAAGTCAGAGCGGTTAGAAAAAATCTTAGCGAACGCTTGGCCCAGGAAAATGAAAAACACTCTCGGGGAAAAAATTAACATGACTGCCAGGAAAGGAGAGAACATCCTCCCCCCCCCCCCCATCTGCGATACTGACACACTTTCTACTCTTCAGATTCCACAGGGAACCAGCAGTGTCACCCATTCAGCACATCTCAAACTGTTGTGAAAGTGTGCTGGAAAGGGGAAGCAGGCAGGAAAATGGGCACCCCCATGGCTGGCAGGAAACAGTGAAGTTAGGCTGCTCTGTTGCTACTTTGTCTTCGGACATGAAGGGGCAACATTGCGATAAAATCGACACGGTACACCTTCCGCAAGAGGGGACACCAGGAAGACCTTCAAAGGGCAAGGTTAATTCTCCTCAAAAAAGAAGTAAACTTAACAAAATATTGGATAGATGGAATCATTCCACCGCCACAATAACACCTGCATCCAGGTAGGTGTCCCACTCGTATCCTCTTAAGAAGAAGCCCCTTTACATCTTCCAGACAAGACCCCTCATAGACTAGTCTCATCTCTCGGTGTTATAACCTTGCTTGCCTTTTGCTACAGAATGGCTAGTGATTTAGTATTGAAAAAGATGTGCATTATCCTGATCCACCAGTCTTTGCTCAGATACATGGATCTCGTTGCTTTGTTATCTGCACATCGTATATATGTTTTTTTTTCCAATTCAAAGTTTTATTGACATTTTTAAAAGACAGTAACTCATCCAGATGGCATTCACCCGACCGTAAAATGAAACACAAAAAGCATGGACATAATTGAGGAAGGGGCAGGAAATGGAACAGGGGAAGTGCAGAAAAGGGAAGGGAGGTAAAGGGATCACAGCATCATATGTTGGTACACCCCAAACAAAAAAAATAATAAAATGTTTGAATACAATAGCGGTATGGACTGGTGGATAAGAATGGACCTTTAATCCATATAGCAAATGAGGAAGAGACGAATCACAGAGAAGAAACAGGAGTCGCGAGACCCATGAGGTCAGGGAGAATTTGTGTGGAACTTATATGAATATTGCAAGTCAAACCAAGCTCTCCAGGTACGGACAAATCTGTCCCTGAGCCCCGAAGTGTTCGCTATATAAGATATTCGATTCTATGAATGTGGGAGACATCAGTATACCATTCCTCTATAGGAGGGGGGTTCTCACTCTTCCAATGTTGAGGGAGGACATCTTTCTCTGCCTGGAGTCTAAAGCCTTTTTGGCAACGAAAGAAAGGACCGTAAGGGGGATACCCCTGGACTGGACATTTTGGATAATGTCCAGGATTTTCAGAGTATTGTCGCGGGCCTCCCTCCCCAGGACGAATCCCACCTGGTCTAGATGAATGTGCTTAGAAAGAAGAGGCTGGAGCCTATTGGCTAACATTTTAGCATAAAGTTTAAGATCTATGTTCAGTAGGGAAATGGGCCAATAGCTGGAACAAAGGTAAGGAGCCTTACCAGGTATAGGGAGGGCCGCCATAGGTATATACAGTTTTTATTCATTGTCACGACTTGTGAATCCTACATGCTGATTTACTGGTCTGAACTGATATTCTGTTTCTTGTATGCTCTTAAATTTCAATAATAAACGTTGACTTTGAAAAAGGGGAAACGCCAAGTATAAGTAAGTATAGAAGTAATGCAATTTAAGTAAATCGACATATATAATGAATGAATATCTTCGCGCCCGCAGTGGTGGCATCCTCCCGAGGAGAAGACATGATAGAAGAGGGGAAAAAAAAAAAAAAACAAGCAGAAATGCTGTAAGAAAAATTTTTTTACCGTAATTATGAACCCCTTGGGAAGTCACAAAAAAAAAAAAAAAAAAAAACACAGCTAAAAGGGTGGCTACCAGACCCTTGAAGTAGTGTACACCTGCCTGTAGATCAAAACAGGAGAGGGACAGCCCACAAAACTAGCTGCAGCAGAGCAGAAGTCCTCTAGTCCGTTTTGAATATGGCGCTGGCTCAGAAAACGACGCCATCCCTCTACAGATGGGCCCCCCCCCCAAAAAAAAAAACCCTGCCTCTCAAGAAAGCCTCCCTCCATTTAAAATCAGACATGGAGGAGGGTGGCCATAGATTGAAAAGGTACACCTGGCAGGCAGGGGCAAAACAGAAAGCAAACTGCTGCCTAGGCTAGACTAAATTACAAAGCCAAACCACAGTGTCGGAGGAATGAGCCAACAGAGGAAGCGATGCTGGTCCCGAAAAAGGACCAGAAACAAAGCCCCAGATGTGGGTAAGTAGGCATTAAAAAAACAATATCCCCTATAAAAAATAAAAAAAAAGGGGCTTAAAGCACTTCCCAAGACAGGTCCCTGTCTGAAAGCTGGAGATGGTTACAAACTTACCCTCAAGTGTCCCCAGTTACACACAAGCTAACCTTCTCAGTAACCCCTAAATAAAACTAAAATATAAAATAGCAGCAGACCTGAGTATCAGGTGATGTCTGCCTCCTACAACACTAGGCTAAAAACTGAATATGCCAGTGTATGGCCCGGTATGTGTCGCCACCTACTGGCAGGAGCATATACTATGGTGCAGTGTCCCCCAATGATTAACGAGAAAAGTGGAAAGCCATTAGGGATCTTAGGTGCGACTCCTTTGGAACTAGCATTTAATCTATAGGGTCCTGCAAACGGCAACAGAGAAAGCAAAGGCATGGGCCAGCAATTATGTCTTGTCAAGCGAGGCCTTACAAAAGTACTGACCTGAATGAGAGTTGGCGGGCCAGTTTCTCCAGAAAGCACTAGCAAGGATGTCGTGACTCAGTTGTCTGGCCCATTCAGTAGCAGCCCTACTCACCCTGGTGCCTGGGAGAAAACACCTAAATGTGTACCTGCGGTGAAGGTAGATAAAGCAGGAGAGACTGACTGTTTATGGGAATGAGCAGATCTGGCCCGTTGCAGGGTCTGCCATGTAGTGGGTCTGTGGGGAGGAGGCACTGCAGATGAACGTGGAGGAGTCTTTCAGGTAACCAGTACAACATGCCTAGCATGGACTGGGAGAACTTGTTGAGGTCTGAAACCACCAAGGTTTCACTCAGGCCTACACTCAGGCCTCTGTGGGGGCTGAGAGGTGGGAAACAGGAGTGAAGGTTCACCAACAGGCTGTCTCTGTCCCAGGTAGTGCAGAGGGGTCCAGACTGGCAACACTGAAGTTTAGTGCTACAGCAGACAAAAATAGGTAGTCATGGCCGTTACTTGCCAGGGTGCTTCACCGCTAAATTCAGGAAACTATTACACCACTGTATGTAGAGGATTATGAGGCAGGGGCACTCTATGTGAGGCTAACAGCTGTAGGGGCAAGCTCAGCCTTGAATTGTGGCCATGGGCTGCAGGGGAGAACCACCAGAGACAGTAGATACACTGAGCTGGAAGCAGGGTCCTTATAAGCAGACCGATTGTTCCAGGTACTGTGCTGGCTGGCTCGCTGGGAGGAGAGGAGGAAAAAGCTACTGCATGTGGAAAACCCAATGAGAAGGGAAAACGCACGCTCCCCTCTTATTGGATCGGCATGCCCCTGAAACTGTAGATTGGCACGGGGCCTTCCAGTCATGCTGGAAGAGCAGGAAAGAGCCGAGAAACATGAAAGGTAGACAGCACCCTGCCATCAGAGGGGAGAGGACCCCCCTAGCGTTGTATTCCAGAGGAAGAGTGGGCTCACGAGGAATGGTGACAAGGGAAAGGAGAAAAGAGCTGCTTCCTTGGAGAGTAAGGAGAGCCAGTGCAGAGATTATGGGAAGAATCACTGCTATGAGAAACCCCAGTCCCAAGGAAAATAATAAAAAGATAGGAGATCACATGGAAGGGGTTGGAGGTGGATACTATACTCATCTCAAGGATACTTTCCGGAATTTAGCAGTTTCATCCCTTCAGCTACCTTGAAAAGGGAGGTACCGCCGTTAGAAAGCCAACTAGATAAATGGGTAACCCCATGGCTGGCGGGTTACAGGGGAGCAGGAGCTCTGCTGTGCCTCCTTTTGTTTTTGGAAGTATGGCGGGCAACAGCAAGTTTAGGACTCACTGTCTTCCCTCCATATATTGGGATATCATGTCATCTACTCAACCCTGTATTCCTAACCTAAAAGGGAAGGGGAAAAAAAAAAAAGTTGATTTGTCGGCCTCCTTCGAACACGAAGCAAAAACTGCTTAGCTCAGTGTCTGCAGGAGGGGTATAGCCTGGTTAGAGGAGGGAACACTTTTCCTACTTAGCATCTGACTCTTTTTTTGGCAGCAGGTACATCCAAGGTCATCTCTGCCCCCCCAATGACACAACCGAGAAATACATATGTACCATTATTATAGAGACTGCACTACACACCATGTGCTACCCAGGAAAAATACAAACCTATGGTTTTTTTCTTAGATTTTTTTTTCACTCCAGGAGATGCACCAGACAGAGCCATCGCAAACTGATCATCATCAACAAGACTGCAAGCTGGAGAAGCTAAATAACACAAAATAGTAAATGTAAACTGCCTTTATATGCCTTTACAGCAAAAGAGAAACAAAATACACACACACACACACACAATGTTGGTTCTTTCTATGTCATACTCACATTTCATTTTTCGTGGAAGCCACTCTTCTTCTTCAGAATCATTGAAAACACACTTAGCTTTTCTGGGTTTCTGCCTGGGGAAAAAAAACCTTCATTATAAACATGCCACAGTTGTTGGAACACAAAAAAACAACAAAAAAAATGTAGAGCCTGACGTATTAGAACATGATATTTCTCTGTATACTTACCCATTACAGAATAAACACAAGGACCCTGCCACCCTATGGTGGATGTGTAAATATCGGCTAATGACAAGCGAGGCCATACAGAAACACTACATGGTTGAATATAAAAAGTAGGGCTGTAGCCACTTAACAATTTTTACTGCACAGCCGCTGCACAAGTACTGCGGTGGTCCCAGTGGGAGTTCTGCCACCTATCAGAAAGTGAAGGCATATCACAGTGATAAACCGTCACTTAAAGGGAATGTGTTGCCAGAAAAACATGTTTTTTTTTAAAAAAATTAAACATTTAGTGTGTGGGTGATTAAACATTGTTCAAATTTTTTTTATTTTTTTCACGAGTCAGGAAATATTATAAATTAATTCTAATTTATAATACTACCCATTTTTGGTCACTAGATGGAGCTATTCCCAAAATTGCAGCATTGCAACATTGGGTTAAAAGCCCTCGCTCTAGTGAGCTCTCAGCATCCCCCCCTCCTTTATCCTGGCTAGTGCCGGGATAAACGAGGGGTTTGAACGGTGTAACCTCCTACACTGTGTGTCGCCATTTTTTGAGCTAACACACAGTGTAGTAGGTTTACATACAGTAGTAAACACACACAAACACGAACATACATTGAAATCTCTTACCTGCTCCTGCCGCCGCGGCTCCCTCCGGCCCGTCCGCTCCGTTTGCTGCCGCTGGTCCAAGTGCACAAATCCGGAAGCCGCGACCGGAAGTAGTAATATTACTATCCGGCCGCGACTTCCGGTCCACAGGAAAATGGCGCCGGACGGCGCCAATTTCGAATTGGACTGTGTGGGAGCGGCGCATGCGCAGTTCCCACACAGACGCCGTACACGGAAGTCAATGGGACGGGAGCCGTTCGCAGTCCCTATGGGACTGTGGCTGCCGTATTCCATGTCTGTATGTGTCGTTAATCGACAGACAGAAATGGAAAAAAAATGGCAGCCCCCATAGGGAAGAAAAAGTGTAAAAATAAGAAAAAGTAAAACACAAACACACAAATAAATATAAACGTTTTTAATAAAGCACTAACATCTTTAACATATAAAAAAATAATTTGTGATGACACTGTTCCTTTAAGGTAAAATCCAATGGCGCTATCTGTTCTCTACAACACATTAAAGGGAAATCTGTCAGCCATTTTGAGGCCTTAAAACCGTTGACAGCGCTATATTGGGGAGGGCTCTGTAACAATACCGGTAGTCTATGTCATGCAAATTGAATAACCAAGAAATCTACGTTTAAAAAAATATGGACCCGTATTTACGGGCACGGGTTCGTAAATACTGGTGCAATACGGGTCGAATACGTGTGACCAAGGACCCGTATTTACGCCAGTATTTACTGGAGGACAAAACTACGTTCGTGTGCATGAGGCCTAACTTTGTTGTTAGCCGATTTGCTATGTTTATGAAAATCTTGTTTTCTCTCCTGCACTCAATAGTATATTGAACTGTAATTTGTTTATAGTGCTGTACAAATGGCATCTGGTTTTGTACTCGGGGGAACACTTGCATGCAGAAATGATGAAGAAGTAAAGATATTAAGCATTAATACATACCTTTTAGGCCTTGTACCTGTAGCTTCTTGGCTATTACCACTCTCAAATGTTTCTTTAGCTTAACAAAAGAAATTAAAAATAATATTTATATATACATATACACACACACACACACACACACACTATGTGTATAATACAGATTTTATACACACGCACACAAAAAATATTCTCCCAGCTTAAAGTGGTTGTCTGGGAACCGGACGGTTTTTGATACGGATGAGTATATATTAAAATAGGTAGGGGTCAGACACCCGGACCCTGCACCGATCAGCTGTGTAGACTGCCTAGGGCACCGGACGTCTGTGCCAAAAGCAGATGACTCAGGGTCCCAGCACATCGACCTGCAGCTCTGCTCCCATTATACAGCACGACCGATATACAGTGTATGTTTTACACTGCACCGCGATTTATAAAATCCACAGTGAAAATCGGTGGCATTTCCCAGTTTTGCTTTGACTAGATCCAAGCCTATTCTTTATGAGGAGATAATAAAACGGGCTGAGGCCAGTTGTACGAGACACTTTGTATTGGAGTGAACTTCCTTTGTGTGTTGTAAACTATAAAAGTTTCTTAGAAGTTGATAAGTTGGATTTATATTCGTATATAATTACCACTGCACTGCCCTTGTGAAGAATTATTTCTTGATAGTTCACTTGGCTCATTTGTCAGAGATTTATCAGCTGTATTCATTTTCTGTACAGAAAAAAAAAAGGGAAGAGATATTACTACATTTACAACGTCAGAAATCCCCCCCCCCCCAAAAAAAAGAACCCAAACTCTCGCATGATAATAAAGAAGAACTCCCAGCAAAAATGGCTTCCCTTCCTTTACCCATTTGTAAATGAGGTGGTATAAAGGATACTGGGGTTAGAAAACTCAACTAGTAGTCTTGTAGTTTCAGCCTCCGTTCCGGAATGTTCGGTCACATGACTCCTGCTCGGAATATTTGAATCTTACACGTCTGATGTGTGGATAGGAAGTCAGTCTCTCTATTTATTCCTACGAGAGCCCTGATGCGAGTCTAACGAATAGAGACCGACTTCCTGTCCACACATCAGACGCTGTAAGATTTAAATAGAGTGGGAGTCATGTGATCGAACAGCAGGCGGAACATAGGCCGAAGCTACAAGATAAAGTCATAGGTACGTTTTCTAACCGCAGTATCGTTTATGCCACCTCAAATACAGACGGGGGAGGGAGGGTTATATTTTAGCTGGAAGCGCTTCTCTAACACAAACCTCACCTGTCGTCCCAATTTTACCTTCGTAGTTGGCAAAGGATGTCCATCATGAAAGTTTGTAAGAATTAACGCAATAATTGACAGGGTTTTTCCCTGGAAAACAAAAAATAACAAAAGAAAAAGTAAACAACACTTACATAATAGATCACTAAAACACTGAACGTTACTTTCCTAGGGGTGTACTACATCAAAGGAGCGTTCGCTCATAGCAACCAATTCGGTTTTGCATTTCTTTCAAAACAAATATGGATGAATCACTATTTGGTGCAATGAAGGGGCTGCGGCACAGTCCAGACTGCTGTGTTTTTCACCTCACACTGATTTCACTCAATCAACATCAAGTCGGCCCATTGGATAGAACAAATGTTCATTAAAATAAGAGGCGTCAGTCAGGAGGTTGCAAGAACATCTCTACAAGCCTCATGGACGCCTGTAAAGGCTCCTGAACGCCTTAGAATCAGTCTCACGTGAATTCTTTCGCCTGAGACGGAGTTCACTTTGAGCGGGAGGTGGGCGATGGCAGAACAGTATGAGAGGTAATAGAACATCATAAGAAGAGGTGCTCAGAACATAACTTTATGTACTTCTTTGAACTCCAGTGCTGATCTGCCAGCGCGGCTCTGTCGGGCTACTCCTAACTACATCAGTCAGGCGCTGGCACATGGAACCAATAAACCTCTATGTGGGCGCATGTGTGGAGTCATTTGGAGGCACCCAGCAGTCCCACTAGAAACGGAGGAGGGAGACAAGTCGGTGGCAGCGCCCAGGTCAGAGCCCTCCGCAAAGAGAGATCTGGAGAGAGGAAGATCGCCTGTGGTTCATTCCCTGCGCCATAAATCCCATTCCTTTATTGCCTCCTCCTCATTTCTCACCCTCCCCCAGCCCCTGTGCTTATGTGTGCCCATGATTATTGCCCAGCAATGTGATCCTCTAGGGTATTTTGTGATCCTCTAGATAAAATTGCCCCATTTTGCCAATATTTTTGTTAAAAATTGTGTCCAAATTGTCCGTATGTTTTCACCATTCCAGGCAAAAATAAAAAATAAAATTTTTCACCACGACATGTGTGAAGCCAACCTGATTGGAATTGGATCTATGCAAATCCCACTTCACACTGCTGCAAATTAATTTCTAATGAAGATAAATTTAAAAAAAAGAAAACATGTATGCCTACATGTTATTAATTTGATTTACCGCAAATTGCGCACACCTCCATGAAAAAAAAAACAAAACACATTTCAAAAATGCTAAGAGGATTATTTTTACTCTGATGGAAAATATGTAGTGACACCTGGCTGCGCTGTCCTTTCAAGTAACCGTCACTGGCTTTACTTAGATGGTGTGATTAACTATAATTAGCTGACCTTGTGTCTCCCAGGTGACGAGTGCGGGCAAGGGGGAGCAGCGGAAAACTATGTCAGCCCCTTAGTTTTAGTGATTGTTGGCGGCCTAGTGGTTGGACCACCCCCACTGATCATACATTTACAGCATAACTTTCCATAAACATAAAAACAAAGGAAACTTGAATTACTGCAGCCTTGTACATGTGGACGTGTAACATGACAGACAATGAGAACTTCCCATTAATGAAATAGTAAGGACAAGAGGTATGAAGAAGAGATTCAACTCAAAAAGGAGGCACGTCTTAGAATCTCATTCGGACTGTAAGGTTAAGGTACATTTTATTTAGTATTTATGGTCATTTCAACACCGAAAATAAGATTAAATAATGCTTAGTAGTTAGACTTAGCAGAACTGAGAAATACAAACCAGGCCCATGTCATCCGCCAAAATCCCTCCACAGACACTTTCAGGTCTTTCTTTTTCTGCAAAGTTCGTAAGTGTGTTGTAATAAAGGTTGCTCCTCTGTTCCCAAAAAGGGGGCAGCTCTTTACTGTTCTCACGTGAAATCATCCACGCCAGAGCCTGCTTCTGATGTGGGAGAAGTACTGTTTGCACGGCCTACACAAAACAAGAGGCAAGTGATTTCATTGAAGACACAGTCGTATTTTGAATCATACTGAAGCTCAGCCTTTAAGGGCAATGTATTGTGATTATTTTAACAAAATTAAATGTATTAACATTTACTAATACTTGTAATATAATTTTCAGCTTACACACAATCTACAACACGTACCATAGTGAATGCTGTAGTCGTCATTACTCAGCTCCCCTCCGTTATTAGGTTGTAGTATGGGAGAAACCGTGCCGAGTAATTACATATTCAGACTACAATACGTGGTGTAGACTGCCATCTATAAAAAACGAGTGGGACACGAGATGCCGTAGAGTAGATGGAGGTGAGGACCATATAATGCCAGCCACAACACCCTCTCTACACTACAGGCAGAAAAGCACTTTCCAAATTAGACAATGTATACAGCAGCATAGCTTTTATTCTCTTTTTGCGTTACTATTGCATTACATCAGGTCACCACAAGTTGTATATCATCCAATTGCCGTTGATAGTCAGAACCAGTACTGGTAGAACCATCGTAGATAGTGGATCCACGTATCGGTCAGACTGCAGGTAAGGGATCAGAAAGGAATTTTTCCAGTCTAATGGATAACGCAGCAAATATCGGTCAGTTGCCAGACATCGAGAACCTAGGTGGGAACCCCTTTAATTCCATCAATTTATTATAGCTCCTCTGATAATTTCCTTACAGCTTCACCCTATTGGCCTTAAACACACTGCTCTCTCTTGATTTTCTTCCTACCTCTATGACCACTTGTTCGGTGTGTCATTTACTGGCACTACTTCTGCTCTTCCCCACGCTGTCGGGGTTCCTCAGGGATCAGTCCTAGGTCTCCTCTTTTCTCTCTAAAGAGCCCCCATTGGGCAACCTATCAGTAGATTTGTCTTCCAGTGACATCACCCCCGCTCAAATACAAAACACCAGTGATTGTCAGCTGTCTCTAACATCATGTCCTCTATCTAAAACTGAATCTTTAAAATATACTGAGCTCTTTGTATTTGCACCATCTACTATCCTACTTAAACCGGATGTCTCCAGGTCAGTGTGTGGTACTACTATTACTACTAGGTGCATGCCCACGGTCTTGGGGTTATGGTTGACTCAGATATTTCCTTTACTTCGTATATTCAACTACATTCACACTCCTATCACCTGCACCTCAAAAATAATATCCAGAACCCACCCTTTTCTTACAGTGGAAACAGTCAAAATTATTATTGTCATTCTGATTTACTCACGTCTTGACTACTGTAACTCATTACTAGTCAGTCTTCCCCTCACTAAACTCTTCCCTCTCCAATCTATCCTGAATGCAGCAGCCAGGCTCATCTTTCTGACAAACCGCTACACCAACGCCTCTACCCTGTGCCAGTCACTGCACTGGTTGGCCATTCACTTTTTAAAACAATTTACTCTCACCCACAATTCTCTCCATAGTGCTGCTCCTTCTCCATCTACCACCCTACGTTCTGCCAATGATAGAAGATTAACATCCTCCTTAATCCGAACCTCCCACTCCGGTCTCCAAGACTCTTCTCATGCTGCACCAGTCCTCTGGAACGCGCTAACCCAGGTGATCAGATTCTCAACCTTCCCAGTTGTAAGCGTGCCCTGAAAACACATTTTTAGACAGGCCAATAACATTCCCTAACCTGACTACTTTCCCTGGCCCCCCCATTTACATTAGTCATCAGAGCCTGATCCCTTCTTTCAACATTATCCCCCACACACATACACAGACACTGGCTGGTGACCGGCTCATGCAGCTTTATGTGTACTACCCCAAGTTTATAAAAGTTGGATGGACCATTGTACAAGCACTTTTTACATTATGTCACCCCTATTTCCTCATAGACTAAGCTCCTGCGAGCAGGTTCCTAACTCCTCGTTTGAATTGCGGATTATTTTGTCAATATGTAATATCTAATATGGTCTGTGGCGGGCAGAAAATAAATGGACAGACAGAGTGTGACTTTTGACACATTAGGCCCATCTTGAGGCAGCACTTCCAAAAAATATCAGTAATTTATTCACCCGTGCGACGTTTCAGTTCGATAGGACCTTTCTCAAGCATGCTTTCACGGATAGCACCCTGACCCATTCATTTCAATAGCCCCATGCACACTTCCGTTATTTTCACAGATCCGTTCCGTCAGAAGTAGAGCATGTCCTACTTTTGTCAGTGGTTCCGTGACCCATAGAAGTCAATGGGTCCGTGAAAAAAAACCAGACGGAACATGGAAGGCTTCCGTGTGCCGTCCGTTTTTGACGGATCCGTTGCCATAGCAACGGCAGGGCGTGCCAATGTTCACAGACTACAGTACACATTCATTCCTGAAGATGGACGTTGAGAGACTTAACGGATCCGTGAAAAACGGAAGCACAACGTCCATTTAACCCCTTAGTGACCAGCCCATTTTAGGCCTTAATGACCAAGCTATTTTATTTGTTTTTCTATAGTCGCATTCAAAGAGCTATAACGTTTTTATTTTTTCGTCTACATAGCTGTATGAGGACTTGTTTTTTGCGGGATTAGTTGTGCTTTTTAATGGCACAATTTTTGGGTACATATAATTTTTATATTAACTTTTATTAACCTTTTTGGGGGGGGGGGATTATAAAAAAAACTGAAATTCCGCCATTGTTCTATGCGTTTTTAAATTGACGCCGTTCACTGTGCGACGTAATTAACATGTGACCTTTATTCTATGGGTCGGTACGATTACGGCGATACCACATATGTGGAGGTTTTTTTATGTTTTACGACTTTTGCACAATAAAAACACTTTTGAACTAAAATTATTTGTTTTTGCATCGTCGCTTTCCAAGAGCCGTAATTTTTTTATTTTTCCATCAATGTAGTGATTTTTTGAGCTTGTTTTCTGCGGGACAAGACGTAGTTTTGAATGGTACTGTTTTGGGGTACATGGGACTTATTGATTCATTTTTATTATGACTTTTTTGGGGGGCAATGGAAAAAAATTGCAATTTCGCCATAGTTTTTTGCGTTTTTTTTTTACGGTGTTCACTTTGCGGTTTAAATTACATATTAACTTTATTAATGGAGTCATTACGGTCGCGGCGATACCACATATGTGTACTTTTTTTTTTTTTTTACACTTTTACTAAATAAAAACCACTTTTTTACTTTTTTACTGTACTTTTTATTAATAATCTTTATTTCACTTTGATTACTTATTTTATTAGTCCCACTAGGGGACTTTACTGTGCGATATTCCGATCGCTGCTATAATGCTCTGGTATATTTCGTATACCAGAGCATTATTGCCTGTCAGTGTAAATCTGACAGGCAATCTGTTAGGACGTGCCTCCGACGCGTCCTAACAGGCATATGTCCAGGGCAGACCTGGGGGCTTTTATCAGTCCCCCGGCTGCCATGACACCCCATCGGAGACCCGCGATTGCATTCGCGTGCCGCCGATGGGTGACAGAGGGAGCGCACTCCCTCTGTAAACAAAGTTAAATGCCGCGGTCGCTATTGACGGCGGCATTTAACGGGTTAAACGGCCGCGATCGAAGTAAACTTCGATTGCGGGCGTTGGAGCAGGAGCTCAGCTGTCATCAGACAGCAGAGCCCCGGCTCCTGCCTGCACGGGAGACCCGTGCAGGACTTAGACTAGGCTGACGTGAAAAGGCGTCAGCCTAGCCTAAAGCCCATTAGTGAATCACGTAAAAAGGCGTATTAGTGGTCACTAAGGGGTTAAAATGGAAACACGGAATGGACACGGAGTACACACGGATACCATAATGGACACGCGGATCCGTGAAAAACGGTGATGGAAGTGTGCATGAGGCCTTAGGCCTCATGCCCAATTCAGATATTTTCTTCAGGCTGCTATCCGTTTTTATAACTGATAGCACCTCGACACATTAATTTCTATGGGGACATGAACACTTCAGTCTTTTTGACGCTTCCGTCCGTCCGTTCCGTCAAAAGTAGTGCATGTCCTACTTTTGTCCTTCGTTCAGTGACCGTGGGGCCCATTGAAGTCCAAGGGTCCGTCAAAAAAAACTAACAGCACACGGACGACATCTGTGTGCCATTCATTTTTCACGGACCTGTTGCTAAGCAACTGCAGAGTAGGGATGTCACGATACCAGAATTTGGACTTCGATACTGATACTCCGTGTAATATTGCGATTTCGATACCAAAACTATACTTTGCCAACAGTAATAAAAAAAGTTTTCGTTTTCTAATGTGAGGCGCGAGGTGTGATTACTATTAATGTGAGGCACATTCAAAATTCATTAACCCCATCATGTTTCGCAGTCATAATGGGTTAATGTGTAAGGTAGATGATGGGGTTAATTACTATTAATGTGAGGCACATGGAGGTTAAATTCATCACACCTCGTGCCCCACAATAAGTGAAAGAAAGCAGTTTTTATTTAATTTTTTTACAGCGTACACATCATAAATGACGCAAAAAAAAAATTGTTGTTCAGGTTATTACGGCCGCGCCAATACCGAATACGTATATTTTATGTATTGAGACTTAGTTTAATGTTAATTGTAAAAAAGGTGTATGTGTATTTTTTTATTTAACATTACTTTGTTTTTACATTATTTTTTTTAACGTACTGGCATATATTTATATACCAGTACATTAGCCTGTATACTGATAGTACACAGGCAGTTGTTAGGACATACCTAAGTATGCCCTAACAACGGGAAATATGGTAGGAAAGCCCTGGGGTCCTTCAATGGACCCTGGGCTGTCTGCCCATATATGGTATGGCCCTCAATCGCGTCACAGGGATTCCTGTGATGCGGTCCAAGGGGCATCCCCCCTTCTCACTTCCTCTTGAATGCTGCGTTCAGCTTTGACCGCAGCATTCAGGAGAATAGCGTTGGAGAAGAGAGGTTTCTCTGATTTACGCCGTTATAGAGCGGGGCTGCGGCTGTGTAATACAGCCATTGCCCCGTTCCTGACAGTAAGGGCTTATTCAGACGAACGGGATATACGTCCGTGCAACGAGCGTGATTTTCACGAGCGTCGCACGGACCTATATTAGTCTATGGGGCAGTGCAGACAGGTGCGTGATTTTTACACTGCGTGAGTCCGCAGCGCAAAAGTCACGACATGTCCGTTCTTTGGCCGTATTTCGCGCATCACGCACCCATTGAAGTCAATGGGTGCGTGAAAATCATGCATGCCCCACGGAAGCACTTCAGTGCGACCAGCGTGATTTGCGCAACAGCTGTGAAAAGGATGAATGAAAACAGAAAAGCACCACGTGCTTCTCTGTTTACAAACATCCAAACGGAGTGTCATAAGGAGTGTCATAACGAAAAGCACGCAGCTGCGCACCATATGATGCTGACACACGGAGCTGTCAAGTGCCTTTTGCACAGGCAAAACGCTGCGTTTTTTGCGTGCTAAAAAAGCACACGCTCGTGGGAATCCGGCCTAAGTGCGCGTGCGGTCAGCATGATGTGATGCGGCCGGCGCTGCACTAAAAGCGGCTGCGCAGGCACTAAAGACAGAACATGGGGGTGTTTTGCACAGCGCCCGCCATGTTCTGTCTTCAGTGCCACCGCTCATTAGTGCAGCGCTGATCGCATCGCAACATCCTGACGGCGCGCACTTGACAGGACTCAGGAGCGGGGCAATGACTGCATTACACAGCCGCAGCCCCGCTCTCATACATTCATGTATTACAATTCTGAGCTGTGCGGCCGCACAGCTAAGTATCGAAATACATGAAACAACGGTATCGAACCGTTTGGGGAGGCACAGTATCGAAGTTTAGATGCATCGTGCATCCCTACGGCAGAGCATGCCAAAGTTCTCTGCATTCAACACACAAGATGGATTTTAAAAAACCATTTAAAATGGAAGACAAACGGAAGCACAACATCCGTTTAAAACGGAACGGACGCGGAGTGACAACGGAAACTACACAGATGTCACAATGGACACATAGATCAGTTTTATACGGACGTGAAAATGGTGATGGATGTCTGCATGAGGCCTTATGGGCAGGGACCACTCTTCTTTATTTGTTTGATTATTTTTAATTTTCCTACAAAATGACAGAAGTTCACCAAATGTATAATTCACAAATACCAGCATAAAACCTCACCTTTGCAGGCTCTAATGCTTGTGTTTTATCATCTTCTTTCAAATCTTCAAATAATTTATCAAATTCAGTCTTTAGCTGGAATCAAGATATTAAAAGAAAATATATATCAGAGCACATGTATCAAACTATCCTGTTTCCACCCAAAAATTCTAAACCGTAGATCCAAGATACCACTTCTGAGTAAGGCCTCATTCACCTCCAAGTGAATGCAAAACATTTTGCGCGAAAAACCAACGCCTTCCCATAATGCGATCCAATCCCCTTTTTGGTGCTAAATATATACTCAAAATATCAGGTTGCCAAAAAAGCAAATCAGGGGGGGTAGTGTAGAGCTATAGAAGTCGGCAAACACATTTTGACATGTGCCCCGCACCTTTGATCCGTGTAATTATGCCACACCCTAGTGACACCCTCCGGGGTTCAGCTCAATGTACGTACCCGCCTCTTCCACCGTACGTCTCCTTACGGCTCATCATTCTTTCCCGCCCCTTCCGGTACCGCTTCATATGTAATGCACGTAGAATGATTGTGATTTGGTGCTCGCTGTAACAAAGATGCGATTGGTGCGTACTGCGTTGTGGGTGTGTTTATCGAACTAAAACATGCCTGGACAAGTCTGGGACGTGTCGGAACATGTTTTATAAAATTATAAGTTTGCTTGTGCGCATGACAGGTGCATATTTAAACACATTCAGTAATTATTTAAAATAAAGCGCAAAAAAATTATTTTTGTATATTTATTATAAAAAAAAAAAGTTACGATTTACCTGGGGAGGGATTCAAACACTCGCCGACATACGCCGAATGGATTTTGAAGTCCAACGCCTTAGGCTGGGTTCACACCGTTTTTTGCAGGAGGAAAATCTGCCTCAAAATTCCATTTGGAATTTTGAGGCAGATTTTGCTCTGATGGCACGCCGATTTTCGTGGCGTTTTTCGGCCGTGGCCATTGAGCGATGCGGGCAAAAAAACGCCACGAAATTCGCTTCTTCTGCCTCCCATTGATGTGGGAGGTCAGAAGCGTAAACGCCCGAAGATAGGGCATGTCCCTTCTTTTTCCCGCAAGCCGGTTTTTGCGCTCGCGGGGAAAAAACGGCTCCGCCTCCCATTTAAATTTTTGTCCGTTTTTGGCACGTTTTCCGAGGCGGTTTCCGCGTGAAAAAACTCAGTGTGAACTGGCTCTAAGACCGCTCGCCACCTTGTTATAGAATGGTTGTTGTGGAGGTAGAATAATACCAAAAAGTGTATTAAGGGGATGATTGAGACTTACCAGCATCTACGAATCCATCAACTTACTAGTGTGCACTTTATATTTATTAATTATATTCAAGGGTCTGGTCCGGGTTGGTCCTCTTAATTTATTTATTTATGGGGGGTTTTCTAAGACACATGGTATTTTGCATTAGATTTGGTACAATTATATTTAATTATTTTTCCTTTTGGTTATAGTTGGTGGTATAGTATTTGTTTAATTACTATCTTTGTAATGTATTATTAGAATTTTTATGGAATTTTAATATATGGATGGTATTTAAATATATGTACAATCATGCAATTATTTATTTAATGAGCAATCCATTTTTGGTATTTTGTAATACGCATATAAGGATATTTCGATATAGTCAGGTCTATTTCATGTGCATGTACATGGGTATTTTTGGCTTTCTAGGGACCGGTATGATTAACGACACTTTCCCCATTGACAGTACGCTTCTTGTCTCACCTGTTGGGTACTTGGTGTGCGCATGCGGGTCGCGTGATCTCCCATGTGTCGGACCGGAAGTTGTCTTTAGGTTTGAGAACGACTCCTGGTTTCCAGGTACAACTTCCGGCCGTGACGCGGATGGTCTGACGCATGGAGATGGGCGTGACCTGTCTTGCGCCGGTTAACATCACCTCATTTGGAGGTGTACTTAAGAGGGGAAACACTAGGCATACTTCACCTCCTGACGAAGGAAGCGAAACGCGCGTCGAGGTGGTCCTCGGATCGGAGTGTGTTCTTTTCACCATGTCCACTTCAGGTAAATGACTAGCCCATTTAGACATTGATGTTCTTTTGCATACTCATTGAGTTATATTTTGCCATCTAAAGTTGATCATTCTAGATATCTGATCTTCTGGTTATTCTACTATAATATCATACTGCTGCAATTATGTTATAATTTATGGTCATTTCCATTGGACTTGGTGAACATTCCCATCCGGGGTGTTTTTAGCTCTTTGTATTTTAAATGTATGTTTTTGTGGGTAATTTTTCCCGTATGGGACAATAAAGATTTATTTATTTTATATTCTTGCTGTCTACTTGATGTTATTTATACATCAGGTATATTTTTGGATTTTGATGATTGAGATGCTACCTTAGTTCAGGCTTAGCTAAGCAAGGCGGCGCAATGTACATTTAACGTAGTCAACCATTTAGGGTTTACCACCTGCACAGTAAATATTTCACCGGTGAACATCTGTTTATAGCCTTTGCTGAATAGATCCTTAAATTTCGAAATCCTGAGCTGGTCGCCGTCGTTCAACAACAGTTTAACTAATTTCGCTTTGAAATATTCTCCGTAAAAATTCTTCCAAACGTCTAGCGAATTTATGTTTGTGACATCCACCGGTGGACAGCGTATTGTCTGGTGTACTGTATGGTTATAACTAAACATTAAATCCTGCAGTACATATATATATATATATATATATACACACACACACAGTTCAAAAGCAAATGAACACAGCACTCCAACATACCTATATATTAGGCCATGTGCTCGTTACTAGAGGATGAATCAGTTCCCCAAATTGAATGTAGAAAAACCATAGAGCAAAGTAACGGCACCAGGACTTCAGAGTAGATGAAATAGGGTGGATTTATTCACCTCAAGATAGCGACGTTTCAGTTAGTCAAGCTTGAGAGAGGTTGTGACGTACCGAAACGTCGCTCACTTGAGGTGAATAAATCCACCCTATGTCATCTACTCTGAAGTCCTGGTGCCGCTACTTTGCTGGTTTGCAATTTTTGGGGTATGCATCCATGGAGTAAAATGATCTGAAAGGCACCTGCGACACTTGAGCCTGTTTTCGCATGTGCCCAGGCATATTTTAAGAAAATACATTGATAACGATCAGAATATATATTTTCCGCCTCCGTTGAAATTGGCAAAATCAATCATGGACACAAGATATGCCTGCCACTGAGCGTCTACACTAGATACACAAATCATATTTCTCTTGAAATTATGTCGTAATCCCTTAAAGGGAATGTGACGCTAGAAAAAGATATTTTTTTTTTTAGTTAAACAATTAGTGTATAGGTGATTAAACATTGTTATAATTTTTTTAATTTTTTTCACGAGTCAGGAAATATTATAAATTAGATTCTAATTTATAATATTTCCCAGCGCTGGTCACTAGATGGAGCAATTCCCAAAATTGCAGCATTGCATGTGGTAAAGCAACCACATTGCTTTATGCTGCAAAATTTGAGAAAACTCACTCGCTCTAGTGAGCTCTCAGAATCCCCCGCTCCTTTATCCTGGCTAGTGCCGGGAGAAACGAGGGGATTGAACGGTCAAACCTCCTACACTGTGTGTCGCCATTTTTTGAGCTAACACACAGTGTAGTAGGTTAACATACAGTAGTAAACACACAGTAAAACACTTACATACACAGAAATAACTTACCTGCTCCAGTCGCCGCCGCTCCCTCCGGTCCGTCCGCTCCATCTGCTACCGCCGCTCCAAGTGCACAAGCCCGGAAGCCGCAACCGGAAGTAGTAATCTTACTGTCCGGCCGCGACTTCCGGTCTACAGGAAAACGGCGCCGGACGGCGCACAGTTCAACTTGGACTGTGTGGGAGCGGCGCATGTGCCGTTCCCACACAGACGGCGTACAGCATAGTGGATGGAACGGGCCCCGTTCGCATTCACTATGGGACTGTAGCTGCCGTATTCCATGTCTGTATGTGTCGTTAATCGACACATACAGAAATGGAAAAAAAAAATGGCAGCCCCCATAGGGAAGAAAAAGTTCAAAAATAAAAAAAATGTAAAACACAAACACACAAATAAATCTAAAAGTTTTTAATAAAACACTAAAATCAAACTGATGTGAAAAAAAATGTTTTCGTGACACTGTTCCTGTAAGTGAATAGGCATCTTGATCCAATAACCAATTTTTGATTAACCGGTTAAGGACTAGGCTGTTTTACAGCTAAATGACCAGAGCAAATTTCACAATTTTGCTATGCGCTTCTTTAGATGACTATAACTCAGCAGGTGAATAAAGTTCATCTTTGAATTTTACACTCTTTTTAAAGGACAGATAGGGCTTTGTTTTAGTGGCATTTGTCAGTATATATCATTTTTTTTTTTTTCACTAAAGTGGGCAAAATTGGAAAAAAATGCAAGAATTTAACAATTGCGTCGGTTTATGCTAGCATTTTTCACACACGGTATGAACCACGGCCAAAATTAATCTCCTTTCACATTCTTCCACTTCTCCCGTGCATGGGGATACCAAATATGTGAGCCTTATTCACTGTGCGGGCATGTGCCAGGGCTTGGCATAAAAGGAGGCTTTTTGGCCTTTTCGGTCCAGGAATTTTGCATTTGATTTTAGAGCCGTATACTGTTTTCTGGGGGGCCTAATGCTGCTGAAACATTAGAAACACCCCATAAATGACTTCATTCACACAAGTAGACCCCACAAGGTTTCCTTCAAGGGGTTTATCATATTTTTAGCAAGTCCAGTTTTCTTCTGAAAGTTTCTTGAATAAGATGGAACAAAATAAAATCAGCACTTTTTTAGCAAATGCGTCAGTTTAGGCTAGTATTTTTCACACACGGTATAGACCACGGACAAAATTCATCTCCTTTCACGTTCTTCCACTTCTCCCGTGCATGGGGATACCAAATATGTGTGCCTTATTCGCTGTGCGGGCATGTGCCAGGGCTTGGCATAAAAGGAGGCTTTTTGGCCTTTTCGGTCCAGGAATTTTGCATTTGATTTTAGAGCCGCATACTGTTTTCTGGGGGGCCTAATGCTGCTGAAAGATTAGAATCACCCCATAAATGACTTCATTCACACAAGTAGACCCCACAAGGTTTCCTTCAAGGGGTTTATCATATTTTTAGACAGTCCAGTTTTCTTCTGAAAGTTTCTTGAATAAGATGGAACAAAATAAAATTACCTTTTTTTTTTAACAAATGCGTCAGTTTATGCTAGCTTTTTCACACACAAAATGGACCACGGACAAAATTAATCGCATTTCACATTCTTCCACTTCTCCCGTGCATGGGGATACCAAATATGTGTGCTTTATTCACGGGCATGTGCCAGGGCTTGGCATAAAGGGAGGCTTTTTGGCCTTTTCGGTCCAGGAATTCTGCACTTGATTTTATAGCCGCATACTGTTTTCTGGGGGCCGTAATGCTGCTGAAACATTAGAAACACCCCATAAACGACTTCATTCACACAAGTAGACCCCACAAGGTTTCCTTCAAGGGGTTTATCATATTTTTAGACAGTCCAGTTTTCTTCTGAAAGTTTCTTGAATAAGATGGATCAAAATAAAATTAGCAATTTTTTAGCAAATGCGTCAGTTTATACCAGCATTTTTCACACACGGTATAGACCACGGTCAAAATTAATCTCCGTTCACATTCTGCCACTTCTCCCGTGCATGGGGATACCAAATATGTGGCCTTATTTATCACATAGAGATGTAGGAGGGCGGAGGATAGAAGATTATTTCACAAATCGCTTTTTTTCAAAGCTGGTTTTACAAAACTCAACAGAGTTTCTATAACACTTCCAAAATATCTGCTCTTGAAGCAGAGATCCCAAAATATTCATCTAGGGGTATAATGGGAATGTATTTTTTGGGGTTTTCTAAAATAAGAAATTGCAGGTTTATGCAAATGGGGCTCTCCAGCAGATGAACTTTAGAAAACATCAAACATGACATCCACCCCCCACCCATCCCCTCCCTCACCCTTGGAGTAAAATCAGGGGAAAAATAAAAACGTAATGTAGGGCAAATATATTTTCAACAAATTAACTAAAATCTAATAATTCAGAACAGTGTGGTATTTTTTAAAACATGGCTCAATGCACAGGCCTGGTTGTGAGGGACAGAAATATCGGGAATCTTTGCGGTGCCCGTCTTTTCTGCAGACGCGGCACTTTTTCTGGGGGTTGCTTCTGGTTGCTGTTGGGGGAATCCGACTGATGAAGTGTCTTTCAGTCAGTCGCGTGACATCCTCAGACTGGGGGCATTCTCGGGTGTCCTGAACATCAAAAATGAGGCCTTCAATAATTTTCTCCTGGAAATCCAGGTATGTGTCTCTGCCTCTGTTTTTTTTATAGAGCACAAATGAGTTGTGGATGGCCACCTGTAACAAATAAATGGCCACCTTTTTGTACCAGGTTTTAGTTTTGCGTTTTACTAAATAGGGCTGTAAAACCTGGTCGCTTAAATCCACCCCCCCCCCATGTACTTGTTATATTCGGACACGCTCACTGGTTTGTGCTTGTCCGATGTTGCCCCTCTTTCCCTCACTGCCACTGTTCCTGCGGTATGAATCGTGCTTAGCACATACACATCTTTGCGATCCCTGAACTTGACCGCCAGCAATTCTTCAGATGCATAAGCACAGGAGTCCCCCTTTACCATGCGCTTCCCCACTAATTGCTATGGAAAACCAATTCTGTTTTCGCGCATGGTACCACATGCCCCAGTCCTTGCAGCATGCAAATGCCTAAACAGGGGCACACTCGAATAAAAATTATCACAGTACAGGTGGTACCCCTTGTGAAGCAGAGGCTGCATTATCTCCCACACAATCTTACTGCTGGTGGAAAGATCAGGGGGGCATCCAGGAACATTTATTGTGTGGTCCCGCCCTTCATAAATCCTGAAGGCGGTGGTATATCCTGACCCGCTTTCACACAATTTGTAGAGCTTAACGCCATATCTTGCCCTTTTGGAAGGTAGATATTGGCGAAAGCTAAGTCTGCCATGAAAGTTGAGGAGGGATTCGTCCACACTTACATTCTGCTCAGGGGTGTAGAGTTGCAGAAATAAATTATTCAGGGAATTTATTAGCGGTCTTATTTTGAACAACCGATCCCGGTTTGCATCGGTACTTGGGGGGGCCTGTGCGTTGTCATTGAAGTGGAGGAACCTCATTATTGTCTCATAACGAGACCTGGGCATTACTGCAGAATACACTGGGGTGGCTTGGGCGGGTCTTGTTGACCAGTAAGACCTAATGGAGGGCTTTTTGACAATACCCATATTTAGGGTGAGCCCCAAAAAATTTTTTAATTCCTGCAAATTGGTGGGCGTCCAATCTCTGGCATGGGTGGATGAAGGTTTCTGCCTTATATATTGCGTGGCATATAAATTTGTTTCGTGGACAATCTGATTTAGGATGTCGTCCGTTATAAATAAATGGAAGTAATCCATTTGGACAAAATTTGTATTGTCCACGGTTATGCCAGGAGTGGCCGTAAATCCGTGGATTCTAGGCCCAAAAGATGGGGCAGGTGCCCATACAAGAGCCTGGACTGGAGGGACCAGGCTGTCCCGTGCTACAGCGCTACTTGGCCCTGCGCTTTCATGTTCTGCAGTTTCGACTGCATCAGGGACAACGTCCCCTGAAGATGAACCTGAAGTGACGCTGTCATCGTCACTACCTAAAACAGGTTCCATCTCGGACGCCATCTCTGATGCGGTCTCCGACTCAGACCACAGCATGGCGTATGCCTCCTCGGCGCTAAACAACTTCCTCGCCATAACGTAACCAACACTAACACTAACTAAACAAATGTTTTTTTTTTTGTTTTTTTTATAAAACACACAAACTAACTGCTATATATATCTACACTACCGCTAACAAAAAAATAAACCGCTATTGCTATATATATTATATATATGTGGATATATATATAATTATATACTCCCTACCTGCCTATTCTAATAGAATAAAAGAAAGAAAGGTAGATAGATAGAAAAAAAGATAGATGGATAGATAGATTGTATAGATAGATAGAAATCTATCTATACAGAGAATGTTTTAGTGTAACTGTATTTTTTTTCACTGTATTCTTCTGGCAGCAATTCTCCCGAGTCTCTTCTTCTCCTCAAACTGAAACAATGTTTGAGGAGAAGAAAAGAGGCAGGAGATTTACTGCCAGAAAAGTCAAAATAAAACAAATGTGGTCGCTGTGATAGGTTTTCACAGCGACCACATGATCAGGGACCATCAGATTGGTCCCTGATACTCTGCCCAGTGCCCAGAGCTGTTGGTAACAGCGAGGGCACAGGGCTGTGTGCACGCGATCGCGTGCACACTGTTTTCTATGCAGAAATGCATGTGATCGCTGTGATTGGTTGTCACAGCGATCACATGTTCAGGGGCCAAAAGATTGACCCCTGACATTCTGCCCAGTGCCCATGGCTGTTAGTAACAGCCAGGGCACAGAGCTGTGTGCACGCGATCGCGCGTGCACAGTCTCTGAAGTGCGGCCGTATATATACTATACGCCGGACTTTAGAGACCCTGACTGCTGGCCGTATATTTACGGCCAGCGGTCGGGAACCTGTTAAGCCATGCTTATTCGCCTCTTGGTACAAATTTTTGACCCCTCCAATACCACGGACATGCTTAGCATGAAATATTTTGTTGTTCCTGTCATTTTTGATCTGTACGTGTATTGTTCTGTAAATATTTACTAAATATACCTTTTTTTTTAAAGTTTTATTATTCGCTTGAAATATTTCAAATAACTTTGCCTTTTCATTATACTTTTATGCCTTTGTTTTTATAAAATAAACGTCTGCTTTTAAATTTGTTTTTTTGATGTTACCTCATGGTTCACACAGAGTTTTTTGCAGGCAGAAAATCTGTCTCTGCCTGCACACAGTTTTTCGCTGTGTTTCTCGCCCGTGGCCATTGAGCGCCGATGGGCAAACACACAGCGAAATACGCTTTCTCTGCCTCCCATGTCAATGGGAGGTCAGAGACGCAAACGCCCGAAGATAGGGCATGTCGCTTCTTTTTCCCGCAAGCCGGTTTTACCGCTCGCGGTAAAAAAACGCCTCCCATTGAAATCAATGGGAGGCATTTTCGGCGCGTTTTCCGTGTGAACTGGCCCTTATTGTTGACTACGTCAAATGTACATTGCTCAACAATGTTAGCTAAGCCTGATCTAAGGTAGAATCTCAACCATCCCCTTAACACCGTTCCAACTTAGCTCGTAATATTCTACCACCACAATATCCATCCTATACCAGGGTGGCCGAGCGGTCTAGGGCATTGAACTTCAAAATCCAATTAGAACAGATCATATATGTCGGCAGGGATTCGAATCGCAGGCACGTTCCCGGTAAACATTTTTTTTTATAATAAATATATGCAGCAATTTTCTGTTTATACAAAAAGGAGTTGCGCTTTTAGTCAAAAAACGTCATGTCATGGGCACAAGCATCCTTATAATTTCAGAAAACATGTCTGGACATGTCCCAGACGTGTTCGGGCATGTTTTTGTACAATGAATACTCCCACATCGCAGTACGCATCAATCGCATCTTTGTTAAAGCAAGCACCAATCACAATCATTCTAGGTGCACATCATATGAAGCAGTACCGGAAGGGGCTGTATGGCGAATCCGAAAGAGGCGGGTACATTCATTGAGATGGACACGGAAGGGCGTCGCTGGGGTGTGGCCTAACTACACGACTCAAAAGCTGGGGCACGGCTAACCCATAGCACCGCCCCTAATGGGGCACCTGTCGAAATTTGTTTGACGACTTCTAAAGCTCTATACTACTAGGGGGTCTCTTAGTCCCTAGTAAAGGATTAAATACAGCCTTCCATATGTAAAGGCCAGAATATTACAGGAACAGGTCTAACTCTACTATTTATCCAAATGGCACAAAGAAATATTGTGTCGTTTAGGAGGTTGTGTTTGTAATCACATAGGCTATACCATATGGGGATTAGCTATGACAAATGGTCCTTTAAAAAAACCAAAACCCTATTTTTATACATTCTGCCGACAGAAGTTTTTTTTGTTCTTGAACTTCTGAAATACAATGCATCACCTATCTTGTGCAAATACGACATGTATGTTACAGATTGTGTAAAGAGCCTTTTACACCGGCCGACAATAGGCCGGTGCAGCAAGCGCCGATCAACGAGACATCGTTGATCGCGCGCTCGTTTGCTCCTGTCACACTGAGCTTTGGATGGGGACGAGCGGTCATTACTCCGATCGCTCGTCCCCATCCATTATTATCACGGCAGCAGGATACGGGAGAATTGCTGCCCCATTGGGGCCATACACACGACCGTGGTTTCCACGGTCCGTGCATGAGCCTGGACCGCAGAACACGGCCGTAAAAAGACATGCCCGTTCTTTCTGCGGTCCAGGCTCATAGGAAATAACGGCTGCGGCCATCTGCACGGCCCACGATTTGCAGGCGGCTCGCGGGTGACACTCCCCTGCCGGCCGACCCGAAAATCACAGCTGTGCACATGGCTACGGTCGTGTGCATGAGGCCCAAGCTGGAAATGTCCAGCATTTCTTGCCAATTCAAAGTCTAAGGCGGGAAAGAGAAAAAGGAGAGAGAAACAGAGGGAGACAGAGAGACAGGGAGACAGGCAGAGAGGGAGAGAGCGAGAGACACACACGGAGAGACAGAGAGAGTCGCACAGACCTGTTCAATGGTCAACTGCACAGCTGGAAGAGAAGCACTGCAACTGGATCCAGCACCTTCTGACAGGTTTGTTCCAAAACCTGGTTCAAAAACATGTATATGAAAAAATATGAGAAAAATATCAAAATATGACATGTAAATTCAAGCAGATCTCTATACATTTGGTAGGTTAGGAAGTAGGGGACATTAAAAATTAAAACGGCTGAAGATTCAACTAGTGTGTTACCATGGAGACACATAGGTCTGCAAGGGAACTGTAGAAACCAAACAAAAAATGTATTTTCATTTAAGACCATAGTAAAAGGCTCTGTTCACATCTGCGCTAGGTTGTTCTGTCATAGGAACAGAACGAGAAAAACAAACGACAGATCCGTTGCATGACTGACACAAACAGCGCCCGATGGAACCCATTGACTTTAATAGGTTTCAGTTATGGTGTCGGTTTTCCTGGACAAAATAGTCTGAGTAGCTCTTATTTTAACTGAGATTATTATATCTAAAATTGTGTGTATTTCACTGCATACATTTTTTTGTCTTGTCTCATGAAGACAACCCCTGTCCATAATTCCTACTAGGGCATATGGACGTCACAGAGTGGGGGGGTCACCCACTCAATGAGCCAGAACGGAGAGCAGCTCTGCAAGACCAGCTAGCGTTCAGTTAAATGGCTGTCCATGTAAGACATGAATGGCTCATTTATGTGTTACATGGACAGCCATTTAACTGAATGCTGGCAACAGCTCCCCCCTGGCAAAATCAACTGTTTGCTGGAGGTGCCAGGAGCCGGGCCTGCATTGATCAGCGGATTGCCGCAGCTTCTCCACTCTGATGAGACAAAACTAAAAAGGTATAATTAGTCTGAGAACATAAAAATTTATCATCCTATTTGTGTACAATCTGATGTGTCAAAAGCGAGCAGCGCTACTAAGCGCCCGGTCATTAACACATCATGTATCTCCTCAGATAGGGCAGCATAATCTTAGTGACAGCTAAGAAACATGTGCGATTATGTTCACCAATACAAAATAGGAAGTACTACTACTCACTTTTGGGAACTGGTTCAAGCTTATATCCATGTTTCTTCAAGTGGTCTAAAACACCTTGCTTGTTTTCTTCTCTTCCCCAAAAACTCAGGTTTACTGGCATAGTAAAAGCATTGCGAGCACCATAGGGAACTAGACTAATGAAGGGGAATACCATTATTAGCACCAAAAATAGATTTATATACTTTTTATAATCTTTAATAGACTAAAGTCCAACGCACACGACCGTTGTGCCACTCGGGCTGTTTTTGACGGACCCATTCACTTTAGCGGGTGAATCGGGTCCGTTAAAAACGGTCCGAGTCTCCGATCAAAGGAGAGCTAGAACGCGTCCTATCTTTCCTCGGATCACTGACGGCACACTCGGTGGTGTGCATGAGGAGTTATAACATAAAAGAGAGTAAGATTACACTGCATCATGGTGGCTTTAGGCCGGATTCCGCGCGCAAAAGGTCAGTGTGTCATCAGCACATGATGCGTGGCTGCGTGATTTTCACGCAGCCGGTATCATTATGACACTGTCTCACGTGGTGCTTTTCTGTTTTTATTCATTTATTTTACTGCTGACGCGCGGCACCCGGAAGTGCTTCCCTGTGCCAAGCGCGATTGGCACGCACCCATTGACTTCAATGGGTGCGTGCAGTGCGAAACACGGGCAAATATAGGACATGTCATGAGTTTCACGCAGCGCACATACGCTGCATGAACTTCACTGACAGTCTGAACGACCCCATTCATTAACATAGGTCCGTGCGACGCACGTGAAAATCACGCGCGTAGAACGGACGTAAAGCACGTTCGTGTGAATAAGCCCTTAGAGTAAATATAATTAAGGACTGCAAAACCGTAAATAAGGCCTAATCTAGATAAATATAAAAGGTCAATAACTGCGATCAACTTGGATTAAACACATAACAGGGTTTAACCCTTTCCCGCTGCAGCCACTTTTGGGCTAAATGACAGTGCCCCATTTTGCAAATCGGACATGTGTCACTTTATGTGGTATAAAATACCTTTGGAAGGCTTCTACCTATTCAAGCGATTTGGAGATCGTTTTCTCGTGACAAATTGTAGTTTTTGTCAGGGGTAAAATTTGGTCGATAAATTCATTGATTATATGTAAAAAAAAAAATAAAACCTAAATGAAGAAATTTTGCAGTAATTAGCATTTTCCTGAATTTAAATGTATCTGCTTATAAGACAGATAGGAATACCACACAAAATAGCTACTAATTAAAGGGGTTTTCGGGAAGTAAAAAATTACATTCATTTAAATTAAACAATGAAAATGATAAAACTTTACAATGTACTTACGTTTCATCAGATGGCTGTAGCGTCGTATATCCTCTTCCACCACCGCCCCCTTAGTAAAGCAAAATCTACACTTCCTGTGCAGACCCGTCCATTTGGTCTTCTGCCTTACTTCCGGTTTCCGGCTTTCACACTGTACGGTTACGTCACAAATGACGTAACCGTACCACGTGCTTCTTTATCTGATTAGAGCATGCGTGGTTAACACACTCCACCGCGCATGCTCTGTGAAATTAGCAATGGACTATGAAGTTGCGGGAATAACGGCCGTTTCGGCCGTCTTCCCGACAGATGCAGGAGCTGTGACAGCTGCTGTCTCGTACAGCAGCTGCCGCAGCTCCTACAGCGGGGACCGATCGCTGTGTCCCCGCTGTTTAACCCCTTAAAAGCCGCGTTCAATAGAGATCGCGGCTTTTTAGGGGTTAAGTTACCATCGCCGGCCTGCTACACGATAGCGGCCGGCGATGGTTACTATGGCAACCGGACACCAAACAATGGCGTCCGGCTATGCCATAGACGGAAGCCTAGTGGGTCCTGACAATGTCAGGACCCACTATGCTTGCTGTCAGTGAGTAGCTGACAGTTCTAATACACTGCACTACGCATGTAGTGCAGTGTATTAGAATAGCGATCAGGGCCTCCTGCCCTCAAGTCCCCTAGTGGGACAAAGTAATACAGTAAAAAAAAAAGGTGTAAAAATAAGAAAATAAAAGTTTGAAAAGTGAAAAAATCCCTTATCAGTCATTTATTATTAATAAAAATATATAAACAAATAAACTGTACATAATTGGTATCGCCGCGTCCGTAACGGCCTGAACTACAAAATTGTTTAGTTATTTATCCCGCGCGGTGAACGCCGTAAAAGAAAATAATAATAAACCGTACCAGAATCACAATTGTTTGGTCACTTCACCTCCCCAAAAATTTATTAAAAATAGATCAAAAAGTCGCATGTACCGAAAAATGGTACTGATGGAAACTGCAGTTCGTTACGCAAAAAATAAGTCCTCGCACGGCTTTATTGATGGAAAAATAATAAAGTTCTGGCTCTTAGAATAAGGTAACACAAAAAGTGAATGATTGTTTACAAAACGTATTTTATTGTGCAAACGCCAAAAAACCTATAAACATCTGGTGTCACCGTAAGGCCGGGTTTACACGAGCGTGTGCGTTTTGCGCAAGCAAAAAACGTGGCTTTTTGCGTGCGCAAAAGGCACTTAACAGCTCCGTGTGTCAGCCCTTTATGATGCGCGGCTGAGTGGTTTTCGCGCAGCCGCCATCATTATGACACTCCGTTTGTAAACAGAAAAAAACGTGGTGCTTTTCTGTTTTCATTCATCCTTTACAGTGCTGTTGCGCGAACCACGCTTGTCCCACGGAATTGCTTCCGTGCGACATGCGTGGTTTTCACACACCCATTGACTTCAATAGGTGCGTGATGCGCGAACAGCGCACAAATATAGGACATCGTGCGTTTCAACGAGCGGACATACGCTGCGTGAAAATCACGCACCTGGCTGCACGACCCCATAGACTAACATAGGTCCCTGCGACGCGCGTTGCACGGATGTATAACACGCTCGTGTAAATGAGCCCTAATCGTATCGCCCCGCAGAATAAAGTGAATGTCATTTATAGCGCACGGTGAACGCTGTATCAAAAATAGAATAAAAAAACAATAGTAGAATTGCTGTTTTTTAGTCACCGCGCCACCTAAACAGAATAAAAACTGATCAAAAAGCCGCATGCACCCCATGAAAACTGCAATGGATTCCTCAAGGGGTCTAGTTTCCAAAATGGGGTCACCTTTTGGGGGTTTCCACTGTTTTGGTACCACAAGACCTCTTCAAACCGTTTAACCCCTTAATGACCGGGGCATTTTGCACATTAATGACCAAGGGTTATTTTTGTTTTTTCACGGTCACATTCCAAGAGTCGTAACTTTTTTTTTATTCCGTCGACATCGCCGTATAAGGGCTTGTTTTTTGCGGGACGAGTTGTATTTTGTAATTGTACCATTTTTAGATGCTTATAATATATTGATTAACTTTTATTAACTTTATTTTAGGAGAGCATTGAAAATAAGCAGCTATTCCAGCACTGATTTTCACGTTATAAGTTTACGCCGTTTACTATGCAGCGTAAATAACATGTTAGCTTTATTCTATGGGTCGGCACGATTACGGGGATACCAAATATGTAAAGGTTTTATATGTTTTCCTACGTTTACCCAATAAAAAGCCTTTTAGAAAAAAATTACTTGTTTTTGCATCGCCGCATTCCAAGAGACGTAACGTTTTTATTTTTCCGTCGATGTGGCCGTATGTGGGCTTGATTTTTGCGGGACAATGTGTAGTTTTCATTAGTACTATTTTGGGGTACATAGGACTTATAGATTAATTTTTATTTAATTTTTTATGGGGGAATGGGAGAAAAGAGCGAATTTTGCCGTTGTTTTTTTTGCGTTTTTTTTGGACGCCGTTCATTCGGCGGTTTAATGTGTTCATTTTATTGTTCAAGTTGTTACGATCGCGGGGATACCATATATGTGTATGTGTGATTTGTTTTGACACTTTTACTAAATAAAACCACTTTTTGGGCAAAAAAAAGTAGTTTTATTTGATTTTCACTGTAATTTTTACATTTTTTTTTCACAAACTTTATTTAACGGATTGACATTTTTTTTTTTAGTCCCACCAGGGGACTTCACTATGCGATCTGCTGATCGCATATATAATGCTTTGGTATACTTAGTATACCAAAGCATTATTGCCTGTCAGTGTAAAACTGACAGGCAACCTGTTAGGTCATGCCTCTGGCATCGCCTAACAGGCAGATGCTGAAGACAGACCTGGGGGTCTTTGTTAGACCCCCGCTGCCATGGAAACCAGACGGCGACCCGCGATTTGTTTGCGGGGGCGCCGATGGGGTGACAGAGGGAGCTCCCTCCCTCTGTCAAACACATTAGATGCCGCTGTCACTATTGACAGCGGCATTTAATGGGTTAAACTGCCGGAATCGGAGCGCGCTTCGATTCCGGCAGTTGCAGCAGGAGCCAGGCTGTGTATAACAGCCGTGCTCCTGCCGCTGATCGCGTGGGTACAGTGACAGTACCCGCACGATTACAGGATGGATATAGCCGTCCTCCTGCGCGAACTAGCAGCTGCTGAGGACGGATATATCCGCCCTTCGGCGTTAAGAGGTTAAAAAGGCAGATATCCAGTGATTTCAGCTTGTGCTATCAGTAATAGAATGAGAGCACCAAAATGAAGACTGAGATTGCAGAAGTTAGTAGAGCTGGGTGTAGTAGGCGGAGCAAGTGCACTGCTGCATACACATTGCATGCTGGGACTAGAGCAGTGCATGCAGGGAGGAGAAACACAGGAAGAGAAGAGGAATGAACTTACTGAGCAAAACAAACCTCTCAAGGTAAACAATAGGGAGTAATGTTACTAAAACCATTTATTATCAAGAAAAAGATAGTCAGAGTGCACTAATATATTAATAGAGCAACATTGCATTGATTTAAGAAAAAGAAAAAAAGGATTGGAAAACCCCTTTAATATTTCCCATATGTCTACTTTATGTTGGCATCATTTTTTGAACGTCCTTTTATTTTTCTAGGACATTACAAGGCTTATAAATTTAGTAGCAATTCAGTTCTGAAGTGGCTTTGAGGGGCCTATATTTTGGGATACCCACATAAATCACCCCATTTTAAAAGCTTCACCCCTCGAAGTACTCAAAACAGCATTTATAACGTTTCTTAACCCTTTAGGCGTTTCACAGGAATTCAAGCAATGTAGGAGGTGAAATTTACAAAATTTTTTTTTTTTTTTGTTTGCAGAAATTCAATTTTAATCCATTTTATTCTGTAACACAGAAGGTTTTACCGCAGAAACGCAACTCAATATTTATTTCCCAGATTCTGTCGTTTTTAGAAATATTCCACATGTGGCCCTAGTGTGCTAATGGACGGAAGCACCGGCCTCAGAAGCAAAGGAGCACCTAGTGGATTTTGGGGCCTTCTTTTTATTAGAATATATTTAAAGAGACTCTGTCACCACATTATAAGTGCCCTGTCTCCTACATAAGGAGATGGGCGCTGTAATGTAGGTGACAGTAATGCTTTTTATTTAAAAAAACGATCTTTTTTCACAACTTTAGGAGCGATTTTGGTTTATGCTAATGAGCTTTCTTAATGCCCAAGTGGGCGTACTTTTACTTTTGACCAAGTGGGCGTTGTACAGAGGAGTGTATGAAGTGTCAGGATTCTGAGTACACATGACGTCCAGGCTGGATGGTCATGTGTATTCATTATCAGGACACTGTAGTAATGTTAGGGTTTGTGTATGAGGCTGCACACAGTGATATATCTATATCGCTAGTGCAGTGTAAATGAATGGAGAGGAGTGCAGGATGCCGATTGGTCAGCGTCATGCACTCCTCTGTACAACGCCCACTTGGTCGAAAGTAAAAGTACGCCCACTTGGGCATTAAGAAAGCTCATTAGCATAAACCAAAATCGCTCCTAACGTTGTGAAAAGAGATCGTTTTTTTAAATAAAAAGCATTACTGTCACCTACATTACAGCGCCGATCTCCTTATATAGGAGATAGGGCACTTATAATGTGGTGACAGAGCCTCTTTTAGGCACCATGTCAGGTTAGAACAGGTCTTGCGGTGCCAAAACAAAGGAAACGCCTTACAAAAAAAAAAAAAATACCCCATTTTGGAAACTACACCCCACAAGGAATTGATCTAGGGGTGCAATGAGCATTTTGACCCCACAGGTGTTTTATAGATTTTATTAGAATTGGGCAATGAAAATGAAAAATTTAATATATTTTTTTTTTAGTAAGAAGTCTCTACAGATGAAAATTTTTCATTTTCTCAACAAATAAAGGAAGAAAAAAAAGCACCCCAACATTTATAAAGCAACTTCTCCAGAGTAAGGAAATGAAATACCCCATATGTGGTCAAACTGTTGCTTGGACACACGGCAGGGCTCAGAAGAGAAGGAGCGCCATTTGGCTTTTGGAGCACAGATTTTGCTGGATAGGTTTCTCAGCACCATGTCGCTTTTGCATAGCCCCTAGTGTACCAGTACTGTAGAAACTCCCCAAAAGTGACTCCATTTGGCAAACTACACCCCTTGAGAAATTAATCTAGGGCATAGTGAGCATTTTGACCCCACAGGTGTTTCATAGATTTTATTAGAATTGGGCAGTGAAAAAGAAAAATTACATGTTTTTCCAATAAGACATAGTTTTAGCTGAAAGAATTTTTCATTCTCTTAACATATAAGGGAGAAAAACCACCCCAACATTTATAAAGCAACTTCTTCAGAGTAGGGAAATACCCCATATGGGGTCATAAACTGCTGCCTGGGCACATGGCAGGGCTCAGAAGAGAAGGAGCGCTATTTGGCTTTTGGAGAGCAGATTTTGCGGAATGGATTCCTGGGCACCATGTTGCATTTGCAGAGTCCCTGAGGTACCAGTACAGTGAAAACCCGTGAAAGGTGACTGCATTTGGTAAACGACACCCCTTGAGGAATTGATTTAAGGGTATAGTGAGAATTTTGAACCCACAAGTTTTTGCTGAATTTATTACAATTAGGACGTGAAAAATAAAAAATAAATGTTGTTCTAGCTCAAAATGTTTTATTTTCACAAGGACTATAGCAGAAAAGCACCTTAACGTTTGTAAAGCATTTTCTACCGAGTACAGCAATACCCCATATGCAATCGCAAACTGCTGTTTGGACACACGGCAGAACTCAGATTGGAAGGAACGCCATTTGGCTTTTTGATCGCATATTTTGCTGAATCGGCTTCTGAGTGCCATGTCGCATTTGCACAGCTTCCAGAGGTACCAGTACAGTAGAAATTCCCCAGATGTGACCCCATTTGAGACTATACCCCTCAAGGAATTAAATTAGGGGTGTAGTGAACATTTTGACCCCACAGGTGTTTCATAGAATTTATTAGAATTGGGCCATGAAAATTTAAATCGACATTTTTCCTAATAAGATGTAAAAACCTGAAATGTTGAGCTAAAACTACAAGGAGCACAGAAGAAAAAAGGCATCCCAACATTTGTTACACAATTTCTCCTGAGTAAGGCAATACCCCATATGTGATTGTAAACTGCTACTTGGACACACAGCAAGGCTCTAAATGGAAGGAGCGCAATTTGGTTTTTGGATTGGAGATTTTACAAGATTAGTTTTCTGACACCATGTAGCATTGAGCTAAGGTACCAATACAGTGGAAACCCCCAAAAATTACCCCATTTTGGAAACCACATCCCTCAAGGAATTAATCTAGCGGTATTGTGAGCATTTTGAACCCACAAGTGTTTTGCAGAAATTAGTGCACAGTTGATGTTGCAGATTAAAAATTGCCATTTTTCCACAGATATGCTATTTCAGTGCCCAATGTGTTGTGCCCAGCTTGTAGCACTGGAGACACACATCCCATAAATTGTTAAGCGTGTTCTCCAGAGTACGGTAATACCCCATATGTGGTCATAAACTGCTGTTTGGGCAGACTGTCAAGGTTCAGAAGAACCGCCATTTGGCTCTTGAAGCGCAGATTTTTCTTGGTAGTTTTGTTTGGGGTTTTACTGGTATTTCAGCTTATGATGTGGTGGCATATGTAAGCTGGGCGGAGTACATCAGGGTATATGTTAGCTGGGCGGAGTACATCAGGGTATATGTAAGCTGGGGGAAGTACATCAGGGTATATGTTAGCCGGGCGGAGTACATCAGGGTATATGTAAGCCGGGCAGAGTACATCAGGGTATATGTAAGCCGGGCGGAGTATATCAGGGTATATGTAAGTCGGGCGGAGTACATCAGGGTATATGTAATCTGTGCGGAGTACATCAGGATATATGTAAACTGTGAGGAGTACATCAGGGTATATGTAAGCTGTGCGGAGTACATCAGGGTATATGTAAGCTGTGAGGAGTACATCTGGGTATATGTAATCTGTGCGGAGTACATCAGGGTATATATAAACTGTGAGAAATACATCAGGGTATATGTAAACTGTGAGGAGTACATCAGGGTATATGTAAGCCGGGCGGAGTATATCAGGGTATATGCAAGTCGGGCGGAGTACATCAGGATATATGTAAGCTGTGAGGAGTACATCAGGGTATATGTAAGCTATGAGGAGTACATCAGGGTATATGTAATCTGTGCGGAGTACATCAGGGTATATGTAATCTGTGCGGAGTACATCAGGGTATATGTAAACTGTGAGGAGTACATCAGGGTATATGTAAGCCGGGCGGAGTACATAAGGGTATATGTAATCTGTGCGGAGTACATCAGGGTATATGTAAGCCGGGCGGAGTACATCAGGGTTTATGTAAGCCGGGCGGAGTACATCAGGGTTTATGTAAGCCGGGCGGAGTACATCAGGGTTTATGTAAGATGCGCAGAGTGTATCAGGGCATAATAGGATGATGTAATAATGGGGTGAATGAATAATCCATGGATTGGTGTGGTCGCTTTGAACCAATCCTTTATGCACAGGCCGGGTTTATTGGGTATTATACAAAATATCTGCGCTCCAGTGTTGCCTAATCTTTGACTTCTTCACTAGCCCTATAAGCAGCACAAGGCCCTAAAGTGTCCTCATCTCCGCTGCATCTGCAGGGTCCAGCAAATGACGATGTGGGGTATTTAGTGAAAGACTACTGGACCTAAAAAAAAAAAAATAATTGTCTGGACCGTCATTTAGCATTGAGTTAAGAGTCATAACGTGTTATTTTTTTCGTTCATGGAGCTGTGTGAGGGCTTGTGTTTTGTGGAACGAGCTGTAATTTTTATTGGTTCCATTTTGACGTACATGCGATTGTTTTTTATCACTATTTATTCCATTTTTTGAGAGACGAGGAAACCAAAAAACAGCAATTCTAGCACTGGTTGTTATATTTTTTTTTACAGTGTTCACCGTGCAGTATAAACAACATGTTACCTTTATGCGGTGGGTCGATACGATTACAGCGATACCAAATTTGTATTGTTTTACATTTTACTACTTTCCCACGATAAAAATACTCTGTTCTAAAAAATAAATCATATTTTAGTGCCTCCATTTTCTGACGGCCATAACTTTTTTATTTTTCAGTTGAGATCACTGCGGGAGGGCTTGTTTTTTGCATGGCGAACTGTAGTTTTTGTGGGTACAATTTTAGCGTACGTGTGACTTTTGGATCACTTGTTATTACATTTTTTTTTAGACAAGATTACCACAAAAAAAAATCTGTCATTGTTTTTTTTATGGTGTTTACCATGCGGTACAAATAACATGATATTTTTATAGTACAGGCCGTTCCGAACGCGGCGATAGACATATATATATTTATATATAGTTTTTAAAATGTTTTCCAATTCTAAAAAGACATGATCAGGGAAACAGGGCGATTGTTTTTATTACTCAAAACTTTTATTTATTTTTCTTAAATATCTTTTTTTTTTACCCTTATTTGGGGACTTGAAGATCTGATCTTCTGGTCCTCTGTACAATACACTGTACTACGTATGTAGTGCAGTGTATTGCAACGGTCATTTTTCAACTGACAGTTAGCCTATCAGGACCTGCCTTGGGCAGGACCTAATGGGCTTCCATACACGGCCAACCAGGAAGCTTCCATCGGCATCCCACGAACGCGGGGGGCGGGGCCAGTGGTGTACAGAGCGAGCCACCTCCCTCTGTCAACCACTTAAAATGTTGCAGTCGCTATTGACCGCTGCATTGAAGGGGTTAAACGGCAGTGATCGGTGGTAACTGATAGTTGCCATTGCAGCAGGATGTCAGCTGTATATTACAGCTGACACCTGCTAAAGATAAAGCGAAGACAGCTCCTGTGCCCGCTTTATCTTCAGGATGTGCCTGGTACATCGGATTGCACTAAGTTACTTGCAATCCCGACTTACCAGGCACGCCCATTTGCGTGAAGGGGTTAAAGGCTTTTTTATAAAAAGGTTAGTGTGTTTTGTGCAACTTCATAATTTGTTTTTATTAAAATTTATTTTTACTTTTTGAGATACAGCTGCTTTGTATCCTGTATACAAAGCAGCTGTATCTTATGCTGAATCCTGTACCTGTCAGGTCTGCATGTCTGGCGGGTTCAGTGTCAGCGAGTCCTGCCTGTCTCTGGCCACCGGTTATCCATCCCATCTAAGTTTATAATCTAAGTTCCCATCTAAGAGTATAGGTGGATTCTGCATGTCAGACATGCAGTATCCACTGACACTGAACCAGTCAATCCCGCGGACCTCACGGATTCATGTCTCCGTGTACGATACAGCTGCTTTGTATACAGGATACAAACAGCTGTATATCAAAAATTAAAAATAATCTTTAATAAAAACTAAATATAAAGTTGCACCAAGTACACTGATATATATATATATATATATATACACACACACTAAAAATTCCTTTTAAAGGTGTACATAGCCTTTATAAGGGGTAATCCCTACAGCGGAGCCGACACTTACACTAGAAATGCAATATAGAGCAGCTTTGCACAATTATCAAGATTTCCGAATTGATGGCCTATCCTTAGGATAAACCATCAATATTAGATTGGGGGCGGGGGGGGTCCGACTCTCAGCAACCAAAAATCAGCTGTTTAAAAAGGGCTATCACTTTTGAAATCCTGGATAACCCCTCTAATATAGTTTGGCGCATTTTTGGCTGTCCGTGCGACAAAAATGCAAATCTGCGTCTGCTATGAGCAGGTGTAGATTTGCGGCATAACCTACACCAGTTTCTGGCATTCATTACAATAAATTTGTTGTTACGGCGGAGGTCCCACAAACGTTGGCAAAATCCCACCCTTCTCATGCCACTTTTGGAAAGTGTAGAGAAAAGTAATATGTCACAAATTTTAGCTCCACTATGGCGCGCGACAATATTTACTACGTTATTACGTAAATCTGTTGATATATTCCCAACATTGTTTTTACTGGCCTGTGACAGCGCCATCATGTGTTCAATAATGATATCTATGAGCAGTGACACCTATAGCTCTGCTCATGCATGTACATCGGCATTCTTTCTGGCTGTCATGGAGAAAGCAGAGTGTGAGCAGTAGGACGCTCCTGCGGCAACAATAGAGTGGCGCAGAGATAATGCCAATGCACAATGTGATTTGTAGAATGAAACGTCTGAGCTGCGATCACGAGTGCTGCATTCTCTGCCCACCCACCCACAACATCGCTCCATGGGCACGGTGAAGAAAACCAGCAGAAAATTTACCTAAAAATTTACTTAAAGAGGCTCTGTCACCAGATTTTGCAACCCCTATCTGCTATTGCAGCAGATAGGCGCTGCAATGTAGATTACAGTAACGTTTTTATTTTTAAAAAACGAGCATTTTTGGCCAAGTTATGGCCATTTTTGTATTTATGCAAATGAGGCTTGCAAAAGTACAACTGGGCGTGTTTAAAAGTAAAAGTCCAAGTGGGCGTGTATTATGTGCGTACATCGGGGCGTGTTTACTACTTTTACTAGCTGGGCGTTCTGACGAGAAGTATCATCCACTTCTCTTCAGAACGCCCAGCTTCTGGCAGTGCAGACACAGCCGTGTTCTCGAGAGATCACGCTGTGACGTCACTCACAGGTCCTGCATCGTGTCAGACGAGCGAGGACACCGGCACCAGAGGCTGCAGTTGATTCTGCAGCAGCATCAGCGTTTGCAGGTAAATCGATGTAGCTACTTACCTGCTAATGCTGATGCTGCTGCAGAATCAACTGTAGCCTCTGCTGCCGATGTGGCCGTCACGATGCAGGACCTGTGAGTGACGTCACAGATCTGCACTGCCAGAAGCTGGGCGTTCTGAAGAGAAGAGGATGATACTTCTCATCAGAACGCCCAGCTAGTAAAAGTAGTAAACACGCCCCGATGTAGGCACATAATACACGCCCAGTTGTACTTTTACTTTTCAACACGCCCAGTTGTACTTTTGCAAGCCTCATTTGCATAAATACAAAAATGGCCATAACTTGGCCAAAAATGCTTGTTTTTTAAAAATAAAAACGTTACTGTAATCTACATTGCAGCGCCGATCTGCTGCAATAGCAGATAGGGGTTGCAAAATCTGGTGACAGAGCCTCTTTAAGACCGGTATACATGGAGTTTTTTTAATGTTGATATTAAAGTTACACTAATATAGGATGTTTAATGTGTGAAAATGCATCGTGGTCCAATCCCTTTAACCCCTTAGTGACCAGCCCATTTTAGGCCCTAATGACCAAGCTATTTTATTCGTTTTTCTATAGTCGCATTCAAAGAGCTATAACTTTTTTATTTTTTCGTCTACATAGCTGTATGAGGACTTGTTTTTTGCGGGATTAGTTGTGCTTTTTAATAGCACCATTTTTGGGTACATATAATTTTTATATTCACTTTTATTAACCCTTTTGGGGGGGTGATTATAAAAAAAACCTGAAATTCCGCCATTCTATGCGTTTTTAAATTGACGCCGTTCACTGTGCGACGTAAATAACATGTTACCTTTATTCTATGGGTCGGTACGATCACGGCGATACCACATATGTAGAGGTTTTTTTTATGTTTTACGACTTTTGCACAATAAAAACACTTTTGAACTAAAATTATTAGTTTTTGCATCGTCGCTTTCCAAGAGCCGTAATTTTTTTATTTTTCCATCAATGTAGTGATTTTTTGGGCTTGTTTTCTGCGGGACAAGACGTAGTTTTGATTGGTACTGTTTTGGGGTGCGTGGGACTTATTGATTCATTTTTATTATGACTTTTTTGGGGGGCAATGGAAAAAAATTGCAATTTCGCCATGGTTTTTTGAGTTTTTTTTTTACGGTGTTCACTTTGCGGTTTAATTGACATATTAACTTTATTAATGGAGTCATTACGGTCGCGGCGATACCACATATGTGTACTTTTTTTTTTTTTTACACTTTTACTAAATAAAACCATTTTTTATGGAAAAAAATGGATTTATTTTTTTACTGTACTTTTTATTAATAATCTTTATTTCACTTTGATGACTTATTTTATTAGTCCCACTAGGGGACTTTACTGTGCGATATTCCGATCGCTGCTATAATGCTCTGGTATACTTCGTATACCAGAGCATTATTGCCTGTCAGTGTAAATCTGACAGGCAATCTGTTAGGACGTGCCTCCGGCGCGTCCTAACAGGAATATGTCCAGGGCAGACCTGGGGGCTTTTATCAAGCCCCCGGCTGCCATGGCACCCCATCGGAGACCCGCGATTTCATTCGCGGGCCGCCGATAGGTGACAGAGGGAGCGCACTCCCTCTGTAAACAAAGTTAAATGCCGCGGTCGCTATTGACGGCGGCATTTAACGGGTTAAACGGCCGCGATCGAAGTAAACTTCGATCGTGGGCGTTGGAGCAGGAGCTCAGCTGTCATCAGACAGCAGAGCCCCGGCTCCTGCCTGCACGGGAGACCCGTGCAGGACTTAGACTGGGCTGACGTGAAAAGGCGTCAGCCTAGCCTAAAGCCCATTAGTGACCGATGTAAAAAGGCGTATTAGTGGTCACTAAGGGGTTAAAGGATGAACAAAAGCAAACACAAGCTGCAGAGATTTGTAAGATTAGTAGTTCACCTGGTGAAAAAAAAACAAAACTGGTCCTTGTGCCTGCAGCCCTGAAATGTACGCGTTGACTTAGTTGGAACGCAGTGCCATCAGCCATCTACACACAGGACAGGTCATCAGTATGTGATCGGTGGGGGTCCGATACCTGGACCCCGCACCAATCATCTGTTCCAGTGCCCGGAAGCAGCCGGAAGTTACGCAGTGTTCGGTGCCAAAAGCAGATGGCTCCGTGCACTGTATAGCGGCCATGCTGGGTTACTGCAGCTCTACCGCTATACAGTGGTTGGAGCCATCCGCTTCCAGTGCCTGGATGCAGCAGAAACAGCAGATCGGTGCAGGGTCCGGGTTTCGGACTCCCACTGATTATATACCAATGAACTATCCTGTAGATGACAAAAAACTTGAGGACAGCGTCCATAATGGCAAAATAGTTGGGATGTGTTAATGAACACCAACACTAATATACAAAAAAGCTAAGATTCGACCCCGTCTGGGTCTTTCTCGCGCATGAAACAAAGTGAACAAGGCAAGTTTAAATACATATATCACCTTATACATACGCCAATCAGTAATGGCGTACAAAACACTTCTCTTAAAACACGTGTATATAATATAATCAATCCCCATGTGAACCGAGTGAATAGAAGATCAACTTACTTGGGCCCAATTCAGATGAGCGTGTTCGGTCCGTGATATACGGGGTCATTGCCTCGCTGCCCCGTACTGTAATCATGTTTTCAGTACAGGACAGTAGTACCGCGGAGAGGCAGTGACACCTAGCGTAATAGATAACTATGATGCCAGGAGCCCGGCTCCCTGCAGCGTGTTCTGTCCGGGAAATGCAGCCGACACATGGACCGTATTTCACGGCCCCAACACACTCGTGTGACTTAGGCATTAGATGAATGTCAGGGCAGCGTCACAGGTAGCACATCTGTGTCAGCGTTCATCAGTACCGAGGGCGCTTGTGCGCACTGATAGAAAAAAAATAATGTAACGCCAGCAACTTCATTGCGCATGTGTCGGGGCCATTTTTATTACTGGCCACGAACTTCATTTAAAAACTACGAATGCGCAAAAGACCCTGGAAAAAAAAATTTGTGCAGTAATAATATATGTGCTAATCCACCAATAATCTCTTGACACATCATGAGGGCCCGACCACTGTGCACCAATAGGAATGAATACAAATATTTTTTAAGCGTTCTTGTCCAGGCGATACTTTCTATTTTGAGTTACGTGAACCCAAAAATGTCAATAACTATACTTCTTTATCTCGTATTGTCAACCCACAGTCAACGGAGATATTAACTCCTTAACGCCGAAGGACGGATATATCCGTCCTCTGCAGCTGCTAGTTCGGGCAGGGGGACGGATATATCCGTCCTGTGATGGCGCGGGTACTGAGACTGTACCCACGCGATCAGCGGCAGGAGCACGGCTGTTATACACAGCCTGGCTTCTGCTGCAACTGCCGGAATCAAAGCGCGCTCCGATTCCGGCAGTTTAACCCATTAAATGCCGCTGTCAATAGTGACAGCGGCATCTAATGTGTTTGACAGAGGGGGGAGCTCCCTCTGTCACCCGATCGGCGCCCCCGCAAACAAATCGCGGGTCGCCGTCGGGTTTCCATGGCAGCGGGGGGTCTAACAAAGACCCCCAGGTCTGCCTTCAGCATCTGCCTGTTAGGCGATGCCAGAGGCATGACCTAACAGGTTGCCTGTCAGTTTTACACTGACAGGCAATAATGCTTTGGTATACGAAGTATACCGAAGCATTATATATGCGATCGGCACATCGCATAGTGAAGTCCCCTGGTGGGACTAAAAAAAAAAATGTAAAACAGTTAAATAAAGTTTGTGAAAAAATAAATAAAAAAAATTAGTCAAAGTCAAATAAAACTACTTTTTTGTCCCAAAAAGTGGTTTTATTTAGTAAAAGTGTCAAAACAAATAACACATACACATATATGGTATCCCCGCGATCGTAACAACTTGACCAATAAAATGAACACATTAATTAAACCGCCGGATGAACGGCGTCCAAAGAAAACGCAAAAAACAAGTCAAAATTCTCTCTTTTCTCCTATTCCCCCCATAAAAAATAAAATAAAAGTTAATCTATAAGTCCTATGTACCCCAAAATAGTACTAATGAAAACTACACATTGTCCCGCAAAAATCAAGCCCACATACGACCACATCGACGGAAAAATAAAAACGTCACGGCTCTTGGAACGCGGCGATGCAAAAACAAGTAATTTTTTTCTAAAAGGCTTTTTATTGGGTAAACGTAGGAAAAACATATAAAACCTTTACATATTTGGTATCCCCGTAATCGTGCCGACCCATAGAATAAAGTTAACATGTTATTTACGCTGCATAGTAAACGGCGTAAATTTATAACGTGAAAATTAATGCTGGAATAGCTGCTTATTTTCAATTCTCTCCTAAAATAAAGTTAATAAAAGTTAATCAATATGTTATAAGCATCTAAAAATGGTACAATTACAAAATACAACTCGTCCCGCAAAAAACAAGCCCTTATAGGCTATGTCGACGGAATAAAAAAAGAGTTACGACTCTTGGAATGCGACCATGAAAAAACAAAAAATAATCCTTGGTCATTAACGTGCAAAATGGCCCGGTCATTAAGGGGTTAATCATGTGTAATATTAGTTATATTACATGGGGATAACACTTACTATCAAAAGATGTATATCAATAGGTTACGCTCTACATTCAATACAACGACCAAAACCTTATTTGCTTTTTTCTGTTTGAGATTAAGTGAAGTGGAACATATATATCGTCTTAGCACTAACTTATTGGGTCTCTATATAGATTGGATTGTGAGAAGAGTAGTGATTTCAACTTTTTGGTGTAGATGAATCGCCATTCGGAATCCATAGTATACGGGTCACACTGTTTGGGAGGTTTTTGCACACTAGGAGTGTTTACGATCACTTTGTGGTTTTTGTGCATTACATATGGAAGTTTGACTTCCGTAATAATCACCCATTGGTTGTGTTCCTTTAGTGGGATAGTCTATTATATATACTATGTTATATATCTTGAGAGCAAATAAGGTGTTGATAGGTATATTACATGGGGATAACACTTAGGGTATGTGCACACACACTAATTACGTCCGTAATTGACGGACGTATTTCGGCCACAAGTCCCGGACCGAACTCAGTGCAGGGAGCCGGGCTCCTAGCATCATACATATGTACGATGCTAGGAGTCCCTGCCTCGCTGCAGGACAACTGTCCCGTACTGTAATCATGTTTTCAGTACGGGACAGTTGTCCAGCAGCGACTCCTAGCATCGTACATAACTATGATGCTAGGAGCCCGGCTCCCTGCACTGTGTTCGGTCCGGGACTTGCGGCCGAAATACGTCCGTCAATTACGGACGTAATTAGTGTGTGTGCACATACCCTTACTAATATTACGCACGATCAATATCTCAGTTTGACAATACTTTGTATTCATTCCTATTGGTGCAGTGGTCGGGCCCTCATGACGTGTCAAGAGATTATTGGTGGATTAGCACGTATAACATTAGTGCACGATTTTTTCCAGCACCTTTTGCGCATGCATAGTGGTTCAATGAAGTTCATGGCCAGTAATAAAGATGGCTCAGGCGCATGCGCAATGAAGTTGCTGGCGTTACACTATTTTTTTTTCTATCGATGTGTAATGATAGGCGCTCACACCGATGTGCTGCCTGTGACGCTGCCCTGACATGCATCTAAGGAAGTTGATATTCTATTCACTCGGTTCACATGGGGATTGATTGATTATATTATATACACGTGTTTTAAGAGAAGTGTTTTGTACGCCATTACTGATTAGCGTATGTATATGGTGATATATGTATTTAAAACTTGCCCTGTTCACTTTGTTTCATGCGCGAGAAAGACCCAGACGGGGTCAAAACTTCGCTTTTTTGTATATTGGGATGTGTTAATAAAACACCAGCGCTATTTTGCCATTACGGATACGGACGCTGTCCTCAAGTTGTTTTCCATTTAAGAAATATCTGGATGGGATTTCTGGATATGGAATTTGCATTCATCCTTCTGAGCAGGAAGTTCTTGTTACAGTGAGTGCTGTGGAAATCTTTCTATACTATCCTGTAGAGAGGTCATCCGTATATAAAACCGCCACATGCTCGTATAACCCCATTAAGTCTGGTTTCTCACATTTGAACCAATTTGCCAAAGAATCCATCATATTAACAGAATTGTAAAATGAGGACCATTGACAACAGCGAAGTAAACAGATCTGGCTGACGCTAAAAGAAAAGACAAGTGTTAGATCCGTGGAATGATTCTAGGAAAATAAGACTTGTCTTCTGTAACTATCGCTTACCCTTCAATCCTCACCAACTTCCGGTCCATAATCTGTGCCAACGCTGCAGCAAGTTCTTTCCGGATGTGACCAACTTGTTCTCCATTTACATTATTCACTTTTACTGCGTTCCGATCGTACGGATTGTTGGGCTCTCGCTGCAACGCTACCATTTCATTATTGTTCACCTGCAAAAATTAACATGGTGTAGTTATTCGAGAAACGTTCAACTTTACAATTTTTATTATATATCTTACATTTCTGTATTTAAGAAGATGAATAAATGTATGTAAAAGCTGCAGCGATGTTTTTTGGTTTTTTTAAGGCTGGGTTCACACAGTTTTTTGCAGGAGGAAAATCTGCCTCAAAATTCCGTTTGGAATATTGAGGCACATTCTCCTCTGCCTGCACGCCGATTTTCGCGGCGTTTTTTCCGCCCATGGCCATTGAGCACCGCGGGCATATAACGCGACAAAATACGCTTTCTCTGCCTCTCATTGATGTCAATGGGAGGTCAGAGGCGTAAACGCCCCGAAGATAGGGCATGTCCCTTCTTTTTCCCACGAGGCGGTTTTTCCGCTCGCGGGAGAAAAACGCCGTCGTCTCCCATTGAAATCACTGGGAGGCATTTTCAGCCGTTTTTTGCGGCGTGGTTTCTGCATCAAAAAAACTCTGTGAACTTCCCCTAAGAGGAAATATGTTACAGCTGCTGAAAGTTATCTTAACCCCTTCCCGCTCCTTGACGTACTATTACGTCATGGCAGCTGTATCGTTCGCGCTCCATGACGTAATAGTACGTCACGGGAGTAACGGCCGTTTCGGCCGTCCTCCCGACACATACTGGAGATGTGACAGCTGCTGTCTTGTTCAGCAGCTGTCACAGCTCCTACAGCAGGGAACGATCGCTGTGTCCCCGCTGATTAACCCCTTAAAAGCCGCGTTCTATAGAGATCGCGGCTTTTTAGGGGTTAAGCTGCCATCGCCGGCCTGCTACGCGATAGCGGCCGGCGATGGTGACTATGGCAACCGGACACCAAACAATGGCGTCCGGCTATGCTATAGACGGAAGCCTAGTGGGTCCTGACAACGTCAGGACCCACTATGCTTGCTGTCAGTGAGTAGCTGACAGTTCTAATACACTGCACTACGCATGTAGTGCAGTGTATTAGAATAGCGATCAGGGCCTCCTGCCCTCAAGTCCCCTAGTGGGACAAAGTAATAAAGTTAAAAAAAAGTTAAAAAAAAGATGTGTAAAAATAAGAAAATAAAATATTTAAAAGTAATAAAAGTAAAAATCCCCCTTTTTCCCTTATCAGTCATTTATTATTAATAAAAATATATAAACAAACAAATAAACTATACATAATTGGTATCGCCGCGTCCGTAACGGCCTGAACTACAAAACTATTTCGTTATTTATCCCGCACGATGAACGCCGTAAAAGAAAATAATAATAAACCGTACCACAATCACAATTGTTTGGTCACTTCACCTCCCAAAAAATGGAATAAAAAGAGATCAAAAAGTCGCATGTACCTAAAAATGGTACTGATCGAAACTACAGTTCGTTACGCAAAAAATAAGTCCTCGCACGGCTTGATTGATTGAAAAATAAAAACGTTCTGGCTCTTAGAATAAGGTAACACAAAAAGTGAATGATTGTTTACAAAACGTATTTTATTGTGCAAACGCCATAAGACATAAAAAAAAACTATAAACATCAGGTATCGCCGTAATCGTATCGCCCCGCAGAATAAAGTGAATATTTTATTTATAGCGCATGGTGAGCGCTGTAATAAAAAAATAATAAAAAAACAATAGTAGAATTGCTGTTTTTTAGTCACCACGCCACCTAAAAATAGAATAAAAACTGATCAAAAAGCCGCATGCACCCCAAGAAAACTACAATGGATTCCTCAAGGGGTCTAGTTTCCAAATTGGGGTCACTTTTGGGGGGTTCCCAATGTTTTGGCACCACAAGACCTCTTCAAACCGGACATGGTGCCTAATAAAAAAGAGGCCTCAAAATCCTCTAGGTGCTCCTTTGCTTCGGAGGCCGGCGCTTCAGTCCATTACCGCACTAGGGCCACATGTGGGATATTTCTCAAAACTGCAGAATCTGGGCAATACGTATTAATTTGCGTTTCACTGATAAATCCTTTTGTGTTATAAAAAAAAATGGTATAAAGAGGATTTTATGACAAAAAAAAAAATGTAAATTTCACCTCTACTTTGCTCTAAATTTTTGTGAAACACCTAAAGGGTTCATAAACTTTCTAAATGCTGTTGTGAATACTTTGAGGGGTCTAGTTTCTAAAATGGGGTATTTCATAGGGGTTTCTAATATATGGGCCCCTCAAAGCAACTTCAGAACTGAACTGGAACCTAAAAAAATAAATAAATGAGGCAATACTTCGCTTCTTACATTATACTGATAATGAGCTGTGCCCACCCGGAGATGACCCCAGTTTTGACCGTTTGTATAAACGGAGACCCCTATTAGACCGTTCCAGTGCCCGGTTTTCCCAAGCATACACCCCCGAGAAGTGTATTTCTATTGATGAGTCCCTGGTACATTTTAAAGGGAGGGTTCAATTCCGCGAGTACCTGCCGGGTAAGAGGGCAAGGTATGGAGTGAAGATGTATAAGCTGCGAGAGTGCATCAGGGTATACCTACAGGTTTAGGATATATGAAGGAAAGGCCACCCCCAAACCAGACTGCATCCTGGACTACAATAGGTACATGGGAGGGATGGACTTGTAAGATCAAGTCCTGAAGCCCTACAGCGCCATGCGGTGTGGTATAAGAAGCTGGCCATGCACATCATACCGATGGCTTTGTACAATGCGTACCTGCTAAGTCGATGTGCAGGCCAGACGGGAACTTTCCTGGAATTTCAAGAGGTGATTATCAATAACCTAATCTTTAGGGACCAAGAAGGGGGGGCACCCAGTACTTCTGGAAGCGGGGCCACACGCATCGTACCAGGGCGGCAACACTTTCCAGGGGAAGTTCCCCAAACTGGCAAGAAGGGAAAAAGTCAAAAGAGGTGCAAAGTCTGCTATAAGAGGGCGATAAGGGATGACACAATATATCAATGTGACACGTGTCCCGAATAACCAGAGCTCTGTATGAAAGAGTGTTTTAAAATTTATCACACATCCCTTGGTTTATAATTTACCCCAATTTTACTTACCCTGATGCACTCCACACAGCTTATCCCCCCTCGTCTTTCCCCTCTGAGCCCTGCTGTGTGCCCAGGCAGCTGATAACAGCCACATGTAGGGTATTGCCATACCCGGGAGAACCCACATTACAGTTTATGGGGTGTATGTCTCTAGTCAAAATGCTCACTACACCTCTTGATGAATGCCTTAAGGGTGTAGTTTTTAAAACGGGGTCACTTCTTGCGGGTTTCAACTGTACTGGTACCTCAGGTGCTTCTGCATACATGACTTCGCACTAGAAAATCCCCAGTAGGCCAAATGGTGGTCCTTTCCTTCTGAGCCCCCCCATGGGCCCAAACGGCAGTTTATCACAACAAATGGGGTATTGCGGCACTCAGAACAAATTGCGCAACAGAATGGGGTATTTTGTTTCTTGTGAAAATAAGAAATTTTCAGCCAAAACTACATATTATTTGAAAAAAATAATTTTGTTTTCATTCCCAGCCCAATTCAAATTAGTTCTGTGAAAAAACTATGGGGTCAAAATAGTCACAACACCCATAAATGAATTCCTTGAGGGGTGTAGTTTCCAAAATGGGGTCATTTGTGGTGGGTTTCTATTGCTTTGATAGCTCTGGGGCTCTGCAAATGCGACATGGCACCCGAAAACCAATCCAGCAAAATCTGGACTCCAAAGAACACACAGCGCTCCTTTCCTTCTGAGCCCTCCCATGGGCCCAAACGGCAGTTTATCACCACAAATGGGGTATTGCCGCACTCAGGACAAATTGGGCAACAAAATGGAGTATTTTATTTCTTGTGAAAATAAGAATTTTTGAGCTAAAATGACATATTATTGGAAAAAATATATTTTTTTTTAATTTCCAGCCCAATTCAAATAAGTTCTGTGAAGAAACTATGGTGTCTAAATGGTCACATTATCCATAAATGAATTCCTTGAGGGGTGTAGTTTCCAAAATGGGGTCACTTCTGGTGGGTTTCCATTGCTTTGATACCTCTGGGGCTCTGCAAATGCGACATGGCAGCCGAAAACCAATCCAGCAAAATCTGGACTCCAAAGAACACACAGCGCTCCTTCCCTTCTGAGGCCTCCCATGGGCCCAAACGGCAGTTTATTGCCACAAATGGGGTATTGCTGCACTCAGGAGAAATTGGGCAACAAAATTGAGCATTTTGTTCCCTGTGAAAATAAGAAATTTTGATAAAAAATTACATCTTATTGGAAAAAATGTCATTTTTTTAATGTCACAGCCCAATTGAAATAGGTGCTGTGAAAAAACTGTGTGCTCAAAATGCTAGCAACAACCATGAATGAATTCCTTGAGGGGTGTAGTTTCCAAAATGGGGTCACTTTTGGTGGGTTTCCATTGCTTTGATACCCCTGAGGCTCTGCAAATGCGACATGGCACCCGAAAACCAATCCAGCAAAATCTGGACTCCAACAAACATATAGCGCTCCTTTCCTTCTGAGCCCTCCCATGGGCCCAAACGGCAGTTTATCACCACAAATGGGGTATTGCCACACTAAGGACAAATTGGGCAACCAAATGGGGTATTTTGTTCCCTGTGAAAATAAGAAATTTTGATCACAAATGACATTTTATTGGAAAAAATGACATTTTTTTCATTTCACAGCCCAATTCAAATACGTGCTGTGAAAAAACTGTGCGGTCAAATGGTAACAACAACCATAAATGAATTCCTTGAGGGGTGTAGTTTCCAAAATGGGGTCACTATTGGGGGATTCCTACTGTTTTGGTGCCTCAACACCTCTTCAAACCTGGCATGCTGCCTAAAATATATTCTAATAGAAAAGAGGACTCAAAATGCAATAGGTGCTTCTTTGCTTCTAGGGCTTGTGTTTTAGTCCACGAGCGCAGTAGGGCCACATGTGGGACATTTCTAAAAACTGCAGAATCTGGACAATACATATTTAGTAGTATTTCTCTGGTAAAACCTTCTGTGTTACAGAAAAAAAAATGAATAAAATTGAAATTCCGCAAGAAAAAAGAAATTTGCAAAGTTCACCTCCACTTTGCTTTAATTCCTGTGAAATGCCTGAAGGGTTAAAAAACTTTCTAAATGCTGTTTTGAATACTTTGAGGGGTCTAGATTTTAAAATGGGGTGTTTTATCAGGGTTTTCTAATACATAGGCCGCTCAAAGCCACTTCAGAACTGAACAGGTACCTTAAATAAAGCGCATTTGACATTTTCTTAAAAATATGAGAAATTGCTGTTTATGTTCTAAGCCTTGTAACGTCCAAGAAAAATAAAAGAATGTTCAAAAAACGATGCCAATCTAAAGTAGACATATGGGAAATGTGAACTAGTGACTAGTGTGGGTGGTATAACCGTCTGTTTTACAAGCAGATGCATTTAAATTCTGAAAAATTCAATTTTTTCAAAATTTTCTCTAAATTTTGCAATTTTTCACCAATAAACACTGAATATATAGACCAAATTTTACCACGAACATGAAGCCCAATGTGTCACGAGAAAACAATCTCAGAATCGCTTGGGTAGGTTTAAGCATTCCCACGTTATTACCACATAAAGTGAAATATGTCAGATTTGAAAAATGGGCTCTGAGCCTTAAGGCCAAAACAAGGCTGCGTCCTTAAGGGGTTAAAGGGGTTGTCTTGGTACAGATATTGATAGCATATTGCTTTTAAAAGGAGTGGTGTCATGAAAACAATTAGGGCATACCTACATGATTGAGGCTGGTGCACTGTTCAGGACTTCCCCTATTAGCCACAGTGGGGAAAGCTGCTAACAACAGGCAGCTGTCTCGGACCTAGCCATATATGTATTATTTAATTGGCCATTTATGGGAATGATTAGCATTTAATATTGCATTTTCCCTTGCAGCGAATGAGAAGTATGGAACTAATCGTCTGTCTCATAGTTCCCATGTCGCTCTCTCTTGTTTTACGCCGCAGCTCTGCCTGTTCACATTGTGGTAATCTAGTGTTTATACATAGCAACTAAAGTCAGTGCCTGGATAGTGGATTTTCAATAGAGTAAAAACACAATGATTATAAACTACAAATAACTAAACCAATGAGAAGACTATGACTATCAGGTAACTGCCACACATATACGGAGCCAAAACAGCCATTAATAAAAAGGGGGAAGCCTAAAATTCCACTTTATTATCAAATACGCTTCTTTCGTAACTGCCATTCACTTCTATGGGAGTCACGAAAACAGCGTAGCTCAGCCAGCTTACACGGTTTTCTGTACAATTCCATTGAAAAACAAACAAACCATTTAGAGGGGAGAAATAAAAATACCAAAACTGCAATAATGTGGTTGAAGAAGTGTGAACAGCCTCTTATAATTGTGGATGTGGTTGTGTTCAGAATTAGCCAATCACATTTAAACTCATGTTAAATAGTAGTCAGTACACAGCTGCCATTATTTAAAGTGATTCTGAGCCACCCCATATAAAAGTTCAGCTGTCCTATTAGGATTTTCCTGACATTTTTCTTTGTTGCATGTGACAGCAAAAGCCATGGTCCATAAAGAGCTTACAACACATCAAAGGGATCTGATTGATGAAAGGCATCAGTCAGGAGAAGGGTACCAAAGAATTTCCCAGGCATTAGATATACCATGGAACACAGTGAAGACGGTCATCAAGAAGTGGATTATATTTGGCACAACAGTGACATTACCAAGAACTGGACGTCCCTCAAAACTTAATGAAAAGACAAGATGAAAATTGGTCCGGAAGGCTACCAAGAGGCCTACAGCAACATGAAAGGAAATGCAGGACTTTCTGGCAGGTACTGGTTGTGTAGTGCATGTGACAACAATCTCCCGTATTCTTCGTATGTCTGGGCCTGTGGGGTAGGGTGGCAAAATGGAAGCCTTTTCTAACAAAGAAAAATATCCAAGCCCGGCTATGTTTTACAAAGACTAACATCAAGTCTGCCAAAAGCACGTGGGAAATTTTTTTATGGTCTGATGAGACCAAGGTTGAAGTTTTTGGCCATAATTCCAAAAGGTATGTTTGTCGTAAAGCCAAAACTGCACATCACCAAAAGAACACCATCCCCACAGTGAAGCATGGTGGAGGCAGCATTATACTTTGGGGATGTTTTTCTGCAGCTGGAACTGGGGCTTTATTCAAGGTGGAGGGAATTATGAACAGTTCCAAATATCAGTCAATATTGGCCCAAAACCTCCAGGCCTCTGCTAAAAAGCTGAAGATGAATTTCCCCTTTCAGCACGACAACGACCCAAAGCATACCCTCAAATCAACAAAAGAATGACTTCACCAGGAGAAGATCAAAGCTTTGGAATGGCACAGCCAGAGCCCAGACCTGAATCCCATTGAAAATCTGTGGGGTGACCTGAAGAGGGCTGTACACAGGAGATGCCCCCACAATCTGACAGATTTGGAGCGTTTTTGCAAGTAAGAGTGGGCAACAATTGTCTACCAAAAAGACGAAGGGTGCATATTTATGCAACCACATTATTTTTGCTCTTTATTTTTCCACTCTAAAAGATTTCAGTTTGTTTTTCAATGGAATTGTACAGATTATAGGTGACATTAAAAGGTGGAAAAAGTTCTGAAATGATTTAACATGACAAAAACCTGGCGTTTTAACAGGGGTGTTTAGACTTTTTATATCCACTGTACATAGAAGCTGTGACGTAAGTAGTAAAAAAAAAGTTAAAATAAGTATTAAAAGTGGACTTAACCCCTTCCTGCATTATCAAATATATGAACGTTATGGGAAGGCTCCCCTTCCCCCATTCTGACATGCATGATGGTGATCGCGCAGGGACAAAAGCTGTACCCTCACGATCCCGCTCTAACGGCAGGGGTGGATAAACCCTCATTCCCGGCCGTTTAACCCCTAAATTCTGCAGTATTTAAAGAGGCTCTGTCACAAGTTTATAAGTGCCCTATCTCCTACCTAATCTGAAAGGCGCTGTAATGTAAATTAGTTTTTTTAAAACATTTATTTTTGACCGAGTTATGATGATTTTTAGTTCTATGCTAATTTGTTCAAAATGCCCAACTAGGCGTTTTTTCACTTTTGACCAAGTGGGCATTGTAAAGAGGAGTGTATGACACTGACCAATCAGCGTCATACACTGCTCGTCATTCATTTACAGCTGTAATCACAGCACAGCGTGATCTCGCGAGATCGCGCTGTGCAGTCACTTACTCCCACAGTAACTTTACCGGAGTGTCGGAAGAATGAAAAGACATCGCCTCCTGGCTGACGTGCATGTGTGAACATACCCTAACACTATACTGAGCTTACTAAAATTAGCGATCAGAAGATCGCATTGTGAAGTTCCCTAGTGAGACTTAAGATAAGAAAATAATAATTAAAAAAAGCCCTCCCGATTGTGATGTACATGAAATGGCGGAATAGGGTTAAATAACCTTGTGTATTATACATACCACTCCAGTATAGTAACGTAATCCAACCACATTCCCTCTCAACAAGCCGAATAAAACAAGAGAATCCAGATCTTCATCTCCAGATGTAGACTCATCCGCTGAAGCCACGCTGCCCTGCACCTCATCGAAAAACATATTCGGAGCTGTGTACGACATACGGCTACCGCTTCTGTTATACTGTGGGGACTGTAAGAACTTCCAAGCAGAACCTCTGGAGATTACAATACAAAGATAAAGAGTTTAGGAGACTTGGCTCAAAATAAACAAGAGCAAAAAATCTGTTGGGTAGATATTGTGCCAGAATTAGCCCCTTCGCACACAGCACTGTAAATGTATGGTACGGCGATTGTGCGGGCTCAGGAGCTGTGCTAGAACTGTCAAGTGTCACGCTGTGATCACATCAGCGTTGTCTTTCCGTTGCAGGGTTTTGTAAAAGAAGTTTCTATCGGGGGAATCCCTCAACGGAAAGGCAAACGGGAACCTTAGCTTCCGTTTGCATCACCATTGATCTCAATGGTGACAGAAACAGGCTAATGGTTTCCGTTTGTCACCGTTGTGACAGGGTTCCGTTGATTTTGATGGAATCAATAGCGCAGTCAACGCTGATGTGAACAGGCCCTCAGTCAGCTGTCACTAACAGTCAATATCCCTCAGTGGTCAATATGCTGTGGTCAATAGCAACAACAAAACCTAAAAAAATAACCCCTTAACGACCGCCCGCCGTCTTTTGACTACAGGCGGTGAGGGTGCTTAGTTACTCTACAGCAACGTCTTTTGGCGTCTCTGTAGAAGAGGATGATGAGCGCTTATCCTCTAAGCAGAAGCTGTAACTTACAGCTCCTGAACTTAGAGCAGCCTGCTGAACACAGCTGGGATAGGAAAACATTCCGACCCCAGCTGTTTAAAGGGAGTCGGTCACCAGATGTCTGTATTGGAACAGGCCATTATAGATTAGGCTAACCTGATTCTGACTGTCTTATGTCTTTCCACAGAGGGCCTCCTTTGAAAAGAATAAGCTTTTATTACATTGATGGAAATTAGCATTTTGGAGCAACGAGGGCATCACCATTGCTCCAAAATGCTCTCTCGTCATTCCCCAGTTCAACCCCCCTCCCTCCCTGCTTCCTTTGATTGACAGGGGCCAGGCATGCGCAGTACAACCTTTAAGTCACTGTTCTAAATCGGGACTACTGCTCATGCGGCGATTAGGATGTAGGGATGCGTGCGCGTTCACTACGAGGAGAGGAATGAACTCTAATAGTACGCTGCCTGGTCCCTGTCAATCAAAGGGGGAGGTGGAACTGGGGAATGACGGGAGAGCATTTTGCAACAATGGTGACGCCCTCTTAGCTCCAAAATCTTCATTTGCATAAATGTAATAAAAGCTTTTTCTCTCCAAAGGAGGCACTTTGGGGAAAGACAAAGACACGTCAGAATCAGGTTAGCATAATCCATAATAGCCTGTTGGAAGTTCAATACAGACATCTGGTGACAGACTCCCTTTAACACAGTTAGTGACCACGGCATGATCAAAGGGAACTCCACTCTTTGATCGCGTCACCGGAAACCCAGTGACGTGATCAAAGACCAGTGAATCCCTCTGCAGTCAGCCCTGGTGACCTAGAAAGGACCTCAGGGCTGTCTGTTCAGTTTGCCTGCCGTTAGGGCACACTGTCATAGTAGCCTATGACACAGCAGCCATTATTATCCCAGTACACACTGCCACCAGGGGCATCGGGAAGAGCCGGGTACGATCGAGTACCCGACCATCTGTAGTGATGGTCGGGCACTGGGGCGGCCGCAAGCTGGTATCATTAGGCTGGGAATGGCCAAAAACAGTGGCCCTTCCCACCCTGGTAATGCTAGGCTGCAGCTGTTTTATTGTATCTGTCTGGTTATGAAAATGGGGGGACCCCACTTTGTTTTTAAAAAAAATAAATGAATAAATTGACGAAAACGACATGGGGTCCCCCCCCGCCCCATTTTCATAACCAGCCAGATACAATGAAACAGCTGCAGCCTAGCATTACCAAGGTGGGAAGGGCAGTTTTGCCGCGTCTTTCCCATGCGGCCAAAAACCACATCGAATAGCGATTGCGTTATTACCTAAATTTTTTCAATGTATTTTCCGCTGCCTGTTGAAAACGCGGCAAAAGTGCACTGTTTGAATACACCCTAAGAAAATATTTTTTTATTCAAATGAAAACTCCCCCGAACAACAATTTTTATTTTTTTTAAACTTAGATCAGCGAAGTAGTTAAGCATATCTACGACGTAGTCAAAACGGCCGAGCAGAACCTGCAAAATTAAAAAATCGTGTTGTATGTACTAACGGCACGCTTTCACATTGATGTAAATGGGAAGCTTAATCAAGCGTTTGACTCGTTTTTCAGCGTGTAAAATGCGTACAAACCGTGTCAAATACACGCCTTGTGAACCTATCAACTGAAAAGCCATTCATCACAGGGGCTTCCCTCTTAAAGAGGCTCTGTCACCAGATTTTGCAACCCCTATCTGCTATTGCATGTGATCGGCGCTGCAATGTAGATTACAGTAACGTTTTTATTTTTAAAAAACGAGCATTTTTGGCCAAGTTATGACCATTTTTGTAGTTATGCAAATGAGGCTTGCAAAAGTCCAAGTGGGCGTGTATTATGTGTGTACATCGGGGCGTTTTTAATACTTTTACTAGCTGGGCGTTGTGTATAGAAGTGTCATCCACTTCTCTTCAGAACGCCCAGCTTCTGCCAGATCACGCTGTGACGTCACTCACAGGTCCTGCATCGTGTCAGACGAGCGGGGACACATCGGCACCAGAGGCTACAGATGATTCTGCAGCAGCATCAGCATTTGCAGGTAAGTAGCTACATCGACTTACCTGCAAACGTCGATGCTGCTGCAGAATCAACTGAAGCCTCTGGTGCCGATGTGTCCTCGCTCGTCTGACACGATGCAGGACCTGTGAGTGACGACACAGCGTGATCTCTCGAGAACACGGCTGTGTCTGCACTGCCAGAAGCTGGGCGTTCTGAAGAGAAGTGGATGATACTTCTATACACAACGGCCAGCTAGTAAAAGTATTAAAAACGCCCCGATGTACGCACATAATACACGCCCAGTTGGACTTTTACTTTTAAACACGCCCACTTGGACTTTTGCAAGCCTCATTTGCATAACTACAAAAATGGTCATAACTTGGCCAAAAATGCTCGTTTTTTAAAAATAAAAACGTTACTGTAATCTACATTGCAGCGCCGATGTGCTGCAATAGCAGATAGGGGCTGCAAAATCTGGTGACAGAGCCTCTTTAACTTTCATCATTCTTAGCCTTTTGGCGTGTCCTAGAGCTCTGCCAGCTACATTGTAAAAGCACTCCCAAAATGGGAGCCGGACAATGCTTAGCAATTTGAAGACACCTTTTCCTGGCTTGTAGCCAAAAATAGGGAGGGCGGGTGAGTCTCCCTCCCACATTTACAGCAGCTACTGTAGGTCAGGCTGCTCTGCCTGATTCACCATGCTGTAATTCTGGAAAGTGCTCCCTTTGGTGGCCAACATAGGAAAACATGTCAAATTATTATTTCATTTTGAATACTTTCCACCTTGTGGAAAAAAATAAGAAATACAGCAAAAAAAACATAATAAAAATAAGTAACTTACTTAAGATTTTTTTTTTTATTTGGCGACATTCCCTTTAAAGGATGTTGTCCACCCACAGACAACTGATGATCTAGCCACAGAATAGGTCATCAGTATTTGATCAGTGGGGGTCATGCACCGATCAGATGCCTCTGGGCACCAGATGTCCATGCCTGAAGCAGATGGATCCAATCACGGGCCTAGCGAGCGAGCTGCAGCTCTACTTCTATTCAAGTGAATAGAAGCAAAGTTGCAGCACGGCAGCTATGCAGTAGTTAGAGCCATCTGCTTCCGGTTCCAACTACTGAATACCCTTCAAAACATCTGGCGCCCAGAGGCAGCTGATCGGTGCAGGGGTCCGTGTGTTGGACCGGGCAGCGATCATATACCGATGACCTATCCGGTGGATAGATCATCAGTTGTCCGTGCATGGACAACCCCTTTAAAGGGGGCGGACTCAGAAAGAGACACCCCCCTTTAAATCAAATCACACATGGACCTGCTCATAATCATAAGAAAAAGATCCTAATCTATCGCCACCAATGTAACAGAGTGTCATCTGTAAGAACTGACCATTTTAGTAACATACATATAACAAGCAACACTACTTCACATACATACATCAATAATCCACACTAGCTCACACACATATACAGGGTGGGCCATTTATATGGATACACCTAAATAAAATGGGAATGGTTGGTGATATTAACTTCCTGTTTGTGGCACATTAGTATATGGGAGGGGGGAAACTTTTCAAGCTGGGTGTTGACCATGGCAGCCATTTTGAAGTCGGCCATTTTGTATCCAACTTTTGTTTTTTCAATGGGAAGAGGGTCATGTGACACATCAAACTTATCGAGAATTTCACAAGAAAAACAATGGTGCTTGGTTTTAACCTTACTTTATTATTTCATGGGTTATTTACATCAATAATCAACACTAGCTCACACATACATACATCAATAATCCACGCTAGCTCACACATACATCAATCAATAATCCACGCTAGCTCACACATACGTCAAATAATCAACACTAGCTCACATACAGCAACACTAGCTCACACATACATACATCAATAATCCACACTAGCTCACATACATAATCAACACTAGCTCACACATATATACATCAATAATCAACACTAGCTCACATACGTAATCAACACTAGCTCACACATATATACATCAATAATCAACACTAGCTCACATACATAATCAACACTAGCTCACACATATATACATCAATAATCAACACTAGCTCACATACATAATCAACACTAGCTCAAACATATATACATCAATAATCAACACTAGCTCACATACATAATCAACACTAGCTCAAACATATATACATCAATAATCAACACTAGCTCACATACATAATCAACACTAGCTCACACATATATACATCAATAATCAACACTAGCTCACATACATAATCAACACTAGCTCAAACATATATACATCAATAATCAACACTAGCTCACATACATAATCAACACTAGCTCACACATATATACATCAATAATCAACACTAGCTCACATACATAATCAACACTAGCTCACACATATATACATCAATAATCAACACTAGCTCACATACGTAATCAACACTAGCTCACACATATATACATCAATAATCAACACTAGCTCACATACATAATCAACACTAGCTCACACATATATACATCAATAATCAACACTAGCTCACATACATAATCAACACTAGCTCAAACATATATACATCAATAATCAACACTAGCTCACATACATAATCAACACTAGCTCACACATATATACATCAATAATCAACACTAGCTCACATACATAATCAACACTAGCTCACACATATATACATCAATAATCAACACTAGCTCACATACATAATCAACACTAGCTCACACATATATACATCAATAATCAACACTAGCTCACATACATAATCAACACTAGCTCAAACATATATACATCAATAATCAACACTAGCTCACATACATAATCAACACTAGCTCACACATATATACATCAATAATCAACACTAGCTCACATACATAATCAACACTAGCTCACACATATATACATCAATAATCAACACTAGCTCACATACGTAATCAACACTAGCTCACACATATATACATCAATAATCAACACTAGCTCACATACATAATCAACACTAGCTCAAACATATATACATCAATAATCAACACTAGCTCACATACATAATCAACACTAGCTCAAACATATATACATCAATAATCAACACTAGCTCACATACATAATCAACACTAGCTCAAACATATATACATCAATAATCAACACTAGCTCACATACATAATCAACACTAGCTCACACATATATACATCAATAATCAACACTAGCTCACATACATAATCAACACTAGCTCAAACATATATACATCAATAATCAACACTAGCTCACATACATAATCAACACTAGCTCACACATATATACATCAATAATCAACACTAGCTCACATACATAATCAACACTAGCTCACACATATATACATCAATAATCAACACTAGCTCACATACATAATCAACACTAGCTCACACATATATACATCAATAATCAACACTAGCTCACATACATAATCAACACTAGCTCACACATATATACATCAATAATCAACACTAGCTCACATACGTAATCAACACTAGCTCAAACATATATACATCAATAATCAACACTAGCTCACATACATAATCAACACTAGCTCACACATATATACATCAATAATCAACACTAGCTCACATACATAATCAACACTAGCTCACACATATATACATCAATAATCAACACTAGCTCACATACATAATCAACACTAGCTCACACATATATACATCAATAATCAACACTAGCTCACATACGTAATCAACACTAGCTCACACATATATACATCAATAATCAACACTAGCTCACATACATAATCAACACTAGCTCAAACATATATACATCAATAATCAACACTAGCTCACATACATAATCAACACTAGCTCAAACATATATACATCAATAATCAACACTAGCTCACATACATAATCAACACTAGCTCAAACATATATACATCAATAATCAACACTAGCTCACATACATAATCAACACTAGCTCACACATATATACATCAATAATCAACACTAGCTCACATACATAATCAACACTAGCTCAAACATATATACATCAATAATCAACACTAGCTCACATACATAATCAACACTAGCTCACACATATATACATCAATAATCAACACTAGCTCACATACATAATCAACACTAGCTCACACATATATACATCAATAATCAACACTAGCTCACATACATAATCAACACTAGCTCACACATATATACATCAATAATCAACACTAGCTCACATACATAATCAACACTAGCTCACACATACATACATCAATAATCAACACTAGCTCACATACATAATCAACACTAGCTCACACATATATACATCAATAATCAACACTAGCTCACATACGTAATCAACACTAGCTCACACATATATACATCAATAATCAACACTAGCTCACATACATAATCAACACTAGCTCACACATATATACATCAATAATCAACACTAGCTCACATACGTAATCAACACTAGCTCAAACATATATACATCAATAATCAACACTAGCTCACACATATATACATCAATAATCAACACTAGCTCACACATACATAATCAATACTAGCTGACGCATACATACATAAACACTAGCTCACACATATATACATCAATAATCCACACTAGTTCACACAACAATAATTAAGATCAGTCATTGCTGGACGTGGTGTTAACAATTATTATAACGCGAAACTACTGTATGGTGAGGAGAGAACAGTCAGGACTACCAACAACCTATAATAGACCGGCACCAAAATACCTGTACATGCGCAGTACAGTGCTGGACGACATACTGTTCTCTATGCCCATGGATTGCACTGTACATAGATGAATATTCAGCGCAGAATTACCTCATGAATCCCCACGACATAGTGACACCGACTGGTAGTGATGAATGACAGAACACGGCGGAGAATCACCACTTCTACTCTTTGGTACAAAACCCAACAGGCCGCTTTCCCGCCCTCCGCAATGGTCTCGTCCACGATTTAACCATAGCCAATCAGCGCTCGGCAAATATCACAGCGCAGGCGCCCAATATTATAATATCCAATAAGAAACGCGCAGGGCGGGGCGATGACCGGTAAGCGCGACGGGCTCGTGTTTACAGGAGGGGCGTCACGTGTGGGGTTGAACTGTTTCGGGTTACAGATGTATCCGGTCTACACTGCCCCGTGTCGCAGCTATAGTCGGGTGTTATTGTTCTGTCTGCCCGGATCTAATGTCTTATGACCTGATGACTTTTTTTTGTGTTGCAGAATAAGGCTAGAGCTACAGCGACAATGGCCCCGACACAGATCGCACGACCAGAGATCGCTGTGTTGCCCTGCCTGTGTCGTAGGTAATGAAAGTCAATGTGACCGCGTTGCCGCGGCTGCGTCACTACAGTCGCAAGGATTTCGAACCTGATGGATTTTTTTGCGACTGTTGTTTCATGGCCGATGTCACTGCAGCCCTAGCCTGACAAATGTCCTGCATTCACATGATTGACAAGTGCATGTTACTAGTATGCAAATTACAACACAGCCAGTGATAGGATAGACCATCAATCAAAAACCGCTCACCAGTGACACCTAGGCTGGATTCACACGCTGCAGATTTTGTAGCATAATTTTCTGCTACTGAAAATCTGTTGGAGAAATTTCTGCAACTAAATCTGACGCATGTGAATTCAGCCTTATGTCCCCTGCACCCGTAGCGGAATTGCTGCAGATTTTCCATCTGGTTTTGCAGATTAATAATCTACAGCATATTACAGTAGCAGCAAAGTAAAAATCTCATCCACATGTTACGGAATAGGCCGTGCAAAAATTGACCTGCGGTGAGGATTTTTTCATCCGCAGAATGTCAAGTTATGCTGCAGAAAGATTACATATTTGTTGCAGATTTTCCTCATTGAGTTCAATTGGAAAGTGAAAAACTGCAACAAATGCTGCTATTTTTGTTGTGGAGTAGCTGCTGCAAAAATCGCAAGTAGAAAAAATAAATCGATATTGACGTTTCGTTCCATGTGACCGATGCAGCGAATCACAGGCTGCTGTGTCACATGGAACGAGACGTCATCCCAGGAAGCCGGCTGTACGCAGAACAGAAAGCAGGGACTCTTCACTTCGGGGGGCGAGTACTGATCTTTGTGTTTTTCTTTTTATCCCCTTTACGCTCCACAGCGGCAAATCCGGCCAAAATCTGCACCAAATGAAACCTGATTTGGTGCTGATTTTTTGCCCTAATTACCTGTGGAATCTGGGTCGGAGGTGCTGTGGGGCTTTACAGTGCTTCCTTTTAGGGTATGTTCACACACAGTGGTTTCAGACGTAATTCGGGCCGTTTACGCCTCGAATTACGCCTGAAAAAACGGCACCATTATGCCTCCAACATCTGCCCATTGCTTGCAATGGGATTTACGGTGTTCTGTTCCCACGAGGCGTAATTTTATGCATCGTTTTCAAAATATGGCGCGTAAAGAGACGCAATGTCAAAATAAGTGCAGGTAATTTCTTGGGAAGTTTTTGGAGCCGGTTTTCATTGACTCCATTGAAAAACCGCTTCAAAAACGGACGTAAAATACGCAGCGAAAAACATGAGTTGCTTCAAAAACGTCTGAGTTCATAACTAAGGCTTCGTTCACGTCTGCGTCAGGGTTCCGTTCTGATGCTCCGTCTGAGCTTTCCGTTAGAACAGGACCCTGCCTGAAGCAAACGGATACCATAGGTTTCTGTTTGCATCACCATTGATGATTTCAATGGTGACGGATCCGGTGCCAATGGTTTCCGTTTAAGGAAGCAAAATGGTGTGCAACGGCACAGAAAATCCCAATTTCCCAGCTGCTATTGAATTGTTGAGTTCATTAAAATATAACTTTTATTATTTTTACACAGCAGAGAGAAAATAAACGTACAACATTGAGATACATAAAAAATGTTCAGAGTCGCACGCGCGTATATTACGCTCATGTAAATGATGCCTAAAGCACAGGAGCCCAATTGTGAGGGGTCCATCAGAGTTAGGGCCTGTTCACATCAGCGTTGGCTTTCTGTTCTGGGGTTCTGTCGGAGGTTTCCGTTTCCAACGGAATCAATAACGCAGTCGACTGCGCTATTGATTTAGTCGTTAAAACGGAAACCAGAAGGAATGGTGATCAACGGAAACCATTAGCAATGTTTCCGTCCGCATTGATATCAATGGTGACGGAAACGGAAGCTGTGGTTTCAGTTTGACTTTCCGTAGTGGGGTTCACCCGAAGGAAACCTCCGATAGTACCCCGGAACTGAAAGCCAACGCTGATGTGAACAGGCCCTTAGTAGAGAGGTAATTCACCAGACCAGTGTACACCAGACGTTCTAGAAGTTTAGAAGCACGGAGGATAGAGACAGGGCGATAGTTAGCAGAGGAGAGGTCACGTGTGGGCTTTTTGAGAATTGGGTTGATTAGAGAATGCTTAAAAGAGGATGGGAACATTCCAGATAAGAAAGATTGAAAATGTTGGTCAAGTGGGAAATGACAGCTGTGACACAGCACATAAGTGAACCGTGACGATAATAGGCCAGTATAAAGAGGCCGTCAAGCATACTGATGATGTCCACCGAACTTCTGAACCCAAGATTCTTCTGGAAAGATGCCCATCATTCAATGCAGGAGAGAGGAATAAAATGGTAGTATGTGAAGTGAAAAATGTTGGGACATAAAGAAATGGCGTGAAATCTGTATGAAGTGGCATCCACATGGTAATTTCCTGAGCTGAGGAATTTTTATTGTAGTTTTGGATGTACTGGACCACGGTTTATAGCAGTGACCAGAGTTTAGGGCTTGTCACTTGGAGAAGATGTAGTGTCACCTTTAACACCTTCGACTAGTCTCCGCAAACTTGAATTGATGGACCAAAACACATCTCCACTTCTGGACTAAGGGAATCAGTGAGGTGAATTAAAGGACAATCTCCTTATTATGGTCCTTCTCCCTTAATAGCTCACTGTCTACTCATGGAACCTCGCATTTGCCTAATAAATTGGTGGCCAGCTCTGGAAACTTGAGCCAAAGTCTAAGGTTCCGAAATATGAATTGGAGAATAAAACACGTATTAACTAGACGGCCCACATTCAAATAGGCTAATCCGACGGCTTTTCCATGCAGAATCTGGGAGAATAAGGCCCCATGCACAAGACCGTGCCTGTAATCGCGACCTACGATTGCGGGCAGGGCCATCTGACGGCTGCCCACATTTTCGGGCTGTGCTCCGTTACAAAGTATGGGAGCACGGCCCGTAAAACAGGAAAAAAACTGACATGCTCCATAATTCCCGGCACAGTTCTATGGCACTGCATAGCGATACGGAAATGTGTCCGTGGCCAATAGAACTGAATGGGTCCGTAAAACAGCGGACCGTGTTACGGTCCACGGTTTCATGGGGCCTAAGAAGCATGCTACTTATTCTTGCAGACGTTTTTTCAGTGGTGCAGATTTTTTTCCACTGCATGTGAACGTGGTTAGAAAAATCCCATCCCGGAATGTTAGCAGATTCCATGAACGTAAGAATGGGGTCTCACTGTCATCTATCCCCCTGTACAGCCTTCCAGTGACCCAAAATCTTATCAAATTCTGAACGTGTGATGGGGCCTTACTGTCATCTCTCCCACTGTACAGCCTTTTAGTGCCCCAAGGGGTGTTACAAAAACGTCTTCATATTATCACCCCTATTAGCAATGAGAAATATATGAGGATATATTCCCTCCGATTGCCACATTTAGGGTTTGTTTTTTTCCTACTGAAGGTATGACAAGATTAAAGAGAACCTTTCACTTCCCCATACATGTGCAGCATGTAATGGGCAGGGCTGCACAAACCCTGGGACACATTACATTTTTTTTCTACCCTCCTCCGTTATTTAGATGGTGATGATCGGTGCCATTATATTTGGCGCCCGATATTTAAATAACCCCCTGAACTGTCAAAGGGGCGTATATTGTCAAGGGGGCGTGTTACTATGGCTGTGACACTATCCAATCAGATACGGACAGTGTTACAGCAAGAGCGAGGATAGAGGACAGAGTGTGCGCGCGTGCTCTCACTCTTCAGCTTTCAAGATCAGTCTTCTGCCGAACTGGCAAGGGGGCGTGTCACTGCTACAGACAGTGCAAGCATCTGTGGCAGTGACACGCCCCTTACTAGTTTGGCAGACAAATTACAAGACTGATCTCTCGCAAGAGCTGAAGAGAGGAGAGCGCACACGGTGCTCTCCTCTCTCCAGCTCTTACACTGTCCGTAGCAGTGACACGCCCCTTGCCAGTTCGGCAGAAGACTGATCTTGAAAGCTGAAGAGAGAGAGCGTGCACGCGCGCACACTCTCCTCTATCTTCGCTCTTGCTGTAACACTGTCCGTATCTGATTGGATAGTGTCACAGCCATAGTAACACGCCCCCTTGACAGTACACGCCCCATTGACAGTTCAGGAGGTTATTTAAATATCGGGCGCCAAATATAACGGCATTGATATCTAAATAACAGAAGAGGGTAGAATTATTTTTTAAAGTGCCCCAGGTTTTGTGCAGCCCTGCCTATAACATGCTGCACTCAGCTGCACATGTATGGGGAGGTGAAAGGTTCTCTTTAAGGGTATGTGCACACACACTAATTACGTCCGTAATTGACGGACGTATTTCGGCTGCAAGTCCCGGACCGAACACAGTGCAGGGAGCCGGGCTCCTAGCATCATAGTTATATACGATGCTAGGAGTCCCTGCCTCTCTGCGGGACAACTGTCCTGTACTGTAATCATGTTTTCAGTACGGGACAGTAGTTCCACGGAGAGGCAGGGACTCCTAGCATCGTACATAAGTATGATGCTAGGAGCCCGGCTCCCTGCACTGAGTTCGGTCCGGTACTTGCGGCCGAAATACGTCCGTCAATTACGGACGTAATTAGTGTGTGTGCACATACCCTAACAGTTACAGATCTAATCACTTCCTGCGCCTTATCAAGCCATTAGTCAACTCCATGACTCTGATGTTTACCGGCATCTGGATCATGAAGATTTTTGCTCTTTTCAGTTCCGGTGATTGTAAATATATGTTCCTGTAGAAATAGGTATAAGCTTGTCACATCCTAAACTTTTATTTTGTAGAAGGGGTTGCGCGTCTCTCAGGCTCTGCTTGTGTCCGACTTTTAGCTACAGACATTTATTTTTGTGTTTTTCCAAAACTTTAGGCTTTAATGCAAAATTGCATGAAGACTCCCATGAGTTGGGTGGCCTTTTCAAAATGCCCTGGGTGTCTAATTTCAGAAAATATGATTGTATAATATGATTTTAATATAATTCAGGTTTTGCAGAATATGTAAAAAAAAATCCCTGATAGTTGGCGGTACCACCTCCGATGCAGTAAGTGAATTCTGTAATTGTAAATCAGACACTTACAATAATTACAAGTTTTGCCCCTATACAGCCAAGTGGGCTTATAAAGTGTGGGGGATAAATCCCCAAGTTAAAGAGGATCTGTTATGACTTTATCAATTCCCTATCTCCTAACTAATCTAATAGGCGCTATGATGCTGATAACTACAGTGTCTTTTTTTTTTTTTCAAAAACGTTAATTAGTTGCAAAGTTATGAGCTTTTTTCTTTGTATGCTAATTTGGCTATACTTGCCAAATGGGAGGTGACTCGTTCTTTTCCCTCTGGGCGGTGTAATGTTTTCTGTACGACGTTGTCTAATCAGCATACCGCTGCTCCCGCTTCCCTGCCCAGCAACACAGCGTGATCATATAGTATACAGCTTCCATTCCCTACTGGCGATATCTCCGGTTGTGTCACAGCTAGAACTGCGATCCCGGTGCCAGATATGGCTGTTTTAAGTGATCTCCCTTCCCTCCACCCGGAGTCTCACACACTGTGTGAAGCAGCTTAAACATACCTCCCAACTTTTGAATTCGGAAAAGAGGGACATTTTAAAGGGAAGTTGTCATGAATTATTTTATTTTTTTTATAATATTGCTTTTAGTATGATATTAAACGAAATTTTATATATTTGTATCTTTGTGTTCTACTTATTCTTTTTTTCTTACTTTTACTTTTCTATGGGGGCTGCCATTTTTTTTTTCATCTCTGTATGTGTCGATTAACGACACATACAGAGATGGAATACGGCACATACATCCCCATAGAGAATGCGAACGGGAGCCGTTCCATTCACTGCAGCGTACGCCGTCTGTGTGGGAACGGCGCATGCGCCACTCCCACACAGACCAAAACGAAGCTCGTTAGCAGAGCGAAATCTGGAGCCATTTTCATGTGGAGCGGAAGCTGCTGCCAGGCAGTAAGATGACGACTTCCGGCCATATGTTCAAGGAAGCGAAGACGCAAGGAATAGGAGCGGAAACAATGTGTAATCACTTAAATAATAATTGTTTAACTAAAAAAAAATAAAAAAATTCTATCGACACATTCCCTTTAAGCCACGCCCCCTAACCACGCCCAATATCCCGCATAAATACATCAAATCACGGCCAGATCCTTCTGCAAATAACACGCGCACACTGCGGATCTATAGACTGGATATCACAGATATTATGGATCCGGTTATGTCGTCTTTATGTTACTTTTCCTATCTTGGGTATAACATTTGCTCATCACGGCGGCAGCAGCTACAGGACAAACCAAAAGGCTGAGATCAATGAAAGTCAAGAGGGAGACCCTGTGGTGGATGACTTTTCAATTGACAGGTAGCAGAGTTACATGATGGGGATTTTATTTTTCCAGTTGTGTAACTCTGCTACCGGTCAATGGAAAATTCATCCACCAGAGCCCCCCTGTAGATTGCTCCACACACAGCCCCGCTGTAGATAGCGCCACACATAGCCCCCTGTAGATAGCTCCAGATACAGCCCCCCTGTAGATAGAGCCACACACAGCCCCCCTGTACATAGCTCCAGATACAGCCCCCCATACATAGCGCCAGACACAGCCCCCTGTAGATAGCTCCACACACAGCCCCCTGTACATAGTGCTACACACAGCCCCCCTGTACATAGCGTGAGACACCGCCCCCCTGTAGATAGCTCCACACACAGCCCCCCTGTAGATAGCGCCACATACAGCCCCCCTGTAGATAGCGCCACACACAGCCCCCCTGTAGATAGCTCAACACACAGCCCCCCCTGTAGATAGCCCCACACACAGCCCCCTGTAGATAGCACCACAGACAGCCCCCCTGTAGATAGCGCCACACACAGCCCCCCTGTAGATAGCTCCACACATAGCCCCCTGTAGATAGCGCCACACAGCCCCCCTGTACATAGCGTCAGACACAGCCCCCTGTAGATAGCTCCCTGTAGGTAGCGCAACACAATCCCCTTATAAGAGGTAGCCGGCCCTACTGCTGCCACTCTCCGCTCTGCTTTCACTCACCGCCAGAAGAAGGCAGGAGTCTTGCGGCGGCATTCTCACTGGTGTCGATGCCGGCCCGGGAGTGGACTAGTCCAGTCACCAGACCTGTCACCTGACCGGTGAGGTCAGATGACAGGTCAGGTGACTGGACTGGTCCACTTCCGTGCCGGCATCGATCCCAGTGAGAACACCGCTGCAGGACTCCTGCATTCTTTTGATCGCTGCTCCAGTCGTCTGGCATGCAGCGCGCCTGTCAGCAGCGATCAGCTGTTTTGATACATCTGCAGCGCCCAGCGGGACATTTTGCAGATCGCCCCGGACAGCGGTGAGAAACCGGGACTGTCCCGCCGGATCCGGGGCTGTTGGGAGGTATGGCTTAAAGAGGCTCATTATAAGTGCCCTATCTTGTACATTATGTGATCGGCGCTGTAATGTAGATTACAGCAGTGTTTTTGATTTAGAAAAACGATCATTTTTGACTGAGTTATGAAGTATTTTAGCTTTATGCTAATGAGTTTCTCAATGGACAACTGGGCGTGTTTTACTATATGACCAAGTGGGCATTGTGTAGAGAAGTGTATGACGCTGACCAATCAGTGACCAATCAGTGTCATACACTTCTCTCCATTCATTTACTCTGCAGATAGCGATATAGCTATATCGCTATGTGCAGCCACATAAACACACTATAACGTTACTGCAGTGTCCTGACAATGAATATACATTACCTCCAGCCAGGACGTGATGTGTATTCAGAATCCTGACCACTTCTGTAGCGTCTGTGATTTTCAGCACAGCACAGCGAGATCTCGCTGTGAATGACAGTTTACAGCGTAATCTCGCGAGACTACGCCTACTATGCTGTCAATCACAGAGACGCTTCAGAAGTGGTCAGGATTCTGAATACACATCACGTCCTGGCTGGAGGTAATGTATATTCATTATCAGGACACTGCAGTAACGTTAGTCTTTGTGTATGAGGCTGCAGATAGCGATATAGCTATATCGCTATCTGCAGAGTAAATGAATGGAGAGAAGTGTATGACGCTGATTGGTCAGCGTCATACATTTCTCTCCACAACGCCCACTTGGCCATATAATAAAACACGCCCAGTTGTCCATTGAGAAACTCATTGGCATAAAGCTAATATAGGTCATAACTCAGTCAAAAGTGATAGTTTTTCTAAATAAAAAACACTGCTGTAATCTACATTACAGCGCCGAACACATCATGTACAATATAGGCCACTTATAATGTGGTGACAGAGCCTCTTTAATGCTGATAGGACAGTGTCAGAGGCTGTGAGGTAGCTCCACCTCAGGAGAATCTTTGGTGTTGACACCCTCTTGCAGAGGCGTAGCTAGGTTCTCCAGCACCCGCGGCAAAGATTCAACCTCTTTCCCGACATCTCCTTCCCCCTCGCCATGTTTTTGTTTTCTCTACCAATCAATGACGTGTCATTTCTTTTCCACATTTCTTTTTATGTAACGCGAGCATAAAAACATTTGTACATCTTACAAGCAATATGGTTCTATACACAACACCTGAACCAAGCTCAGTACATAAATACAGCACCAGCACAAATACAGCTCAATTTAGTGCAACCCCTGCTGTATAGGTTTGCACTAATTTGTTTCCAGCTCCCATCATGGCCTGAACAATGGTAAGGATATGCTGGGAGTTGCTGTTTAACCCTTTCACGACCAATGAAGAAAATGAACGTCATGGTCGGCTGCTAGTTCCCGCACCATGACGTTCATTTTCGTCAGTATTTCAAACAGAGTGACAGGCGCGCGCTGACAGCTGTGCTAGACAGCAGTCAAATCAGTCTCGCCGGATAGCGGACCATCGCCGCTGCTTTCGGCAATTAACCCCTTAAGTGCGGTGACGGATTGCCATCGCCGCATTTAAGTGGTTTGAAGCACATCGGCAGCCCCCACGAAGTGATCGTGGGGGCTGCCTATGCTTGTCGCGACAATCGGAGGTCAGACAATGACCTCCGGGTTGCCATGTTACGGAAGCCTCGGAGGAACAACCTCCGGCCGTTCCTCCTCGGCTTCCTGTGTAGTGTAATGTATTCTAGCAGCGATCAAAGCTGCAAGTCTAAGTGTCCCCTAGTGGGACAAGTAAAAAAAAGTAATAAAAATGTTTTAAAAAAAGTGTCAAAATAAAAGTTATAAGTTATATAAACACAAAATGCTCTTTTTTCCTTTAATAAGACTTTTATTCTAGAAAAAAAATGAACACGTTAAAAAAGTACACATATTCGGTATCACCGCGTTCGTAACGACCCCAACTATAAAACTGTAATGTTATTTTTCCCGCACGATGAACACCCCAAAAAAAATCAATAAAAAACTACGACAGAATGGCAATTTTTTTGGTCACCACCGCTCCCTAAATAAAGGATAAAAAGTGATCAAAAAGTCGCATGTCCCCGAAAATAGTACTGATAAAAACTACAAACCGTCCCGCAAAAAACAAGCCCTTACACAGCTTTTTTGACTAAAATTATGGCTCTCAGAATATGGTGACACAGAAAATTATTTTTTTTATAAATAAGTGATTTTATTGTGCAAACACTAAAAATAAGGACCAAACCTATATACATATGGTATCGCCGTAATTGTACCAACCCGCAGAATAAAGTAAAAATGTAATTTATAGCGTACGGTGAGCGCCGCAAAAAGAAAACCTAAAAAACGGTGTCAGAATTCCGTTTTTTTTGGTCAGGATTGCAAAAAAATTGAATAAAAAGTGATCAAAAAAAATCGCATGTACCCCAAAATGGTACCAATGAAAACGACAGATTGTCCCGCAACAAATAAGCATCACACAGCTCTGGTGGTGAAAAAAAAAAAAAGTTCTGGCTCTCAGAATATGGCGATGCAAAATGTGCAGAGTGTCCAAAAGCGGATAAGATCAGGCGCCATTTATCAGTGCGACACTGGCCACACATCTATGAATTATTATTTATTTACCCCATTATTATACCCTCTTATTATGCCCTGATGTACTCCGCACAGGTTACATATACCCTGATGTACTCCGCACAGATTACACATACCCCCACATTATAAACTGAAATACTAGTAAAACCCCAAACAGAAAAACTACCAAGCAAAATCTGCGCTCCAAAAGCAAAATGGCACTCCCTACCTTCTGAGCCCTGCAGCGTGCCCAAGCAGCAGTTTGCGGCAACACATATGGCATCGCCATACCCGAGAGAACCCACTTAACGTTTTATGAGGTATTTGTCTTCTGTGGCACAAACTGGGCACAACATATTATGCACTAAAATGGCATATCAGTGGAAAATTTAAATTTTCACTTTGAACCATCCGCTGTGCACTAACCCCTTTGCGCACTATGACTTAATTGCCCGGCATGGTGCGGGGGCTGATGTATGGAGCGGGCTCACATGCTGAGCCCGCTCCATACACTGCGGGTGTCAGCTGTGTATTACAGCTGACACCTGGGACTAACGGACAGGAACAGCGATCGCTCTGTTACAGAAGCCTGTAAGAATAACAATATACTGCAATACATTAGTATTGCAGTGTATTGTACCAGTGATCCAATGATCGCTGGATCAAGTCCCCTAAGGGAATTGATTAATAAAATGTGTAGAAGAATTATTGAGAATATTTTTTTTTTTAAGTAAAAAAAAACACCTTTTCCCATTTTTCTTCTAAAGTAATGAACAAAATTGGTATCGCTACGTCCGTAAAAGTCAGAACTATTACAATATACCATTATTTAATTTGCACGGTGAACACCTTAAAAAAATTTAATAATTGAAACCGCCAAAATCACTGTTTTTTTTTTTGTCACTTTAGCTCTAAAAAAAAAAATGTAATACAACTTTTTTATCACTTTTTATGTACCAAAAAATGGTACCAATAAAAACTGCAGTTCCTCCCGCAAGAAATAAGCCCCCACACCACTCTATTGATGGAAAAATAAAAAGTTATGGCTCTTGGAAAGCAGGGAGTGAAAATCTAAAATAAGAAAGCAAAAAATGGATCAGTCCTGAAAGGGTTAATTCATTTCTAATTTAAAAAAACGTATGACCCCATGTGGGGTATTTCCATACTCGGGAGAAATTGCTTTATAAAAAATGGTTGTTTTTTTCCTCCTTTATCCCTTGTGAAAATGAGAAAATTCAACATTTTAGTGGAAAAAATGTTGATATTAATTTTCGCGCCCTAATTCTAATAAACTCTGCAAAAGACCTGTGGGGTCTAAATACTCACTATACCCCTAGAAAAATTCCTTGAAGGTTTTTCCAAAATGGGGTCACTTTTGGTGGGTTTCCACTGTTTTGGTCCCTCCAGTGCATTGCAAATTCGACATGGCACCGAAAACCATTCCAGCAAAATCAGAAATCCAAATGGCTCTCCTTCCCTTCTGAGCCCTGCTGTGGATCCAAACAGCAGTTTATTACCACACATGGGGTATTGTCGTAATCGGGAGACATTGCTTTACAAATGTTGGGGTACATTTTCTTCGTTATTCCTTGTAAATATTAAAAATTTCTATGTTGTTTCAGAAAAAAAGTACATTTAAATTTTTACAGACTAATTCCAATATATTTAGCGAAAAATCTGTGTGGTCAAAATGCTAAGGGTATGTTCACACGGCCAAATTTCAGACGTATACGAGGCGTATTATGCCTCGTTTTACGTCTGAAAATAGGGCTGCAATACGTCGGCAAACATCTGCCCATTCATTTGAATGGGTTTGCCGACGTACTGTGCAGACGACCTGTTATTTACGAGTCGTCGTTTGACAGCTGTCAAACGACGACCCGTAAATTTACTGCCTCGGCAAAGAAGTGCAGGGCACTTCTTTGCCACGTAATTTGAGCCGTTCTTCATTGAAATCAATGAAGCACGGCTCAAGGTTTACGAGCGTCTCAGACGCCTCGTAAATTACGAGGAGGAGCTTTTACGTGTGAAACGAGGCAGCTGTTAACAGTCTGTCTTTTCACACGTAACTGCCTCTCAGCGTGTGAACATACCCTAACTATACCCCAAGATAAATACCTTAAGGGGTCTAGTTTTTGAAATGGGGTCGTTTATGGGGAGTTTCTATCGTTCTAGCAGCTCAAAGCTTATCCAAATGTACAGTGGGGCCTAAAACATTTTCAAGCAAAATATGAGTCCTGAAAGCCTCCGGGTGCTCCCTTCCTTTGGGGCCCTGCCGTGTGTCCAAACAACGCATTAGGGCCACAATGGGGGTATTTTTGAAAACAGGAGAAAGAGGGTGATAGATTTTGGGGTGTGTTTCTTCATTTTGATGTTCGCTTTACAAAGAAATCGGTCTTCAAACTAATACTTTTATGAAAAAAGTGGAATAATTTTTTTTTCACCTGTTATGCATTAAATTTAACAAAAAACTGTGGGGTCAAAATACTTACTATACCCCTAAATAAATACCTTATGGGGTCTAGTTTTCTAAATGGGGTCGTTTATGGGGGGTTTCTATCGTTCTGGCAGCTCAAAGCCTCTCCAAATGTACAGTGGGGCCTAAAACATTTTCAAGTAAAATATGAGTCCTGAAAGCCTCCGGGTGCTCCCTTCCTTTGGGGCCCTGCCGTGTGTCCAAACAACGCATTAAAATAGACAGATGCAATGTGCTTGAGCACAGATATCCCAATTTCCCAGCTACTACTTGAACAGTGACTTTAGATAAAACGTAACTTTTAATATTGAACTTTAGAATTGAGGTACCATAAAGAACAGTGAACGTACAACATTGAATTAGAATAAAAATATACTGAGTCGGTTAGCGTGGTATTAGAGATGTGAGAGATATTAACATCTCGTGGATGTAATGGGGCTCGTATGTACGGCAGCTGCAGACTGCCTGAAGAGCCTGTGTCCTCCGTAGGATAAGGTGCAAAAGCTAAACAGCGACTGAGTTAGATTTTAAAAGAGCACTAGCCCCCCCGACATGTTTCACTGCTGAGCAGCGTCTTCAGGGGATAATTCGATAATTCAATAGCCCCGAATTATCCCCTGAAGACGCTGCTCAGCAGTGAAACATGTCGGGGGGGCTAGTGCTCTTTTAAAATCTAACTCAGTCGCTGTTTAGCTTTTGCACCTTATCCTACGGAGGACACAGGCTCTTCAGGCAGTCTGCAGCTGCCGTACATACGAGCCCCATTACATCCACGAGATGTTAATATCTCTCACATCTCTAATACCACGCTAACCGACTCAGTATATTTTTATTCTAATTCAATGTTGTACGTTCACTGTTCTTTATGGTACCTCAATTCTAAAGTTCAATATTAAAAGTTACGTTTTATCTAAAGTCACTGTTCAAGTAGTAGCTGGGAAATTGGGATATCTGTGCTCAAGCACATTGCATCTGTCTATTTGAATTACACATCCCTGCCAGCTTCTAGGGTCTCCCCTATCTCAATTCAAACAACGCATTAGGGCCACAATGGGGGTATTTTTGAAAACAGGAGAAAGAGGGTGATAGATTTTGGGGTGTGTTTCTTCATTTTCATGTTCGCTTTACAAAGAAATCGGTCTTCAAACTAATACTTTTATGAAAAAAGTGAAATAATTTTTTTTTCACCTGTTATGCATTAAATTTAGCAAAAAACTGTGGGGTCAAAAAACTTACTATACCCCTAAATAAATACCTTATGGGGTCTAGTTTTCTAAATGGGGTCGTTTATGGGGAGTTTCTATCTTTCTGGCAGCTCAAAGCCTCTCCAGATGTACAGTGGGGCCTAAAACATTTTCAAGTAAAATATGAGTCCTGAAAGCCTCCGGGTGCTCCCTTCCTTTTGGGTCCTGCCGTGTGTCCAGGCAGCGCATTAGGGCCACAATGTGGGTATTTTTGAAAACAGGAGAAACAGGGTGATAGATTTTGTGGTGTGTTTCTTCATTCTCATGGTCGCTTTACAAAGAAATCGGTCTTCAAACTGATACTTTTATGAAAAAAAGTGTTTTGTTTTTTTTTCACCTGCTAATTATTAAATTTAGCAAAAAAACTGTGGGGTCAAAATACTTACTATACCCCTACATAAATACCTTAAGGGGGTCTAGTTTTCTAAATTGGGTCATTTGTGGGGGTTTCCATCACTCTGAGACCTATGAGCCTCTGAAAACCTGGCTTGGTGCAGGAAAACAAAATGCACTTCAAAATGTATAAAATTATTATTCAATTTGTAAGTCCTCTAAATTGCTGAAAATTTATTTTATTTTTTCAAAAGTGCTGCCAAAATAGAGTAAAGAGATGGAAATATATATTTATTTAAAAAAATTGTACAGTATGTGTGTACATATGTGACATATTGCAGTTAAAAATAGGGGAAAATGGTAATTTTTACAAAATTTCTTCCATTTTTCTATTTTTTTATTCATTTCCGCAAATTGTATCAGTCTACTTTTACCACTAAAATAAAGTACAACATGTGACGAAAAAACAATGTCAGAATTACTTGGATATTCAAAACTTTCACAGAGTTATTCTCTGATAAAATCAGACATACCAGATTTGACAAATCTGGCTTGGTCATTAAGGTACAAATAGGCCCGGTCATTAAGGGGTTAACAAAAAATAAATCATATCATACTCATACCACCCATCATCTCGCTGCAGATCATACAGTGACTACATTACTGATTAGAGGCAGAATAAAAATTTACATTAAGTGACTCACCGGTGACGTCCAGATTCTAGTTATTTTTCTCCATCCGATCCAGACCTCTATGATGACTTCTCACGGTCACAGCCCATTTCTGCAGTTTGCCGCTCAGATGTCTTCAGCTTCTCACATTTCCAACATTTCTACACCTATAAACAAAGATAAAGCTCTCATTATACCACACACTACGCCCCTAAATATAATAGCGCCATACACTGCACCTCTAATTATAATAGCACCATACACACTGTCCTCCACACACACTGTGCCCCAGTAGATAGTGCCTGCAATAGAGCCCCCTGTAGATAGTGCCCACTGTAAATAGTGCCCCCCATAGAGCCCCCTGTAGATAGTGCCCCCCATAGAGCCCACCCCTGTATATAGTGTCCCACAAATAGCTCCCCCTATAGTGCTCCACAGATAGCCTACCCCTGTATATAGCCCCCTGTAGATATAGCCCACCCCTGTATATAGTGCTCCACAGATAGCCCACCCCTGTATATAGCCCTCCTGTAGATATAGCCCACTCCTGTATATAGTGCTCCATAGATAGCCCACCCCTGTGTATAGCCCCGCTGTAGATATAGCCCACCCCTGTATATAGTGCTCCACAGATAGCCCACACATATATATAAAGCCCCCCCTGTAGATAAAGCTACACACTTTTTTATTACGATAAAATAACAAACTATTCAAACTCACCTTAATCCCGTTCCCACGCCGTCCGGCAGCAATGGAGACCTGCTCTCTTCTGCGCAAGTCTCCTGTGGTTGAATGAAGCGTCTATGAAAGGCGCTGATGGCAGGGCAGAGTGACTTTCCCTGTCATTCAGCGCCTTTCAATGACGCAAGCGGCGAAAAGTTTTGCGCCGCTTCACTTGTAGAAAGCGCTGAATGGCCGGGCACGGAACGTACCCGGCCATTTATTGCTTCTAATTGTACCTGTGTCCTATAGGCGCTGGCACCCCCCTCTAAGTTGCGCCCGGGGCACATGCTCCGCCTGCCCCCCCCTAGCTACGCCCCTGCCCTCTTGTCAAGTATAGGCTCATTTGCATATTTAGAAAAAAGCTCATAATTTTTGACAGCGCCTATTAGATTAATTAAGAGATTGGGCATTACTAAACTAGTGACAGATCCTCTTTAGGGTATGTTTACATAGAGTTTTTTGCAGGCAGAAAATTCTGCCTCAAAATTCCGTTTGGAATTTTGAGGCAGCTTTCAATCTGCCTGCACACCGTTTGCCGCGTTTTTTGCTGCATTTTCCGCCTGCGGCCATTGAGCGCCGCGGGCAAAAACGCAGCGAAATACGCTTTCTCTGACTCCTATTGATATCAATGGGAGGTCAGAGACGTAAACGCCCGAAGATAGGGCATATCGCTTCTTCCCGCGATACAGTTTTTCCGTTCGTTGGAAAAAAACGCCTACGCCTCCCATTGAAATCAATGGGAGGTATTTTTGGCTGTTTTTTGGCGCGTTTTCTGACATGGTTTCCGCGTCAAAAAACTCTGTGTGAACTTACCATTAGTTTATATTCACACAGTTTTTTTGGCACTGTTTTTAACCCAGAAACCGTGAAACCCAGAAACCGTGGGGGGCATTTTTTTCCCGCGAGCGTAAAAAAACGCTTATGGGAAAAGGAAGCTTCATGCCCTTTCTTCAGGCGTTTTCATCTCTGACCTCCCATTGATATCAATAGGAGGCAGAAAAAGCTGTTTTCCTAACTCCCATAGTAGTGAATGGCAGTTACAGAAGCAACGTAGCATGCGAGCTACGCTGTTTCCATAACTACCATTCAGTTCTATGGGGCTTACGGAAACAGCGTAGTTCAGCGAGTTATGCTTTTTCCGTAATTCTGAGTCGGGAATCACATGTGTCAGCCACAACACAGACTGGTAGAACGGGGGTTTAGGGGGCCCCGTTCTAGAGATAGGTGCGGGTCCCAGAGGTGGGACCCACATCTTCTTGACATTTATGACCTATCCTGTAGATAGTTCATAAATGTCTCTGATGGGAAAACCCCTCTAAAGGGAATAAGACTTTACATGTTACTGTATTTTTGGCCCATTGTGGCATTGTACCCATCTGATGTGATGATTAGTTAAGTAAAAATAGGCAGTAATTTTTCATCTTACTAGGCCTGTATTGCGGACCAACCCCTACATCAGGGAGCGGTGCCCATGGCCCCGTCTGCGACAGTATCACAATAAGCCAGCCATCATAAACACCTGCCTGAGCCGTGTCTAAAACAAGTGCCTCCCATATTGGGAAGATCTGCATTATCACACGGCCGCGTGCACCATAAACACCGGTCTAAAAATAAAAGTCTGTGTTTAGCAACCAATCCTCTGCTTTATTTCATATTTTACCACAACATTCCTGCAAGAGCTGTTCACCATTCAGGACACATCTTACGGGCTCATACTTGAACACTATTGTGTGTGTGTGTGTGTGTGGTGTGTATGTGGCATCATCTACAGAGGGGGTGTGTGTGTATGTGGCATCATCTACAGAGGGGGTGTGTGTGTGTGTGTGTGTGTGTGTGTGTGTGTGTGTGTGTGTGGCATCATCTACAAGGGGGGTGGCATCATCTACAAGGGGGGTGGCATCATCTACAGGGGTGTGTGGCATCATCTACAGGGGGGGGTGGCATCATCTAGAGGGGTGTGTGTGTGGCATTATCTACAGGGGGGCTGTGTGGCATAATCTACAGGAGGGGCTGTGTGGCATCATCTACAGGAGGGGCTGTGTGGCATCATCTACAGGGGGGGCTGTGTGGCATCATCTACAGGGGGGCTGTGTGGCATCATCTACAGGGAGGGCTGTGTGGCATCTACAGGGGGGCTGTGTGGCATCATCTACAGGGGGCTGTGTGGCATCATCTACAGGGGGCACTGGGTGGCATCATCTACAGGGGGGCGCTGGGTGGCATCATCTACAGGGGGGCGCTGGGTGGCATCATCTACAGGGGGGGGGCTGTGGCATCATCTACAGGGGGGGGCTGTGGCATCATCTACATGGGGGGCTGCGGGGCATCATCTACGGGGGGGGGCTGCGTGGCATCATCTAAGGGGGGCTGCCTGACTTCATCTACAGGGGGGGCTGCGAGGCATCATCTACAGGGGGGCTGCATGGCATCATCTACATGGGGGGTTGCATGGCATCATCTACAGGGGGGGCTGCGGCATCATCTACAGGGGGGGGCTGCGTGGCATCATCCACAGGGGGGCTGCATGGCTCTGTCTACAGAGGGCACTGTGTATTATCTATAGAGGGCAATATGGTACTATCTACAGGGGGTCATGTGGAACTATCTTCAGGGCACACTGTGGCATCTACAGGGAGCATTGTGTGGTAATTTCTACAGGGAGCAATGTCCTCAGGGCGCAGCGTGTGGCAATGTCTACAGGGCACAGCGTGTGGCAATGTCTACAGGGCGCAGCGTGTGGCAAGGTCTACTGGGGGCAGTTTGGAGCGCAATCTACAAGGGGCACTGAGTGTAGCACTTTCTACGCTGGTTTTTAAGCTACCCTTAGTGGTCTGCACATATCACCTAGCCCTAGTGATAAAGTGAGATATCACCAGCCTGTAAACAACCAAATAACCAGAGACATACCAGCCACGATAGTAGTTGTCAGCCGAACTCGTGTAGACATTTTGTTTGTTCTTTCTATGCAATGTTAAATACTTTTGTGTCAAAAAAGTATAATAGGTATGATACCTTTATTGGCTAACCATAACCATGGTTAGCCAATAAAGGTATCATACCTATAATACTTTTGTCTTTTTTGACACAAAAGTATTTAACATTTCATATTGTCTCTGGCTAACACGGTACTACACTATTTTTTACTGTACTTCTTTCTATGCAGAAATTCTGGAAAGCCACGCCCACCAGATATACCATGTCCCCATAAGACACACCCACCAAAGACACCACACCCTAAGGCCCCATGCACACGACCGTGCCCGTGATTGTGGGCACGGCCGACTGACAGCCGCATTTTCGGGCTGTGCTCCCATACAAAGTATGGGAGCACGGCCCGCAAAATGCAAAAGAACGGACATGTTCCATAATTCCCGGAACATTTCCACGGCACGGACACCCTTCCTTAGTGCTACGGAAAGGTGTCCGCGTTCAATGAAAGTGAATGAGTCCGTTTTTGCGGACCGCAATTGCGGTCCACAAAAGCTGAGCTTTTTTACGGTCGTGTGCATGGGGCCTAAGGCCTCATGCACACAGCCATGCCCGTAATCACAAAGTATGGGAGCACGGCCCGTAAAATGCAAAAGAACGGACATGTTCCATAATTTTCTGAACATTTCTACCGCACGGACACCCATCCGTAGTGATACGGAAAGGTGTCCGCGGCCAATAGAACTGAATGGGTCCATAATTACGGACAATTTTTACAGTCGTGTTCATGGGGCCTAAGTGTCCCTGGAAAACATTTTCAAATATTGGCAACTATGCAGACTCAAGGTGTACAAACATTTGTGTAGGAGCCGTAGACTCCATATATATTCAAGGAAAGACGACAGACAATACAACGCAGTGACCTGACTATAACTGGCCATAGACGCCAACGATTCAGCCATGACGCACTCGGCATTCAGAGATTTTTTTAAACGATTTACCATTTATATTGTACGATTGCTCCACCACAATTTAGCACATAAATGTTCTGAACAATCGAGATTTCCATCTAATCATTTTATTATTAGATACTTCATGACATTGCCATTGCGCCCATATTGTTTACATAGGACTGCAGCTTTCTGACAGCAGGCTACCCTGGCACAATCTGTAAATAGGTTTATATTGGTGTCTTACGTTTCATTATCTATACAAATTGGCCCAAAAATCGTCGGATTGCGGAATAACTGTTCTATCTGCCAAACACGTCCAGCGTGCCCAATAAACTCAGAGCAAGCTCTATGAGAACTACGTGAGCTATGTGCGTCGCTACACCCCCTTCTCCCTCCTGTAATGAACGCGCCCAGTCTCCGGAGCATGTGATCTCGTAATGGGCGTCACATGCTGCGCTAGGAAGAGGGGGGAAGTGTCTTGTCCTGGATTTAGGTGCAGCCATAAATGTCATGTTATTCTACAGCAGCCGCTGATCTGCAGGACGTGCTGACGTTAGAATGAGGAGGGGGACAGGTGACAATTCTCATCATACGTCACCTTGTGCTTGTTGATCAGAGTTAACGTTTTCTATCTATGTTTATGTGCAGAGCTTCAGAGGACTACTCTTCTCATCATAGCTATGGATCTCAGCAGCTTCATACTCCAGCTTCCTAAATAATCCCCTATATGGATCCAAACATGGGGGGCTGCAAAAGATTGTGATGTCCAGTTGTGGGTTCATCCTGCAAGTCCCAGTCTAAGACAATGGTGCAGCTGTACAACTGTCACCCCTTTGGATCCCAGAGGGTCGTGCCCACCAAGCAGGCACCAGAGGTGTTTTGCTGCGGCCGGGATAGCGTGTTTGTCACCTGCGCTGGTGGCTGTAAAGTGGAAGTGTTCAACGTGGAACAGGAGCTATGTCACCCGCTCTGCAGCTTTAACACGCTGGGGAAAGTAGTACATATGAGCTACAGTGATGTAGGTAAGTCTCCTGGGGCCGTCAGCTGCTCACAGAGGTGACAATATTTTTGTTTCAGTGTTTGGACCCTAAAACAAATTTCTGAGCCCTCTGACGTAAGTTTTTGAGTTGTTGTCTTCTAACAAGTTGTTAAAACTTCTACGTTCTCAGCCGTTTCTTAGTTATATTTGTTCCCGTGAAAGCTTTGTGGGAGCTGCTGTCACCCAACTTTTCTTGATAAAGAAGAAAAAAATGTTACATATTGGGATCTCTAATCAAAACAACGCAAACTAAATAGTATACACTTCTTTGTCAGGACCTTATTATGACTACATGGTTTTCCCATAATCATAATTCTCGTTCTTATAATAACTGATTAATGAGGATCTAACTGCTGGGTCCCCCGCCTATCACTAGAAAAGACTTCCCTTGCCCTTCCTGGGAGCCCCATAGCACTTACCTTCCCGTTAGGAATAGAGTGGTAGTGTACGTGTTCGGCCACCACTCCATTGGTTTCTATGGGGCTGCAGATGGTAGGGCTTGGCATCCCATAGAACTGAATGGAGAGGTGGTCAAGCATGCGCACTACTGCTCCATTCCTATGGGATTCCCAGGAACGGCAAGGTAAGCCTGCTCTCGGGATCGGTGGGGGTCCCAACGATCGGACCACCACGGATCAGATATTTATCACCCATCCTATGGCCTCATGCACACGACCGTGTTTTTGCGGCCGCAATTCCCCTGAAAATCCACGGGAGAATTGCGGCCCCATTCTTTTCTATGTGGCCGTGCACACGACCGTAGTTTTTGCGGTCCGTGCACGGCCCGGGAGCCCGGACCGCAGAAAGAACGGGCATGTCTTATTACGGCCCGGTTCTGCGGTCCGGGCTCATTGAAAACAATAGCCGCGGCCATGTGCATGTCCCACGATTTGCGGGCGGCCTGCGGCTGACAGTCCGCTGACAGTCCGCAGCCGGCCGACCCGAAAATCACGGCCCTGCACACGGCTACGGTCGTGTGCATGAGGCCTATGGATAGGTGAGAAATAATAATTATGGGGAAAACCCATTTAAGGCCAAGACTCCACTGTGACTTTTTGTAGCACAACTTTCCAGTCTTAAAGCGAACCACTTTAAAGAGAACCTTTCACCTGCACATACGAGTGCAGCTGAGTGCAGCATGTAATAGCTTCACAAGCACTGTCTCACTTTACATATTTTTCCTATCTTCCTCCGTTATTTACATATTGGTGCTGGTATATTTGGTGCCCGATATGTAAATAATCCCCTGAACTGCCAATGGAGCGTTTCTATCTAACTAAATAGCAAGGGGGCGTGATCTCTTCGCTCTGACACTATCCAATCAGCTATGGACAGTATCAGGGCGTCTTGTGCTGTGTTCCCTCCCGCTAGAACACACACAGACTGAGAGCGCTGCAGAACCACCAGCCTGTGTGTGTTGTCGCGGGAGGGAACACAGTGTTAGAGCGAAGACATTACGCCCCCTTGCCATTTAGTTAGATAGAAACGCCCCATTGGCAGTTCAGGGGCTTATTTACATATCGGGTGCCAAGTATAAATATAAGATGGGAAAATAATTTCAAGTGAGACAGTGTTTGTGAAGCCCTGCCTATTACATGCTGCACTCAGCTTCACATGTATGGGTAGGTGAAAGGTTCTCTTTAATATAAGAGGCAGCATATGACAGGGACAGGTCTGTTCTACCAATAGTTAAAACGGCACAAAGAAATATCGTGCCACATGGCTAATAGGAGCAATCAAAGAATACACTCAACTTTTACACGGGCCAATGATTGGGCAAAAGAGCGTTCCTACGAACGGTCATTCCCATTCGTTGCCCTGTGTAAACAGGGCAACAATCGGCTCATAATCGGGCAAATTCTCGCTCATCAGCTGATTTGATAGTTTACGTGGTCAATAAAATGGTCGCTAGTTCTCAGCACATCTCCCGGTGTAAACAGGAAGATGTGCTGCTGACATAATGGAAACGTATGAGGACGAATGATAGTAGTAAGGAGCGCTCATCCCCATACATAACTGATCATTTCTCCTTGTAAGGCCTGATTCACACGAACGTGTTAAACGTACGTGGGACAGCTGTTGAAACAAGATTTATGCTAATGACTTTCTTAATGCCCAATTGGGAGTTTGTGTTAGCTTTTGACCAAGTGGGCATTGTACAGAGGAGTGTATGACGTCGACCAATCAGCGTCATACACCCCTCTCCGTTCATGTACTCCGCACATAGTGATCTTGCGAGATCACGATGTGCTGTCACTTACTCGCGCATTAACTTTACTGAAGTGTCTTGAGAGTGAATAGACATCACCTCCAGCCAGGACACAATGTCTATTCACAATCCCGACACTTTGGTAACGTTTGTGTGGGACTTAATGACAGCAAGTGTGATCTCGCGAGAACACGCTGTAAATGACAGGACAGCGTGATCTTGATGTGCTGTGTGAGTAAGTGACACACAAACATTATGTAGGAGATAGGGCACTTATAATGTGGTGACAGAGCCTCTTTAAATACTTGGGATTTGTTTTACTATCCTTGGCTATCACCTGCATTTCATTTGGTATTTTTGCTGATTTTTATGACTTTTTTTTACAGATTTTAATAAGCTCTTTATAATTTACAAAGGCTACAGCTGTACCCTCCGATTTGTGTTTTTCAAATTTGTGTAAGCCGTGTGGGGTTTAATTTTAGTTGTTTGTACTTGGTACCTATAGGAATAAATTTTGCACTATAATTATACAAAGCAGATTTTAAGATCTCCCGTTTATCATTTGTTCCATTATTTGACATTAGTTCTTCCCATATTTACTTGACAGATCTACTTCAACTATTAAGTAACAGCTTCAGTCCACTGAGTCACATGCAGCCTGCTTAAAGTATTCCTCCGCTCTGTAGCCTGAAAGTTAGAACTGGAAAGCCTGACTAACAAAAAAGTCAGGGTAGAGCCCCAGCCTAAGCTGTAGCTATTCTTATGAAGTATGCCGGCTCACCCGCAGAAGCTTAGGGGTGACAACAGGAGATACTCTAGGGGAAGCATGGCAGACCAGGAGCTTTGTAGATGAGACTTTAGCATCCTACAGTTGCCTAAGCAACCGGCCTGCCCTACCTCGGCTGTCGCATCGGTTGTAAACTTTAGGTGGGCCGTTCACACATGGTGATATTTGTCATGTTTTGTTTCTGTGTTATATTTCTTTTAAATGGCAGGAAAATGCCACATGTGACCATACCCTTATTGCTAGGTGTAAACGGGTTTCAGTTTATTGTATTGGATTCTGTATGTATACCTCCGACGCATGGCACTAAAGCCGTACAGCAGCAGTACAAAAAAAAAAGTTACAGTTATAAAGGTATAGTTTGTTTTTTTGCCGTGGCCCACTGTATAAAACAGTCTGTTGCGCTTTCCTATACCAAAAAAAAAAAAAAAAGGTATGCCAATGCATACTACCCTGGAAGAGGTTAAAATGACACTCTTTTGGCCTTTGTCGGGTGAATGGGAACCTCTGTGTATGTTCAGCGTATGCATTGGGAGCTTTCCCAAACGTGTTCACTAATTTTGATGTGAACACAGCCTAGTATTGTTCTGAGCGCTTGTTATTTGTATTCTATAAAAAAAGTTTTCTTGTTCTTTTAAAATTAAAACAAAAAAAAAAAAAAAGATTGCAAAGCCTATACTTGTGGATCCTAAGCGGGTTCAGCAAGTGATGGCATTTTGCCAGAACATTCCGTCACCTGCTGATCACTGGGAACCCCACTGATCACTAAAAGGAAGCTTTAAAGAGGCTCTGTCACCAGATTTTGCAACCCCTATCTGCTATTGCAGCAGATCGGCGCTGCAATGTAGATTACAGTAACGTTTTTATTTTTAAAAAAAGAGCATTTTTGGCCAAGTTATGACCATTTTTGTAGTTATGCAAATGAGGCTTGCAAAAGTCCAAGTGGGTGTGTTTAAAAGTAAAAGTCCAAGTGGGCGTGTATTATGTGCGTACATCGGGGCGTTTTTAATACTTTTACTAGCTGGGCGCTCTGAAGAGAAGTAACATCCTCCTGTCTTCAGAACGCTGGGCGTTCTGAAGAGAAGAGGATGTTACTTCTCTTCAGAGCGCCCAGCTAGTAAAAGTATTAAAAACGCCCCGATGTACGCACATAATACACGCCCACTTGGACTTTTACTTTTAAACACACCCACTTGGACTTTTGCAAGCCTCATTTGCATAACTACAAAAATGGTCATAACTTGGCCAAAAATGCTCGTTTTTTAAAAATAAAAACGTTACTGTAATCTACATTGCAGCGCCTATCTGCTGCAATAGCAGATAGGGGTTGCAAAATCTGGTGACAGAGCCTCTTTAATGTTTTCTCTGCATAGCGCCTCTTCTGACCGGTTCTTTGGGTACTTTTTGTCAAACCTCAATTTTCAGGTTTTGGTTGGAGTTAAAGGATCACATGCATTTACTAAATAAACATGTCTTCATTTTTAGGAGACTATTTGGTTACAATTGAAGAGAAAAACAATATTTCCTCTCTAAGAGCATATGTGAACTGGAGATGTCAGACTACAGAGAGCTCTCGGATCAGTGTACGGATGCTTGGCCTCCAGTTAGAATCTCTCCATAGTGGAATTTCAAAGGACCAGATGGAAATCATAGAGATGCCCCTCTCTGAAAACCCGCTGTGCCTCTCTTGTTGTCCTGTTCGAGGAGATCTTCTGGTTGGCTGCAAAAACAGACTAGTGGTCTTCAGTTTGAAGTACATTGCCATCCATGATACAACAATGCTGGATTTTGACAGATCCTTGGTTTTACACGTAAATGGGATTGTACCTAGTCAGCTGTGTTTTTGCTCCGGGCACATTGGTATCTCAAATGATCTGGAAGTTTTGGTGTTTAGACTGAACTCAGAGCCCCCAAAAGGAACCAACACTATCTTGAAAAACACAACAGAAGTCGAAATGTTGCCAGAGAAAGGTAATAATTTAATGGGTCTTTTTTTGATCGTGAGTTTAAGTACAATATTAGAATTTTAAAAATGTGTGATTAAATGTAAGGAATAACTTTTCATCTTGTATTGTGTGTCCACATTTTGCCTGTAAAATTCTGTTGAGTTTTACAGGCAAATTCCGTGCCTAAATCTGGACGGAAATCGTAGCATTACGCCAGCAATGCATGTGAATGGGCTTTCAGATGCTGGACATGGCCTCTGGTGGCTAATTTTTGGAAAATCATAAATCTTTTTGCTGTTTCCCTCAATATTTTCCTTGCTCTGAACAATAGACTGCAGTGTATGGCGATATTGCACCAAGTTACTCGCTGAGCTGCGCTTTCTGTAACTCCCATAGTAGTGAATGGCAGTTACGGAAGCAGCGTAGCATGGGAGCTACGTGGTTTATGTAGCTTCCGTTGCGTTCTATGGGACTTACGGAAACTTCGTAGCTCATTGAGCTACACTGTTTACGTAACTCACGACCATACAACCTTTTTCATGGTCGGAATTCACCTCCTTCAGCCGCAACGCAGAGAGGCTGAACGGGATTTAGGGGCCCCGTTCTAGAGATAGGTTCGGGTCCCAGAGGTGGGACCCGCATCTATTTGACATTTATGACCTATCCTGTGGATAGGTCATACATGTATCTCATGGGAAAAGCCCTTTAACTCTGGCCCATTGATGTAGCTGAGCTTTTTTATTTTTATTCTAATTTATTGAACTATAGTTTTGTCATCATCAACATTTTTTTTTAAATCTCTAGTTGTACACCCTACTATGGACTGGGCAATTTGTGGTTTTTTTTTTTTTTGGCCCATCAAATAAAACTTTTATAGACGGGATAGTAAATAACCCAGAACGTTCGCCACCAGTAGCACGTTTCTTCTTATGTTGGCTACGAGGCTCCTGATAATTGTCCAGCCCTATGTTAACTATAAAAATAATGTATAAATTAATCTTGCTTCTATTTTCCAGGTAGTAAAAATGATCTTGTTGCGGCAGCATCCCATCCGTTAGGGTCTGAGGACTTTGTCATGTGTCAGAGGCCGGTGGAACTTGTCGGAGAGGACTGCAAATCGTGCAATATAGTAGTGACGCCAGAATCAATAGGACTGTCCATAGATGCACAGAGTCCTTACCATGTGAATTTTATGTTGTACAGGTAATAAAAGTAACGATTAACAACCTTACCTCTTTCATGACCAAGCTGCCCAATACTGAAATGTCCAAAGCAATTTTTTTGGATGCCCCTGATGACATCATGATTTTCTGTGTTTCCATGGCAATGACCCAACCTGCATTTGGGTCCCATTACTAAACACCCTTTGAACACTATATTGAGCACTTTGTGACCAGGAATTGATCATTTCATCTCCCTGTCACCTCTTTAATGGTAGAGCACTATACAGAGTGATGACATTATTACAGCATGTATTATCGATGTATAGGGGTCCAGGGATCACTATAAACCAAGCTCTAGTAGCGTCAGGGCGGATGATTGCTCACTGTACATAACTTTTTATTCTTGCAGTATTACCTATTGCTATGTTTTTGGGGTGTGGGAAGAAACCGGAGTACCCGGAGGAAACCCACGCAAACACAGGGAGAACATACAAACTCCATGCAGTTGTTGTCCTTGGTTGGATTTGAACTCAGGACCCCAGCGCTGCAAGGCAAGAGTGCTAACCACTGAGCCACCGTGCTGCCCTCTGCCATTGAGCGCCGCGGGCAGAAAACGCTGCGAAAAAGGTTTTCTCTGCCCCCCATTGATTTCAATGGGAGGTCAGAGGCTTAACCGTGGCAAGAAAGAGCATGCCGCTTTTTTTTTATTATTATTATTTTTACTGAGATCAGCTATAAGACGCCTTCAGGGGGAAAAAAACGCCTCCGCCTCCCATTGAAATCAATGGGTGGCATTTTTTTTTGCGTTGATTCAGACGTGGTTTCTGCGTCAAAAAAAATCTGCGTGAACTGGGCCTTAGAAAAGTCTTTAACGTAAACTTTGGTTTGTGATGTTTTATTAACCCCTTCCCGCACCTTGACGTAACTGCACGTCAATTTGTGCAGTAAGTTCGCGCACCTTGACGTGCCGTTACGTCTGTGCTTTGACAGTTAACCGCCGCGCGGCGCTACACCGCAGCGGCGGTTAACTGTGCAGGGTGTCTGCCCTGCATTCTCCGTTGCCGATCAGCGGCCTATCGCCGCTGATTTCGGCAGTTAACCCCTTAATTGGTTTTCCGGGTTGCCATGTACAGAAGCCTATGAGGACCACCCGGAGGGTGGTCGTCGTAGGCTTCCTGTCAGTGTGACTGTCACGTCACAATGACAGTTGGAATGCATTACACTACGTGTGTAGTGTAATGTGTTCCAGCAGCGATCAGAGCTGCAGGTCTAAGTGTCCCCTAGTGGGACAAGTGACAAAAATAAAAAAAAGAATAAAAATGTTTTAAAAAAAAGTGTAAATCTAAAAGTTATAAGTGACATAAACATGAACTGCTTTTTTTCCTATAATAAGTCTTTCATTATAGGAAAAAAAATGAACACGTAAAAAAAAAGTACACATATTTGGTATCACCGCGTTCGTAACGACCCCAACTATAAAACTATAATATTATTTTTCCCGCACGATGAACACCGCAAAAAATAAATAAATGAAAAACAAAGCGAGAATCACTATTTTTTGGACACCACCCCTCACAAAATATACAATAAAAAGTGATCAAAAAGTCGCATGTACGCCAAAATTGTACCGATACAAACTACAACTCGTCCCGCAAAAAACAAGCCCTTACACAGCTTTTTTGACTGAAAAATAAAAAAGTTATGCCTCTCAGAAAATTATTTTCTAAATAAGTTATTTTATTGCACAAACGCTGCAAAACATAAAAAACCTAAATACATATGGTATCGCCGTAATCGTACCGACCCGCAGAATAAAATATAATGGTCATTTATAGCCCAGGGTGAACGCTGTAAAAAATAAATAAAAATCATTGTCAGAATTGATGGTTTTTGGTCACCTGGCTTGCTGAAAAATGGAATAAAAAGTGATCAACAAAATCGCATGTACCCCAAAATGGTACCAATGAAAATTACAGATTGTCCCGCAACAAATAAGCCCTCACACAGCTCCGGTGGTGAAAAAATAAAAAAAGTTCCGGCTCCCAGATTATAGCGATGCAAAACAACTGTGGTGTCAAAATGCTAACTTTACCCCTAGAAAAATTCCTTGAGGGGTGTAGTTTCCAAAATGGGGTCACTATTGGGGGGTTTCCACGGTTTTCATCCCTCCAGTGCATTGCAAACGTGACACGGCACTGAAAACTATTCCAGCAAAATCAGAAATCCAAAATCCAAATGGTGCTCCTTCCCTTCTGAGGCCTGCTGTGGGTCCAAACAGCAGCTTATTACCACATATGGGGTATTGCTATAATTGTAAAAAAAATTGCTTTACATATGTTAGGGTATTTTTCTACTTTATTCCTTGTAAATATTTACAATTTTTATGTTTTTTCACAAAAAAAGTAGATTTTTATCTTCACATACTAATTCAAATAAATTTAGCAAAAAACTGAGGGTTCAAAATGCTAACTATACCCATAGATAAATTCCTTGAGGGGTATAGTTTCCAAAATGGGGTCACTTTTGGGGGGTCTTTACTGTTTTGGTACCACAAGACCTCTTCAAACCTGATATGGTGCCTACAATATATTCTAAAAAAAGGAGGCCCCAAAATCCACTAGGTGCTTCTTTGCTTCTGAGGTCGGTGTTTCAGTCCATTACCGCACTAGGGCCACATGTGGGATATTTCTAAAAACTGCAGAATCTGGGCAATAAATATTGAGTTGCGTTTCTCTGGTAAAACCTTCTGTGGTACAGAAAAAATGTATTACAAATTAATTTTCGAAAAAATAATTTGTAAATTTCATCTCTACTTTGCTTTAATTCCTGTGAAACGCCTAAAGGGTTAAAACACTTTCTGAATGCTCTTTTGAATACTTTGAGGGGTGCAGTTTTGAAAATGGGGTGATTTATGGGGACTTTCTAATATATAAGGCCCTCAAAGCCACTTCAGAACTGAACTGGTCCATGCAAAAATAGGCTTTTGAAATTTTCTTGAAAATATGAGAAATTGCTGCTAAAGTTCTAAGCCTTGTAACGTCCTAGAAAAATAAAAATGTTCAAAAAACGATGCAAACATAAAGTAGACATATGGGAAATATAAAATAGTAAGTATTTTGTGTGGTATTACTATCTGTTTTACAAGTAGATGCATTTAAATTTAGAAAAATGCTAATTTTTGCTAATGTTCTCTAAATCTTGGTGTTTTTTACAAATAAATATTGAATTTATCGACAATTTTTTCCCTAACATAAAGTACAATATGTCACGAGAAAACAATCTCAGAATCACTTGGATAGGCAAAAGCATTCCGGAGTTCTTACCACATAAAGTGACACATGTCCGATTTGAAAAATCTGCTTCGTCCTGAAGGCCAAAACAGGCTCAGTCCTGAAGGGGTTAAAAAGACTGTTTTTTTTTTCAGTTGGCTGAAATGGCTTTTGTAATAAAAGGTGTCTGTGGATGGATGTAACGTGCAACAACATGGTTAATATTGTAAGGAGAAGTGGCCAAGAATTTTTATTGCATGTTGTTTGTTGCAATATATCCTGGATAGTAGAACCCAAGCTGGGGGGTTATCAGTTGGAAGGACAGAGTGTGACTTTTGACAGATTAGGTCCATCTTGTACAAGCTTCAAAAGATGGCAAATTGACATCTGTCTAGCTAAATCCTCTGAACGCTCGTTCCCGATCATTGCCTTGTGTAAGCGCCGATGAGCGAGCGCTCCTTCATCGGCTGATCTACTCCTTTTATGCGGTTGATAAGATGGTTGCTAGTCGGCAGCACATCTCCCGGTATAAACAGGGAGATGTGCTGCTGACATGATTAAAATGTATGGGGGCGATGATCGTTGAACCATGGCACATCCCTATACATACCTGATCATTGCTCCTTGTGAAAGGAGAAAATGAGCACTGATCATCGAGCTGTCTCCTTGATCGCTGCTCGTCTTCACGGCTCCTCTTGGGGTGAACTAAGGGACGATGAATAATTTAATATTTGTAATATTCCTCCCCTCTTTACCTCACTGTTCGATCACCAACGTCACATTTGCCTAATAAGTTGCTCTGCGGCTCTAGAAATCTGAGCCCTGGACTGAGGATATAAAATATAACTGGTACTATAAAAAGTGTTCACATCCTGGGTCGGCATCCATTGTTTCCCTACCCTCAAGAAAGCAGAGCACTCTACAGATTGTGTTAGGCCTTCTGTTATTTCTCCCTTTCGTTTTGTAACTGTTTTGCATGTCTTGGCACCTTATTTTTGTCTCTTTTTTTTTTTTTTTTTTTATATACTTTTTGTACCTTTTTTTTCTTTTAAAGCTTAAAACTTTAATAAAGGATCCTCAGCCTGTCCTAGTGTGTTGAGTGGATGGTGACTACCAGATTGTCAGTGGAGCTTTATTAACCCTTTGCAGTTGCCTCCACGTCATACAGTATGTTGTGAAGGTGTGTACATGACGGAAACATTTTCTAATATACTTTTTTGTATCAATCTGTGGAATGGAATTTAAGCAACACCAGCCGAAAGAAAAAGTGCAATTGTCAATAGAAATGATTTACGTTCCTGATTTAATTTTCCAGCATGTCAGTAAAATTAAAGAAGACCCCCAGTGGTAACACAACTTTCCATGTCTGCATTCCCCACCTGCCTGTATACCACACTCTCCACTTCTTTTATGTATACTCTACTTACTTTACGAACTGATGCCTTGTCTGTGCTTTAAAAAAGCCTCCGTCTTGATTCTTCGATTTTCCCAGATTTTTTTTGCTTTGCTATCAATCCCATGATGCTTCAGCACAGCATCACATGACCAGATAAAGACCATACCATTTCTGATTATAAATCCTTCCACATTCTCCTAAAGAAACTATAAGTATACAGACAGGGAGCCCTCACTATATTCTCCTACATTATACCTGTGTGGCATAAACCTGTCTAAGTATCAGTGGTGGGTGATGATAGAAGTTTCTGCCCCCACCCCCAAAACTAGTGTGGTCCAGTAACTGCTGAAGCCTGTTATGGGTGACACATAGATCTCCATAGACTCAAGTAGAGAAAACCTGTCACCGAGCCGGATTCACATTGCTGCTAAGCAACCATCCCAGTCTGATATATAGAGATAAATAACAGGTGAGAGACTGACACATGGAATACCGTAATGGCACACATGGGAAAGTTTAGTTTTGGTCCGGAGTGTCCCTTTAAGCTGTCCTCTACTGGTAACAGGTTGATATTGACAACTGCTCAAGTATCCCTCTGTACTAAATGTTATATAGCTACTCCAAATTATAAATTCCGTATACCAAGATCTTAGGTGTCAACAACAAGAGAATATCTTCTGATATGTTGAAAGATAACTTTGGTGAGGGTCCATCAGCTGGAATACCAACCAATTCGTGGCATCGACTGAATAGCTCATGTGGAGAAGAACATCTTCTGCTCAAGGATTATTGAATTTGAACGAAACTCTGTCATGAAGGGAAGAAGAGGCAACCAAACTGTTTCTCTTTCTCTGCGTGAAAACTTAAAACACTGTGTGTGTGTGTATGTATATATGTGTGTATATATATATATATATATATATATATATATATAATATAAGCAATTTGTTTTTTCCTTTTAGGAGGTTTGCACCGGACTTTACGGACGGCTTCAGTGTGGAGAGCACCAGACTTCATTCTCTACAGCTGCTGCCTACGTATAAGACAGGTATCGTAAAAATGTAATAGTCACCGTAAAATGCTCTGCTAGGAAATGCATCCTATATGCAGTGTTACATGTATGTTTTTTTTATATGCTCTTATTATAATCCCAAGTCTAGGACTACAGTGCGGACTACGCGCTCTGTTACCACTGCACACATGTACTACTAGCAATTTTACACTATCACTGGTAGGAATTTATAGAGGACACTGTCCAGCTCCATTCACTTAAAAGGGGATAAGCTGCAATACCAAATACTGCCCATGGACAAGAGTGGGGCTGTTTGTGGGAGAAAAAAAGCAGGACAAATTCACTTCCTCACCAGAGGCTTTACCCCCGTTCTTGCCCAGGCCCGTTTACAAGTTTTAGCCATGCCCTAATTCAAAAGTAAATTGTTGTTCTATTACTCTTCCAACCTACATGTGTTTAGTGATATACAAAAAATATATTAAAGAGGCTCTGTCACCAGATTTTCAAACCCCTATCTCCTATTGCAGCAGATCGGCGCTGCAATGTAGATAAGAGTAACGTTTTTATTTTTCAAAAACGAGCATTTTTGGCCAAGTTATGACCATTTTTATATTTATGCAAATGAGCTTTTCTTAAGTACAAGTGGGCGTGTATTGTGTTCGTTACATCTGGCCGTTTTTACTTGTTTTACTAGCTGGGCGTTGTGAATAGAAGTGTATGATGCTGACGAATCCGCATCATCCACGTCTCTTCGTTAACACCCAGCTTCTGGCAGTGCACAGACACACAGCGTGTCCTCGCGAGATCACGCTGTGACGTCACTTCCTGCCCCAGGTCCTGCATCGTGTCGGACGAGCGAGGACACATCGGCACCAGGCGACAGAGGCTACATCGACTTACCTGCAAACGCCGATGCTGCTGCAGAATCAACTGTAGCCTCTGTCGCCTGGTGCCGATGTGTCTTCGCTCGTCCGACACGATGCAGGACCTGGGGCAGGAAGTGACGTCACAGCGTGATCTCGCGAGGACACGCTGTGTGTCTGTGCACTGCCAGAAGCTGGGTGTTAACGAAGAGACGTGGATGATGCGGATTCGTCAGCATCATACACTCCCATTCACAACGCCCAGCTAGTAAAATAAGTAAAAACGCCCAGATGTAACACACACAATACACGCCCAGTTGTACTTTTACTTAAAACACGCCCAGTTGTACTTAAGAAAGGCTCATTTGCATAAATATAAAAATGGTCATAACTTGGCCAAAAATGCTCGTTTTTGAAAAAAAAAAACGTTACTGTTATCTACATTGCAGCGCCGATCTGCTGCAATACGAGATAGGGGTTTGAAAATCTGGTGACAGAGCCTCTTTAAGGATGGGACGGAAAAGGGGGAATAGGGAATTGGGAGATAGACAGAGATTACCACTGGCAAGTAGGCACTTGGCTCAGCATGTATGTAAAAATGATATATGACATTTTATTGAACAATTAATTAAAATATGACAAAGATAGCACTAGGTGCAACACTGTGTCAAAAATGACAAACAACACAAATACTAAAATAAACAAGCCGAGAAGACGTCACAAACCTGGCCGGGTAACTAGTAATTAACTCATATTAGTAATATCTAACATTCATATATGGTTACGTATATAGTATAGAAGAAATGTAGCGTGAAATTTACATTCTCTAATAATTTGAACATATGTGAGTGTGAGTCAGAAAGTGAACCCGTTCAGATAAGGAGTAGTGTGTCGATCATTCAATTATGCCACACCAAAGCTGAAATAAATGTCAGCTGCAAGTATAAGGTAAATTTAATCTTAGTGCACGTATGTTATAAATCAACATATATAGCCGATATGCTTTGCTGTGTCAAAGGGAGACCTCAATCAATCACATGGACATAAATAAAGGCAAAAAGCAAAACGGAGAGATTTATCCAATGGCATGTATCAGTTCGTATACTTAGCGTCAATGGTATAGCTCCCGAAAAGTCGATAAGGGAATAGTCGCTAAGTTCCTTTTCAGTACCAATCTGTTGATTTGCCAAGTCCGTGCCCTTTCGGCGGTCCACGTTGTAACTGACAACCCACAGTTAGACCAGAGGAGAACAGAAGATAACAGCGGCAGTTGAAGGGAACTATCCGTCCCAATAAGTTTCTTTTATCGAACATATAATATGTAGCACCAAATTCCAAGCGAGGATAGAAGGGAACAGGGCGCATCTGTCTCAGCCGGACGGTCTTATTCCATCTGGGTTACATCGGCATAAGCACCGTGCAATTCAATCGTGCATGTGTGGCAAGTAACTCCACAGGTGGGTTCACACACTACTCAATCTGTGACGTCAGGAAAGGGGGCGTACGCTGACGCATTTTTCTTCACCACGTGACTTCCTCAGAGCGTCAATGTATTTAGTCTTGTTTTTCTCAGAACATGTTGGGCTTCCATACTGTGTAAAAAAAAAAAAAAAAAAAAAAAAAGGGCGGAGCTTTCAATGAATTGTGCACAAACTGACTTTTGGTGAGCACATTTTCCAAAGCTGGTTCCAGTGCGATCTTTGTGCATGCGACCAGTGCCAAACTTGCCGTGTAGTTCTAGGCTGGGGCTACACAATGACTTTGGCCATGACTGGTCCCATGGGCAAAAATCGCTTTGTCCGGTAGCCTACATCGCAAGTGAAATTACCGCGACCACATTTACTGTCATTACTTGCCACGTAGGCTATGGAACATAGTGATCTTTGGCCGTGTGACTTGTGTTGCAGTCAAAGTCAGAGTGTAGCCCCAGCCTATAACTACCGGTATACTATATATTAGATAGATGTGAGTTCTGCCTATTTACTGCTTTTTGTCTAGAGGGACAGTGGTCAGTTCCCCAAGACTTGCACCCCCTTTCATTTAAGCCTGTGCTGCTGGATTCTATTTTTGTTTCCAGACACACAATATACAAAATACAAAGTATTTGGTTGAGAAAGGTCCTGTTGGACTGAAACGTCGCATTGGGTGAATAAAGATCCCTTTCTTTTTGGATGTGCTTCCTTTCTTCTGTCTTTTTGTCTATCTAAGGGGACACACGCAGCTAGACCCACACCCCACCCACACACGCAGCTAGACCCACACCCCACACACCCACCCACACACACCCACACACACACACACACACACACACAGCAAGACAGACACCCCACCCACACACACACATACACACACACACACACATACACACACACACACACACATACACACACACACACACACACACACACACACACACACACACACACACGCACGCAGCTAGACAGACACCCCACCCATACACACACACATACACACACACGCAGCAAGACAGACACCCCACCCACACACACATATACACACACACACGCAGCTAGACAGACACCCCACCCATACACACACGCAGCTAGACAAACGCCCGCGCCGCCAGACGCCCACCCACACCGCCACGCCCACCCATACACCACCAGACGCGCACACCGCCAGACGCGCACACCGCCAGACGCGCCCGCCCACACCGCCAGACGCACACTCGCACGCCCACAACGCCAGACGCGCACGCCCACAACGCCAGACGCACAAGCGCACGCCCACAACGCCAGACGCGCACGCCCACAACGCGAGACGCGCACGCCCACAACGCGAGACGCACACGCCCACAACGCGAGACGCACACGCCCACAACGCGAGACGCACACGCCCACACCGCCAGACGCACACGCCCACACCGCCAGACGCACACGCCCACACCGCCAGACGCACACGCCCACACCGCCAGACGCACACGCCCACACCGCCAGACGCACACACCCAGACGCGCGCACACTCACACCGCCAGGCGCACGCACCCGCACAACGGCAGGCGCACGCACCCGCGCACGCACCCGCACAACGGCAGGCGCACGCACCCGCACAACGGCAGGCGCACACACCGGCACAACGGCAGGCACCCGCACAACGGCAGGCGCACGCATCCGCACAACGCCAGACGCACTCACCCACACCGCCAGACGCACACACCCACACAGACCGACACCCGCGCCACCCACACACGCAGACAGACCGACACCCGCCCTGCCCCCTCACGCAGCCAGACCGACACCCGCCCCACCCCCACACGCAGCCAGACGCACGCCCCACCCCCACACGCAGCCAGACGCACGCCCCACCCCCACACGCAGCCAGACGCACGCCCCACCCCCACACGCAGCCAGACGCACGCCCCACCCCCACACGCAGCCAGACGCACGCCCCATCCCCACACGCAGCCAGACGCACGCCCCACCCCCACACGCAGCCAGACGCACGCCCCACCCCCACACGCAGCCAGACGCACGCCCCACCCCCACACGCAGCCAGACGCACGCCCCACCCCCACACGCAGCCAGACGCACGCCCCACACGCAGCCAGACGCACGCCCCACCCCCACACGCAGCCAGACGCCCGCCCCACACAGCTAGACACGCGCACCACACACCCGCCCCCCACACACAGCCAGACACCCGCCCCCCACGCACAGCCAGACGCACGTCCCACCCGCCCCCCACGCACAGCCAGACGCACGTCCCACCCGCCCCCCACGCACAGCCAGACGCACGTCCCACCCGCCCCCCACGCACAGCCAGACGCACGTCCCACCCGCCCCCCACGCACAGCCAGACGCACGTCCCACCCGCCCCCCACGCACAGCCAGACGCACGTCCCACCCGCCCCCCACGCACAGCCAGACGCACGTCCCACCCGCCCCCCACGCACAGCCAGACGCACGTCCCACCCGCCCCCCACGCACAGCCAGACGCACGTCCCACCCGCCCCCCACGCACAGCCAGACGCACGTCCCACCCGCCCCCCACGCACAGCCAGACGCACGTCCCACCCGCCCCCCACGCACAGCCAGACGCACGTCCCACCCGCCCCCCACGCACAGCCAGACGCACGTCCCACCCGCCCCCCACGCACAGCCAGACGCACGTCCCACCCGCCCCCCACGCACAGCCAGACGCACGTCCCACCCGCCCCCCACGCACAGCCAGACGCACGTCCCACCCGCCCCCCACGCACAGCCAGACGCACGTCCCACCCGCCCCCCACGCACAGCCAGACGCACGTCCCACCCGCCCCCCACGCACAGCCAGACGCACGTCCCACCCGCCCCCCACGCACAGCCAGAGGCACGTCCCACCCGCCCCCCACGCACAGCCAGAGGCACGTCCCACCCGCCCCCCACGCACAGCCAGAGGCACGTCCCACCCGCCCCCCACGCACAGCCAGAGGCACGTCCCACCCGCCCCCCACGCACAGCCAGAGGCACGTCCCACCCGCCCCCCACGCACAGCCAGAGGCACGTCCCACCCGCCCCCCACGCACAGCCAGAGGCACGTCCCACCCGCCCCCCACGCACAGCCAGAGGCACGTCCCACCCGCCCCCCACGCACAGCCAGAGGCACGTCCCACCCGCCCCCCACGCACAGCCAGAGGCACGTCCCACCCGCCCCCCACGCACAGCCAGAGGCACGTCCCACCCGCCCCCCCACGCAGCCAGACGCACGCCCCACCCGCCCCCCCACGCAGCCAGACGCACGCCCCACTGCCCCAGACGTGTGTAGCTGAGTGCACCATGTTATATGCGCAGCTGCACAGACCCTGGGGCACTTTGAATTCGCTGTGTAACCTCCACCATGGATATCCGTGCCATTCTTATTAGTCCCCGATATGTAAATTAGTCCCTGTACGGTCAGTGGTCGTTCCTGGACATGAAAAGTTCAGGGGGGACGTGATGGCGCTCTGACGCTGTCCAATCAGCTGTGGACAGTGTCAGAGTGGCTTCTTCTGTGTGATCTTTCTCGCAAGATCACGCAGTCTTATTACTGACTGACAGAAGCGGGAGAGAGGAGAAGTGTGTGCGTACGCTCCTCTCTCCAGCTCCTGTCAGCCAGTGATGCATGGTGCACTTCGCTACACACGTCTGGTAGTTAAAGAGTGCTTTAAGTTCATTAAAGGGGTATTCCGATGAAACTCTTACGGTATATCCACATATCAATAAAAGAGAGATCAGTAAGGGTGCTGCTGTGCTTTTGCTTTCTTGCTGTGTGGATATGCCATTAAGGTCTTGGGTACTCTTCAATGGTGGGTCAAAAAAGTAATAAAGGTGTTGTTTAAAGTAGTATTCTGGAACCACCAGTAACGTCATTATTAAATTATTGGAAAGACCAGTATATTATTAATACATCGTCCATCAAATGGTTCCTTCACCTTACTGGTGGTCCAGTGGCTAAATAATATCCAAGTGTTCCTGTGGTTAAATCCTATTCCTGGTGTCTAGTGGTTTATTAAACTTGACAGCTCTTTGTTAATGATATATATTTTTCTTTACCTTCCTCCTTTTAGGAAATCATGTTCTTGCTACTGACGCCAAAAACACAGCTTGTCAGAAGGACATTTTGAGCCTGTTTTGTTTCTTCTCCATGCCGCATGCTGGCTACTTGTACACGCTAGTCAGTGCTGTAGAGCTGATATCCGTCTACCAGTATCCGGAAAGGTCACAGCAGGCCGTACTGACTCCTCAGTTCCTTCATGTCATTACAAGGTATTCCTATGAAGAGGAGAAACACCTCAACCGTTTCTTAGACGTTAATGAAGAACTCCTCAAATTCATAACAATTAGAGCAAAACCGTGTGCACACTAGGTTTGGGAAAGGAGCAGGGCTTAGCGTGTTTTTATCCACGGTTATTGAAACCAGGCAGGACTAGTACCTTCTAAATTTGTAAAAGACTCTTTTAGATGTATGTCTAGACCTTTATAACCATCATACATATAACAAACAATTTCATATGCACAGCAGTACAGTATTCATAGGGACAAGACCTACAATAACTTAGTCCTAATTATTTACAAAGTTACGTCATTTATTAGGCTTTAACATCCTTTAACCCCTTCCCTCTTTGGCCGCTTTTGACCTTCCTGACAGAGCCTCATTTTTCAAATCTGACATGTTTCACTTTATGTGGTAATATCTCCGGAATGCTTTTACCTATCCAAGTGATTTTGAGACTGTTTTCTCGTGACACATTGGACTTTATGTTACTGGCAAAATTTGCCCGATACATTCAGTATTTAATTGTGAAAAACACCAAAATTTTGCGAAAAATTGCAAAAATTTGCATTTTTCTCAATTTAAATGTATCTGCTTGTAAGACAGGCAGTTATACCACACAAAAATGTTGTTAACTAACATCCCCCATATGTCTACTTTAGATTGGCATCGTTTTTTGAACATCATTTTATTTTTCTAGGATGTTACAAGGCTTAGAACTTTAGCAGCAATTTCTCACATTTTCAAGAAAATTTCAAAATGCTATTTTTACAGGGGGCAGTTCAGTTGTGAAGTGGGTTTGAGGTCCTTAGATATTAGAAACCCCCAATAAGTCACCCCATTTAAAAAAATTCACCCCTCAAAGTATTCAAAACAGCATTTAGAAAGTTTCTTAACCCTTTAGACATTGCGCAGGAATTAAGGCAAAGTAGAGGTGAAATTTACAAAGTTCATTATTTTTTTCCAGAAATTCATTTTGAATCCATTTTTTTTGTACCACAGAATGTTTTACCCAAGAAATGCAACTCAATATTTATTGCCCAGGTTCTGCAGGTTTAGGAAATATCCCACATGTGGCTCTAGTGTGCTACTGGACTGAAGCACCGGCCTCAGAAGCAAAGGAACACCTGGTGGATTTTGGGTCTCCTTTTTATTAGAATATATTTTAGGCACCATGTCAGCTTTGAACAGGTCTTGTGGAACTAAAACAGTGGAAACCCCCCAAAAGTGACCCCATTTGGGAAACTACACCCCTCGAGGAATTTATCTAGGGGTGTAGCAAGCATTTTGACCGGCCAGTTTTTTTGCAAAAATGTTTGGAACTAGGCCATGAAAATGAAAATCTAAATTTTTTCAAATAAAATGTAGGTTTAGCTAATTTTTTTTCATTTCCAAAAGAACTAAAGTAGAAAAAGCACCACAACATTTGTAGAGCAATTTCTCCCGAGTAAAACAATACCCCACATGTCGTAATAAACGGTTATTTGGACACACAGCAGGGCTTAGAATGGAAAGTGCGCCATTTGGCTCTTGGAGCTCAAATTTAGCAGGAATGGTTTGCGGAGGCCATGTCGCATTTGCAAAGCCCCTAAGGTGACAAAACAGTGGAAACCCCCAACAAGTGACCCCATTTTGGAAACTATACCCCTTGAGGAAATTATCTAGGGGTATAGTAAGCATTTTGACCCCACAGGTTTTTTGCAGAAATTTTTGGAAGTAGGCTGTGAAAATGAAAATCTACATTTTTTCAAAGAAAATGTAGGTTTAGCTAATTTTTTTTCATTTCCACAAGGACTAAAGGAGAAAAAGCACCATAAAATTTGTAAAGAAATTTCTCCCGAGTAAAACAATAGCCCACATGTAGTAATAAACGGCTGTTTGGAGACACGGTAGGGCTCAGAATGCCTTACTTGTGGCCATAAATTGCTGTTTGGGAACGCTGTAGGGCTAAGAAGGAATAGACCGCCATTTTGAGCATGGATTTTGCTTGGTAGTTTTGTTTGAGTTTTGCTGGTATTCAGTTTATAATGTGGTGGCATATGTAATCTGTGCGGAGAACATCAGGGTATATGTAATCTGTGCGGAGTACATCAGGGCATAATAAGAGGGTATAATAATGGGGTAAATAATACAATTATCCATAGATGTGTGTTACGCTGTGAAGCGATCCGTTATGCGCAGGCCGGTGTCACACTGATAAACGGTTTTCTTTCTTATCCCCCTTTTGTAACGCTCTGCACCTTTTGGGGACTTTTTCTCCTTCGTAGTTTGGGAAAAATTGCTGGGAAAGATTTGCGCTGGTATAATACGGGCGCCCTCGCTTTCAGCGGATGTGCGATGTCCCTTCCCTTTCCTAGTTCCTAAATACTAGGGCCCTGAAACTGAAGGAATGTTCCCCTCCGGCCTGCGCATTGAGATGTTTTTTCATCACCGCATTACTAGTGCCATAACTTTTTTATTTTTTAGTTGATTGAGCGGTGTGCGGGCTTGTTTTTTGCGAGACGGGCTGTAGATTTCATTGGTACCATTTTAGAACACATACGACTTTTTGATCACTTTTTATTTCATTTTTTGGTAAAGGAAATTACCAAAAACAAGCAATTCTGGAATCGTTTTTTATTGGTTTTTTTTATCGGCATCCACAGTGCGCCATAAATTACATGTTAGCTTTATTCTGCGGGTTGATACGATTACGGCGATACCAAATTTATATAGTTTTTTTTATGTATTGCGGCTTTTGCACAATAAAATCACTTTTTTATAAAATCATTTGTTTTCTGTGTCGCCATATTCTAAGACGCATAACGTTATTATTTTTGCGTGCACAAAGCGGTGTCAGGGATTATTTTTTGCGGCACGGATTGTCGTTTTTATTAGTACTATTTTTGAGTAAATGTGACTTTTTGATCACTTTTTATAGCATTTTTTGGAAGGAGATGTGACCTAAAAACAAAGATTCTGGCGTTTTTCATGTTTTTTGTTACCGCGTTCACCGTGCGGGATAAATTACATAATAGTTTTGTAGTTTAGGTCGTTACGGACGCGGCGATACCAATTATGTATAGTTTTTTTTAATTTTTACGGTTTTTCCCATAATAAAAGACTTACTATGGGAAAAAAGTCAGTTTAACTTTATTTTTATTTGAAATGTGTGTGTTTTTATTGTTTTACTACATTTTTATTAACTTTTTTTTACTTTTCTGACTTGTCCCACTAGGGGACATGAGGGCCTGATGCCCCGATCGCTACTCTAATACACTGCACTACATACGTAGTGCAGTGTATTAGCGCTGTCAGTTATTCACTGACAGCAAGCTTATGAGGACACGCCGAAGGCGGGTCCTCATCGGCTCCCGTACAAGGCAGACTCAGACGCCATTTTCTGGCGTCCGATTGCCACAGCAACCCAGCGATTGCATCACTGGGTTGCCGATCGGGTGAAAACCTATCAGATGCTGCGCTCTATTGAGCGCAGCATCTGAGGGGTTAATCTGCCGGATCGGAGAGTAGCTCCGGTCCTGGCAGTTACAGGAGGGTGCCAGCTGTATAATACAGCTGTCACCCCGCGGTGATGGTGCCGGCTCTGCTTCTGAGCCCGCACAATCACTGCGCCGTACATGTACGGCGCTTTGCGGGAAGCACCTCCCGACAGCACCGTACATGTACGGCGCATGTCGGGAAGGGGTTAAACTTCCACGAATATTTTGTTTAGATTTACCCACTATGAGGGTTACTATAAGTTTCGTTTACATTTTCGCTGGGACTCCGTTCATAGGTTCCGTCAGACCTTTCAGTCAGGGGAACCCATGAACGGAATCAAAATGGAAAACATAGGTTTCCGTTTGCATCACCATTGATTTCAATGGTGATGGATCCAGTGCAAATGGTTTCCATTTGTCACCGTTGTGTAAGAGCTCTGTTGTTTTGACGAAATCAATACCGTAATCGGCTGCGCTGTTGATTCCGTCAAAACAAAGGAACCCTTACACAACGATGACAGACAGAAACCATTTGCACTGGATCCTATGGTTTCCGTTTGGATTCCCTTCATGGGTTCCCCTGACTGAAAGGTCCGACGGAACCCATGAATGGAGTCCCGATGAAAATGTGAACGAAGCTAGCGAGACATATCTTGCACACACTGGCATTAGAACAACTCTAGGCAATACCAAAGAAACTTTAAAAAAAATAACTACGTATGAATATTGTGGGAATTCGCTCTGCAGCGGCCGTCAAAATGAGTCCAATTTGCAGTCCGAGACAGTGACGCAGAAGTTTGATTCACACGGGAGGGTTTCCTATTTTTTATTTGGTGGCAAAATACAAAAATAAACAAACATACAGCCTTACAATCGGGCACAAAACAACCAAATAAACTCTGCTCGGCTGAGCGATAACTAAACCCCGTTTTTCCCTAACTATGCAAGTGGCATGCTACAAACCACCCGAAACAAGACCCAAAATCAAGTGTTACCTCACACCAATTGTAGATGTCCAGCAGACCTCAGTGTTAGGGTATGTTCACACGCCCTATTTACGGACGTAATTCGGGCGTTTTACGCCTCGAATTACGTCCGAAAATACGTCTCCAAACCGCCGGCAAACATCTGCCCATTGAAATCAATGGGGTTACGATGTTCTGTGCACACGGGCTTTTTTTTTGTAAAAAGATGCCCGCGTCAAAGAAGTGCATGTCGCTTCTTGAGACGTAATTGGAGCTGTTTTTCATTGACTCCATTGAAAAACCGCTCCAATTACGTCCGTAATTGACGCCACAAAAAACGCGAGTACATGCAATTACGTCTGAAATTCAGGAGCTGTTTTCGCCTGAAAACAGCTCCGTAATTTCAGGCGTATTGGACGCTGCCGTGTGAACATACCCTTACTGTCTCCAGCCAGCAGGACCGGTTCTGTCTTTTCCCACATCACCTCACCAAATGCACAGTGTACAATTTTTAAAGCCCCATGATGAGCTGAACTGCAACAGCTATGAGTTGCAGAGAAAAACTTGTACTGCACAGTAAGGGAATGATAGGCCTCACTACCAACCTGCCTATCATTCCATAACAATCCAGGCCCGAACTTGGAAATGACCAAAGTCCTTAGCAAACTACTCCTTGCTAAGGATACTCTACTTTCCTGGATTCCTTCTATCTCATCCAGCTTTCCCTGGGTGGGACAGATACTTCCTGGAGCCTAATACACATATGAGAGGAATTTTAGGGAAATATAGCAATCCACAACCACTTTTCCTGTCGCTGTCTCACTATATGTTGCTCTCAAACTTGTACTCCCAAGTCTCCAAACACGCTGTTTTCCTGAATTTCTCTGGATCACTAATTAAGAATCATTTTTTTTAACCTTCTCCTTACAGTAACAACCTGCAGTGTTTCACCGTCAGATGCAGCGCAGCTGCAGCTCGGGAAGAGGACCCCTACATTGACACCACTATGAAGGTATATACCTGCGTTAAAATAGAAACTTCTAAGTGTTTTGAAGTGAATGCTTGAAATCTAAATTTTGCATTGACATCTAATATACAACTGGAATTATAACGAGCGTTCAGATCTTATTAGATGAGATTTTGCCATAGTGCAATAAAGTGAGAATGACATGCCTAAAATTTAATTATTTGTAGATTTAGAAAAAAAATTCTCCACTAGGTTAAAGGGTTTGTTTGGGATTAGACAAAGGGGGTCTGTTGTTTTTCACAGGAACAGCGCCACTCTTGTCCATGGGCTGTGTCTGGATTGCAGGTCAAGTAAATGGAGCTTAGTTGCAATACCAGACAGAGCCCATGGTCAAGAGTGCAGCTGTTTGTGGAATATAACAGACCCTTTAACCCATTTCCACACCATGCTTTACATTTATGATACGGGTGGGAAGCGGTTCCTGCGAAATTACGTATATTTATGGAACGCGGATGTTAAAATACATATTGGAAGCTGATAATATACGGCCAGGCTCCTGCTGCAACGGCCGGGTACAGAGCTAGCTCCGATCCTGGCCAATCAACCCTGTAGATGCATCGTAAATTCTGACAATTTTGGGGTCTTGTACTGCATATAGGGCTAGTGAAGAAGCCAAAGATAAGTCTCAAAAAAGGCACAGAGTGTGTTTTAATATGGGATAAGAAAGGACACAATTTATCAGTGCGAAACCTGGCCTGTGCGTAAAGGATTGCTTCAAAGCGTACCACACATTCATGGATTATTAATTTTATTATTTACTTACCCTATTATTAAACCACATTATTATGCGCTGATGTACTCCACAAAGCTTATATTTACCCCCACATTATAAATTAAAATATCAGTAAAACACCAAACAAAACTACTACAAAGCAAGTTCTGTACTACAGAAGCCAAATGGGGGTGCTTCCGAGCCTGGCAGGATGCCCAAACAGCAGTTTATTACCACATATGGGGCATTACCGTACATGGGAGAACTCCCTTTCCACTTTATCGTGTGTTTTTCTCCAGTGGTGCAAGCTGAGCACAACATATTTCGCAATGAAATGGCAAATCTAGGACAAATCAGCGTCATGCACTTTTCTTCATTCATTTACACAGCACATAGCGATCTAGCTATATCACTATGTGCAGCCACATACACACACACACACACACACACACACACACACACACACGTTACTGCAGTGTCCTGACAGTGAATATACATTACCTCCAGCCAGGACGTGATGTCTATTTAGAATCCTGATACTTCGCTAACGTTTCTGTAAGATTTACAGCAAGGCAAACGTAATCTCGTTTTCAATGACATTTTACAGCGTAATCTCGCGGAATTACGCTTACCTTGCTGTAAATCTCACAGAAAAGTTAGCGAAGTGTCAGGATTCTAAATAGACATCACATCCTGGCTGGAGGTAATGTATATTCATTGTCAAGACACTGCAGTAACGTTAGTGTTTGTGTATGTGGCTGCACATTGCGATATAGCTATATCGCTATGTGCTGTGTAAATGAATGGAGAGAAGTGTATGACGCTGATTGTTCACTGATTGGTCAGCGTCATACACTTCTCTCCACAACGCCCACTTGCTCAAAAAGTAAAACACGCCCAGTTGGTCATTAAGAAAATCATTAGCATAAAGCTAAAATAGGTCATAACTCCGTCAAAAATTATCGTTTTTCTAAATAAGACACTGCTGTAATCTACATTACAGCGCCAATCACATCATGTACCAGATAGGGCACTTATAATGTGGTGACAGAGCCTCTTTAAGTGTACCTAAATTTTCAAGTGACTTTTCAGAATAAGCTGTCGTGTGTACATGAGGAATAATAATATATGTGGCCATTATTTGACTTGTATTCTGCATTTATTAGCATTTTTTTCCTCTGCAGGCGCTATTTCTCACTCTCCATTTTTTCGTTTTTTTGAGCTAATGTGTGGAGCTATCATGTTATTTATACACTGCACATATAGAAGAGTAGAAGCCTACTCTTCTATCCTATCTATCTATCTATCACATATATAGAAGCTGCAGCAAGATGGAGAAAAATATACAGCAGTAAGGAGCTATGTAGCTGACAATTTAGCACTTGTGTGGCATACAGTATATCATCTACAAGGAAACTGCAGCACATCTGTGTCTTTCTCACTCTTTTCCCCCTCTCCTCTCCATAGACTTGTATAGACAATGTATCTGTATACACAGTGTGTCTGTGTCTCTTCTCCTGCTCCCCTGCCCCTCCCCATGGAATTCTTTTGGGTAGCAGTTTCAGTGTCTCTCCTGCTTCCTCCTCTTGCTTTCCCCTCTGTCTTTTTTTTTTTTTTTTCTCCTTCTCCCGCCTTCCCTCCCCATAGGCTTCTATGGGCTGCGTGTTTTTCACTTCTTCTCCCTCCTCTTGCTCCTCTCCATAGACTTCTATTGGCAGGCTGTGAAGAGACACACCCCCACTTCCTGAAATTCCGTCTCCTCTGCTTTGCAACCAGGGACAGATTTTGCTTGACAAGCGGGATTGAACAGTATATTAGAGGAAGGAAGACTCCTAGTGGCAGTAACTTCACACAGCGTTTGCATGGATAGAACAACTACATTTTAGCACTAACTAAACTTCAAAATTAATATATGTTCAGTTAAATTGTAAGGGTCAGTTCATACGAAAGTTTTTGTCAGGCAGAGAAAAATCCTTCAAGAATTTTGAGGCAGATTTTGAAATGCTAGAGATTTTGGAAGTTTTTGTTTTGTTTTTTTCTTGTCAAAAATTGCGCTTTTAACAAGCACCGCGGTTTGTTTCTGCCACTCATTGATTTCCGGGACTGAGTTGCTGTAGTACCTAAATGCTTCCACTTTGCAATAATACCACTCAGTTGTTTCTTGAATATCTAGGAGGAAAGACATTTCACGAAGTGACATTTTGCAACGGTGGCATTCTATTACCATAAAACGCTTGAATTCAGTGAGCTCTTTAAACCGACTCATTCTTTCACAATTGTTTTTAAAGGCAGACTGAATGTCTAGGCGCTTGAATTTGTACACCTGTGGGAATAGGAATGAATGAAACACCTGTATTCAATGATTAAGAGGTGTGTCCCAATACTTTTGTCCAAAAAGTGTAGATCCGACATCACACTGCTCCTGGCTGTGTCCGCTCTCTGCTCTCCCCCTCCCTTCTCTGTGTTAGGCCAGGCTCCCCCTCCCTTCCCTCATGGTTAGGCCGGGGCTACACCTAGACTTTTTGTAGTTCTACTGATTTGATTTTAACTATTGAGCTACAGCTGCAGTCTAAAGGAATACATTGAGTTGCATGCAATCTTGTGGACTGCTGCTGTCGCTCAAGAGTTAAAATCAGTAGTGCTACAAAGTCAAGGTGTAGCCCTGACCTTAGAGATATCAGTACATGTACATGGCAGATCAGAGTATGGAGAGGGAGGAGAGCATTCAAGTGTTCAGAGAGGGCATATCACACAAGTTGTACTGAATCAAAGTGTAGATCAGAAGGCAAGCACACAGGAGGAGGCGTTGAATCACACAGGCTGTGTAGCTGTGTAATCCGAGCGGAGAGCACCTAGGGCAGACTGCACAGGGGGAGTAAGGGGGAAATTACACACTCCGTATCAGTGCCCATCAGCACACTGCAAAATAAATCCTTCATGGGCTATAGAAGAGAAAACCGTACAGGAATGAAGCTGTGCTAGTACATGAGACCTAGGGAAGACAGTAGCCCCCTGGACACACACAACTCACATGTAGCAAGTACAGTATTACTGGGAGGGACATGTCCACATGAGAAAAGTCTCAAACTAAAGCAGATTTCAAACTTTATATCAGGGGATCTGAAAATTAAGCAATGAATGAAGAATGCAGTCTGAGACTTAGTGCAACTTTTTTAATTCAAGTTAAACTCTTGAAAATTAAAGGGTTTTTCTCATCAGGGACATTAATGACATCCACAGGATATGTCATAAATTTCAGATGGGTTCAGGTCCCAGAGGTGGGACTCGCATCTATCTCTAGAACAGGGCCCCCTAAACCCCGTTCTACCGCTCTCTGTTGTGGCAGAATCATGTGATGTCCAGACATGAAAAAGAAAACCGCGTAGGTCGTTTCTGTAAATCCCATAGAACTGAATGGTAGTTACGAAAACAGTGTAGCTCGCATGCTACGCTGCTTCCGTAACTCCCATCTGAGCTAGACTGTTTTCGTAACTCCCGACCATATAGTCCGGTATTCAGCGGGAACACAGAGATGTAGAACGCGGTTTTAGGGGGCCCCATTCTAGAGATAGGTGCGGGTCCCAGAAGTGGGACCCGCATCTATCTGACATTTATGACATATCCTGTGGATATCCAAAGAAGTAGTAGGACAACAGCACACGTCTTCAAATCATCAAAGTGGTTTTATTGTCAAGACATCCACAAACGACAAGCAACGTTTCGACCCATAGTGAGTGAAGGGTCTTTGTCAACCCTTCACTCACTATGGGTCGAAACGTTGCTTGTCGTTTGTGGATGTCTTGACAATAAAACCACTTTGATGATTTGAAGACGTGTGCTGTTGTCCTACTACTTCTTTGGATATACATCGTGCTGGAGTGGGTTTGCCTGGCTTGACAGCGTGCACCGCACCATACTCGGGACTAGTGCTGCTTCAAAAATCTCCTTTTTTCTGATATCCTGTGGATATGTCATAAATGTCCCTGATGGGAAAACCCCTTTAACATAAACTCCCATTCAATAGATACAACATAAACAAATAATAAACATATTGGCCCACATTTACTAATGCTGTCTAATAGTGAGACAGTAGAAACTTATACCAGGCAGTTACACCACTGTGATAAATTTGGCGCATTTTGTATGTTTTATGATAATTTTGACGCACCTTGCATGACCTGTTAGATACTTTTTCTCTTCCTTTTTATATCACTTTTGATTAGGCTTACTTTGCACCAGAATTTTGGTGCATTTCGGCGCATTATATGTCACTCGCCCTATCTGGTAAACCTTGCCCTTTCCAGTTAAGTCACGTCCCCTGTTCATTACACTTTTAAAAAGTGACTAGTGATGTGCAAACATCAAAAGTGCACCAATTTGCACCAAAATGTGGCTAATTTTAACACATTCTAGACCAAGACACGATAGGAAATCTGCCCCATTATTTCTCTACTACAGACTTACATTTAATGAATAACTCTAAAATGAAATAAATGGGCACAAAGAAAAAACAGCCTTTCTATAAATGACATCCTTTCTTCCCTAAAATGCGCTGCAAAATCTCCCCCCTCCGCTTTGTATTGGGAAAAGGCTTACAAAGTGACACACAGGGCGTACACAGACGTTTTCTGATAGAAAATACATCTGATCACTCCTGCCCAAAATGTGGTGTGCATCACACAGGCCTCTTGCATTGCTTATCTTCCTGTACCCACGTACAATCCTTCTGGACAAAATTTAAAACTTTTGTCACAACCCATCTCATATGTGACTGCCCTACCCCCCTTGCATTGGAGCATTGTTGGCTTCCTGCCTTCTGACTCTCCTATTAGATTCAAACACTAAAAGAAACTCATGTTTTACATGTCCGCTACTGAGCAGAAAACTATACTGCATGGATTAAATCTACCCCTACCACTAGACGTATTTTCCTTGACAAACTTTCAAGTTTATTTTGTATAGACTGGATAGAAGCCTTTCTGTGTAAAGAAAAACAAGTAAAACCGTTTTTTCAACTTTGGGACAAGTTTGTATTATTACCTACGCATATTAAATCCGTATTAACCCCTTCGTGCAAAGCCATTTTTTGATTTTTAATTTTTCACTCCGCGTTATATATATAATTTTTTTTTTTTTGGTCAATAGTGGTGTGAGGGCTTATTGTTTGCTGTAGTCGTTTTCGTTTCTTTTGGTACCATTTATAGTTCGATATAATGTACTTGGAAGCTGAAAAAAAATTCTTTGCGGGCTGAAGTTGGGAAAAAACTGCGGTTCCTCAATTGTTTTTTGGTTTCGTTTTTATGGCTTTCATCGTGCGGTAAAAACGACAACTTATCTTTATTCTGAGGCTCAATACAATTACGGTGATACCAAATTCATATAGTTTTTTTTTATATCTTACTACTTTTAGTGATGATAAACTTTTTGTTTTAAAAAAAAGTTTTGTGTCGCCACATTCTGAGAGCCATAACTTTTTTTTATTTTATCAACGATTGAGCGATGTGAGGGCTTATTTTTTGCGGGACGAGCTGTAGTTTTTATCTGTACCATTTTTTGGTACGTAGAAATTTTTGATCAGTTTTTATGACTTTTTTTGAGAGCTAAAACAGCGATTTTTGGCGGTTTTACTTTTTAACACCGTGCACATTAAATAACGCTATATTGTAATAGTTCAGACTTTTACGGATGCAGCGATACCAATTTTGTTTAATTTTTTTTATATTTTACATTACTTTAAGGGGAAAAGTTTTCATTTTTTTTGTACCCTTTAATAGCCCTCCCTAGGGGACTTGAACCAGCGATCGTTAGATCGCTGGTACAATATACAGCAATACTAATGTATTGCAGTGTATCGTCATTTTTACAGGCTTCTGTTAAGCCCTACCACATGCAAGATTTAACAGAGGCAGAGTGAAGGCAGCCCTGGGGGCCTTCATTAGGTCCTGGGCTGCCATAACAACCGTTGTCACCCCCGGAACTCACTGTGAGGGGGGGGGGTGAGCCTCAGATGCTGCGGTCGCGATTGACCGCAACATTTCAGAGGTTAAACAGCTGGGAACAGCGCTATCGCTGCTCCTGGCTGTTAGTCCCGGGTGTGCGGTGTAAAATACATCCGACACCGGCAGCATATGGGGCGCGCTCAAACATCACCCCCCGCACCCGGACGTAAAACAATGCTTTGGCCTGACCACATGGTATTTGGAACAATGCCTCACAGAGTTTGAGATGATGCCATAGAAAATGGTTTTGCCATCCTAAAGGCTCTTTTACATGGGCCAATGATCAGGCAAACGAGCGTTCAGATGAACGCTCGTTCCCCACTATCACTCTGTGTAAACAGAGAGTTGTGCTCCCGACATGATGGAAATGTATTGGGATTAATGATCGCACGTCCCCATACATAATCACTAATTGCTCCTTGTGAAAGGAGCAAACAAGCACCGATCAACGGGCTGTCTCGTTGATCGGTGCTCATTTTTCCGTTCCATATTTGGCCGTGTAATAGAACCCTTCGAGACCAGGAGTATTTTTGTCCTCTACAATTAGATGCCTTATCGCTCAACTTCTTCCCCTTTCCCGTTTTTTTTACTTGATTGCTGTTATGAATTGTCACATAGTCTTATTTGTTATATTGATTATTATTTCTTCAATTGTTACTTAATTTCAAGCTTTTTAACAAAACCATTCTTGAAAACAAATTTACATTTGATAAAAGTTGGTGGATACCCCGATAATCTGATATGTTTAGCGGCAGTCCTATGGTCTACCAGCGACCTATGTTAGGGCAAAAAGTGATCGAGCAGGATTTTTATCTGGCAGCTATTTACCCCATCCCTTTCCTATGTCAGCAAACTTGCCCGTTGGCTGATCCACCAAGCATGCATGCTTTATTCTGATGTGTAATATTTTGTAGTTCAGTAATGTCGAATACTGTTGGAAGAAAAATTCCTGTTATGTTCACACTTAATCATTATATTTTATATTATAATTCAGAAGTCATATTGTCAGTTTTAACCTTTTTGTGTATGCGTTTCTATATGTGAACAGAATAGGTTCTCCTAAATAGAATGTTTTGTTTCTTTTTTCCCTTCCCAGACTTGTCCGCCGGTGTCCCTCGATGTCTGCACACTAAGAATGCAACTATTTATTGGGTTAAAAGCCATTCAACACTTTAATAACTATATAATCATCTTGACAAAAGCGGATATTGAAGACATGGCAGATAAAATGAAAAATATCAAAAGGTTATCGTACGTTTATGCTTCAACTTCCTTATTGATTTGTAAAGAATGTACTAAGTACAGTAACAAATAGCGTAGTACCGTGTTAGCCAGAGACCATATGAAATGTTAAATACTTTTGTGTCAAAAAAGACAAAAGTATTATAGGTATGATACCTTTATTGGCTAACCATAAAGGTTCTATATGCGGCTTTCAGAGCACACAGGCTCCTTCTTCAGGCAGGTTAACAAATGAATGACTTAGAAAAAAGCACAACATTTAGATGTTACACAAGGTAACATGAAGTGATATGTCATTAAGATAAGCCGAGCCCATAAAACTGAGGTTATAGGGGTGATGTCCTAGGAGTTAAGGCATCTGGAGTCAGTCTGATGGGGGATGTGACGTGTGTCCATGTAGTGGCTCATAAATCCAGGTGTTCGATTGAGGCCTTGTGTCAATGACTGGAATTTTATCATCAGCCTGAATTCCCAAATTTTTCTTTCTCTGTTGTTTTTAAAATGACCCTTCAGAATTAGGACCTTTAAATCTGCCAAACTGTGATCAGGTCCAGAGAAATGGTTTCCCACGGGTGTATCCACCTCCTGTTTTATTGTATTTAAGCGCTATGGGTAGCAAAATGTCACCACAATATGCTAACCTGTTTATGGCCAAACTAGAGGAAGAGTTTTTATCAACCTGCACAACTAAACCTCTAGCATTTTCCGGTACATTGAGGACCTGCTGATGATCTGGACAGGCTCTGAACATGAACTGCTTTCTTTCCATAAAAACTTCAACAAGTTCCATCCTACCATCAAACGCACTCTCAACTACTCTACATCTCAAATACATTTCCTGGACATGACCATATACATGAGACAATAACATACAAACAATAATCTACCATAAATCTACCGGCCGTCCAGCCTATCTGAGATGGAACAGCTTCCATCCAAGACACCTAAAGAAATCCATCATCTACAGCCAGGCTCTGCGGTATATACGAATCTGTTCAGACAGTGAAGACAGAAAACAACACCGGCTATCACTGAGGTGTACATTCCTACAACAGGGATACCATCCACGGATTATAGATGATCAGATCTACAGAGCAACAAGAACTCCAAGGAGCAATCTTCTGGAGTACAAAAAGAAGGAAGACAACAGCAGGGTGCCCCTAGTGGTCATATACAACCCACAAATGAACATCTTGAGGAAAATTGCTGCTGATCTCCAACTTATATTCAACAAAGACAATAAACTTAAGGAAATATTCCTGGATTTACCTCTCCTTGCATTCAAACAGCCACCAAACCTAAGGAATCTCCTGGTAAGAAGTCCCTCTCATCACCATCAGACACTGGCACCTTTCCTTGCAACAATAGAAAGTGCAAGACCTGTACCAACATCTTGTCATCAAACACCATCCAGATACCAAACACGCAGCAGGACTATAAAATCACTGGCACGTTCTCCTGTACATCCTCCGATGTAGTTTACATGATCCTGTGTACAAGGTGCATAGATAAAGGAATCTACATTGGAGAAACAATACAAAAACGACAAACCAGGATGAATCTTCACAGACATACAATAAAACAGGAGGTGGATACACCCGTGGGAAAACACTTCTCTGGACCCGATCACAGTTTGGCAGATTTAAAGGTCCTAATTCTGAAGGGTCAATTTAAAAACCACAGAGAGAAAAATTTGGGAATTCAAGATGATGATAAAGTTCCAGTCATTGACACAAGACATCAAACTAACACCAGGATTTATGAGCCACTACATGGACACACGTCACATCCCCCATCAGACTGACTCCAGATGCCTTAACTCCTAGGACATCACCCCTATAACCTCAGTTTTATGGGCCCGGCTTATCTTAATGATGTATCACTTCATGTACTAATTGTCTGTGTGTAACATCTAAATGTCGTGCTTTTTTCTAAGTTATTCATTTGTTATTCTGCCTGAAGAAGGAGCCTCTGTGCTCTGAAAGCCACATATAGAACTTTTATGGTTGGCCAATAAAGGTATCATACCTACTATACTTTTGTCTTTTTTGACACAAAAGTATTTAACATTTCATAAAGAATGTACTGTAATATAACAATGGTGAAGGGTTCTCTTAAAGAGTCATGAATATGTTAGGGTGTATTTCTATTTTCTCCCTTCTACATTTGATCTGCTTATATTAAATACATGATTTAAAGGAAACTTATCACATGTTTCACATAATCTTATATTTATAATAATATACAGTTAGGTCCAGAAGTATTTGGACAGTGACACAGTCTTCATGATTTGGGCTCTGCTGCCACCACATTGAATTTGAAATGAAATAACTGAGATGCAATTGAAGTGTAGACTTTCAGGCTTAATTCAAGGGGTGGTACAAAAATATCCTGTGAAAAGTTTAGGAATTGCAACCATTTTTCTACACAGCCTCCTCATTTCAGGGGCTCAAAAGTAATTGGACAAATTAACATTACCATAAATAAAATATTTTGTTTAATACTTTGTAGAGAATCCTTTGCAGGCAATGACTGCCTGAAGTCTGGAACCCATGGACATCACCAAACGCTGGGTTTCCCCCTTTTGTGATGCTTTGCCAGGACTTTACTTCAGCTTCTTCAGTTGTTGCTGGTTTGTGGGTCTTTCTGCCTTAAGTTTTGAGTTCCATAGTTACATAGTTTGTACGGTTGAAAAAAGACACATGTCCATTAAGTTCAACCAAGGGACGGGAAAAGGGAAGGCAAAAATTTCTACACATAAGAGCTTGTGTTTTTTTGTTCTAGGAAATTATCTAACCCTTTTTTAAAGCCATCTACTGTCCCTGCTGTGACCAGCTCCTGCGGTAGACTATTCCATAGATTCACAGTTCACACAGTAAAGAAGGCTTGTCGCCTCCGCAGATTGAACCTTTTTTTCCAGACGGAGGGAGTGCCCCCTTGTTTTTTTGAGGGGGTTTTACATGGAACAGGATTTCACCATATTTTTTTGTATGTGCCATTAATATATTTATATAAGTTAATCATGTCTCCCCTTAGTCGTCTTTTTTCAAGGCTAAATAGGTTTAGTTCTTTTAATCTTTCCTCATAACTTAGATTCTCCAGGCTCCTTATTAGTTTAGTTGCTCTTCTTTGTATTTTTTCTAACTCCATGGCATCCTTTCTATGAACTGGAGCCCAGAACTGAACTGCATATTCTAGATGAGGCCTCACTAATGCTTTGTAAAGTGGTAATATTACATCCCTGTCCCGTGAGTCCATACCTCTTTAATACACAAAAATATCTTGCTGGCCTTTAAAGCAGCTGATTGACATTGCATGCAGTGTCCGTTAGTACACCCAGATTCTTCTCAACAAGTGACTCCCCCAGTGTAGCTCCCCCTATGACATATGATGCATGCAGGTTGTTGGTACCCAGATGCATAACTTTACATTTATCTACATTAAACTTTATTTGCCAAGTGGACGCCCGAACACTTAGTTTGTTTAAAACCGCTTGCAATTCACGAACATCTTCCATAGACTGAACAATACTACATAGCCTGGTGTCATCTGCAAAAATAGAAATAGGGCTATTAATCCCATCCTCTATATCATTAATAAATAAGTTAATTAATAGTGGTCCCAGCACTGAACCCTGGGGTACACCACTTATAACCGGCGACCATTCAGAGTAGGAATCATTGACTGCAACTTTCTGGATACGTTCCTTGTACCAATTCTCAATCCAATTACAAGCAAGTGAAATGCATGCTCGATCTGGTCATTGACTTGGCCATTGCAGAATAATCCACTTCTTTGCCTTATAAACTCCTGGGTTGCTTTCGCAGTATGATTTGGGTCATTCTCCATCTGTATTGTGAAGTGATGTCCAATCAACCTTGCTGCATTTGGTTGAATCTGAGCAGAAAGTAAATCCCTGAACACTTCAGAATTCATCCGGCTGCTTCTGTCTTCAGTCACATCATCAATAAACAATAGTGACCCAGTGCCTTTGGCAGCCATGCATGCCCATGCCATCACACTGCCCCCACCATGCCATCACACTGCCTCCACTATGTTTTACAGAGGATGTGGTGTGCTTTGGATCATGAGCCCTTCCAAGCCTTTTCCATACTTTCTTCCTCCCATCATTCTGGTAGAGGTTGATCTTAGTTTCATGCTGTTTCAGAACTTGGCCGGCTTCTTTACATGTTGTTTGGCAAATTCTAATCTGGCCTTTCTATTTTTGAGGCGGATTAATGGTTTTCACCTTGTGGTGGACCCCCTGTATTTGCTCTCATGAAGTCTTCTCTTTATGGTAGACTTAGATACTGATACACCTACTTCCAGGAGAGTGTTCTTCACTTGGGTAGATGTTGTGAAAGGGTTTTTCTTCACCATGGAAAGGATTCTGCGATCATCCACCACTGTTGTCGTCCGTGGATGTCAAGGCCTTTTAGAGTTCACGAGATCACCAGTGCCCTCCTTTTTTTTTTTTTTTTTTCTAAAAATGTACCAAACTGTTGATTTGGCCACTCCTAACCTTTAGTGCTTTCTCTCTGATGGATTTTTTTTAAATTTTTTCCAACCTAACGATGGTCTGTTTCACTTGCATTGAGATCTCCTTTGACCACATGTTATGGGTTCACAGCAACCGCTTCCAAATGCAAATGCCACACCTGGAATCAACTCCGGATCTTTTACCTGCTTAACTGATGATGGATTAACGAGGGAATAGCCCATGCAGCCCATTAAATAGCTTTTGAGATAATTCTCCAATTACCTTTTGGTCCCTTGAAAAAGAGGCAGCTACATATTAACCCCTTCCCGCAATTTCACGTACAGTTACGTCATGGGAGATGGCCTTTTCGCGCATCTCCACGTAACTGTACGTGATGGAGATGAAGCTGGCTCAGGAGCTGAGCCAGCGACATCACCGCCGGGTGACAGCTGTATGTTACAGCTGGCACCCTGAGGTATCGGCCAGGACCGGAGCTAGCCTCCGATCCGACCGATTAACCCCTCACATGCTGCGTTCAATAGAGATCGCAGCATGTGAGGAGTTTATAGCCATCGGCTCCCCAGCAACGTGATCGCTGGGTTGCCGGTGGCTGCAAAGGCGATCGGAGGGCTAATACTTACCTCCCGATCAGCCTGTAACGGAATCCTCCTATGTCCCGTCGTCGGCGGGGCCCAGGAGGCTTCCGGTACCATCGGCAAGATGGCGCCGGCTCAGCTTCCGGCTCAGAAGCTGAGCCGGCATCATCAGCAGTGGGTGTCCGCTGTATGTTACAGCGGACACCCCGATCTATCGCCAGGAACCGGAGCTAGCTCCGATTCCTAGCATTAACCCCTTCAATGCAGCGATTCAATGCAATCGCTGCATCAAAGTGGTTTGTATGCAATCGGCAGCCTTGCCATGCGGAGCCTGATCGGCTTGCTGTCAGTGAACAACTGACAGTTCTAATACATTGCACTACATAGGTAGTGCAATGTATTAGAACATCAAACAAACAGTTGGATCTTCAAGTCCCCTAGTGGGACTAAAGAAAAGTGTAAAAAAAGTAAAAATAAAAGTTGTAAAACATACAATAAAAGTTTCAAATAATAACACAAAACACAATCGCCCTTTTTCCCTTATCAAGTCATTTATTTTTGAAAAAAATAATAAAGCCATACATATTTGGTATCGCTGCGACCGTAACGACCTGAACTATAAAAATATTATGTTATTTATCCCGCACAATGAACGCCGTAAAAAAAATAACTAAAAAATACTGACATAATTGCTATTTTTTTGGTCACTTTGTCTTCCAAAAATTGAAATAAAAAGTGATCAAAAAGTCGCATGTACCTAAAAATGGTACCTATAAAAACTATATCTCGTCTCGCTAAAAACAAGCCCTCATACAGCTCAGTCGACGAAAAATTTAAAACCGTTATGGCTCTCACAACTTGGCGACAGAAAAAATCCATTCTCTTTGTTTTATTGTGCAAAAAGTTGTAAAACATAAAAAGTGCTATAAATTAGGTATCACCGGAATTGGACTGACCCGCAGAATAAAGGTAACATGTAATTTATAACGCATGGTGAACGCTGTATAAAAAGAACTAAAAAAATATGCCAGAATTGCTGTTTTTTGGTCACCTTGCCTCCCAAAAAAAAAGGATAAGTGATCAAAAAGTCGCATGTACCCCAAAATGGTATCAATAAAAACTACAGCTCGTCACACAAAAAAAAACAGCCCTCATACCACTACGTCTATGAAAAAATAAAATTAGTCAAGGCTCCAATAAGCCAGGAAATAAAAATATGCAGTTGTGCCGGCCCGAGGGGAACGTTTCTTCTGTTTTCAAGTGGCGATTTATCAAGGCCCCTAAAATTAGGGAACCAGGAAGGGGAGGGCCAAACATATCTGCTAGAAGCGAGGGTGCCCGTATTATACCAGGACAACACTTTCCCAGCAAAATTCCCCAAACTTCAAAGGTGCCGAGTGTGGACCAAAAGGGGAATAAGTAAAGACCATTTATTAGTGCGACACCGGCCTGTGAAGAAAGGATTGTGTCACAGCATAACACACATCTATGGATTATTTTATTGTTTTTTTTACCCCATTATTATACCACCTGACTATGCCCCTTATATACTCCGCCCGCCTTACATGTACCCCCACATTATAAACAGAAACACCAGTAAGACTCCAAACAAAACTACTACAAGCAAAATCCACGCGCCAAATGGCGCTACCTCCCTTCTGAACGATACAGTGTGCCCAAACAGCAGTTTACTTCCACATATATGGCATCGCCATACCCGGGAGAACCCTTTTAACAATTTTTGGGGTGTGTGTCTCCAGTGGCACAAGCTGGGCGCCACATATTGGCATATCTATTGAAAAACCATTTTCACTCTGCAACATCGAGTGCACACCAATTTCTGCCAATCACCTGTGGGGTTAATATGCTCACTACACCCCCTAGGTGAATACCTTGAGGGGTGTAGTTTCCAAAATGGGGTCACTTCTGGGGGGGATCCACTGTTTTGGTCCCACAGGGACTTTGCAAATGCGACATAGCGACCAGAAACTAATCCAGCAAAATCTGTACTCCAAAAGCCAAATGGCGCTCCTTCCCTTCAGAGCCCTACTCTGTGCCCAAACAGCAGTTTATGACCACATATGTGGTATTATCGTACACAGGAGAAGTTGCTTTACAAGTGTTGGGGAGCTTTTTTTCATTTATTTGTTGAGAATATGAAACATTTTCAGCTAAATCTACGTCTTATTGAAGAAAAAGGATTTTTTTAATTTTCACTGCCCAATTCTAATAGAATCTATGAAACACCTGTGGGGTCAAAATGCTCACTACACCCCTAGATGAATTCCTCAAGGGGTGTAGTTTCGTGAATCGAGTCACTTTTGGGGAGTTTCCACTGTACTGGTACCTTAGGAGCTTTGCAAATGTGACATGGTGTCAAGAAACCAATCCTGCAAAATCTGTGCTCCAAAAGCCAACTGGCACTCCTTCTCTTCTGATCCTTGCCGTGTGCCCAAACAGCAGTTTATGACCACAAATGGGGTATTGCCGTACTCCAGAGAAGTTGCTGTACAAATGTTGGGGTTCTTTTATTCCTTTATTTTGTTGAGAAAATGAAAAATGTTGAGCTAAATCTACGTCTTATTGGAAAAAAAGGATTTTTTTTTATCTTCACTGCCCAATTCTAATAAAATCTATGAAACCCCTGTGGGTTCAAAATGCTCACTATACCCCTAGATGGATTCTTCAAGGGGTGTAGTTTCCTAAATGGAGTCACTTTTTTGGTGTTTTCACTGTTTTGGTCCCTTAGGGGCTTTGCAAATGCGACGTGGTCTCCGCAAACCATTCCTGCTAAATTTCAGCTCCAAAAGCCAAATGGCGCTCTTTCCCTTCTAAGCTCCGCCGTGTGTCCAAACTGCCATTTATGACCACATGCGGGGTATTGTTTTACTCGGGAGAAATTGCTTTACAAAAGTAGTGGTGCATTTTCTCCTTTTAGTCCTTGTGGAAATTAGAAAAATTAGCTAAACCTACATTTTCTTTGAAAGAATGTAGATTTTCATTTTCACGGCCTACTTCCAATAATTTATGCAAAAAACCTGCAGGGTCAAAATGCTCACTATACCCCTAGATAATTTCCTCAAGGGGTATAGTTTCCAAAATGATGTCACTTTTGGGGGATTTCCACTGTTTTGGTGCCGCAAGAGCCTTTCAAACCAGACATGGTTCCTAAAATATTTTCTAATAAAAAGGAGGCGTTATTACCACATAAAGTGAAACATGTCAGATTTTAAAAAATTGGCTGTGTCCTGAAGGCCAAAACAGGCTGTGTCTTGAAGGGGTTAAAAAGCTGTAATTCCTAAACCCTTCCTCAAATTAGGATGTGAATACCCTCAAATTAAAGCTGAGAGTCTGAACTTTAGGCCTCATGCCCACTTCAGTTTTTTCGTCAGGGTGCTATCCGTTGTTTTAACTGATGGCACCCTGACACGTTCATTTCAATGGGGCCATGCACACTTCAGTTATTTTAATGGAACCGTGCGGCCATTCCGTCAAAAATAGGACAGGTCCTACTCCTGTATGTTTCTGATGGAATAGTCTCGGCCTTTTTATTGATTTGGTCCGTGAACCAATGAACTGCACATGGAAGTCATCCGTGTGCGGTCCGTGTTTCATGGAACAGTCATTAGCGGCCGTACAACGGCTGACGGAAGTGTGCATGCAGCCTTAAGCCCATATTGATTATATAACTGTATATTCAATATGTTTTGGTAAACAGCAGAAATGGCAAAACTTGTGTCGCTGTCCAAATAATTCTGGACTTAACTGTATATCCCTGAAATACCTTTATGAAGATTGTTTCTATATTAACAATTTTTTCAGCTCTAATGATTTTTTTTTGTAGTTTTACATGTGGATAGGGACCTTTCTGCACTGCATATGCATGTATATACTTGTCTAGTAGTAGCCATGTATGAAAACTGTATGGGTAGAACATAGGCCGTGCCATTGGAATGAGCAATATTAAGCAGTCTGAGTGTAGACCTGGGGGAGGATTACATGCTCTTTCTTATTTCACCTAAGTTTCCTACATATTAAAGCTTAATCGGTTATATGGGGACAGGTGAAAGGGATTGTGCTGCAGTTTCCCTTATGCGCCACTTCAGGGGACATGTAGATTGTTAAGTGATGTCAATAGACAAACATATTTACATAGTTAGTATGGTTGAAAAAATACATATGTCCATCATGGGAGAAATAATTATTTTGATCTTTCCTCATAACTAAGATTCTTTATGCCCCTTATTAGCTTAGTTGCTCTCCCTTTTGTATTTTTTTTTCCATTTCCAGTACATCCTTTTCTATAATCTGTTTCCCAGAACTCCTATTCATAAGGTAATGTAGGTAAGGCTACACTAAGGATTTGTAAAGCTGTGATATTATGTCCCTGTCCTGCGAGTCCATGCCTCTTTTAATAAACGACAGTATCTTGCTGGCCTAAAGGCCCTATTACACCGGCCGATTTTGGCTGGTGCAGTGAGCACCGATCAACGAGACCGCTCGTTGATCGGCACTAATTTTTCTTCTGTCACAAGGAGCTATGCATGGGGACGTGCAGTCGTTACTCCAATGGCTCGTCCCCATACTTTATCATCATCTCTGCAGCACATCTCCCTGTTTACACGGGGAGATGTGCTGCCGACAACAATATTTGACTTTTTTAGAATGATATGATCAGCAGATGAAATGCCCTGTTTACGGAGGGCAATTATCGGTCACGGGCGTTCTATGAACGAACGTTTGCCTGATAATTGCCCAGTTTAAAAGCCCATTTAGAAGCAGCTGATTGACATTGCATGCTGTTATTTAGTCTATGATCTACAAGTACACCCAGATCCTTCTCAACAAGTTTATCTCACCCTAGGATGTATGGACCATGCAGATTATTAGCACCCAGATGTAATACATTGTCACACCAAGTCCTTTGCTTTCTACATTGGCTCTCCACTCTGGCTAATATAGGGGGTCTGAGCAGAAAATCCCCTTATCTACATACCGGTATATGTTTTTGGAATTCACTATACAGGTTGCACACCGTGAACGTAATATTCTTGTGTAAATAGACCTGGAGCAGCACACACAATTTTGTTGTGCAATTTCGCTCAGCATCATCCAAGAATTGTTCCGTTATTTGTCCACATTAGGCAACATGCTGGCTCAGAAACGAGAGCACAAAGATTTTACTAATAGTGTACTTAATAGGAACAAGGAAAAATCAGCCGGTTTTATACTTTATCCACTTTTTTTATTTTTTATCAGATTGTAATAATACTAGCTTGCGTTTTATTGTAGCTCACGAAAAGCGTGCAGTGTGAAGAACAAGATCTCCAGTGAGACAGAACATGGCTGGAATCTCTATGTTGTAAGCACTACACCTATTCTCCAGCTCTACAAAGAAATGGTATTCATTTTGATTACATATTTAAGTATTTTTCTGCATGGAGTTGTATATAACAATGAACACTTATTCACCTTAAAGGGGTTGTCCAATACTGGACAACTGATGACCTATCCATAGGATAGGTCACCAGTATATGATCGGTGGGGGTCCAACACCCGTACCCCTCACCGATCAGCTGTCTCCGCGTGCCGGATGTTTTGAACGGTATGCAGTAGTTGGAGCTGGAAGCAGATGACTCCGATAACTGCGTAGCTGCAGTTCTGTGTTATGACTGCAGATGTCATTCACCACTTAGTGGCCTCATAACGAATAAAACATCACGTGATACATTACTATTTTTTTTTTAATTAATATTATTTACGTTTGACACCTATTAGAGATTGCTTATCTGTTTAGGTGTTTTTTCACAAGTTAATGTGTGTTAATAGGGAATGTTGGGATAAAAGGGCTGTGTAAATATGACATGAAAATTCAACATCCTCCTGTGAAAGCAATGTATAATTAAACACTTTACACACGCGTCCAGAAACCGTAGTCCTGGGCAGACTGTCAGATGACTGCACTAGAGCAAAACTGCAATGCAGCCCTGACTCGGAATGGAGATTGGTTCCGGGATAGCTTGAGACACTGCGAGTTTATGCCGTGAAGGTGTTGGTTAAGTATAATCCTACAAATAAGGTTTGGAAATCATGCAATGATCTGCTCGTAAGGTAGAAAGCTGTATTAAAAAAACAACTATCCATGCACTGCAGTATAGTATGGCACATTCTCCTGCCTGGGAAATCCTATTCGCACTATTCATCCTGGTTTATAAATGGGCATTGTAGTGGATGCTGTTCGTGGTTGTTACGTGTTAGGCTATGTTCACATCTGCTTTGTGACATTCCGTTCTGCTCTGTCAGAGGAGCAGAATAAAGGAATAACGGAAGCAAAGTTTCCGACAGTGGCCAACTAGACCCATTGACTTGAATGGGTTCCGTCGGCTTTTCGCTGCGGTGTCTATGATTTTACTGGACACAATAGAGCAGCATGCTGCGCTGTTGTCTCCGGTATTCCCTGTCGGATCTGCGACGGAGGCCCCTAACATCTGCGTTGGAGGCTACGTTAACAAAGCCTTATATAATGCCTATGTGGAATATAAAAAATATTAAACGGATTACACCCACACCCTGTATGGTAATTGAGAGTCCACCCAATTGGCCTCATCCACGACGCTTTAAAACGTAAGGTGCCATGGATACAGCCACATAACCTCGATCATCTGACTTGTTGTTCTTACTGTATCTGGAAGATGCACTAAATTAAAGGGGGCTTCAGTTATCCATCATTCATCATTTTTAGGTAGACTACAGCAAGAGGTATGAGACGGCGAAGACGCATGGCAGTATTCACCTCCTAAGTGAAGCTCATCTGTTACTGCGAGCGGCTTTGATTAACCCCGACTTGGTGGAATCCGAAGACAAGGAGGAACTAGTGACTGCGTTCAGAGAGAGCTGTGCTTATTTGGGAGACTGCTTCAGCAAGTGAGTGTTAGCAAAAGGATTGAGAGTTAGGGCTCATTCACACTAGCGTAATACTCGTCCATGTGCTGTGAGTTGAAATAACGCACAGCACACGGACCCATTGATTTCAATGGGGCTATTCAGACATGCGTGAGTTTTCACGCAAAGAGTGTCCGTTGCGTGAAACTATATTGGTGCATTTTCACGTACCTAGTTGCCCATTGAAGTCTAAGGGTGCGTGAAAACCACGGGCAGCATACGGACAACATCCGTGTGCTGTCCGTGTTTCACGCATCAAATGCATAGAAAAGCAGAGAAATAAATGTAAAAAAAAGTTTAAGTGCTTGCACGGACGTGAGAAACGCATGCCACACGGACAAGAAATGTAGGAAAAACACTGCGTTTTTTTACGTGCGCAAAACGGACACGCTCTTCTGAATGGATAATAATGTAATGTGTATGCTATCTACAGTTCATGATACAGAGTTCAGTTTACTTTTTTCAGCCACTTCAGGCCCAGAGCGCTTGACTATAGTGTTCTTCAAGGACCACCCCTATGGTCATTACAATATCTCGCACATCTCTAGTTGGGATATACGTGGAACCCCGTAGCGTCATATTAATTGAAATTAAGGGGATGAGTGCAAAATGTTTTAATAGTCTATCCAATGAGTATACCATCAATTACGGTTTGTGTGTTCTTAGTAAGGCTCTGTTCACACTGGTGTCTGGGCTGCCATTTATAATAGAAGCCACAGCGTTGTGATGGATTTGTCGTATGACTAAAAATAGCAGCCGACATTTGAATGGGGTCCGTCAAGGTTTCCATAGTTTTGACCGCAAGAATAGTGATAGTTTCTGCGCTATTCTTGCATTTTAAGGCTGGGTTCACACGACCACATTAACGTCCGTAATGGACGGACGTATTTCGGGCGGAAGTCCCGGACCGAACTCAGTGTAGGGAGCCGGGCTCCTAGCATCATAGTTATGTACGATGCTAGGAGTCCCTGCCTCTCTGCAGGACAACTGTCACATACTGTAATCATGTTTTCAGTACGGGACAGTAGTCCCACGGAGAGGCAGGGACTCCTAGCATCGTACATCACTATGATGCTAGGAGCCCGGCTCCCTGCACTGAGTTCGGTCCGGGACTTCCGCCTGAAATACGTCCGTCCTTTACGGACGTAAATGTGGTCGTGTGAACCCAGCCTAAAAGTGAAGTCTTTTCTGATGGAGGCTCTTAATGCCAACGTATGTTAACAGAGCCTAGCAAGATGACCATGATCACTATTGGGGTATGTTCACACACACTAATTACGGACGTAATTCGGGCGTTTTTGCACCGAATTACGTCCGAAAAATGCGCCTCGATAGCGTTGACAAACATCTGCCCATTGAAAGCAATGGGCTGACGTTTGTCTGTTCACACGAGGCGTATATTTACGCGCCGCTGTCAAAGACGTGACCTGTCACTTCTTGGGGCGTAATTGGAGCCGTTATTCATTGACTCCAATGAAAAGCAGCGCCAATTACGTCCGTAATGAACGCGGCGTTCAAGCGCCTGCACATGCCGTTACGATGTGATGCCATCACTTTTTCTGGTGGGGGAAAAGCCCTTTAAGACAAAATAGTGAAACTCATCTTATAAGACTAATAAATATTATTTAGTTCTATTTTTTTTATCGTTGTAAAATTTTTAGTCTTTATGGATTTAGGGTCTATTTTATTTGTTTTTGTTACAAGGTAGTATACTACTAAACATATTCAAATTAATGAATGTTTTATCTTCTTTCATGGTCTTCAGTCTGGACACAAAGAATTCCCATCTTGCACTCCCTTACTACAAAATGTCTTGCTTATCAGTGTCCGATATAATGGATCGTATATTATCGAAAGACTTGCAGCAGAACTATGGGAAAGGCTTCTTGTTTTACCTTAAACATTCACTTTATGAAGAACTGGAGGAGAAACTCAGTGAAGTATAAAAACATTTTTTTTTTATCATGCACATTCACCAATTATGTAGTTTTTATATATTGAATACTGTCTGTTTATAGTAATTGACTTCTATGAATTGGATTTATGGTTGTGATTAAGCCAAATATAGTCCTGCTATAGTTTGAGCAGAAAGATTTGGTAACTGTCTTTGACAACTTGGGGGTTAACAATAACCGAGTATTTTCAGCAAAATGTAAATGTCATAGGATTCCCTGTGCTGGTAGATGGGAAGGTGCAGGGGAGACATGATCTGTTTCTTTCCTGCATTTCCTTCTGTATCTATCACAGGCGAGGTTACTAATTTACACTAAATCAAACAGTGGCCTATTACCTGTTGGTATTATATTCCCCTGTTATGGTTATGGTCACATCTACAGTATGGGCACTATAACATCATTTATTTTCATCTACAGACTTTTACTCAGTGTATTTTTTCTGATCTGCGGCTCTCCTACTATGAACTGTGTAAGAGATGGTCATTTGTCTTTCATCATGTATAATTGTTATATTTTTTTGTTCCCATAGAATATGGCATTTAAAGTATTGCAGATTTTTAATGCAACAGAATCAAACCAACTTCCTCATGCTTTATGCAGTCCATGTATGACTAACGCTTGCCCTAAAATAGCAATGGGCTTTTTGGAAACATTAGATGTGTCGGGTCCTTCAGCCCTTATTTCTCTTACAAAGGCTGCCATGGCACTGAAAATGCAAGATCTTCAGACTTATGAAGCAGAGATACAGCGTTATTCAGAGGTATGATCCTGTCTGCACAATAGCAGTTATAATGCGATTACATAAACGATTACGGTATCCTGGTTTTTAATTTAACTGTATAGTTTTACTATTATTCTTGGTTTCTAAATCTGCTCTTTTTGCAGCCCTCCAAGCATTACTTCTTCTCACAAAAGTCATCTAATTGTTTTAAGACTGGAAAAACATTTCATGACTTAGGGCTCATTCAGGCGAGCGTGTATTCGTGTGGCGGCCATCAAAACCACGGCCGTCATACGGACTCATGTATAAAGCTTATGCATGAGATTATCCCTATTGTAGTTGATAGGAGTTTTCGGAAACTGCTGAGCATTTCACAACTCCCATAAACTGCCATAGAGATTGGGCGTGGCTTGACGGGAGGACTGGACGGACGCATCCTTAGAGGGCTTTGCTCCATCGAGGTCTATCAGGGGCCACCTAACCCCATCTGCCACCAACATTAGGCTCTGGTGCCTCTCCTGCTGCCCTCCACTATGTCTGGCTTGATTTTGCACCACTACCGAACATTTTGGCCGCATTTTTGGGTTGCTACTAGGGCTGAAGCCGCGGCATAAATTTTGAACGGCCGCTCCCGGGCCGCATAGCGCTCCGGTGCCTCCGTGGATTGCATGGCCGATATCCCTATCATCAGTAACTGGGGTCCCCCTGTACCCTGGATTCAAAGTGCGACAGCTTGTATTATATAAATAAGACCTTTTAAAGTTGCGCCCGCCATCTTGGATTTCAGCCTCAGTAGGGTTATACCACTCTGCCTGCTTACATCCATCTTGGAAACTCAGGACCACACTGCAGTACTACTGGGGTGAGTGCAATCTCCTCTGTCCCAGACTAGACCGCTGTCATAAAATCATACAGTCCGGATAGACTTGCGCTATACAGCATCCCATTTAAAGCTTCCCTCAATACCGGCCTGTCCGGGCGCTGGATTTCCGGTGAGGCGTTGATACCCTGCAGCCTCTAGGCCACTTTGTGCAGTGACTCGGAGGCTCATATCTACATATAGCACGACCGTGCAATGTCCAGCCTGCTAGACCTCTTTGCCTTATTGTTTGATCCGCTCGGTGGCTTTGTATGAACATTTACCGCCTAAGCTACTTTCCGGACTGTTACCCTGTTGCCAAGACTCCACGCCAGTCCTGTTTGTGGGTCACCTGCAAACACCCAGTGCTTCAAATTTCTCTAACTGACTCCCAAACTTTAATAATTGCCTCATTGTGTCCCCATATTGTCCTGTACTTCTCTGTAATGTAACACCTTGATATCGCCGGGGTGCATAATCCCCCCTCAGAGCCATACTTCATTGTGGTATCCCATACGCTTTCATTTACAGCTACTTAAAATCCAGCAATGGCGCCTCCGAAATTGCAAACTAAATTGACTGGCAAGCTCGACCAATACCGCAGAGCGGACACCTTGACATCTCCATCCTCCGCTGTGCAGCCTATTGATCCGTCTCCGGTGGGTTCAAACCAGCCTGCCTCTACCGCATCTGACTCTAATCCAGACACATTGAAAGTTCTGGCGGCTATACATACGTGCCAGTCCACCCTAACCACACAAATTGAGGAGATTAAAGTGGATATTTCCCTCTTACGCCAAGATGCGCAAGATACTAGAGAGAGACTGACGGAGATTGAAAACCGAGTCAGTACGCTGGAGGACCAAGCCCCTCCACTCAAGAGAACAGATTGAGGCGCTGTAACCTTCGATTTATTATCGGCTTGCCGGAAGGTAACTCTCCTGAGTCTTTTCTAGAAAATGTGCTCATTACCACCTTTTGGCAGAGAAAAATTCTCGGTTAGGTTTGCAGTGGAAAGGGGCTCCACCACGCACATTCATTGCTAAACTCCTCAATTACTGAGACAAGGATGCTATCCTCAAACTTACTAGAGAAAAAGGATCAATTACTCATGCCAAAACGCAAATTTCAGTTTATCCCGATTTCTCCATTGACATTCAGAAAAAGAGAGCTCTGTTCCTTACTGCTAAGAAGAAGCATAGGCAACTTGATCTCAAATACGCTATGATGTACCCTTAAATGGCCCCATTACTGTGCAGGGGATACAGGAGTCCATGGCCTCCTTTCAGACGTCTAAATCGCCCGGTAGTGACGGCCTGCCTATTGAATTCTATAGGGCACATGCTGATTCTTTAGCTGAACGTTTACTTGATGTGGACTCTGGAGAACTGCCTCATTCAATGAGGGAGACAACGATTGTTGTACTGTCTAAGCCAGGTAAAAATCCATTGTTCTGTGATTCCTATTGCCCAATTTCACTCCTCCAGACTGACATAAAGATTTTGGCAAAACTCTTAGCTAAAAGATTGAATACGGTTATGTTGTCCTTGATACACCCAGACTGGTTTTATGCCTGGCAAAGCCACTGGCATTAATCTCCGCAGACTATTCACAAATTTGCAGTCTACTCATGAGGATGTTGGTGTTTGAGTTGTAGTCTCCCTAGACGCCGCTAAGGCTTTTGACTCTATAGAATTTTCTTTTTCTGACCCTTGCAAAATTTGGCTTTGGACCAGAGTATCAAATGGGTTAAATTATTATACTCTGCCCCATCCTCCCGAGGGGCAGTAAATGATTGGATTTCAGACCCCTTCCCTTTATATCGAGATACCAGACAGGGTTGCCCTCTCTCTCCCCTATTATTTGCACTGGTAGCGGAACCTCTCGCTGAAATTCTTTGACAAGAACCCTGTATTATTGGTTTTAACCTCCCTCCCATATGGGAAAAGGTCAGCATGTACGCAGACAATACTCTGCTATATCTCGCTGACCCTGGGTTGTCCTTGCGTGTAGTACTTTCCATAATGACATGTTCAATGTCCAGATTGTCCATCAATTGGTCTAAGTCCCATATTCTACCGTTAAATATATCCGCTCCTGTAGCAGCGGCGACTTCTACCCCACTCATATCAAGATCAGTGTTTTGAATTTGAAGCGCTAAATATCTCTCCTTTTTAATTGTTTTTTTTATGCACCAAAATTGCCAGATGGAACCAACTGCTCTTATTTACAGCTGCTAGAGTGAGCTTGATTTAAAATAGCCTTTATGCCTAAAATCCTGTATATCCTCCAGCAATCTCCTGTGTACTTCCCAGTCAGTCTACTACAATGTATTGAAAGTATTCTCACCTCATTTGTGTGGAGCAATGGCAGGTCCCGAGTAGCTAGCTGTCTACATGCCCCATGGGATAAGGGTGGTGTATCCCTCCCAAGTGTTAAATGGTACTATATAACTAGTCAGTTGTCTCATCTAGCATGGTGGGATACGGTTGAATGTGAACGTGTTCAGACCCTGCTTATTTCCCCGTTCAGTACACATTACTCCCACCCCTTGGATATTCTGTTCTGTGGCCGACTACATGCAGGTTGAAACTTGCGTGATCACCCAATCCTGAACCAGGCCCTACTGGTGTGGGATGTGTCTCAACGTACATTCTAGTCCAATGACTTCACTAGGTACACACCCTTATGGCACTGTAAAGCTCTCCCAGAACTATTACAGCTCTCCTTTGACATATGCTGGCACAGCAATGGTATTTGGTATCTTTCACATATGTATACTGACTGGGCGTAGGTGAGATAACGTACCAAAGCTTTCCACTTCCCAATTTTATACTTTCTCCCCCTGTTAAACACCTGATTTCCGGACTTTATGGCTTACTATCCGGTAAGTCCAGAGAATCTGCTTGTTCCACTAAAGGGAAGATTGGAAGGTGATGTGGGTCCACTGACTGATGATGAGTGGGATAGGGCCCTCTCCTCCCCTAAAACTGTATCTTCCAATCACAATGAGCGACTCGCCCAATTTTATATAATACATAGGGCATATTATACAGCCTCCAGACTGCATAAATTCCGTCCCGAACAGCCGGACAAATGCCCTAAATGTGGGCTCACATCTGGCTCCTTTTATCATTTGGTGTGGTCCTGCCCTAAGGTAGCCGGCTTGTGGGATCAGGTTTTTACATTTTTAAATGATGAGTTGGGGACGCCTGTCCCACTATGCCCTAAGTTTTGTCTATTCACTCCTGACCCTGCAGAATGGGACTCACGAAATATCCACACTTTTGTTGTGGAGACGTTATACTATGCCAAAAAGCTCTTCGCCAAAACCTGGCTGTCCAGTCATGCCCCCACTTTTGCAGAATGGATATCCATTGTAAGCAGTATGTTGCCTCACATGAAGTGGTTGTATCAACATAGAAATTGCCCGCTCAAGTTAACAAAAATTTGGGACAGATGGCTGCAGTCCTCTGCCACTGTCCCTTCTTCCCAATATGGTCTCTTTGACTCTCTCCCGAGCCCTTAACCTGTTTACTACAAAAGTGTTTTCTACTTAAAGCATAGCTAAACTTTCGCAAAAAAAAAAATATTTACACTGCTATTATGTCCCTCTATGTGGATACATTACTCCTAGCAATTTTTTTTCACTTCAAAGTACCTTTTTTTTTTTTTTTTACAGCTTTTTTTTCTTGTGAAACCGTCCACATCTATTTTCTAACACTTCCTGATTCTGGCAGTTTCTAGGGCCGTGTCTTACTGTGTGTGATGTTACGATTTGTGTGTATCTTTCATGGGCAGTGAACTCTGAGGTGATAACTACAATACCGTGAGCGAGCACCGAGCTATTCACAGCAGAACACATTATATATAGAGATGGAAATATCTCTGCACACTGCAGAAGAAAGGAATCAGTGTTTTTCTTTTTAACTTTCCCTGGCAAGTGCAGGGAAGATAAGACAGGGAGGCAGTGTGATTGCGGTGATTGCAAGTCCATCACTGCAGCCTGACACAGCGTGGAGTGCTGCAGTGTGATTATCCTGGCTCCTCCTCCTTAGTACAGCCCAGTCAGCGTTAGTGTGGCTTAGGGGCCCGGTCGCAAGTGCTATAGCTACACCGCTGGGTGCAGGTCTGGCGCCTCTCACACATACCATACAACGGACAGTAACAGAGCTGTCATTCTCCTCCCTGCCGGTTATAGTACAGTGGACAGGGGGAAGAGGGGGCACCAGACCGGCGCTTCTGCTACTGAAGCGCCTCTCACACACACCCTATAGTTCGTACAGCAGCAGAGCTCATCACAGTCTCTTCCATGCGTAGTGTATAGAGGCAGAGAGACCTTCCTGACGTCACGATGGGGGCGTGCACATCTGACGTCTGGATGGGGCCACCACCCACCCGTACTCATAGGCAGCAGAGTCCATACACTGATACATTCAAACGGTGTACAGATTTCTGCTAGCAACAGGAGAAATACAAGAAATAAAATGTGGTAGAAAAGTGTCAGAGTGGCCATTTAAAACACATATAACACAAAAAGGACCCCAAAATCATTAATAAAGTATATTACAAAATATATTTATATTATACTTGCTGCTACAAAATAAAAAGTTGATTGAGCGTTTAGTTACGCTTTAACCCTTATTCTGTTCACCCTTTTCTCATTCCATGTTTAAATATACAAATACGCTATATATATTTTCATCTATAATGCTGTATAGGTTTTGACCCAGACCTTTTGCTGAATGGTACCGGTCAGCCTCATTCTTTACTTGTACTTGTGGAAACGGTTTGTGTTAGTTAACCAGTTAATTCCTTACATTTTGCCATTTGCCTTAGGCCGAGATTGGCTTTACATCCAAATTCATAAATATTTGAGGAATACATAATTACTAAATGCACTTTCTTTTCTATGAACCTCATTGTTTATAGCTGTAACTCTACATCTGCAATACTGTATTGAATTACTGAACTCTTTTATACTATTGGTTGACATGTGGTCGACATTTCATGATGCGATGTATGTTACTCTGTCTTACAATAAACTTTATTTGTGAATTAAAAAACTACCATGGAGAGAGGCGCTTGGATGTGCGGCCATCTTGAACTAGTCTCCTCTTTGGAGTGCCAAACCTATCAAACATTTATGTTGTATCCAGTAGATGTGCCATCAATGTATGCGATGGGAAAACCCCTGTGTTATGCTTAGTAATGAGCCTGAGGGGGGTGGTGCATGGTACAGGTGGTGCAAGAGCACCAAAGCGAATACCAGTCATGGTCTGAACTAGGAATAAAACCGTAACATTTTTCCTTGGATTGCTCCTCTAACTTGATTAAAGTAGAATATACAGTACCACAGTGCCCCCCCCCCCCTCATAACCATTCCAGCCACGTTGTACTTCACTAACTGCCAGTCACACAGTGTCCCCCAAGAGTCTTTTAAAACCATCAGGGCACAGCAGGAGTATGTCTGTGTCCTTATGGTCGGGGGACACACAAAGGCATTGTGGACCGCAGGTTGTGCACCACTGGTCTAGAGCATGTTGATGTGTTGTGGCTGTTACTTTAGTGCAGTTTTGCAGCATATACCTTCCCTTTAGTAAAATACAAAGAAATCCATCGAATCCGTTCCGACTAATAAAAGTATACACCCTGAACTCTAAATTCTATGAAGATAGAAATCCTTGAAAAATGGCACCGGAAAGCAAGATCATACCAAAGATAAGATGAAACTATCCCTTAACAACCACGTGTGCTAGTAGCTTATTAAGGTAGAAGACCTGACCAGAAAAGGCGATCTATCAGGTATGGCGTAGTTACCAACCATGTTATTCTGTTTAACTCCTGTTTACACGGTTAGGATTTAGGCACGGATTCCGTGCCTAAATTCAGACGAGGTCCACTAACATTCTCCTGGCAATGCATGTGAATGGGATATTTTACACAGCATTCACACGCTCAGGAAAATATCCAGGAATAATGAATGCGCTGCAGATTTAAAAATTCTCAACGTGCTCATTATTAACGGATGTCATCTTGTGCATTCCGCTTTCTTAGATCCCCCCCCCCCTTGGTTTCAACTGTTTCTGCATACTCAGGAAGCAAATACAGTTGAATCCAATGGTAGAGCAGGGTGCCGTAAGATCCCTACTTTACCATTCACTATGTATCGCGGGATGCTCACGGTTCGGTGCAGACAGGCGCGAGGCAATGATGTCATCACGTCTGCCTGAGCCGAGCCACACAGACCGTTGGAGCAGAGGGATCTTTTCCACTTGTCGTTTGAATGGGCTTAGGTGAGAATGTATTTTATAAGGCACTATTGGGGCTGTCTAGGTGCATTATACTGTGTGGGGGCAGCGGTGGGGGACTTTATACTGTGTGGAGAGCAGCTATGGGGGGCAGTTATTTGAATAATCTACTGTGTGGTGGCAGCTATGGGAGGCATTATACTATGTAGGGGCAGGTATGGGGGTATTATACTGTGTGTAGGGCAGCTATAGGGAGCATTCTACTATGTGGAGGGCATTTATAGGAGCATTCTACTCTGGAGGGCAGTTATAGGGGAATTATACTATGCGGAGGGCAGTTATAGGGGTATTATAATGTGTAGAGGCAGATATGGGGCAATTATACTGTGTGGGGCAGCTATGGGGGCATTATACTGTAGAGGCAGCTATTGGGGCATTTTATTGTGTGGAGGGCAGTTATGGGGGCATTATACTGTGTGGAGGGCAGTTATGGGTGCAATATACTATGTGGATGGCAGCTATAAGGACATTATACTGTGTGGAGGGCAGATATAGGGGCATTGTAATGTGTGGGGCAGCTATGGGGGCATCATACTGTATGGGGGCAATATACTGTGTGCAAATAGGGGGCGTGGCATGCATAAAGGGGTGTGGTCTAAATAATTGTTCATTAATCGTAATTGAGGTAACATGTTCAAATAATCGTGATTTTTATTTAGGTCATCATCGCCCAGCCCTAGTAGTAAAGTTCATTCAGTGTATTGTATGAAACAAGTGATACGTAGTCTCATTCATTGATGTAACCTGTAATCTATTTTACACAGTCTAATGGGCTGCACTGCACATTGTAAAGCGTGCCTTGTCCAAGAGATATTCTGATTGTCCTTGATAATCATTATATAATTATTCTGTTTGCAGATACAGCTGTTGTATGGTTTCTTGGATGAACCAAGGCTTGTTATAAGACGTGAAGACAGAGAGGTCATACCCACAGAGATGGCTTTCCACTTCCAAGACACACTACCTGGACTACTTGTAGCTCTTCTAGTGGCTTTTCATGAAAACAGTAAAATTAGTCTGAAAGAAACGGAATCCTTCATTAAGGTTCTATTTTTTATTTTGTCTTTGCTTAATAATTCCCTGTTATCAGTCATTTTAGGCTATTTTTTCCAGAGAATTTACTCGTCGGAAGTCTACCCCGGTCATCACTACTATATATGAAATATCCTCTGGTTCTGAGAAGCTCTAGAAACATTTGTGTGAATAATTTAAATGATATTCTTCTTTTTTTTTTTTTGTGGTTTTTTTTTTAGCCTTCCTTTCTACAAGTTTTCTGGAAGCCTGATTGCCTGGATAATCTAGTCCCATAGATGTCAGACTATTTGCTATACAGCCCTATTCTACTGGTCTTGTCGCCATACTTTGACTGTATGTTGTCAAACTTGCATGTCACCAACTTACAAAAAAAAAAAGCGTAAAAGCTGTACAGACTCATAGGCTTTCTATTGAGCCTGTACACCGCTCTCTCGGCTTTTCTAGGTGAGATGATCATAAACTAATGGGGCTTAAAGATACTCTGTCACCACATTATAAGTGCCCTATCTTCTACATAAGGAGATGGGCGCTATAATGTAGGTAACAGCAGGGCTTTTTATTTAGAAAAACGATCTATTTTTACGACGTTAGGATCGATTTTTAGCTTTATGCTAATTAGTTTCTTAATGCCCAAGTGGGCGAGTTTTTACTTTAGACCAAGTGGGCGTTGTACAGAGGAGTGTATGACGCTGACCAATCAGCGTCATGCACTACTCCCCATTCATTTAGTCAGCGCATAGTGACACTGTGTTGTTCGCTATGTGCTGTCTTATACTAACATATTAACGTTACTGAAGTGTTTAGACAGTGAGTAGACATTCCTTCCAGCCAGGACAGGATGTCTATTCATAATCCCGACACTTCGGTAACATTTCTGTGGTACTTACAGCAGAGCAAAGCGTAATCTCGCTGTAACCTGTCATTTACAGCGAGATCTTGCGAGATTACGCTTGCTCTGCTGTTAGTACCATAGAAACGTTACCGAAGTATCGGGATTGTGAATAGACATCCCATCCTGGCTGGAAGGAATGTCTATTCACTGTCTAAATACTTCAGTAAAGTTAATATGTCAGTATAAGACAGCACATAGTGAATAACTCAGTGTCACTATACGCTGACTAAATGAATGGAGAGAAGTGTATGACCCTGATTGGTCAGCGTCATACACTCCTCTGTACAACGCCCACTTGGTCTAAAGTAAAAACACACCCACTTGGGCATTAAGAAACTAATTAGCATAAAGCTAAATTCGCTCCTAACGTGGTAAAAATAGATCTTTTTTCTAAATAAAAACCACTACTGTCACCTACATTACAGCGCCGATCTCATTATGTAGGAGATAGGGCACTTATAATGTGGTGACAGAGTCTCTTTAACGCTTCTGACGCTTCGTATTGCAATCGGTGTGGGTCTCATTGCACGGACCCCCACTGATCAAAACTTTTTTTTTTTTGACATGTCACGATGTTTAGTTACCCTTCAAGCATTATCTGCGGTAGTGTGCGACTGATCTTTGAAATAGAATCTTAGGAATTGGAACATGCTTTAAAGCGGTCTTTCATTTTCAGAAAAAAAAAGTACTCGCTGTGTAATGAAGTTACAGTTTTCTAAATATACTTTGCGTATTAATTCCTCCATGGTTTTCAAGATTTCTGTTTGCTGGCATTCAATAGAAACCTTCATTGTTTACTTCTGGTCTATGGTCACGTGATGGACACACAAGTGCGGGGCTCATTAGAAAACACAATAGGCTTTGATAACTGTACTGTAACGAGCTGTGCACCTGTGTGTGCATCACATGACCAGGACAGATTTTTATCCCTGGGAGAAAACAATGAAGAATCCCAAACTATGACATCAAGCAGAGATCTTGAATTGATATAGAAAGTATATTAGAAAATTGGTCTACAATGAATAACCTTTTATTTGCTGAATATATTGCACCAGTTGCAGCCTATAGAGCTGATCTGGATCGTCGGGACTGAATCGGTAAGCGGTATGTTCAGAAATACAGGGTCATGTTTCAGCACAATATCGAAGGACATTGGGCAAGCAGAGAAAATATTTTGCAGCATGTTGCTTAAATTTTGCATATCATTTGGAGGAATGAGAAGAACTGACTAAATTCCTAATAAGTATGCTGTGTCATCCTTGTCTTAAACAAAACTTCGTTAAAATAATTGCGTTGAAACTTTGCGGTTGGTCATTTACTTAAACAGATTGCTGTTGTCATTTTCCTGTAGGCTTTATGTAAAAAGACTGGTGAAGAAGATAACCCACCAATACTTGTAGATTTTTGGGAAGCTCGTCTATCCTCATATCCTCCAGAATCTGTCCTACAAGACATACTGTTTAAGCTTACATCTTACTATGTGTGCAGAATATGCAAACCACAACATGAATGTGTCAAATCACTCAAGAGTCCAGAGGATCTGGTAAGTCTTCTTCCCTACCTATATGCCTTCATCTTTATCCTATATCATAGGTGTTTCTGCATTCTCAGCATTTTAGGGTGCTGTCTTTATAAACAATTCTATATCTTCTAGAGGAATTCCTGCAGTCATTTTGGAGTGATCAGCCCTTGGATAACAAAGATGGTGTCTTCGGAACCCGTGTCATGTGCAGCCTGTGGAGACTTGTTGAAGTTACAGGTCTGTCTTTGTAGTTACTATGTTTGTAGGAAAAGGAGACCCTAGTCTTTACCTCAACCTTCTGTTATTGTAGCAATGGAAAGATTGGGGTTACATTGGGGTGCGGAGCGGGTATCTTCACCCTTGCTCTCCTTTCTTATCTTCTCTGTATCCTGTTTCTGCTACTGAAGTTGTCATTACTGCCTCCCATACTGTCATGTTGGCCTGTAGAACTAGTAAGGGCTAATCCAGAGTAAGAGTACTATGTAAAACACGGTCTGTATTTTATGATAACCAGTTGTGTGGTTGTCTTCTGTCTGCATCTAGTCTCTCCTGTGTGGACCTTCACTGGACATAGTATCATTTCTTCCATTTCTGGACTCCATACCAGCCAACAACAATTCATATTTGAGCATTCACATAATTTGCGCAACACGGCTCCTGAATTACGAGGGCTCCATAGAGAGACTCCTGGATCGGTGTCCTGAAGCTGTAACATTGTATGCAAAACATGAAATAAAAGGTGGAAGCCAGGTAAGACGCCCAGATCGGATGAATGTCCACATTGTCACTGCTTTTACATGTATTTTCCCTATCGTTTCCGCAATGCATTCAGCGTCTTAGATCAATCACAGAGGAGTTGGTTTGGCGTCGACTGACCGTTTTTCCTGAACCCAGGCTGAATCTTTCTTTTACGGCTTATTTCGGTCTTTCTTTTACAAGGCATCTGCAACTTCTACATTCCCGTTTCCAGGAAAAATTAAAAATAAAATAATTTTGTGACAATTCGCAGACAACATGGATCATTTAACAGAAATACATTTTGTTCAGTTACTTGACTTATGTTTTTGCATTATCTTTATTAATCTCATGTCTTGTGAGAAAAGGTATGATGTATACCGTAGAAGCTACCCATACTCGAGCATCTTTTTTGAGTTTCGACCAGTATTGCTAATTGAAAAACGTCTATCTCTCTCAGTCCCATAGACGGTGAATAGAGCGGTGGTCACACATGTATAATACTGACACTGTCACAGAGGTGACTGGGGGTTCTGCATACTCCTTTGGATAGGTGATGCATGTCGTTTATGGGGAAAACCCCTTTTAAGTGATCCTTCCCTCATAGAGTATCAGACCCCTACTGTGCCCTCATTTCCACAGCATAGGTGGCATACTGAATATAATTGCCTGCTAGATATCACATGTATGTTGCCAACTTTATATCTCATGAAAAAACATTGTTATTATGTTAAGGGGCATTTTAAAATCCATTATTTGCATGAATAGAGAAAAGAACACAAAATAGCTTTTAAAATCTATACAAAACTAATAAAGAAAAGTATTTTCAAATTTATAACTGAAAAAGTTTTTTTGTCAATTTAGAATTCTGAACTATTCTTAAAAGCTGGTATGGTGGTTGCCTTACAGCACTGCGGTTCTAGGGTTCAGTTCTACCAGGGACAGCATCCGTGTGGAGTTTGTATGTTGCATGGTTTTCATCCACAGACATGATTACACTGGTATAAATGCATTGATTATGATGCCCAAATGTGTAACAATAGGAATTTCATGAAACTACAACTTAGTGGCACAGTATGGCCCAATGCACACGACCATAGTTTTCATTCGTAATTACGGATCCGGTAATTACGGATGACATTGTGAAACCTTCCAATTTTACCACCCACGGACACCTTTCAGTATATTTACGGATGTGTGTCCGGGCCGTATAAATGATCCGCAAAATATAGAATGTCATAATCTTTCCGCAATTGCGGCACGGGCTCGCCCACAGTAGTCTATGGGCGCTTCTGCAATTGTGGACGGCTACGGATGTGCATCCGTATTTGCAGATCCGTATATGCGAAAACCCTTATGGTCTTGTGCATGAGGCCTAAATATCCTGGAAAATAAGCTATTCTACATATGATTATCATTCTAACTTTCTTTTTTTTGTAGGCTCTGTGGTGGAACAAGTTATTACCTGAACTCTGTAATAGGGTTCGTGACACTGAAAACACTAATGAAGTATTTATTTCTTCTTTAAAAGGTAAACCTTTTTGCTGTACTTGAACATAATGTCTCAATTTTATCTTTGGCAAAAGTACTGTAGAGCCAAAAGCCATAAATCTAATACTTCAGCTCCCATTGCAGGAAGTGGATTGGGCAGGATTTACAGACACCCAGTGCCAAACTAGAAACTAACTAAACAATACCTTGGGGTGACCAACAAGGGTCTGGAAAGTTGCATGCCATATATGTCCCCTCCTACTGGGAACACGCTCGGGCATTTAGCCAAAAGGGGTCACATAATACACTTATTTACATAAGTTCCATTTAAAGTCTATGGACACCTTTGCCATGGGGAAAAAAAATATTTTAATATATGTTAGTGGTTACCTGGTGTTCAAAGCTTTGCACTAAGTTTCAGGCTGCAATATCCATTGCTTCATACGTTTTCAGACCCCCTGATATTCAGTTTGCATCCTGCTCCTAGTTTCAGACTTTTCTCATGTGGCTGTATCCTCCCAGTAATACATGCTGAATTTGAAGTCTATGTGTGTCTGTGTCCAGGATGCCGCTATCTTTGGCATCTCTCCTGTATCTTCCTTCACAACTTTTTCCTTCTAATGCAGCCCCTGAGGAATCTCCCCCCTTCCCTTGCAGATTGTGCAGCGTGTGCTTTACTCCCTAGCTTCACAGTTTAAATTGTGTAACTCCCCCCCCCCCCCCGGCACACACTCTTGTAGGGGTTCTCCTCCCTATCTACAGCGTGTGATCTCCCCTCCCCTTGCAGATTCTATAGTTTCTCTCCTCCCTATCTAATACACTAATACAATACTCTGCTGTGTACCACCTCCTCCACTCACTGCTCTGATCTCTAAGGCTGGGTTCACACGACCATGTTACGTTCGTATCGGACGGAACGTATTTCGGCCAGAAGTCCCGGACCGAACACACTGCCGTGAGCCGGGCTCCTAGCATCATAGTTATGTACGACGCTAGGAGTCCCTGCCTCACTGCACGTCAACTGTCCCGTACTGTAATCATGTTTTCAGTACGGGACAGTAGTTCCACGGAGAGGCAGGGACTCCTAGCATCGTACATAACTATGATGCTAGGAGCCCGGCTCCCTGCAGTGTGTTCAGTCCGGGACTTGCGGCCGAAATACGTTCCGTCCATTACGGACGTAACATGGTCATGTGAACCCAGCCTAATACTGGGAGTTGGACAGCAAAAGGTGCAGATGACGGCAGCACTGAGCCGACAGCAGCCAGGAGTAGCACAGCCAGCCATGTACAGGAGCTGAACAGACTCTACCGCATAAAAATGGTAGGAAATGTTTAATGAAGACCAACTAGAAAGTTGCTTTTGCATTTAGGAAACAAGTAAACAAAAAACAAAAAATCAGTATAAAGGTGTCCATTGCTTTTACCCATTAGGCTGCCATGACAATTTTCACATTTTTGACATGCAAAAATAAAACCTGAATTCTAAAATTAAAAAATCTTATTCTATACCCATATATTTTAGACGCATTGTAAAAATGCCACCCAGCATTTTACACTCATGGGTGCCTTCATGCAAAGTTTCATCAAAGCGTAACATTGCGTAAAAAATGCATACAAAGTCATGTTTGTGGCTAGTAGTCTGACCCAAGCAGAACCTAAGACCACCTAATAATGAGTTCAAGATATTCAACGTTCATACATGTCACCTATGTATATGTCTTACATGCACACAACTTCACATAATCACCAGTGCTGAATAGACCAAAAATCTCAACAAAAAGTCTGATAAGCAGTTGCACATCTAATGACCCCCATGTAGTTGGTAAAAAAAAGACCGCCCCCACCCAAATTTGACACAGAGTACTTATCCACCGGGATTGTAAGTGAGGTCGATAACATGAAGAAAAGTTCCTGTATACCCAACCTCCTCTGGGTCATTGGAAGGCTGAACCGGCTGAAATGACAGTTAGGGTATGTTTCATGCAATTAAAAACGGCTGAAAATTATGGAGCTATTTTCAAGGGAAAACAGCCTCTGATTTTCAGCCGTTTTGAAGCAGAAAAATGTTCTTGGATGCTTTTTTGCGAGCTGTTTTTGTAGCTGTTTTTCAATTGGCCCTATGAAAAACAGCTCCTTAAACGGCTAAAGAAGTGACATGCTCCTTCTTTTCACGAGGCAGCGTAAAAATAAGCCTCATGTGAACAGCCACGTCTTTCTTACTGAAATCAATGGAAACTGTTTGCAGCCTTATTTCAAGTGTATTTTGGAGCATAAGACTAGGCTTTTCTGCTCCAAAATCAGCCTGAGAATAAGCTGTGTGAACATAACCTTAGGCTACGCCCAGACGCAGCGGAAGAAATCCCCTGCAAAATCTGCATGTTGAAACTGTGAATTTGAAAGCTCCTATTTCTATGCAGACTCTTTCCGCTAAATGTGGATGAGGTTTTGAACATCCCATCCACATGTATTGTACTGTACATTGCCGTAGATTTCTGACACATCTGAATAGTCTGTGATCTTTCTTCCTGCTGTCACTTGCAGCTTCCTCCCTTCATCCCGCTTACTGAATTCAAAGTGCTGCACCTCAAATATTGCACCTAGAACAGTGATCATTGATTGGTATCATTTGAAAGCTAAGATTCTGGGCTGTCACTGCATAACATTGTAACAGATCTGAAATATTACGTTATGTATTTGTCTCATTTTAGACACTTTAGATGTGATCGCCATGGAACTTGATCTTCAAGATCTTCTCAATCTGCTACCGGATGATGGAAATGCAGAATTTTTCTTGCCTTACCTTGTAAACCAAAGCAAAAGAAAACTCGAGGCTTAAACTGCAAACTGTTTTTGCATCTCGGATGAATTTATTGCGCATGCACGGTATTCCAACAGCTGCTGTGTTCAATAAATGATACAACTTAAAATGGCTATTTCTGAATTTTTATAGAAACATTGAATTTTATTGCAGATTTCCTACAGATCCATCCAGTCTACTGTACTTTATGAGCAGTAATAATCTGTTTATACAGTATTGACATTTCCAAGCTTTGCCTTGTGACTGTCAGCAGAACACCGGCCACTATTTACAGCAATCTGTATTCTGCCTATAGCTCAGCAGATAAAGACTGTCATAACAGAACCTGTGTTTTCTGTGCAAGGCAAGCAGCAGAAATGTTACTTCCATGGGGCAGCCTCGCTGTTTTATTGCATCTTTCCGGATTCTGATGGTAGAGGTATATTAAAGGGGTTGTTTCAACCCTTTTCTATATTAAAGCTTCATAAACACCATGTACAGTAATGTTAAAAAAATAATAATAAATAGTCCATCATCATTAACCTGATACATCAATGTTATTTGTACAAGTGATATCTCTAAATATCAAATAATTTACTTGTAATTGAAAGGGGCTTGTTCAAAATAATAGCAGTAAGGAGTTAAATTGGTGAATTCATTCATTCTGTGGAATAACAGGTGTCAATTTTGGCCCTTATTTAACCCCTTCCCGACATTTGTTGTATGGATACGTCATGGAAAGCCAGTGCTTCTCACATTTTGCCGTATCCATACGACAAATGGAGGATACCGGCTCAGAAGCAGAGTCTGTGCCACCATCCCCGGGTGTCGGCTGCATGTTACAGCTGACACCATGGGGTAATGGCGAGGACTGAAGTTTGCTCCGATCCCCGCTATTAACCCCATAAATGCAGCGGTCAAAAGCGGTCGCTGCATTTAAGGGGTTTGCAGTTCATCTGCACCCCGGCAATGAAATTGCTGGGGTGCCGGTGGCTGCAAAGGCAACTGGAGGCCTAACACTAGCCTCCTGGTATGACTAGTATGGAAGCCTTTCAGGCCCCGCATTTAAAGGCATCCATTTCCACCGGCAAGATGGTGCCTGCTCAGGAACTGAGCCGGTGTTATCAGCGGTGGATGTCAGCTGTATGTTACAACTGACAACTTACCTGTATGTTACAGCTGACAACCACCTGTAACGGCAGGAATGGGAGCTAGCTCAGATTCCTGCCATTAACCCCTTTGATGCAGCGATCGCTGCATCTTAGAGGTTGGTAGCAGATCGGCAGCCCTGCCATGCAATCACAGTGCTCCTAAATACTGCTAGGACAACAGGAGGCCTAACAATGGCCTCCTGCTCTGCCATTATGGAAGCCAATTAGGACCTGCCCGGAGGCTAAGCCTAATCGGCTTTCTGTCAGTGAATGACTGACAGATCTAATACATTGCATTACATGGGTAGTGCAATGTATTAGTAAAAAAAATCTGACAGTTGGACCTTCAAGTCCCCTAGTGGGACTAAAGAAAAGTGTAAAAAAAAAAAAAAACCTGAAAAAAAAGTTGTAAAAAATATATTCAAAGTTTCAAGTAATAAAATAAAACACATTCGCCCTTTTTCCCTTATCAAGTACTTTATTATTGGAAAAAATAAACCATACATATTTGGTATTGCCGTGTCCGTAACGGCCTGAACTATAAAAATACTATGTTAATTATTCCACGCGGTGAACAGCGTTTTTTGGTCAGTTTGCCCTACAAAACTTGTAATATAAAGTGATCAAAAAGTCGCATGTATCCAAAAATGGTACCTATAAAAAATATAGCTCGTCTCGCAAAGAACATGCCCTTGTACAGCTCCGTTGACTAAAAAAGTTCTGGTTCTCACGACATGGTGACAGAAAAAGATACATTCTTTTTACAAAAGTAATTTTATTGTGCAAAAAGTTGTAAAACATAAAAAAGTGCTATAAATTAGGTATCGCCAGAATCGTACAGACCCGCAGAATAAAGTTAACATGTACTTTTAACACCGTTCTGAACCCTGCAGCGTGCCCAAACAGCGGTTTACTTCCACATATATGGCATCGCCATACCAGGGAGAACCTTTTCAACAATTTTTGTGGTGTGTGTCTCCAGTGGCACAAGCTGGGTATGACATTTGCCACTGAAATGGCATATCTAGGGAAAAATATTTTTTTTTACTTTGCACCATCTGCAGCGCAATCGTTTATGGAAAAGACCTGTGGGGTGAAAATGCTCACTACACCACTTAATAAATGCCTTGAGGGGTGCAGTTTCCAAAATGGGGTCACTTCTCAGAGTAGTATAGAGCTACATAAGTCGTCAAACTAGTTTTGACAGGTGTCACGCCCTTTAGGGGCGTGGTTAACGATGACACACCCTTTAGGGCGTGGTTAGGGCGTGGTTGTCGTTGCCACGCCCCTATAGGGGCGTTGACACCCTTTCGGGGCGTGACTAGGGTGTGGCTGGCAACGGCACACCCCTTTAGGGGGCGCCGACACGCCCCTTTAGATGCACAAAAGGGCGTGGCTAACATTGACACGCCCCATAGGCCGATGATTGGCCACGCCCTTCCGGTTCCGGTACACGCCTTTCCGGTTTTGGGGTCCCCAGACCACGCCCTTCCGGTTCAGTGACACGCCTCTTCCGGAACCGACGCTCCCCCAGACCACGCCCTTCCGGTTCAGTGACACGCTTCCGGTTCAGTGACACGCCTCTTCCGGAACCGGCGTACCACAGACCACACCCCTCCGGTTCCTGTGGGTGAACCCCGCCTCTTCCGGAACAGCATCATATGACGCGTACTTAGAAGGATTGTGATTGGTGCGCGCTGAAGCCATGCGGTGATTGGTGCATACGGAATTGTGGGCGTGTTCATTCCCATAGAATGAATGTGATTGGTGGGCACTGAAGCCGTGTTGTGATTGGTGCGTACCGAGTTGTGGGCGTGTTCATTGAACAGAAACATGCCCTGACATGCCTGGAAAGCGTCCGAACATGTTTTCTGCGGTTTTCTGAAACTATAAGTATAACTGTGCGCATGACAGGGTTACATTTTGAATAATGATTGTGATTGGTGCTCGCTGTAACCAAGGCATGACCAGGGTTATATCTGAATACGTTATTCACAAATTATTTGAATAAAAGCTCATTTTGTTCTTTTTGTATAAACACATAAAATTGCTGGGTAAATTTACTGTAAAAAAATAATAAAACAATGTTTAAAAGTTTACCTGGGGTGGGATTCGAACCCGCGACGGCTTTTATGCCGATTTGGATTTTTATGTCCAACACCTTAGACCGCTCGGCCACCCTGGTATAGGATGGATAATGTGGATATAGAATAATATGAAGACGTGCATTAAGGAGATGATTCAGATGGAATTTTAGTTCAGGCGTAGCTAACATTGCGAAGCCAATGTACATCTGACGTAGTCAACCATGAAGGTAATGTCAAAACCAAATAAAAAGCAGACGTATATTTCAACATACATTAGTTTATTTTATAAAAACAAAGGCATTCTACAGTTGAAAAGGTGGACATAATATATGTAAGGCAAATAATGTCATTTTTATAAAAAGACGCATTTACATAATATTTACAGAACAAATAAACGTACAGATCAAAATACACAGGAACAACAAATATTTGCAGCGAGACAATGACAGGAGCCGTCGAAAGCCACAACTATGCATTTACATGGTTAACCAATTTACAACAGGCAATAACCTATCAAAGCGTCTTCTTGACAGTGACCGACCTGGGAGTCCAGATAAACTTGGGGATCCTAAAGAAACATTGAGGGGTGTAGACTGTCTTTTCTGAAGTGTTAAGGTCTCAGTCACGGGCGAATTATCAGACATATTGTTAAGCATTTTTAAATGGTCCAGACGCTGTCTAGTAGTGATGTATAAAGCAGCTGTAGATTTCAACATACATTAGCAATACCCTATCAAAGCTTCTTTTGATGCTCAAAGGTCAGGGGCCAACTTTTACAGGTATCATAAATCGGGGCCAGATAACAGATGGCTTCATTCACACGCATTATAACCGCAGAACGGCAGGTTATTGATACTTAAAAGGCCATCATCCAGGATTTCAAACAAGCAAATCTATGACAGCTGCAACTGTAAAATTAGCATGGCAACTGTAGACAATACATCTCATGAGGACTTACTACATAAAATATATTATGATGCTAAGCATGTCGGTGGTTTTGGAGGGGTTAAAAATGTATACCAAGCGGCGAAAAAACAAGGCTTAACAATCAAAAATTTAAGAAATTGGTTATCGGCTCAAGATGCATATTCACTTCATAAGGGATTAAGGCATCATTTTAAAAGAAATATGATTTGTGTATCGAGGGTAGATGCCCAGTGGCAGGCCGATCTCGTGTCCATGATTGATGTTTCCAATTTCAACGAAGGCGGAAAATATATTCTCACTGTTATCGATGTATTTTCAAAATATGCCTGGGCGACCGTTTTACAGGCGAAAACAGGCGCCAGTGTCGCCGGGGCCTTTCAGACCATTTTACTCGATGGTCGTGTGCCCCAAAAATTGCAAACCGATAGAGGCAAAGAGTTTTTGAATACAAATGTAAAAAAAGTACTACAGATTAACAATATACACCATTTTCTAATCAACAACGACGTTAAAGCCGCCGTAGTAGAGCGATTTAACCGGACATTAAAATCTAAAATGTGGCGCTATTTTACAGCGCACAACACTTTCCGTTATATAGATGTTCTGCAGGATTTAATGTTCAGTTATAACCACACAGGACAATACGCTGTAGACCGGTGGACGTCACAAACGCAAATTCGCTATATATTTGGAAGAATATTTACGGTAAATATTTCAAAGCTAAAAAAGGTAAACCCTTGTTTAAAGACGGCGACCAGGTCAGGATTTCTAAATTTAAGGATCTTTTCAGCAAGGGATATGAGCAGACGTTCACGGATGAAATATTTACTGTGCAGGCGGTAAACACTAAAGGCTTGAAGCCTCTGTATAAGTTAAAGGACGCCTCTGGGGACCCGATCGAAGGCTCTTTCTACGCCGAAGAAATACAAAAAATACCGGAAAACCACGATCGGGTGTACAGAATTGAAAAAGTTTTAAAAAAAAAGCGTGTCAGAGGTGAAACATTATATTACGTGAAGTGGCGCGGGTACCCAACATCATTCAATAGTTGGATTGAAAAGCAGCAGTTAACAAGTATTTAAAAACGCAGACAGATGGAGACGGCACCGTTTTATATAACGCTTCCAAGCAATGCATCATACCGCACATATCCACAAAATGAGATCTCTAATTACACAATCAAACTTTCTAAACCGGTCACATTAATTGGCCCCTGGGAAGTCGGTCTTACAGAGATACAGTACCCACACACTTGGAATACTTTTGAAACGGATGAAGGCTACATATATTTAGGTCTGCCGGGCGGTGCACTTAAACAAGTCAACGTGAAGTCAGGATATTACAATTCTGTTAAAGAACTGGTAAAAAGCATCAACGAGAGGATTGAGAATTAGGGTATGTGCACACACACTAATTACGTCCGTAATTGACGGACGTATTTCGGCTGCAAGTCCCGGACCGAACACACTGCAGGGAGCCGGGCTCCTAGCATCATAGTTATATACGATGCTAGGAGTCCCTGCCTCTCTGCAGGACAACTGTCCCGTACTGTAATCATGTTTTCAGTACGGGACTGTAGTTCCACGGAGAGGCAGGGACTCCTAGCATCGTACATAAGTATGATGCTAGGAGCCCGGCTCCCTGCACTGTGTTCGGTCCGGGACTTGCGGCCGAAATACGTCCGTCAATTACGGACGTAATTAGTGTGTGTGAACATACCCTTACAAGCATCCGCCTATTGATGTAAAATTGTCATATGACGCCATCGAAAGAATAGTGACTGTAACAGGGCTGCATCCTTTCATACTCAGCGATAGACTGACGAACATATTGGGCTTAGACTCTAATAAAACCAATGTAGCCGGCAATGGCACAAAATGTGCCGATATAAAAAGCGGATTTTACACGCTATACGTCTATACAGATATAATCGACCATCAAAGAGTCGGGGATAGTTTTGTACCCCTATTACGAACGGTTGAAATTACAGGTAGTAACAATGAAATGATCACGCAGCATTACGTCAAACCTGATTACGTCAACGTCAGTAAAAACCACTTTGACCATATTACTATTCAAATAAAGAGCGATCAAAACAGAAATGTGCCATTTAAGTACGGGAAGTCGATCGTTAAACTACACTTTCGCCCGCTAAGAGGCCCGTACTAATTAGAAAGGCGACATGGTAATCATGAAAAACTATGGGGAGCCACATATTTACGCCAGCTACTACAGGGCCCAGGCCGGGCATGGCTTACCAGGATTTCACGGTAACGCGTACATGTCTGGTCGCGGTTTAGGTGGCGTCTTTCGAAGTTTATTCAGGAAAGCTGTGCCATTGTTTAGACGAGGTTTAGAATTAGTAAAACCTCACGTGAAAACTGCGGCGAGGGGTATAGCTCAAGATGTTGTGGGTCGTGTTTCAGCAGCTATGATGAACAAAATAGCCGGAGAGCCACAGGAAGGCTCGGGATTAGTTTACATCGCTAAGAACAAACCTAAAAGGAAACGGAAATGCAAAGAGGTGGGTCAACGGAGAGTGAACAAACGTCACAGCAGCAGGGGAGGTCCCAAAAGGAATAAAAAAAAAACCACACGTCGTGAAGCGCATAACATATTTTGAACGTTACGGCAAGAACTCTAGCAGACATGGCTTTCATTCATACAGCGTCCGTTGAATGCGCCAAATCAGAACTGGACCTATTTGAAATACAGCCTACACAGACCAGCATTGAAAAAAGCCTGTACGTCGAGGTTCAACCGCTAGCCGCCATAGCAGAAGCCGCACCGCTCGAATTCTACATAGCCGGCAGCGGTGAACACTATTTAGACCTAAATAACACGCTACTCTACTTAACGCTCCGAATTGTTAAAAACGACAATACACCGATCGCTGATGGAACCCGTGTGAGCCTGACCAATTATCCTATAGCCACGTTGTTTAGCCAATTAGATGTTTCACTAGGCGACAGACTTATATCTCAATCTAACAGTCTGTATCCGTACAGAGCCTATATAGAAACAATCCTTAACTACAGCTCGGACGCTTTATCCACGCAGTTCACAACCGGTTTGTTTTACAAGGACACTGCGGGACAGCACCAGGTACGCGCTATTGGTGGAGCTAACACAGGGTTCACAAAGCGGGCGCTAATGACCGATCGCAGTAAAGTTGTTGAAGTTCTGGGTCATCTTCATAGCGATTTATTTTTCCAAGAAAAGTTGATTTTAAATGGCGTCGATCTGAAGATAAAATTTACCCGGTGTAAGGATGAATTTTGTCTAATGTCGGCTTAAGCTGAACCTTTCAAGATACAGATTCTGAATGCCTCGCTCTTTGTCAAAAGAGTACAGATATCTCACGCAGTGCGCCTAGGGCACGCGCAAGGACTTTTAAGCAGTAATGCAAAGTACGCTATTGACCGTGTAAGCATGAAGGTCTTCAGCGTCCCTGTCGGCAGTCGTGTATGCAGCCAGGAAAATCTATTTCTGGGCCAGTTACCGAGAACGGTTATTATTGGATTTGTTGATAATGACGCGTTTTCCGGAGCCTATGATCAAAACCCTCTGTGTTTCAAACATAATCACATGAACTTTGCGGCTCTCTATGTGGATGGTGAGCAAATACCCACAAAACCCTTCCAGCCCGATTTTGAGAATGGTAACGCCGTTAGAGAATACATGTCACTGGTGCATATAGCGAGGAAGCAAAATGCAGATAGCGGGCTACTGATCGACAGAGAAGAATTTTTGAACGGCTACACACTATTGGCTTTTGATTTGTCACCCGATCAGGAAGGTGGTAGTCATTTTTCACTCATACGCAATGGAAATCTAAGAGTAGAAATACGCTTTTCAAGAGCTTTGGGCAGAACCGTTAATATGATAATCTATGGAATATTTGATAACATCATAGAAATCACTCAGACGTGAAGTTGTTTATGATTTTCTTTAAAATACAAAAAGAATGAACACTCTGGAGATTACGCATATTTTAAACAAGAACCACCACACTCATGGAATATTTAGAAGTGTGCTACCTTATGACTTGCTACCAGACCGTAAACTGGACTCGTTGCCTGCCGCCTTTATTGTAAATACCCACGACTCTAGAAGACCGGGCGAACACTGGCTGGCGCTTTACATCACAGCCGAAAAACAGGGCATTTTTTTTTACTCATACGGACTTTCCCCTGAAAGTTTGATATACCCTAAAAAAATACTGACATTTTTACATAAAAATTCTACCATGGTTGTGTTTCAAAACACACAATTTCAGAGCACTCTTTCATCTGTATGCGGCCAATATTGCATATTTTTTGTCATTCAAATGTGTAAAGGTTTGTCATTTAAAAATATATTAAATTATTTCAACAATTCGTTAAAACGGAATGACAATTTAGTGGAAAGTTTTGTGCTAAATTATCGGCGACGTATAACTAATAGACTTGTATCACGGAGGATAATGCAAACATGTGACAGTTGTTATAAAATGATGACCCATGTCTTATAAAATGAATATGTGTAATAAACATTTTATATTTAATAATTAATCACATCAACAGACTGGTGTTTTTTTTCTATGGCATAGAATGGGCATGGGGACATCCTATCTGGACAGTTTAAAGGCCATAAGATTAATGGCCAAAAACCATTTTGTTTGCCCCCCCCTTTTTTTTTTTTTTTTTCTTCTGTTTCTACTGTATAAAAGCCACAGGGTGTTAGACTGGGTGTGTTAGAATTTGTTACACAGACATCTAGAAAGCACAATGGACCCAGGTAAGCTATGTATCATGTTCTTATTTTAATGCCTCTATCATCCTTTGTTAGCTGTTACAAATGCTTTTAATGGCAGTAATGCATTTTTAATAGTAAATGATTTTAAAGTGTAGTTTTTCATTACATTTAATTGTATATATTTTTTTATTTTTATAAGCTGTTACAAACTTTTTATGTCTGCATAGTATACACATGGCATTGATATTTACTGAATTTTGTGCGCTGACCAATGGCGGGTATGGACTTCACAGTCATTGTAGGCCTTTTCCTTGTTGATAACTATTTATCTAGTGCCCTAGTAATGTATATTGACGGACTCCCGGTGCTGACAGCAAACATTGATACTCATTATTATTTTCAATGACAAATTTTGTAGGGGCTCTTGATTACAGGTCTATAATTTTTATACTATGTGGCTGAAAGTTATTGCTTTTACAAATATTGACTATTTTTGTGACTTTCGCTTAAAGGTTTTAAAAGGTTTAAATGTGTTATTGCTGTATTATGCATGTTGTAGATAGGCTTAGACTCACAAGATAGATGATGGGGGTTAGTTTTCAATGTATAAACCCAACTGTGTGTTTTAAATGCTACAAATTTTGAACTTGTCATTTAGGATTTTGTAGAGGCGCTTGTATATATTATTTATCTGATAATAGCCTGTAATAACAGGCTAAAAAAAAATAAAAAATCATGACGGTAAAGTCGCTAACTGTCATTTTTAACAGCCGTTAAATGTTATTTTATATATATATATATATATATATATATATATATATATATATATATATATATATATATATATATATATATATATATATAATGCTAATAGAATAATAATAAGCCGTCACTGTTAATTATCTAAATGTCTTTTTAAACCGCCGCTAGAGGGCTAAACTAAAAAAATCTAACATCTTTTGGGTTATTATATATAAACGAGGCTATCTGTTTCAGGCTCAAAACGGCGAGAGAACTATTAAAGCAGGTCACGGGCTTGCGGGAACGGACAAAAATAAGCCGTGCAACATTTTTTTAATACCAGTTTGGTTACTGCAAAGTCTGTAAAATTACATGGTGCAGTAACTGATAAACCAAGTAAGTTCTGATATATTTATTTATTTTTTATTTCTAATGAATTAATTTTTTATTTAAATTATTTTTATTTATTTTTTTTATTTTTATTTTTATTTTTAACCCTGCTATTAACTAATTTTAAACGTTTAAATGTATAATCAAGCAACAGGGGCTTGTCTGTCTTTAACACGCAGCACTATACTTACCGTTTGCCTATTATTTACTAATTTTATGTGTATTCTATCTGCAGCTTCAAGACTGTCTTTGGCACACAATGCTAGACGTTCAGAGGGGATTGTGGGCACTGAGAAAAAAGGATCGGCGACCTTCTTTAACATCAGCTTGATTACTGCAAAGTCTGAGGGGGCCGCAACGCATAAACCAAGTAATTTCTTATATACTTTTTGCCTACTATGAACGCATTTTATTTGTTTAAATGTATATGAGCACTACAGGAGCATCGCAAGCTTTAGCACACACCACTCTCTGCTTTCCGTTTTCCTAGTATGAACTAATTTTATATGTATTGGCTCTACAGAATCAAGGCGGCCTTTAGCAACCAACGCTAGACATTCTGATTTCAACCGACAGTGTGATAACGAAAAGCTATCAACATCGGCAGTCTACGCCTCAAAGCCTACGGGGGAAACTTCTAGAGCGGCCATCGGTGATCCGAAATTACGCAAAAAAGACCTATGATTGTGAATCTGTACAGACACGATATGGTAAATCAATGACTACAAGTGAAACAAATGCAACACAACTAAACATATCTCGGGAGTCAGTACCCTATGAATTTATGCAATGGCAACAAAGGTTTAAAAGCACTAAAATAATTCTGACTAGATATGTCTGGGAAAGGCCTTAAATGGCGTAGAGAGCGGGTTACGACACGCATACGACCAACGACCTATCGGTATGGTGTGGTAAAAACAACGAACCACCTGTATCGTAAATCTGTAAAGAAAGCGGTAAATACCCTTAATCGTCTTAGACGTCGAAAAGGGGCATACAGTATACAAAATATTGACGAAGAGGCGGCTTTCAGAGTAAATACCCCTGAGGTAAATACTCCTGAGAATTTTTTGTCTTTAGAGGCAGGCTCTCTAACACCTCCTACACATAATGAAACCACACCAGCTGCATCACCCGTACGCCAAGAGTCTCCTGAGCCAGAGCATGTTGTTGAAGTACCTGTACAACATGAATTAAATAACCCCAACGGTGCTGCAGAAGAGCCTGTATTTTTGGAGCTCATCAACCAGTACCGTAGGGCTGTTAGCAATTTTAGTGCTGTTGAGCATCATCAACACTTCAGATTTGCGAATATAGACCGTTTTACCGTCCTTTACTCTGGCCCTCCGGGGTGTGCGTAACGCTATTCAGGAACTCTTAAACCGACTGAGGGCTGATGTGGGACACAACGACTTTGTTCAGTTAAGACTAGCAGGCGACGGCCTCAGGAATCCTTTGTATTCTAACAAAAGAAACATAGAAGCCTTTGATGCAGAGTCATTTTTGAACGCCGTGGTCAATACACTGCAGAGTAACGCTGAACTTATTGGGAATGGGACATTAAGACTGGTTGTTACAATTGTTAGAAACAGAGTCGGCGGGGTTATGACACGCCGACGGCTCAGATCGACCCCTTACAGCCGAATTATTAAAACAAAGAGACGTTGGCTCTATGTTTTCTACAACGCAGATAACAATTTATGTCTGGCTGCCAGTCTCTGTGCCCTTTTAGACACCGAAAATGTTGCGGACTCTGTATTGTTGGCTAGGGCCTCCGAAATTCATAGGTCTTTGGGCATACCCGATGACAGGTTAGTCAGTTTTAGCGACATCCCTGCGTTTGAGAAGCATTTGAATGTGACCATTAAGATCTATTATCACCAGGGTGAATGGCAGTGTTTCCACAACGAAACTTACTGCAAAGACAAAGTTCTGTTTCTATTACATGATGCAGAGCATTACTACGGCATCAAAAACGTAAAAGCGTTCTTTGGCTTTAACTACTTTTGCGACTATTGCCACACACCTTTTCATCACAAAAATGACCATTCATGCCGTTATTTTTGTAAAGCTTGTCAAAGAAAGACATGTGTTGAGGCAAAAGGGTATGTCTCCTAGGTGCCCCAGTTGTCGTACATTTTGCCGTTCACACGACTGTTTAAAGGTCCATACAAATCTTGTCCGCCTGAAAAAAATAGATTGTAAACTTAAGGAATACTGCGATTTGTGCGGCAAATACGTTTCTAAGATAAACAAACACGAGTGTGTAGGTTTAAAATGTCAAATTTGCTACGCCGTGATTGACACTTTTGAAGGGCACGTTTGTTATTTGAGAAAAATCACGGCGGATGAAACGACGGAAAGATACATTTTTTATGACTTTGAGTGTATGCAGGAGACAGGTATACATGTACCTAATTACGTATACGCGTTACCGTTAGTTGGGGAGAAGTCCTGGGAATTTCAGGGCTTAACGTGTTTGGAGGATTTTGTTAAAAAATTCATCGACACTGCTTTCCGTGGCTACACGTTTATAGCTCATAATGCCGGACGGTATGATGTTTACTTTGTCGTAAAACAACTCGTCAAAGAAAAAATTTAAATTGACTTACTTGCCAGAGGTGGTAAATTACTTTGTGTCACAGTGGCTGATTTAGGAATTAGGTTTATCGACTCTTTAAATTTCCTGCCCATGAGTCTTATTAAGCTACCACAGGCGTTGGGTTTCACAGGCTCCAAAGGTTATTTCCCACACTTTTTTAACCAGGTGGCTAATCAAAATTACATTGGTACTATGCCGTCTGTAGACCAGTATGGTTTTGAAGCCATGATGCCTGATGAGAAAGTGAAATTCATGGCTTGGTACGCTGATAACCAAAACTACGTATTCGACTTTCAGACTGAGCTTAAAGAATACTGTATTCAGGATGTTAAAATTCTAAAAGAGGCATGCTTATGTTACAGAAACAGTATAATTGACATGACAAAAAAAACGACTACTAAATTTAACGCTGCTGGTGAACTTGACACTGCGTAAAGAAAAAATAGAGGTTAATCCGGCCAAAAGACAGATTGCAAAACTGTTTCTAAACTCTTTGTGGGGAAAATTTGGTCAAGTTTCTAATTTACTAAACACAAGTATTGTGACAAACCCTGATGTGCTTTTTGCCTACAGATTTTTGCCACAATACGAGGTGTCTTCATTGGATTTTTTAGATGATGAGACAGCAATGATCAGTTGGAAGAACGCACAAGCTAGTCCTAGCTTGGCGCGTAATACAAATGTTTTCATTGCTTGCTTAACGACCGCTTATGCTCGCCTAGAGTTGTACAATGTTTTGGACGCCCTGCAAGAGAGATGTCTCTACCATGATACTGACTCTGTTATTTTTGTCAGCAAAAAGGATGACTGGAATCCGCCGTTGGGTGATTATCTAGGTGACCTGACTAGTGAGCTGCCTAACAACACCTACATTACAGAATATGTATCTGCAGGCCCCAAGAGTTACGGATACAAATTAACGACTGGTAAGACGACTCTAAAAGTGAGAGGCATAACCCTGAACGCCGCCAATGTGGAGCTCATTAACTTTGACAGCTTAAAAGAGCTAGTGTTGGACTATCCTTTACACCCTGACCCCGAGGAACAAAAAAAAATTGTGGTTCGTCAGACGGGCATTGTCAGAAATAAACGGCATTGGCAGATAGAGACACGACCTTTGCAGAAAACACAGAAATTTGTATACACCAAACGTATTTTCAAATCCGACTTTACCACTATACCTTTTGGTTATTGAGTTTTTATTGTAATGGATGTAAGACTACAACATCCATTTTCATGCATACTGTCTGGCCCCTCTAATTCAGGTAAGAGCTATTTTGTTATGCAACTTTTACACAACGACAGAGCGGCATTGTCGCATAGACCTGATAACATCGTATGGTTTTATTCTTGCTGGCAGCCTTTGTATGACAATTTATTACGTACAATACCCAATATTCACTTTAGGGAGGGGCTGCCACAATCTTTTAACGATGATGATTTGTTTCCGCCTAGTAAAGTTAATTTAACCATTGTTGATGACCTGATGGACGTTGCCGGCGATAGCTCTGAGCTTGAAAACGCATTCACCAAGTATGTGCACCACAGAAACCTCAGCATCATGTACCTAGTACAGAATATATGTTGTCAAGGTAAAAGCAGTCGCACAATTAATTTAAACACAAAGTATATGGTTCATTTTAAAAACCCCAGGGACAAACTACAAATAACAACTTTAGCCCACCAAATGTACCCTGGAAAGTCACAGTTCTTTTTAGAGGCTTTTGAAGACGCTACCCATAAATCCTACGGTTATTTACTGGTGGATTTAAGGGCTGCAACTCCTGATGAGTACCGTTTAAGAACAGGTCTCTTCCCGCCTGACACGCCCTCTTTATATGTTTATAAAGGAAAATCTAAAAGGCGCTGACTTTCTGGGATATATTCATTCGTGTAAGATCCTTTAAAGGCTGTAGGTATGTCTGAGCGGATACGTCGCAATTGGCAGAGCTTAAAAGCTCTAATGAGCGCAGCGCCGCATCAAAGAAAGACTATTTTGTGCGGGGCTTCGAATGATTTGGTAACTGCTATATGCGAAATAGCTCTCAATGTGCTAAAAGGCAAAATACCCTTAAAACCACGCCATGTAGGTATTCTCAAAAAGTGGCGTAATGTTATAAAAACCCTAAGCAACAGGAAATGCTCAATTGCCAAGCGTAAGCGCCTTGTGAAGCAGTCGGGCGGTTTTATTGGCTCCCTGCTGGGTTTTGCTATACCTCTGTTGACTGGACTTCTGACTAACCGATAATGGAATATGCAGAGAAAATGTACATGGTTCCTAAACACGATTTGGAGCGTTTACAGAGAAATTCTATCAATAACGACGACAAACATATTTCGTTTACACAAAGACTCGATTCAGAAATTTCTGAGATACTTCAAAAAAGCAATTTATCAGAAGATGAAAAGATCAAGCGGTATTCAACTGTGCTCCAGAAATACTTGTTGCATGCTAAGCAACTTAAGCAGGAAAAGACGAGCTTAACTCTTTTAATGCCTCCTGAAGTATCTGACCCAACAATGCCACCGCCTTTACAATCTCCCCCGTTGAAATCTTTGGACATCGCCGATCCTGTGATTAGTGAGATTATTAGCTCTGTAAACGACCGCTATAAGAAAAATACTACATTGTTACTCGGTAAAATGTCACAAGCCAAGCAGACTACATCCTGGAATGACAAAGGTGAATTTGTTTATAAAGGCAGTGTTATACCAGGCTCTAATATACTGGACTTAATCCGCACTGTTACACAGAACCGTAACATTACCGCAAGCAAAGCACCTGCCGGTTGTAACACTTTTCTGGGTTCCATGGCGGAGTTAAATGTGCCATCTACAATTGTTGTTAACCCCTTCCCGCTCCTTGACGTACTATTACGTCATGGCAGCTGTATCGTTTGCGCTCCATGCCGTAATAGTACGTCTCGGGAGTAACGGCCGTTTCGGCCGTCCTCCCGACACATACAGGAGCTGTGACGCTGCTGTCTTGTTCAGCAGCTGTCACAGCTCCTACAGCGGGGACCGATCGCTGTGTCCCCGCTGATTAACCCCTTAAAAGCCGCGTTCTATAGAGATCGCGGCTTTTTAGGGGTTAAGCTGCCATCGCCGGCCTGCTACGCGATAGCGGCCGGCGATGGTGACTATGGCAACCGGACACCAAACAATGGCGTCCGGCTATGTCATAGACGGAAGCCTAGTGGGTCCTGACAACGTCAGGACCCACTATGCTTGCTGTCAGTGAGTAGCTGACAGTTCTAATACACTGCACTACGCATGTAGTGCAGTGTATTAGAATAGCGATCAGGGCCTCCTGCCCTCATGTCCCCTAGTGGGACAAAGTAATAAAGTGAAAAAAAAGTTAAAAAAAGATGTGTAAAAATAAGAAAATAAAAGATTTAAAAGTAATAAAAGTAAAAATCCCCCCTTTTCCCTTATCAGTCATTTATTATTAATAAAAATATATAAACAAACAAATAAACTATACATAATTGGTATCGCCGCGTCCGTAACGGCCTGAACTACAAAACGATGTCATTATTTATCCCGCACGGTGAACGCCGTAAAATAAAATAATAATAAACCGAACCACAATCACAATTCTTTGGTCACTTCACCTCCCAAAAAATGGAATAAAAAGAGAACAAAAAGTCGCATGTACCTAAAAATGGTACTGATCGAAACTACAGTTCGTTACGCAAAAAATAAGTCCTCGCACGGCTTTATTGATTGAAAAATAAAAACGTTCTGGCTCTTAGAATAAGGTAACACAAAAAGTGAATGATTGTTTACAAAACGTATTTTATTGTGCAAACGCCATAAGACATAAAAAAAAACTATAAACATCTGGTATCGCCATAATCGTATCGCCACGCAGAATAAAGTGAATATGTCATTTATAGCGCACGGTGAACGCTGTAAAAAAAAACGACAAAAAAAACAATAGTAGAATTGCTGTTTTTTAGTCACCACGCCACCTAAAAATAGAATAAAAACTGATCAAAAAGCCGCATGCACCCCAAGAAAACTACAATGGATTCCTCAAGGGGTCTAGTTTCCAAATTGGGGTCACTTTTGGGGGGTTCCCAATGTTTTTGCACCACAAGACCTCTTCAAACCGGACATGGTGCCTAATAAAAAAGAGGGCTCAAAATCCGCTAGGTGCTCCTTTGCTTCGGAGGCCGGCGCTTCAGTCCATTACCGCACTAGGGCCACATGTGGGATATTTCTAAAAACTGCAGAATCTGGGCAATAAATATTAAGTTGCGTTTCTCTGATAAATCCTTTTGTGTTGTAAAAAAAATGGTATAAAGAGGATTTTCTGACAAAAAAAAATGTAAACTTCACCTCTACTTTGCTCTAAATTTCTGTGAAACACCTAAAGGGTTCATAAACTTTCTAAATGCTGTTGAGGGGTCTAGTTTCTAAAATGGGGTATTTGATAGGGGTTTCTAATATATGGGCCCCTCAAAGCAACTTCAGAACTGAACTGGAACCTAAAAAAATAAATAAATGAGGCAATACTTCGCTTCTTACATTATACTGATAATGAGCCGTGCCCACCCCGAGATGACCCCAGTTTTCACCGTTTGTATAAACGGAGACACCTATTAGACCGTTCCAGTGCCCGGTTTTCCCAAGCATACACCCCGAGAAGTGTATTTCTATTGATGAGTCCCATGTACATTTTAAAGGGAGGGTTCAATTCCGCGAGTACCTGCCGGGTAAGAGGGCAAGGTATGGCGTGAAGATGTATAAGCTGTGAGAGTGCATCCGGGTATACCTACAGGTTTAGGCTATATGAAGGAAAGGCCACCCCCAAACCAGACTGCATCCTGGACTACAATAGGTACATGGGAGGTGTGGACTTGTCAGATCAAATCCTGAAGCCCTACAGCGCCATGCGGTGTGGTATAAGAAGCTGGCCGGGCACATCATACAGATGGCATTGTACAATGCGTACGTGCTACGTCGATGTGTAGGCCAGACGGGAACTTTCCTGGAATTTCAAGAGGTGATTATCAAGAACGTAATCTTTAGGGACCAAGAAGGGGGGGCACCCAGTACTTCTGGAAGCGGGGCCACACGCATCGTACCAGGGCAACACTTTCCAGGGGAAGTTCCCCAAACTGGCAAGAAGGGAAAAAGTCAAAAGAGGTGCAAAGTCTGCTATAAGAGGGCTATAAGGGATGACACAATATATCAATGTGACACGTGTCCCGAATAACCAGAGCTCTGTATAAAAGTGTTTTAAAATTTATCATACATCCCTTGGTTTATAATTTACCCCAATTTTACTTACCCTGATGCACTCCGCACAGCTTATCCCCCCTCGTCTTTCCCCTCTGAGCCCTGCTGTGTGCCCAGGCAGCTGATAACAGCCACATGTAGGGTATTGCCATACCCGGGAGAACCCACATTACAGTTTATGGGGTGTAGGTCTCCGGTCAAAATGGTCACTACACCTCTAGATGAATGCCTTAAGGGTGTAGTTTTTAAAACGGGGTCACTTCTTGCGGGTTTCAACTGTACTGGTACCTCAGGGGCTTCTGCATACATGACTTCGCACTAGAAAATCCCGAGTAGGCCAAATGGTGGTCCTTTCCTTCTGAGCCCTCCCATGGGCCCAAACGGCAGTTTATCACAACAAATGGGGTATTGCTGCACTCAGAACAAATTGCGCAACAGAATGGGGTATTTTGTTTCTTGTGAAAATAAGAAATTTTCAGCCAAAACTACATATTATTTGACAAAAATAATTTTGTTTTCATTCCCAGCCCAATTCAAATAAGTTCTGTGAAGAAACTATGGGGTCTAAATGGTCACATTACCCATAAATGAATTCCTTGAGGGGTGTAGTTTCCAAAATGGGGTCACTTCTGGTGGGTTTCCATTGCTTTGATACCTCTGGGGCTCTGCAAATGTGACATGGCACCCGAAAACCAATCCAACAAAATCTGTACTCCAAAGAACACACAGCGCTCCTTCCCTTCTGAGGCCTCCCATGGGCCCAAACGGCAGTTTATCACCACAAATGGGGTATTGCCGCACTCAGGACAAATTGGGCAACAAAATGGAGTATTTTATTTCTTGTGAAAATAAGAATTTTTGAGCAAAAATGACATCTTATTGGAAAAAATATATTTTTTTTAAATTCCCAGCCCAATTCAAATAAGTTCTGTGAAGAAACTATGGGGTCTAAATGGTCACATTACCCATAAATGAATTCCTTGAGGGGTGTAGTTTCCAAAATGGGGTCACTTCTGGTGGGTTTCCATTGCTTTGATACCTCTGGGGCTCTGCAAATGCGACATGGCACACGAAAACCAAACCAGCAAAATCTGTACTCCAAATAACACACAGCGCTCCTTCCCTTCTGAGGCCTCCCATGGGCCCAAACGGCAGTTTATTGCCACAAATGGGGTATTGATGCACTCAGGAGAAATTGGGCAACAAAATTGAGTATTTTGTTCCCTGTGAAAATAAGAAATTTTGGTAAAAAATTACATCTTATTGGAAAAAATGTCATTTTTTTAATGTCACAGCCCAATTGAAATAGGTGCTGTGAAAAAACTGTGCGGTCAAAATGCTAACAACAACCATAAATGAATTCCTTGAGGGGTGTAGTTTCCAAAATGGGGTCACTTCTGGTGGGTTTCCATTGCTTTGATACCTCTGGGGCTCTGCAAATGCGACATGGCACCCGAAAACCAATCCAACAAAATCTGGACTCCAACAAACATATAGCGCTCCTTTCCTTCTGAGCCCTCCCATGGGCCCAAACGGCAGTTTATCACCACAAATGGGGTACTGCCACACTAAGGACAAATTGGGCAACAAAATGGGGTATTTTGTTCCCTGTGAAAATAAGAAATTTTGATCACAAATGACATTTTATTGGAAAAAATTAAATTTTTTTCATTTCAGAGCCCAATTCAAATACGTGCTGTGAAAAAAATGTGCGGTCAAAATGGTAACAACAACCCTAAATGAATTCCTTGAGGGGTGTAGTTTCCAAAATGGGGTCACTATTGGGGGATTCCTACTGTTTTGACACCTCAACACCTCTTCAAACCTGGCATGCTGCCTAAAATATATTCTAATAAAAAAGAGGACTCAAAATGCACTAGGTGCTTCTTTGCTTCTAGGGCTTGTCTTTTAGTCCACGAGCGCAGTAGGGCCACATGTGGGACATTTCTAAAAACTGCAGAATCTGGACAATACATATTTAGTAGTGTTTCTCTGGTAAAACCTTCTCTGTTACAGAAAAAAAAATGAATAAAATTGAAATTCAGCAAGAAAAATGAAATTTGCAAATTTCACCTCCACTTTGCTTTAATTCCTGTGAAATGCCTGAAGGGTTAAAAAACTTCATAACTGCTGTTTTGAATACTTTGAGGGGTCTAGTTTTTAAAATGGGGTGTTTTATCAGGGTTTCTAATACATAGGCCCCACAAAGCCACTTCAGAACTCAAGAGGTACCTTAAAAAAAAGGCTTTTGAAATTTTCTTAAAAATATGAGAAATTGCTGTTTATGTTCTAAGCCTTGTAACGTCCAAGAAAAATAAAAGAATGTTCAAAAAACGATGCCAATCTAAAGTAGACATATGGGAAATGTGAACTAGTAACTATTTTGGGTGGTATAACCGTCTGTTTTACAAGCAGATGCATTTAAATTCTGAAAAATGCAATTTTTTCAAAATTTTCTCTAAATTTTGCCATTTTTCACCAATAAACACTGAATATATCGACCAAATTTTACCACGAACATGAAGCCCAATGTGTCACGAGAAAACAATCTCAGAATCGCTTGGGTAGGTTTAAGCATTCCGACGTTATTACCACATAAATTGAAATATGTCAGATTTGAAAAATGGGCTCTGAGCCTTAAGGCCAAAACTAGGCTGCGTCCTTAAGGGGTTAATGCCTCTACTAGACAGCGTCTGGACCATTTAAAAATACCAATTATGTATAGTTTATTTGTTTGTTTATATATTTTTATTAATAAGAAAGGACTGATAAGGGAAAAAGTGGGACTTTTACTTTTATTACTTTTAAAACTTTTATTTTCTTATTTTTACACATCTTTTTTTAACTTTTTTTTTACTTTATTACTTTGTCCCACTAGGGGACTTGAGGGCAGGAGGCCCTGATCGCTATTCTAATACACTGCACTACATGCGTAGTGCAGTGTATTAGAACTGTCAGCTACTCACTGACAGCAAGCATAGTGGGTCCTGACGTTGTCAGGACCCACTAGGCTTCCGTCTATGACATAGCCGGACGCCATTGTTTGGTGTCCGGTTGCCATAGTCACCATCGCCGGCCGCTATCGCGTAGCAGGCCGGCGATGGCAGCTTAACCCCTAAAAAGCCGCGATCTCTATAGAACGCGGCTTTTAAGGGGTTAATCAGCGGGGACACAGCGATCGGTCCCCGCTGTAGGAGCTGTGACAGCTGCTGAACAAGACAGCAGCGTCACAGCTCCTGTATGTGTCGGGAGGACGGCCGAAACGGCCGTTACTCCCGAGACGTACTATTACGGCATGGAGCGCGAACGATACAGCTGCCATGACGTAATAGTACGTCAAGGAGCGGGAAGGGGTTAACAACAATTGTAGATGGCACATTTAACTCCGCCATGGAACCCAGAAAAGTGTTACAACCGGCAGGTGCTTTGCTTGCGGTAATGTTACGGTTCTGTGTAACAGTGCGGATTAAGTCCAGTATATTAGAGCCTGGTATAACACTGCCTTTATAAACAAATTCACCTTTGTCATTCCAGGATGTAGTCTGCTTGGCTTGTGACATTTTACCGAGTAACAATGTAGTATTTTTCTTATAGCGGTCGTTTACAGAGCTAATAATCTCACTAATCACAGGATCGGCGATGTCCAAAGATTTCAACGGGGGAGATTGTAAAGGCGGTGGCATTGTTGGGTCAGATACTTCAGGAGGCATTAAAAGAGTTAAGCTCGTCTTTTCCTGCTTAAGTTGCTTAGCATGCAACAAGTATTTCTGGAGCACAGTTGAATACCGCTTGATCTTTTCATCTTCTGATAAATTGCTTTTTTGAAGTATCTCAGAAATTTCTGAATCGAGTCTTTGTGTAAACGAAATATGTTTGTCGTCGTTATTGATAGAATTTCTCTGTAAACGCTCCAAATCGTGTTTAGGAACCATGTACATTTTCTCTGCATATTCCATTATCGGTTAGTCAGAAGTCCAGTCAACAGAGGTATAGCAAAACCCAGCAGGGAGCCAATAAAACCGCCCGACTGCTTCACAAGGCGCTTACGCTTGGCAATTGAGCATTTCCTGTTGCTTAGGGTTTTTATAACATTACGCCACTTTTTGAGAATACCTACATGGCGTGGTTTTAAGGGTATTTTGCCTTTTAGCACATTGAGAGCTATTTCGCATATAGCAGTTACCAAATCATTCGAAGCCCCGCACAAAATAGTCTTTCTTTGATGCGGCGCTGCGCTCATTAGAGCTTTTAAGCTCTGCCAATTGCGACGTATCCGCTCAGACATACCTACAGCCTTTAAAGGATCTTACACGAATGAATATATCCCAGAAAGTCAGCGCCTTTTAGATTTTCCTTTATAAACATATAAAGAGGGCGTGTCAGGCGGGAAGAGACCTGTTCTTAAACGGTACTCATCAGGAGTTGCAGCCCTTAAATCCACCAGTAAATAACCGTAGGATTTATGGGTAGCGTCTTCAAAAGCCTCTAAAAAGAACTGTGACTTTCCAGGGTACATTTGGTGGGCTAAAGTTGTTATTTGTAGTTTGTCCCTGGGGTTTTTAAAATGAACCATATACTTTGTGTTTAAATTAATTGTGCGACTGCTTTTACCTTGACAACATATATTCTGTACTAGGTACATGATGCTGAGGTTTCTGTGGTGCACATACTTGGTGAATGCGTTTTCAAGCTCAGAGCTATCGCCGGCAACGTCCATCAGGTCATCAACAATGGTTAAATTAACTTTACTAGGCGGAAACAAATCATCATCGTTAAAAGATTGTGGCAGCCCCTCCCTAAAGTGAATATTGGGTATTGTACGTAATAAATTGTCATACAAAGGCTGCCAGCAAGAATAAAACCATACGATGTTATCAGGTCTATGCGACAATGCCGCTCTGTCGTTGTGTAAAAGTTGCATAACAAAATAGCTCTTACCTGAATTAGAGGGGCCAGACAGTATGCATGAAAATGGATGTTGTAGTCTTACATCCATTACAATAAAAACTCAATAACCAAAAGGTATAGTGGTAAAGTCGGATTTGAAAATACGTTTGGTGTATACAAATTTCTGTGTTTTCTGCAAAGGTCGTGTCTCTATCTGCCAATGCCGTTTATTTCTGACAATGCCCGTCTGACGAACCACAATTTTTTTTTGTTCCTCGGGGTCAGGGTGTAAAGGATAGTCCAACACTAGCTCTTTTAAGCTGTCAAAGTTAATGAGCTCCACATTGGCGGCGTTCAGGGTTATGCCTCTCACTTTTAGAGTCGTCTTACCAGTCGTTAATTTGTATCCGTAACTCTTGGGGCCTGCAGATACATATTCTGTAATGTAGGTGTTGTTAGGCAGCTCACTAGTCAGGTCACCTAGATAATCACCCAACGGCGGATTCCAGTCATCCTTTTTGCTGACAAAAATAACAGAGTCAGTATCATGGTAGAGACATCTCTCTTGCAGGGCGTCCAAAACATTGTACAACTCTAGGCGAGCATAAGCGGTCGTTAAGCAAGCAATGAAAACATTTGTATTACGCGCCAAGCTAGGACTAGCTTGTGCGTTCTTCCAACTGATCATTGCTGTCTCATCATCTAAAAAATCCAATGAAGACACCTCGTATTGTGGCAAAAATCTGTAGGCAAAAAGCACATCAGGGTTTGTCACAATACTTGTGTTTAGTAAATTAGAAACTTGACCAAATTTTCCCCACAAAGAGTTTAGAAACAGTTTTGCAATCTGTCTTTTGGCCGGATTAACCTCTATTTTTTCTTTACGCAGTGTCAAGTTCACCAGCAGCGTTAAATTTAGTAGTCGTTTTTTTTGTCATGTCAATTATACTGTTTCTGTAACATAAGCATGCCTCTTTTAGAATTTTAACATCCTGAATACAGTATTCTTTAAGCTCAGTCTGAAAGTCGAATACGTAGTTTTGGTTATCAGCGTACCAAGCCATGAATTTCACTTTCTCATCAGGCATCATGGCTTCAAAACCATACTGGTCTACAGACGGCATAGTACCAATGTAATTTTGATTAGCCACCTGGTTAAAAAAGTGTGGGAAATAACCTTTGGAGCCTGTGAAACCCAACGCCTGTGGTAGCTTAATAAGACTCATGGGCAGGAAATTTAAAGAGTCGATAAACCTAATTCCTAAATCAGCCACTGTGACACAAAGTAATTTACCACCTCTGGCAAGTAAGTCAATTTAAATTTTTTCTTTGACGAGTTGTTTTACGACAAAGTAAACATCATACCGTCCGGCATTATGAGCTATAAACGTGTAGCCACGGAAAGCAGTGTCGATGAATTTTTTAACAAAATCCTCCAAACACGTTAAGCCCTGAAATTCCCAGGACTTCTCCCCAACTAACGGTAACGCGTATACGTAATTAGGTACATGTATACCTGTCTCCTGCATACACTCAAAGTCATAAAAAATGTATCTTTCCGTCGTTTCATCCGCCGTGATTTTTCTCAAATAACAAACGTGCCCTTCAAAAGTGTCAATCACGGCGTAGCAAATTTGACATTTTAAACCTACACACTCGTGTTTGTTTATCTTAGAAACGTATTTGCCGCACAAATCGCAGTATTCCTTAAGTTTACAATCTATTTTTTTCAGGCGGACAAGATTTGTATGGACCTTTAAACAGTCGTGTGAACGGCAAAATGTACGACAACTGGGGCACCTAGGAGACATACCCTTTTGCCTCAACACATGTCTTTCTTTGACAAGCTTTACAAAAATAACGGCATGAATGGTCATTTTTGTGATGAAAAGGTGTGTGGCAATAGTCGCAAAAGTAGTTAAAGCCAAAGAACGCTTTTACGTTTTTGATGCCGTAGTAATGCTCTGCATCATGTAATAGAAACAGAACTTTGTCTTTGCAGTAAGTTTCATTGTGGAAACACTGCCATTCACCCTGGTGATAATAGATCTTAATGGTCACATTCAAATGCTTCTCAAACGCAGGGATGTCGCTAAAACTGACTAACCTGTCATCGGGTATGCCCAAAGACCTATGAATTTCGGAGGCCCTAGCCAACAATACAGAGTCCGCAACATTTTCGGTGTCTAAAAGGGCACAGAGACTGGCAGCCAGACATAAATTGTTATCTGCGTTGTAGAAAACATAGAGCCAACGTCTCTTTGTTTTAATAATTCGGCTGTAAGGGGTCGATCTGAGCCGTCGGCGTGTCATAACCCCGCCGACTCTGTTTCTAACAATTGTAACAACCAGTCTTAATGTCCCATTCCCAATAAGTTCAGCGTTACTCTGCAGTGTATTGACCACGGCGTTCAAAAATGACTCTGCATCAAAGGCTTCTATGTTTCTTTTGTTAGAATACAAAGGATTCCTGAGGCCGTCGCCTGCTAGTCTTAACTGAACAAAGTCGTTGTGTCCCACATCAGCCCTCAGTCGGTTTAAGAGTTCCTGAATAGCGTTACGCACACCCCGGAGGGCCAGAGCAAAGGACGGTAAAACGGTCTATATTCGCAAATCTGAAGTGTTGATGATGCTCAACAGCACTAAAATTGCTAACAGCCCTACGGTACTGGTTGATGAGCTCCAAAAATACAGGCTCTTCTGCAGCACCGTTGGGGTTATTTAATTCATGTTGTACAGGTACTTCAACAACATGCTCTGGCTCAGGAGACTCTTGGCGTACGGGTGATGCAGCTGGTGTGGTTTCATTATGTGTAGGAGGTGTTAGAGAGCCTGCCTCTAAAGACAAAAAATTCTCAGGAGTATTTACCTCAGGGGTATTTACTCTGAAAGCCGCCTCTTCGTCAATATTTTGTATACTGTATGCCCCTTTTCGACGTCTAAGACGATTAAGGGTATTTACCGCTTTCTTTACAGATTTACGATACAGGTGGTTCGTTGTTTTTACCACACCATACCGATAGGTCGTTGGTCGTATGCGTGTCGTAACCCGCTCTCTACGCCATTTAAGGCCTTTCCCAGACATATCTAGTCAGAATTATTTTAGTGCTTTTAAACCTTTGTTGCCATTGCATAAATTCATAGGGTACTGACTCCCGAGATATGTTTAGTTGTGTTGCATTTGTTTCACTTGTAGTCATTGATTTACCATATCGTGTCTGTACAGATTCACAATCATAGGTCTTTTTTGCGTAATTTCGGATCACCGATGGCCGCTCTAGAAGTTTCCCCCGTAGGCTTTGAGGCGTAGACTGCCGATGTTGATAGCTTTTCGTTATCACACTGTCGGTTGAAATCAGAATGTCTAGCGTTGGTTGCTAAAGGCCGCCTTGATTCTGTAGAGCCAATACATATAAAATTAGTTCATACTAGGAAAACGGAAAGCAGAGAGTGGTGTGTGCTAAAGCTTGCGATGCTCCTGTAGTGCTCATATACATTTAAACAAATAAAATGCGTTCATAGTAGGCAAAAAGTATATAAGAAATTACTTGGTTTATGCGTTGCGGCCCCCTCAGACTTTGCAGTAATCAAGCTGATGTTAAAGAAGGTCGCCGATCCTTTTTTCTCAGTGCCCACAATCCCCTCTGAACGTCTAGCATTGTGTGCCAAAGACAGTCTTGAAGCTGCAGATAGAATACACATAAAATTAGTAAATAATAGGCAAACGGTAAGTATAGTGCTGCGTGTTAAAGACAGACAAGCCCCTGTTGCTTGATTATACATTTAAACGTTTAAAATTAGTTAATAGCAGGGTTAAAAATAAAAATAAAAATAAAAAAAATAAATAAAAATAATTTAAATAAAAAATTAATTCATTAGAAATAAAAAATAAATAAATATATCAGAACTTACTTGGTTTATCAGTTACTGCACCATGTAATTTTACAGACTTTGCAGTAACCAAACTGGTATTAAAAAAATGTTGCACGGCTTATTTTTGTCCGTTCCCGCAAGCCCGTGACCTGCTTTAATAGTTCTCTCGCCGTTTTGAGCCTGAAACAGATAGCCTCGTTTATATATAATAACCCAAAAGATGTTAGATTTTTTTAGTTTAGCCCTCTAGCGGCGGTTTAAAAAGACATTTAGATAATTAACAGTGACGGCTTATTATTATTCTATTAGCATTATATATATATATATATATATATATATATATATATATATATATATATATATATAAAATAACATTTAACGGCTGTTAAAAATGACAGTTAGCGACTTTACCGTCATGATTTTTTATTTTTTTTTAGCCTGTTATTACAGGCTATTATCAGATAAATAATATATACAAGCGCCTCTACAAAATCCTAAATGACAAGTTCAAAATTTGTAGCATTTAAAACACACAGTTGGGTTTATACATTGAAAACTAACCCCCATCATCTATCTTGTGAGTCTAAGCCTATCTACAACATGCATAATACAGCAATAACACATTTAAACCTTTTAAAACCTTTAAGCGAAAGTCACAAAAATAGTCAATATTTGTAAAAGCAATAACTTTCAGCCACATAGTATAAAAATTATAGACCTGTAATCAAGAGCCCCTACAAAATTTGTCATTGAAAATAATAATGAGTATCAATGTTTGCTGTCAGCACCGGGAGTCCGTCAATATACATTACTAGGGCACTAGATAAATAGTTATCAACAAGGAAAAGGCCTACAATGACTGTGAAGTCCATACCCGCCATTGGTCAGCGCACAAAATTCAGTAAATATCAATGCCATGTGTATACTATGCAGACATAAAAAGTTTGTAACAGCTTATAAAAATAAAAAAATATATACAATTAAATGTAATGAAAAACTACACTTTAAAATCATTTACTATTAAAAATGCATTACTGCCATTAAAAGCATTTGTAACAGCTAACAAAGGATGATAGAGGCATTAAAATAAGAACATGATACATAGCTTACCTGGGTCCATTGTGCTTTCTAGATGTCTGTGTAACAAATTCTAACACACCCAGTCTAACACCCTGTGGCTTTTATACAGTAGAAACAGAAGAAAAAAAAAAAAAAAAAGGGGGGGGCAAACAAAATGGTTTTTGGCCATTAATCTTATGGCCTTTAAACTGTCCAGATAGGATGTCCCCATGCCCATTCTATGCCATAGAAAAAAAACACCAGTCTGTTGATGTGATTAATTATTAAATATAAAATGTTTATTACACATATTCATTTTATAAGACATGGGTCATCATTTTATAACAACTGTCACATGTTTGCATTATCCTCCGTGATACAAGTCTATTAGTTATACGTCGCCGATAATTTAGCACAAAACTTTCCACTAAATTGTCATTCCGTTTTAACGAATTGTTGAAATAATTTAATATATTTTTAAATGACAAACCTTTACACATTTGAATGACAAAAAATATGCAATATTGGCCGCATACAGATGAAAGAGTGCTCTGAAATTGTGTGTTTTGAAACACAACCATGGTAGAATTTTTATGTAAAAATGTCAGTATTTTTTTAGGGTATATCAAACTTTCAGGGGAAAGTCCGTATGAGTCAAAAAAAATGCCCTGTTTTTCGGCTGTGATGTAAAGCGCCAGCCAGTGTTCGCCCGGTCTTCTAGAGTCGTGGGTATTTACAATAAAGGCGGCAGGCAACGAGTCCAGTTTACGGTCTGGTAGCAAGTCATAAGGTAGCACACTTCTAAATATTCCATGAGTGTGGTGGTTCTTGTTTTAAATATGCGTAATCTCCAGAGTGTTCATTCTTTTTGTATTTTAAAGAAAATCATAAACAACTTCACGTCTGAGTGATTTCTATGATGTTATCAAATATTCCATAGATTATCATATTAACGGTTCTGCCCAAAGCTCTTGAAAAGCGTATTTCTACTCTTAGATTTCCATTGCGTATGAGTGAAAAATGACTACCACCTTCCTGATCGGGTGACAAATCAAAAGCCAATAGTGTGTAGCCGTTCAAAAATTCTTCTCTGTCGATCAGTAGCCCGCTATCTGCATTTTGCTTCCTCGCTATATGCACCAGTGACATGTATTCTCTAACGGCGTTACCATTCTCAAAATCGGGCTGGAAGGGTTTTGTGGGTATTTGCTCACCATCCACATAGAGAGCCGCAAAGTTCATGTGATTATGTTTGAAACACAGAGGGTTTTGATCATAGGCTCCGGAAAACGCGTCATTATCAACAAATCCAATAATAACCGTTCTCGGTAACTGGCCCAGAAATAGATTTTCCTGGCTGCATACACGACTGCCGACAGGGACGCTGAAGACCTTCATGCTTACACGGTCAATAGCGTACTTTGCATTACTGCTTAAAAGTCCTTGCGCGTGCCCTAGGCGCACTGCGTGAGATATCTGTACTCTTTTGACAAAGAGCGAGGCATTCAGAATCTGTATCTTGAAAGGTTCAGCTTAAGCCGACATTAGACAAAATTCATCCTTACACCGGGTAAATTTTATCTTCAGATCGACGCCATTTAAAATCAACTTTTCTTGGAAAAATAAATCGCTATGAAGATGACCCAGAACTTCAACAACTTTACTGCGATCGGTCATTAGCGCCCGCTTTGTGAACCCTGTGTTAGCTCCACCAATAGCGCGTACCTGGTGCTGTCCCGCAGTGTCCTTGTAAAACAAACCGGTTGTGAACTGCGTGGATAAAGCGTCCGAGCTGTAGTTAAGGATTGTTTCTATATAGGCTCTGTACGGATACAGACTGTTAGATTGAGATATAAGTCTGTCGCCTAGTGAAACATCTAATTGGCTAAACAACGTGGCTATAGGATAATTGGTCAGGCTCACACGGGTTCCATCAGCGATCGGTGTATTGTCGTTTTTAACAATTCGGAGCGTTAAGTAGAGTAGCGTGTTATTTAGGTCTAAATAGTGTTCACCGCTGCCGGCTATGTAGAATTCGAGCGGTGCGGCTTCTGCTATGGCGGCTAGCGGTTGAACCTCGACGTACAGGCTTTTTTCAATGCTGGTCTGTGTAGGCTGTATTTCAAATAGGTCCAGTTCTGATTTGGCGCATTCAACGGACGCTGTATGAATGAAAGCCATGTCTGCTAGAGTTCTTGCCGTAACGTTCAAAATATGTTATGCGCTTCACGACGTGTGGTTTTTTTTTTATTCCTTTTGGGACCTCCCCTGCTGCTGTGACGTTTGTTCACTCTCCGTTGACCCACCTCTTTGCATTTCCGTTTCCTTTTAGGTTTGTTCTTAGCGATGTAAACTAATCCCGAGCCTTCCTGTGGCTCTCCGGCTATTTTGTTCATCATAGCTGCTGAAACACGACCCACAACATCTTGAGCTATACCCCTCGCCGCAGTTTTCACGTGAGGTTTTACTAATTCTAAACCTCGTCTAAACAATGGCACAGCTTTCCTGAATAAACTTCGAAAGACGCCACCTAAACCGCGACCAGACATGTACGCGTTACCGTGAAATCCTGGTAAGCCATGCCCGGCCTGGGCCCTGTAGTAGCTGGCGTAAATATGTGGCTCCCCATAGTTTTTCATGATTACCATGTCGCCTTTCTAATTAGTACGGGCCTCTTAGCGGGCGAAAGTGTAGTTTAACGATCGACTTCCCGTACTTAAATGGCACATTTCTGTTTTGATCGCTCTTTATTTGAATAGTAATATGGTCAAAGTGGTTTTTACTGACGTTGACGTAATCAGGTTTGACGTAATGCTGCGTGATCATTTCATTGTTACTACCTGTAATTTCAACCGTTCGTAATAGGGGTACAAAACTATCCCCGACTCTTTGATGGTCGATTATATCTGTATAGACGTATAGCGTGTAAAATCCGCTTTTTATATCGGCACATTTTGTGCCATTGCCGGCTACATTGGTTTTATTAGAGTCTAAGCCCAATATGTTCGTCAGTCTATCGCTGAGTATGAAAGGATGCAGCCCTGTTACAGTCACTATTCTTTCGATGGCGTCATATGACAATTTTACATCAATAGGCGGATGCTTGTAATTCTCAATCCTCTCGTTGATGCTTTTTACCAGTTCTTTAACAGAATTGTAATATCCTGACTTCACGTTGACTTGTTTAAGTGCACCGCCCGGCAGACCTAAATATATGTAGCCTTCATCCGTTTCAAAAGTATTCCAAGTGTGTGGGTACTGTATCTCTGTAAGACCGACTTCCCAGGGGCCAATTAATGTGACCGGTTTAGAAAGTTTGATTGTGTAATTAGAGATCTCATTTTGTGGATATGTGCGGTATGATGCATTGCTTGGAAGCGTTATATAAAACGGTGCCGTCTCCATCTGTCTGCGTTTTTAAATACTTGTTAACTGCTGCTTTTCAATCCAACTATTGAATGATGTTGGGTACCCGCGCCACTTCACGTAATATAATGTTTCACCTCTGACACGCTTTTTTTTTAAAACTTTTTCAATTCTGTACACCCGATCGTGGTTTTCCGGTATTTTTTGTATTTCTTCGGCGTAGAAAGAGCCTTCGATCGGGTCCCCAGAGGCGTCCTTTAACTTATACAGAGGCTTCAAGCCTTTAGTGTTTACCGCCTGCACAGTAAATATTTCATCCGTGAACGTCTGCTCATATCCCTTGCTGAAAAGATCCTTAAATTTAGAAATCCTGACCTGGTCGCCGTCTTTAAACAAGGGTTTACCTTTTTTAGCTTTGAAATATTTACCGTAAATATTCTTCCAAATATATAGCGAATTTGCGTTTGTGACGTCCACCGGTCTACAGCGTATTGTCCTGTGTCCTGTGTGGTTATAACTGAACATTAAATCCTGCAGAACATCTATATAACGGAAAGTGTTGTGCGCTGTAAAATAGCGCCACATTTTAGATTTTAATGTCCGGTTAAATCGCTCTACTACGGCGGCTTTAACGTCGTTGTTGATTAGAAAATGGTGTATATTGTTAATCTGTAGTACTTTTTTTACATTTGTATTCAAAAACTCTTTGCCTCTATCGGTTTGCAATTTTTGGGGCACACGACCATCGAGTAAAATGGTCTGAAAGGCCCCGGCGACACTGGCGCCTGTTTTCGCCTGTAAAACGGTCGCCCAGGCATATTTTGAAAATACATCGATAACAGTGAGAATATATTTTCCGCCTTCGTTGAAATTGGCAACATCAATCATGGACACGAGATCGGCCTGCCACTGGGCATCTACCCTCGATACACAAATCATATTTCTTTTAAAATGATGCCTTAATCCCTTATGAAGTGAATATGCATCTTGAGCCGATAACCAATTTCTTAAATTTTTGATTCTTAAGCCTTGTTTTTTCGCCGCTTGGTATACATTTTTAACCCCTCCAAAACCACCGACATGCTTAGCATCATAATATATTTTATGTAGTAAGTCCTCATGAGATGTATTGTCTACAGTTGCCATGCTAATTTTACAGTTGCAGCTGTCATAGATTTGCTTGTTTGAAATCCTGGATGATGGCCTTTTAAGTATCAATAACCTGCCGTTCTGCGGTTATAATGCGTGTGAATGAAGCCATCTGTTATCTGGCCCCGATTTATGATACCTGTAAAAGTTGGCCCCTGACCTTTGAGCATCAAAAGAAGCTTTGATAGGGTATTGCTAATGTATGTTGAAATCTACAGCTGCTTTATACATCACTACTAGACAGCGTCTGGACCATTTAAAAATGCTTAACAATATGTCTGATAATTCGCCCGTGACTGAGACCTTAACACTTCAGAAAAGACAGTCTACACCCCTCAATGTTTCTTTAGGATCCCCAAGTTTATCTGGACTCCCAGGTCGGTCACTGTCAAGAAGACGCTTTGATAGGTTATTGCCTGTTGTAAATTGGTTAACCATGTAAATGCATAGTTGTGGCTTTCGACGGCTCCTGTCATTGTCTCGCTGCAAATATTTGTTGTTCCTGTGTATTTTGATCTGTACGTTTATTTGTTCTGTAAATATTATGTAAATGCGTCTTTTTATAAAAATGACATTATTTGCCTTACATATATTATGTCCACCTTTTCAACTGTAGTATGCCTTTGTTTTTATAAAATAAACTAATGTATGTTGAAATATACGTCTGCTTTTTATTTGGTTTTGACATTACCTTCATGGTTGACTACGTCAGATGTACATTGGCTTCGCAATGTTAGCTACGCCTGAACTAAAATTCCATCTGAATCATCTCCTTAATGCACGTCTTCATATTATTCTATATCCACATTATCCATCCTATACCAGGGTGGCCGAGCGGTCTAAGGTGTTGGACATAAAAATCCAATCGGCGTAAAAGCCGTCGTGGGTTCGAATCCCACCCCAGGTAAACTTTTAAACATTGTTTTATTATTTTTTTACAGTAAATTTACCTAGCAATTTTATGTGTTTATACAAAATGAGCTTTTATTCAAATAATTTGTGAATAACGTATTCAGATATAACCCTGGTCATGCCTTGGTTACAGCGAGCACCAATCACAATCATTATTCAAAATGTAACCCTGTCATGCGCACAGTTATACTTATAGTTTCAGAAAACCGCAGAAAACATGTTCGGACGCTTTCCAGGCATGTCAGGGCATGTTTCTGTTCAATGAACACGCCCACAACTCGGTACGCACCAATCACAACACGGCTTCAGTGCCCACCAAACACATTCATTCTACGGGAATGAACACGCCCACAATTCCGTATGCACCAATCACCGCATGGCTTCAGCGCGCACCAATCACAATCCTTCTAAGTACGCGTCATATGATGCTGTTCCGGAAGAGGCGGGGTTCACCCACCGGAACCGGAGGGGTGTGGTCTGTGGTACGCCGGTTCCGGAAGAGGCGTGTCACTGAACCGGAAGCGTGTCACTGAACCGGTAGGGCGTGGTCTGGGGGAGCGTCGGTTCCGGAAGAGGCGTGTCACTGGACCGGAAGGGCGTGGTCTGGGGGACCCCTGAACCGGAAGGGCGTGTTGTGCACCTAAAGGGGCGTGTCAACGTCCCCTAAAGGGGCGTGCCGTTGTCAGCCACACCCTAGTCACGCCCCGAAAGGGTGTGTCAACACCCCTATAGGGGTGTGACAACGACAATCACGCCTAACCACGCCCCAAAAGGGCGCGCCAACGTTGACCACGCCCTAACCACGCCCCTGAAGGGCGTGACACCTGTCAAAACTAGTTTGACGACTTATGTAGCTCTATACTACTTCTCAGGCTGGGTTCACACAACCTATTTTCAGGCATAAACGAGGCGTATTATGCCTCGATTTACGCCTGAAAATAGGGCTACAATACGTCGGCAAACATCTGCCCATTCATTTGAATGGGTTTGCCGACGTACTGTGCAGACGACCTGTAATTTACGCGTCGTCGTTTGACAGCTGTCAAACGATGACGCGTAAATTGACTGCCTCGGCAAAGAAGTGCAGGACACTTCTTTGCAATGTAATTTGAGCCGTTCTTCACTGAACTCAATGAAGAGCAGCTCAAGATTTACGAGCGTCTCAGACGCCTCGCCTAATACGAGGAGGAGCTTTTACGGCTGAAACGAGGCAGCTGTTTTCTCCTGAAAACAGTCTGTAATTTCAGCCGTAAAAGCCAGCTAGCGTGTGCACATACCCTCAGGGGTTTCTTTTATTATTTCACATCTGAGCCTCTGCACTTGTGAACCAATACTTTGTAAATCGCCAAATTAGGCCCCCCCTTCGCATGGTACTCTTTCACTCCTGAGCCCTGTCAAATGTCCAGGCAAAAAATTAGGGCCACATTTAGGGTTTTTCTAAAACCAGGAAACACAACACAATAATTAGAGGGCTGTCTTGTTATGGTGGCACAAGCTGGGCACCAAATATTGGCATATCTATGGAAGAAATCCCATTTTCACTCACCAACATCGAGTGCGCACTAATTTCTGCAAAACACCTGCGGGGTTAACAAGCTCACTACAGGTGAATACCTTGAGGGGTGTAGTTTCCACGGGGGCTTTGCAAATGCGACATAGCGACCAGAAACTAGATTTATTTTATTTTTTTTCCACTGCCCAATTCCAATAAAATCTATGAAACACCTGTGGTGTAAAAATGCTCACTACACCCCTAGATGAATTCCTCAAGGGGTGTAGTTTCGTGAATGGAGTCACTTTTGGGGAGTTTCCACTGTACTGGTACCTTAGGGACTTTGCAAGAGCGACATGGTGTCAAGAAACCAATCAAGTGAAATCTGTGCTTAAAAAGCCAAATGGCGCTCCTTCTATTCTGATCCTTGCCATGTGCCCAAACAGCAGTTTATTACTATAAATGGGGTATTTCCATACTCCAGACAAGTTGCTTTACAAATGTTGGAGTTCTTTTTTTCCTTTTATTTGTTGAGAAAATTAAAAATTTTGAGCTAAAGCTACGTCTTATTGAAGAAAAAGGCTTGTTTTTCTTTTCACTGCCCAATTCTAATAAAATCTATGAAACACCTGTTGGGTCAAAATGCTAGATGAATTTCTCAAGGGGTGTAGTTTCCAAAATGGGGTCACTTGGGGGTTTCCACTGTTTTGTCCCCTTAGGGACTTTGCAAATGTGACATAGCCTCCGCAAACCATTCCTGCTAAACTTGAGCTCCAAAAGCCAAGGGGTGTAGTTTCCCAAATGGGGTCACTTACCACTGTTTTGGCACCGCAAGAGCCTTTCAAACCTGACATGGTGCCTAAAATATATTCTAATAAAAAGGGAGGCCCAAAATCCACTAGGTGCTTCTTTGCTTCTGAGGCCTGTGTTTCGGTCCATAAGCACAATAGGGCCACATGTGGGATATTTCCTAAAATGGCAGAACCTGGGCAATAAATATTAAGTAAAACTTTCTGTGTTACAAAAAAAATGGATTAAAAATGAATTTCTGCAAAAAAAAAATATTTTTTTTTTATACATTTCACCTCTACTTTGCTTTCATTCCTGTGAGATGTCTAAAGGGTTAAGAAACTTTCTATATGCTGTTTTGAATACTTTGAGGGGTGGCGTTCTTTAAAATGAGGTGATTTATGAAGACTTTCTAATATATAAGGCCCTAAAAGCCACTTCACAGCTGAACTGGCCCCTGTAAAAATAGCCTTTTGAAATTTCCTTGAAAATGTGAGAAATTGCTGCTAAAGTTCTAAGCCTTGTAACGTCCTACATAAAAAAAGGGGTGTTCAAAAAACGATGCTAATCTAAAGTAGACATATGGGGGATGTTAATTAGCAAAAATGTTGTGTGGCATAACTGCCTGTCTTACAAGCAGATACATTTAAATTTAGAAGAAAAATGCTAATTTTTGCAATTTGTCGCTACATTTTGGGGTCTTTGACAATTAAATACTGAATGTATGGAGCAAATTTTTCCATTAACAAAGTCCAATCTGTCACGAGAAAACAGTCTCAGAATCGCTTAGGCTGGGTTCACACGACCTATTTTCAGACGTAAACGAGGCTTATTATGCCTCATTTTACGTCTGAAAATAGGGCTACAATACGTCGGCAAACATCTGCCCATTCATTTGAATGGGTTTGCCGACATACTGTGCCGACGACCTGTAATTTACGTGTCGTCGTTTGACAGCTGTCAAACGACGACGCGTAAATTACTGCCTCGTCAAAGAAGTGCAGGACACTTCTTTGGACGTTTTTGGAGCCGTTTTCTCATAGACTCCAATGAACACACCTCCAAAAAACGGACGTAAAAAACGCTGCGAAAACGTTGCGAAAAACGCGAGTTGCTCAAAAAACTTCTGAAAATCAGGGGCTGTTTTCCCTTGAAAACAGCTCCGTATTTTCAGGCGTAATTGCAGTTATCGTGTGCACATACCCTTAGATAGGTAAAAGCATTCAAAAGTTATTCCCAAATAAAGTGAAACATGCAGATTTTAAAAATGAGGCGCTGTCAAGACGGTCAAAAGTGGCCAAAGCGGGAAGGGGTTAAGGTAGGAGGGTGGTAAATGTTGTACATGTTGATTTATAGTGCATTTCCTTCTGAAATACTGGGGAAATGGGTCGTTCCAGACATTGTTCTGATGAAAAATTTACTTTGATTAAAAAGTTGATTGGAGAGCGAAAAACATAGCGAAGTGCTGCAAATTATAGCTGCTCAGCTAAAATTATCTCAAATGCCTAAAAGTGGCAACCAAAAGCTGAAAGATCTAGAAGGAAGTTGGGGAACTAATGTTCGAATGGATCGAGGAATAGCCAAAATCAAAGAAGATCTGAAGTTACCAGCGAGTACTGCTACAATCAGAAGATGATTAAGTGAAGCCAAGTTACCAGCAAGAACTCCCTACAAAGTCCCGTTGTTGAAATAAAGACATGTCCTGAGTAGGTTAAAATTTGCCAAGGAACACATTGACTGGCCCAAAGAGAAATGGCACATTTCGTGGACTGATGAAAGCAAAATTGTTCTTTTTGGGTCTACTGTCCGCAGACAGTATGTCAGACGACCCCCGAGCGCGGAATTCAAGGTATAGTAAATTGTGAACAATGTAAAGCATGGTGCTGCAAAAATCATGATATGGGGATATTTCTCATACCATGGGGTTGGGCATATTTATCGCATACAAAGGATCATGGATCAGTTTGAATATATCAGTACTTGAGGAGATTATGTTGCCCTAGGCCGAAGAAGAAATGCCCTTGAAATGGGTGTTTCAACACGACAATGACCCAAAACACACCAGTAAGCGAACAACATCTTGGTTACAGACAAACCGTATAGAGGTAATGAAGTGGTCAGCCCAATCCCTTGACCTCAATCCCATAGAGAACTTGTGGCGTGACAACAAAAATGTGGTTTGAGTCAAAACCCAAAAATGCAGAACTCTCCAATGGTCCAATCTTCCTAGACTGGAATACCTGTTAAGAGGGGCTAGAAGTTGGTTTTTGGGAGTGATTTTCTAAAATTGCAGCTTGTGAATAAGTCTTAACACTGATTCTTTTGAGGGATTAAAGGGATATTCCTACCATACACATTTATGGCATATCCATTGAATATTACATAAATGTCTTACTGGTGACCCCCACCAACTGACAGAACGGGGATCCATTGACTCCCATTGCTGACCTAAAACCCATTCTCTACATTTAGAGGAAAAAGGGTTTCACAATAACAGATAGGGATTCTTTACTGTAAGAGCAGTGAGACTATGGATAACTCTGCACATGATGTTGTGATGGTTGATTTATTCAAAAAGTTCAAAAGAGGTCTAGACGCCTTTCTTGAAAGATATAATATTACAAGTTATGGGTACTAGAATCTGGAGATGGGACGATAATCTGGGGATTTATATTGATTGCCTTAATTTGAGTCGAGAAGGAATTTTCCCCTCTAATATAGGCCTTATAAGGGTTTTTGCCACAGATTTTGCAAAAAAAGCCACGAACATGAATATGGCCCAAAACTTGATAGGTTCTGCAGAAAAAACACTTGATTTGGCCTGTCCAGCCCCCTCTTGAGTGTGCTCGCAGTCAGTATAGATACAGAAATAACACAAGATAGCAAAGTCTCATTTTATAGACTGGGTCATTTCAAAGCTTTGTGTGAATGTCTAGAGGAGAAGGGCTGCTGAACAGATCCTTTGCATAGAAGAGTGGGTAATTTTAAATCAAACATTTAATCTGGTATTTTTAAATAATATAAATTTACACACTTTTATTACGTACAGTGATCTTTCGATATGCACAGAAAAAGCAAAGAAAGAATACAAGTGCTCCTTACATTTTTCATTTATTTATTGCTTTACTTTAGTAAGCACATTCTTTGCTGCTCCACATCATTTAAAATTTATGAATACATACACTGTATTTGATATTTGATTTTCGGATCTTCAGGTTCTTCTTTTGTGAGCTCAGAACTTCTTCTAGGAAGACCACATATTTCTTTATGAGCATTAGTTTTCTGTAAAAGAGAATGACTGTTACCCATGTCGTTCAGAGCTTCAGTGTAGCACGTTCTTTGTCGGCATGCAGCCATACTTTTCTTCCCAGCTGTGGGGGAGTCTTTTGAAGCTTTTGCATTAGACCTTGTCCATTTAGGTGGAATCCACACTAGATTATCTCACATGTCTCAGTGACATTTTAGAAAATGTTACCTGTTCGGGTCAACTCCCGTTCCCTTGTGATTCCTTTATTGAAGGAATTAATGGCATATAGAATGTCTGAAACCCTTAAAAAATCTGTGGTCAGAAATCTCTTTGGGAAGTAGCCCATAAGTGATTGCAGCCATTTCCTATCATAGAAATCAATGGCTATATCTATGGTTTGGGCGCTTTTATAATACCTTGGCAGTCCATGAGCATTTTCTAATATGTTACTGTGAATTTAACCTCTTAAACACTAGCGTCTTTCTTGATGTTATCTCCACTTTCCTTAACTAATGGCCTGGTTTTTTTTGTTTTTTTTTTTTGTTTTGTGATTTATTTATTTTTTTTGTTTTTACCTTACCTTTTAGGACTATGTTGACATGGAGTGGATTATCTGCAAATTTTCATTGAGGAATTCCAACTGAAAAACTGCAACTAAAGTACAGTATAGTGCATGTGAATGAGGTTTAAGAAAACCACATACACATGCTTTGCAAAAAAATTGTGCAGATTTGAGAGCATGCTGCAAATTTTGATGGTTGGGAGCATAGCCCAAAAGTAACAATTATGCTAAAACTTAACATTTGCCTTTCATTCTGGTCATTTTCGTCAGGTTTATTTCTGCAAATGAAACCTTTCTACATTGTAAGCCTTATTAATAATTAATAAAGGTACACCGACTAAGAAACTTGTTTCCATCATTGGTTAAAACTACCAGTTTACATACAGAAATTCTAATCTGAACTGTACATTTTCTTTTCATAATTTGTTCCCCGGGTACCATGACCAATTCTGATAAATAATATTGTTACTGATCATATATATTAGATTGAATCACACACCAATTTCTATGTAATATTCCTATATGTAATGCTGAACGTCCCGTATGTAACCTTTGCTGTAGCTAATAGAAAGACTGCCTTTCCAGGGCACCAATGCATGTATCTAGATTTGTCATAAGTTGTATCTTACCCCACTTACCCAAAGCTAATCAGGTTTTAGAACACCTTGAAAAATATAAATTATCAGCTCATTTCTACTATAGAGGAAAGAATAAACTAAACCAGGGGTGCACAACCGTTTTGGTCTGATGGTCGCATTAACAGATTCTTCTTCTTCAAGTGGACCACAATAAAACTTTGGATGCTTAAAGAGGTATTCCATTTTAGACATTTATGGAATATCCAAAGGATCTCTGGGACACTCACCTATCCCCAGAATTGGTGTCCCACGACCCCGTCCAGCCTGGTGATGCTGCCGCATCCAGGTGGAGAATCAGTGGAGTGGAGGCTATGATTATGGAAACTGCCTAGCTCACTGGGCTATACGTAAGTCCCATAGAAGCAAATTACTACGGAAACAACTTAGCTCAGCGAGCTCTGCTGTTTCTGTAATCCCAGCCCCCTCTCCATTGATTCCATGTCTGGATGTGGTCGCCTAACCAGGAGAAACTGGGGACCCCTGTTCTGGGAATAGGTTCGGGTCCCAGATGTGGAACCCACATCGATCAGACATTTATGGCATATCCTGTGGATATGGCAAAAAATTCTAAAATGGGAATACCCCTTCAAAACACTAATTTTAATTGTTTTTTTTTTGTGGCTGCCTCGGCTATCTCTGTCAGGATCACAGAGAATAAATGGAGCGGCTCATCATCTATCCTGTGGATAGGTGATAACATTTTAAGGTGGGACAACCCTTTTAACTCTGGCTCTTCTGATGTTGGCCATCCTACTTCCTGCCTAGAAATTAGCGTTTTCCTTCACTACTGTTTCTGCGTTATAGGCGCTGTTCAGCCGGGCTGCCATAAGGAATTTTTGGGCCACATACAACTGCCTCACCTACAAGGGTAAGGTAGGGACAAAAGGCCAGGGGCTTTGTGCGAGAGGCGGTGGGGAGAACAAGGTGGCGGAGGCTTTGTGGGGGGATGAGAGACAAGGTAGCAGGGGCTCTGAGAAGGGGGGGGGGGGGAGTAGACAAGGGAAGAGACATACAGGGCTCCGCCGGGGGGACAGAGTCGGTGCCGTGTGCTCTGAAGGGGCAAAGAGGCTGAGATACGCTGTTCGAACGGTTGTCAAATTGCTTGTTAATGGCTACATGGTGTTGCGGGTAAAACTGCTGATTACCTGCAAAATTGTGCGGCCATTAGGGTCTATTTATTAATGGTCGCCGGGGTGATGATGTCACTGGATCACGACGGCCTACGCAAGGATCACGTTGAGGATGCTGTGGAGCAGCTCCGTTCGTCGCGGGAACGGAGCCTAGGTGAGTATCATTTTTTTGTTTTATTTGTTTGGGGGTGCTATCTACAAAGGGGAGGTGGGAGTGCTATCTATGGGGGGCTGTATGGCACTATCTACAAGGGGGAGGTGGGGGAAAAATCTACAGGGGGGACTGTATGGCGCCATCTACAGGGGGCTGTATGGCGCGATCTACAGGGAAGGCTGTATGGCACTATCTACAAGGCAGATGTATGGCATGAGCTACAAGGGGGAGAAGGGAGGTGCTACCTACAGGGGGGGCTGTATGGGACTATCTACAAGCGGGAGGTGGGGGCACTGTATGGTACTATTATCTACAAGGGGGAGGTGGGGGCGCTATCTACAGGGGGCTGTATCTACAAGGGGAGGTTGGGGGCACTATATACAAGAGGGGCTGTATGGCACTGTACAATGGGGAGGGGCACTATTTACAAGGGGGGGTGACGATCTACGGGGGGCTGTATGGCGCTATCTACAAGGGGAGGTGAGGGTTACTATATACAAGGGGGGCTGTATAGCACTGTCTACAAGGGGGAGGGGGGCTGTGTGTGGCACCCAGGGGAGGGGTGGCAGTCAAAAGTTTGCTATGGGGCCCAGTCTTTCCTAGTTACGCTCCTGTCACGGTGTAACAGGAGCCTGTAATAACCATTCAGTGCTTTCCTCTGCAATAAGGAGATGTGCCCATTGTTTAGGGAGCGGCGCTCCAGTGGCCAGCCTGAGTGATTACACGCAGACACAGATGTTCACACAAGCGTTCATCTGTGTTTCTATCCAGCAGGGCGGTGGCTGCAACTGGGGTCAGCGTGGGCCACATGCGATCTTCAGCATGTGCACCCCTGGAATAGACTAGACTATACATTGCTTTCTGAGATCTCACATATTTTTTAATAGTGATAAACCAGGAAATCCAACACTGGAATATTTGCGTAGACTTAGGGTATGTTCACATGCTAGACTAAAAACATCTGAAAATACGGAGCTGTTTTCAAGGGAAAACCGCTCCTGATTTTCAGAAGTTTTTGAAGCCACTCGCGATTTTCGCAGCATTTTTGTTGGTCATTTTCGGCCGTTTTTGGAGCTTCTTTCAATAGCCTATGAAAAACCGCTCCAAAAACGTCCCAAGAAGTGTCCTGCGCTTCTTTTTCGCGGCCAAAAAACGGCCCATCGGAACAGAATTACGTTTTTCCATTTGATTTCAATAGGCAGATGTTTGGAGGCGTTCTGTTTCCGATTTTTCAGCCGTTTTTCAAGCGTTTATGGTCCGAAAAAACACTGTGTGAACATACCCCAATGGTATTTTCACACGCAGTGCTTTCAGGCATATTTTGGGGCGTTTACGCCTCGAAAAGCGCCTGAAAAAATGGAAGCTGAACGCCTACAAACATCGAAATCAATGGGAAAAACAGCATTTAGTTCATATGAGGCATCTTTTTACGCCTCTGTTTTAAAAAACGGATCGTAAAAAGACGCTCCGTAAAAAGAAGTAGCATTCTCGAGGCATTTTTTTTTAGCTGATTTTCCATTGAACACTATGAAAAACGCCTGAAAAGAAGCTCCAAATTAAAAGAAGCTTCATTTTCAGCTTCAAAAACGCCATGAAAATCAGAGGCTGTTTTCTCTGAAACCAGCTCCGTATTTTCAGACGTTTTTAGTCTAGCGTGTACACATACCCTTATTGCCACTAGATGATATCCAATACATTTCCGCTTACATTACAGCACTGTGTACACCGCCTCCATTCCCCCCTGCATGTGGTCGTCCACGTGACAGTGCAGAAACCATGTTCCTGGGTTCTTTGCTATCATGGCGACAGTTTGAAATGTTCCAGGGAAAAGATCAAATACATCTGTTTGATAAACCTCACGTCTCTGCAAAACAGAAAATAAATAGTAAATTAATGAATATCAATTGGAATTTGTATATCTCTTGGCAATCCACACTATGACACTACCATTTGTCTGATTTGTATTCCTAATAGAATAGGAAATCATGCAGTTTTTTAATATACATTTTGTTTAAATTCTGCTCAGACCTTTCTTATAAGGGTATGTTCACACGCTTACTAAAAAATGTCTGAAAATACGGAGCTGTTTTCAAGGGAACACAAGTCCTGACTTTCAGATGTTTTTTAAGCCACTCGCGTTTTTCACGGCCGTTTTTGGAGTATGAAAAATGGCTCCAAAAACGTTCCAGGAAGTGACCTGCACTTCTTTTTCGCGGCCGTTTTGAAAAACAGCTGCGTGTAAAAACGTCCCATCGGTACGGAACGCAGTTTTTCCCATTGAAATCAATGGGCAGATGTTTGGTGGCGTTCTGCTTCCAATTTTCCGGCCAAAAATAAGCCGTGTGAACATACCCTTTCAGTCTAGTAGCCTCTCTCTCTGCACAGTAGAATGGTATAACCCAAAGATTAGTCCATTGTAATGCGTCCATGGGCTAACTGAATAGGATTGAACATGGCGTCAGTTATGTGACCCCTAGCATCATTTAACACTGACAAGGTATCTGACAAGTGACTAGTATTTTATTGAGGAGCAGAATTTATATAGTAATTGTACATACAGTATCATTTCAACATCCTGTCTATTCTATATACAGCGGCATCTCAGCATTATGTCTGTCGTTCTCTGTGCAGAACCCTGCACAGGGGCTTCTTATGTCAACCCTTACTTTTTCTTGAATTGCGTTTTAAGTTATACAATTTTTCATGATACCAATTCAACGTGCTAGTAAAAATAGTATACTTTTTTTTTTTCTCTTTAATATGAAAGTCTATAGACGAGGGATGGCCAACAAATTGCACCCATCAGGGCCGTCCAGTAAAAAATGGAGTACATGGGAGTTTATGTGTGATGGATGACCAACAGATGCCTCTGATGGATATTATTCGTTGCCCATGGACTCCCATATTGAGAAAATATATATACGTTAAACATATGTTTTTTTTTTAACCCAAAGGGTGACTGTGACGTACAGTATATGCTCAGTTTTAACATGGGGATCTATGGGCAGATGGCATCAGTCAGAGGTATACTTTTTTTACTTTGGTTAAAATCTCGCTCCATGTAGATGTAGAAAAGTTTTAATTGACTGATCATTTACTGCAGCGTAATACCACACAAAAGCCATTGAAAAAGTTACGTTTCTTACCACTGTGTATTTAAGGCCTCATGCACACATCCTTCACCGTTTTCACGTCCGTTTAAAATGGGTCCGTGTGTCCGTTGTGACATCCGTGTGGTTTCCGTTGCCACTCCGTGTCCGTTCCGTTGTTCCGTTTTAAACGGATACTGTGCTTCCGTTTGTCTTTTTAAAGCGGTCGGCTAAATTTCATCTTGTGTGTTGAATGCAGGGAACTTTGGCACGCCCTGCCATTGCTTAGCAACGGATCTGTGAAAAATTACGGCACACAGATGCCTTTCATGTCCCGTCCGTTTTTTGTACGGACTCATAGACTTCAATGGGCCCCACGGTCACTGAATGACGGACAAAAGTAGGACATGCACTACTTTTGACGGAATGGACGAACGGAACCGTCAAAACAACGGAAGTGTGCATGGCTCATAGAAATGAATGGCTAACACATTGAGTCAAGTTAAAGATTGCTACATCTGTACATCTAAGGTTATGTCTGATTTAGGGAGAAAGTTAGGCTACATTCCGATTTGCGAGTTTAAAAAATGCAGCGTTTTTCCTACATTTCATGTGCGTTTTCCATCTTTGTGCATTGGATATTGCCATCAGTGTGCTTTGCGTGTGGCATGCATTTTTCACGTCCGTGCAAGAACTACTTTTTTATAATTTCTTTTTATTTCTCTGCATTTCTTTGTAACTAATACGTGAAACATGGACAGTACATGGATTTCGTCTGTGTCCTGGCGGTGGTTTTCACGCACCCATAGACTTCAATGGGCGACTAGGTGCGCAAAAACACACCAATATAGGACATGCAGTGAGTTTCACGCAACGGACTCTCGCTGTGTGAAAACTCACGCATGTCTGAATAGCCCCATTGAAATAAACGTGTCCGTTTGCTGTCAGTTATTTCAACACACAGAACACGGACGGAGAACACTCTCGTATGAATGAGCCCTAAGGTAGGACACATCTGTATCTCCTCCATTGCTCTTCCTGTCTCTGTGTGTTGCGGTTTTGTTTTTTTAAATAGTTATCTTCATTAAAGGAAGGGTGTCGCGAAAAATTTTTTTTTATATCAATTTGCTTTTAGTGTTTTATTAAAAAATGTAGTATTTATTTGTGTGTTTGTGTTTTACTTTTTTTTATTTTTTAACTTTTTCTTTTTTCATCTCTGTATGTGTCGATTAACGACACATACAGACTTGGAATACGGCACATACAGCCCCATAGAGAATGCGAACGGGACCCGTTCCATTCACTATGCTGTACGCCGTCTCTAATGAAGGTCTTCGGCCGAGTGATGTCCGGCGCCATTTTCTTGTGGACCGGAAGCCGCGGCCGGACAGTAAGATTACTACTTTCGGTCGCGGCTTCTGGACTTCTCTTCTAATGCAAGCACTTGGAGTGGAGGGAGCAGACGGAGCGGACGGATCGGAGGGAGCGGCGGCAGCAGGAGCAGGTAAGTTATCTCTGTGTATGTACGTGTTTTAGTGTGTGATTACTACTGTATGTAAACCTACTACACTGTGTGTTCGTTTAAAAAATGGCGACACACAGGGTAGGAGGTTTGACCGTTCAATCCCCTCCTTTCTCCTGGCACTAGCCAGGATAAGGGAGGGGGGATTCTGTGAGCTCACTAGAGCGAGTGTGTATTCTCAAATTTTGCAGCATAAAGCAATGTGGTTGCTTTACCACATGCCAATGCTGCAATTTTGGGAATTGCTCCATCTAGTGACTAGCACTGGGAAATGTTATAAATTCGAATCTAATTTATAATATTTCCTGACTCGTGAAAAAATAAAAAAAATTAGAACAATGTTTAATCATTTATACACTAAATGTTTAACTAAAAAAAAAAAAATTCTAGCGACACATTCCCTTTAACAATATGATAACATCTCCTAGAGACAGGCAGCCACGCTAAACATCATTATTTTGAGCAGTGTAATTTTTTGGTGGGACGAGCTGTAGTTTTTAGTGGTAACATCTTTTGGTACATACTATTTTTTTACTTTTTTTATTTTTTTTTAGCGCTAAGGTGACCTTAAAACAGCGATACCGTTTTTGTTTTTTTTACGCCGTTCACTGTGCGATACTAGTTTTGTTTATGTTTTTGACATTACTTTAAAGGAAAAATGGGAGTTTTTTTTAACATTTAATATTTGTTAATTTTTTTGGGCTATTACTGAAAACTGTAATTATTTATAACACTTTTTTTTTTTATTGGTCCCCCTATGGTATTTGAGCCAGCGATTGTCAGGCTAGGGGATTTGAGCCTGCGATACTAATATATCGTAGTTTATTGTCATTTTTACAGTCTCCTGCGGGGTATGATGGGCTGTGGGAGGAGGCCGCCCCCCTCCTTACTGTCATGGTTGCTATTGACCACGGCATCTAAGTGGTTAAACGGCCAGGATCAGAGTTCTCCCTGTTCTTGGCTGCTAGTGCGAGGTGTCAGCTGTAATACAACCCCTGCACCAGGACATATGGGAACGTCCTGGTGGATCAAGGGGTTAATACTAAGCAGCCACTTCCCTCATGGATGATATGTGAGTGAGTGGCTGTTCATCAATATATTTCACCTGTGCAACTTCCCTCCATATAGATAGTATTTAACCTACTCTTGCAACAGTAAGAGTTGGTCACACAGGAGAGCATCAGGGGGGGGGGGGGGCGCAGAGGACAAGAAAGCCACTAGAAGTTGGGGCAAAGGGCAGGTAAGAGCGGTTGGAGTAAAGAACAGAGGACGAGAGAGCAGCCAGAAGAGGGGGCAGACAGAACTGGCAAAAGCAGTGCAGAGGGCAGGTATTCTTGTACTGCTCTGTGCACTTCTGCAGACTACCCCTCCCGCCAGTGCTGTGATGTTACAGCCACCAGCAAGAAGCTTGGCTGTTGTGTTTTTAACATTGCAGGAGAGGGGGAGACAGAATCTGCATTGGTCCATTCTAGACATAACCATGACTGAGCCCTGGCTGTATTCAAAAGCAGCCAGCCGCCTCTACAGCAGGTGTCACGTAGGGTTCGTGGACCCACTGGGCCGTACCGCCTAGGTGGTATGGCAGTTGGCCAACAGGGCGCAGGTCACAGTCTATAGTTTGTATAGGGTACCTGTGGCAGCTCGGACAGTAGCATGGCAGGCTCGGCTGGGACTAGGCAGCAGGCAGATGTCAGGCGTGGTGTAGCAGGACAGGCGTGGTATGCAGCACAGCATGGCACTTGACCAGGATAGCACGCGATACAGGATACAGGAAACACTGGGAACTGGAAAACACTGGGAGACCATTTGCTTAGACAAACTAGGATACGACAAACAATGCTCAGGCATCGAAGCAAGGGACTGGGCCCCTCTTATAGTCCAGGGCACTCATGGGCTGATACACATTAAAGTCCGGTGCGCCCGCTGCCCCTTGAAGAGCGGGCACCCTACACAGCCCGGCTGAGGTGAGTGGAAGTGAGCGGTGGCTTCTCCTGAGGAGGAGACTGGGGCCAGCGCTCGCAGACCCATGGCTGCGGCCGTCAGGAGGAGAGTGAACCTGGCGGCCCGCAGCCACGGACATGACCGTATCACCCCTCTTACGCCCCCTCTTCTTGGAGCCAAAGCGAGAGAGAAACTTCTTCAGAAGGGTAGGAGCATTGAGGTTCTCAGGCAATGGTTGGAGCAGGTCTGGAGTGAGCGACCTTGTTTGCTTCACGCACTGAGCAGAAAGAAACAAAGTCCATAATGTCCTTGGGCAGCGTCGGCCACCAGAAATGATGGGCAATCAGATCCCGGGTCTTACGGGTCCCTGCTTGACCTGCCAGTCTAGAGGAGTGTCCCCAGCGAAGGATTCTCCCTCGGTTCGCCAGGCACACAAAAGTCCTCCCTGGAGGAATGTCCCCAACTTGCAGGGGATTGACAGAGACAATGCAAGACGGATCAATAATGTTCTGTGGAACTTCCATGGTGTCTTCTGTCTCGAAAGACCTGGACGAGGCATCGGCACTCACATTCTTGTCGGCCGGGCGATAATGGAGCTCAAACTGGAACCTGGTAAAGAACAGCGACCACCTGGCCTGATGAGGGTTCAGCTATTGTGCCGTCTGAAGATAGGTGAGGTTCTTGTGGTCCGTAAAAATCGGGATGGGATGAGCTGCGCCCTCTAGTAGATGTCTCCACTCCTCCAGGGCCAATTTGATGGCCAGTAACTCCCGATCCCCAATCGAGCAGTTGCGTTCTACAGAAAAGAAGAGCTTAGAGAAATATCCACATACCCTTGACTTGCCCTTGTAACCTCTCTGGAACAGGAGTGCACCAGCAACGAGAACTGTAGAGAAACGTCTGGATGATGGAGGATAGAGTCTGACGTGAAGGCACTCTTCAAGCTATTGAATGCGGACTCTGCCTCAGGAGTCCACACCTTGGCGTTCATGCCCTTCTTAGTGAGGTCAGAGATAGATGTCAGAAAGCGCTGTATGGCCCTCAAGCCTTGAGGGCGTGGCCATTCCAGGACGGACTTTACCTTTTCAGGATCCATCTTGAGACCTCTATTCGAGACAATGTAGCACAGGAAGGGTAGAGCATCCTTTTCAAACATGCACTTCTCCAACTTGGTGTACAGACGATTCTCCCTTAACCACAGCAAAACTTGACGGACATGTCTCTGATGAGTCATAGGATCTGGACGAAAAATCTAGATGTCATCAAGATAGACCACAACACAAACATAGAGGAGGTCACAGAAAATGTCATTAACGAACTCCTGGAAGACCGCGGGAGCATTACACAGGCCGAAGGTCATTACTAGGTACTCATAGTGTCCATTACGGGTGTTAAATGCAGTCTTCCATTCGTCACCACGGTGAATCCGGATTAGGTTGTAAGCCCAGGTCTAGTTTGGAAAAAATCTTGGCAGCACATATACGATCGAACAATTTAGAGATAAGTGGCAACGGATACTTTATTTTTCACCGTGATTTGGTTGAGACCCAGGTAGTCACTACAAGGACGCAGGGAGCCATCCTTCTTTTTGACGAAGAAGAACCCGGCTCCTGCTGGGAAGGAAGACTTCCGTATGAAGCCCCTCTCCAAGTTCTCTTTAACATAGGCGGACATGGACAAAGTCTCTGGCAAAGAGAGAAGATATATCCTACCACGGGGAAGGGATGCACCAGGGATCCGCTCGATAGGACAGTCTTACGCCCTGTGTGGGGGCAGTGTCTCCACCTCCCTTTTGCTGAAGACGTCCGAAAAATGCTGCATAATGACCAGGCAATCCTGCCAATGACCGAGGCAGAGGAGGCTGAGCCGAACAAATCTGCACCAGGCATCGGCTGTGACACTCGGGCCCCACTGGAGAACCTCTCCAGAGTTCCAGTCCAGGACTGGGGCATGTAGTCGAAGCCAAGGCAGGCCCAGCAGCACGGGGTTAACGACCTTGGATAGGACATAGAATGATAGAAGTTCGGAGTGGAGAGCCCCTACTTGGATTATCGGTGGCTTGGTCACAGCTATAACTGGGTCTGGCAGTGGTAGTCCATTTACCAATGCAACCATCAACGGTTTCTCCAGAGGGATAGTGGGTAATTGAAGAAGGTCCACCAGGTCTCTACAAATGAAATTAGCAGCGGACTCAGAGACCAGATACGCAGAGACCTGATGCGTTTTCTCACCGGACACTATGGTCACGGGTATGGACAACTTAGACGGGAGTCCTTCTTTACCCAAGGTTGTCTTTCCTACCAACCCTAGGCTTTGGGGCTTTTGGGGACACAGACATACAAGATGGCCTCCGAGGCTGCAATAAAGACAGAGTCCCGAAGTGCGTCTGCGTTGTCTCTCCTGAGTAGATAGCTTACATTGGTCCATCCTCACAGACTCCTTAGGAGGATCGGCATCTGAGGACGGCAGGGGTTGCTGCAAGGTAGGGACTGGACTAGGAAGACATCCCTCCCGACGAACCTCTTGGAGCCGTTCTTAGAGCCTTCTATCAATCCGGGCAGCCAGAAGGATGAGGTCATCCAGGGTAGATGGCTGGTCTCGAGCGGCAAGTTCGTCCATAATTTTAGACCGTCCATGCCAGAATGTAGCCACCAGGGCCTCATTGTTCCACAACAGTTCTCCCGCCAGTGTACGGAAGTGGATGGCGCACTCGCCCACAGAGATGTCTCCTTGGCGTAGGTTTAGCAAGGAAGCCTCTGTAGAGGAGACTCGTCCAGGCTCCTCAAACACCGTGCAAAATGTCCGGAGGAACCCCTGGTAGTCACGGGTCTCCTGGTCCTTGTCTCTCCCAGATAGGATTCACCCATGCAGGGGCCTTTCCAGTAAGAAGAGAGATGATGAAAGCAACCCTTGCGCCATCAGACGAAAATGCCCTTGAATACAGGCTGAAGTGGATCTGGTACTGGTTCAAAAATCCACGACCGGTACCTGCGTCTCCATCATAGCGGTCAGGAAGTGGCAAAGAAAAACGAGTTGTAGTCAGAGGATCAGTACTGCCAGGAGGTGTTGTAGGAGGAACGGCAGCTCGTGCTTCCTGCCGACGTGCGAGAATGTTCAAGGCCTGGAAGAGTTGGTCCTGTTGAGACCGGAGGTCCAACATATCCGTCCGCATCTCTTGTGACGTCATCTTGGTCTTGGATCGACCAGCAGGGACCATGGCCTGAGCATATTGTCACTGTTCGTGGACCCACTGGGTCGTACCGCCTTGGCGGTATGGCAGCTGACCAACAGGGCGCAGGTCACAGCCTATAGTTCGTATAGGGTACCTGTGGCAGCTCGGACAGTAGCAAGGCAGGCTCGGCTGGGACTAGGCAGTAGGCAGATGTCAGGTGTGGTGTAGCAGGACAGGCGTGGTATGCAGCACAGCACGACTACAGCACAACACGGCACTTGACCAGGATAGCACGGGATACAGGAAACACTGGGAACTGGAAAACACTGGGAGACCATTTGCTTAGACAAACTAGGATACAACAAACAACGCTCAGGCATCGAAGCAAGGGGCTGGGCCCCTCTTATAGTCCAGGGCACTCATGGGCTGATACACATTAAAGTCCGGTGTGCGTGTTGCCCCTTTAAGAGCGGGCACGAGCACCCTACGGGACACGGCCGAGGTGAGTGGACGTGAGCACTGGCGTCTCCTGAGGAGGAGACTGGGGCCAGCGCTCGCAGACCCATGGCTGCGGCCGTCAGGAGGAGAGTGAACCTGACGGCCCGCAGCCACGGACATGACAGCAGGTACATGCTGGTGAGCAGAACTTCTATTACTGCTTCCTCTTCTGAGGCTCTGGAGCATTGTTGTGAGGTAGTGGCCCACCAGAGGATCCCCTGGGTCAGCCAACCTATAGGTGCATTACAAATAACTTATCCATGGACTATACCATTCTACTGTTCAGAGGTAAGCTGCACTGATATAAGAATTTTAAATACATGCACAGCATATTATAAAATTGTATAGTTTGCTACTCTATAAATAAATGGAAAAAACAAAAACAGAATAACCCTTTCAATTATTGTTAATTCCAATAGATAGAGGCCATAATTGTTACATTTTGTGTATTAGTTATGTCTCCATCATCCATAGAGGTCACTAACAATCACAAGTTTAAAAGTAAAAGAATAATTCATAATGAAGTAAAAAAATTTTTTTTACCGTATACTGAAGGCTGTGTGCATGAAAATGTACAGTGTGAATGTCTACTTCATTTCCCATCCCAATAAGATGCCAGTGTACATCATCTCCAACGTGCATTTTAAGGCCTTGTAAATTAGCATACATTTGTCCATTGATACCTGAAATAAAAGTTCCACATTTATCACAGATTATTTCTGATGTTATTCTGATTATAAGGGTTTGTATACAGATATTTTCAGTCCATGCTTCTTCAAAATAATTCTCATGGAAAAAAGAGAACCGTGTCTGTACAGCAAAATAGGAAAACTCCTTACTCAGATGCAACTAATTTGTCATTGTAGCAGTCGTGCGTTTGTTTCACTGTAATTTATGAAGTTTCCATGGAAGTTCAGACAGAGTCGGTGTTGTTGTTTCCCTTCAATCAGCCCCAATACTTTTGATGACCTGTAAGAGACACTAAGCACTGGGGACCACCCGCTTGACAGTCTACTCTTAAGGCATGTTCACACATGTTCACTATTACCAGCCGTTTTTTGGGCCATAAACGGCCGAAAAATCGGAAGCAGAATGCCTCCAAACATCTGCCCATTGATTGCAATGGAAAAACTGCGTTTTGTTCCGACGAGCCGTTTTTTTTAAGTGGCCATTTTGAAAAACGGCCGCGTAAAAAAACGGCCTCGAAGAAGAAGTGCAGGTCACTTCTTGGGACGTTTTTGGAGCTGTTTTTCATATACTCTATTAAGAACAGTTCCAAAAACGGCCGTAAAAAACAGCGAAAATCGTGAGTGGCTTAAAAACATCTGCATTTCCCTTGAAAACAGCTCCGTATTTTCAGAAGTTTTTGAGTTTGCGTGTGAATATACCCTTAAGGCCTTATTTACACAAGCGTGTTAAACGTCCGTGAGACGGCCGTTGAAACAGCGGCCGTTCCACGGACCTATGTAATTCAATGTGGCCGTAAACACAGCCGTTGTTTCAACGGACCATGTGAAGGGTCCGTGGGAAAATAGGACATGTCCTATCTTTTCACGCATCCCGCATCCCTCCATAGATTCTCATCTATGGGGGAAGCGAGACATCGCGTCCTGCAGCGCAGAGCACGGATGCACCTTGGCCGTGAAAAACTGTCGCTTACCAGAGCGCTTCTGCCGCTTAATTTTAGCAATTGGTGGGAGTCTCAGTGCTCAGACCCCCACCGATCTAAACCTTTGACATGTCACTACGACATGTCAGAAGTTTTCTGAAAGTTTAGTTACCCTTTAAGGGAATTATCACAAAAGAAACAAATTCAGCTCTACTACAGCTGCATAAAAATATTTGCCTTTATATACTAAAGTCCCTTTTATTAATATTATACCACTAACTGGCTGTTTCTTTTTCAAATTCTACATATCTTACTGTATCTTGATGATAAAAACCATTACATCAGCTTGGTATGATATAGTGTAGTTGGCTTGCATTTTTAAGCTTTTGTAAATTATGTATGAAATAATGTGCCTCCTACTATAAATGATAAAACTATAAGAAGTACTGTAACTGAGGAGTTTAATATCCATATAAAACTGCAAGCCATGAGCATTTATACAGGTCGCGGAACTCTGAAGTGGCATCTACTGTTGCTAGTACGTTATAGTACAGAGTAGATTATACCTTTATAATAAACGCTTCAGATAAGGGGAGCTTCCTGTCCTCCATTGTTTGATATAAAATGCCCTGATCCTTTCAAAAAGAATCTGAGCTACATTATAAATTATGATGGTAATGGGTATCTGTGACACAGAACTGTATAAAAACACACATCCGCTGCTATAGAACCTTGTTTCAAAGTTGGAGCACATCGTATCAGTTAAAAGTAATCTGTTACAAAAAGAGATAAGCCGTTTCTATGTAACACCAAAATCTCTAATATTCCTCAAGTTCTGAATTCAGATTGGGATTAAAAAAAACAGTATTTTTTACAGACCTGTCAGTAGAAATTTTCAATTGACATGTAAATATAAAATTTGTTAATAGCTAAAATTTTCTTTTCCTCGACGTCCGTCCGAAGGCAGCACATATGGGTAAAATCTTCTTTGCCAACATCCAGCACAAAAACATAACATACAGCAATAACACAGCCAATCACAGAACAGGACAGCCTACTTAACCCCTTTAACCATACCAATTTGTGTACAAGGATAGCCAGTTTTAATGCAAGCAAAGTTTTTATTAGGGTGGGACGTGTGCTGCCTATGGCCATCAAGGAAAATAAAATTTCAGGTAAGAGAAAATTTTATACTTCCTCTACGTTCTTGGCAGTACATATGGGATATATGTAGCGTACAAGCTGGGATTCCGGCAATACAGCATTCAAAACTCCTGCATGAAAGGTGGGCCTCTACACAATTGAATATCTATCAGGTAATGCTTGACAAAGGTTTTAGGCAAAGCCCATGATGCTGCGTTGCTTATCTGACTGATCAATGAAAACATTTGCAATTTCAGACCAGGAAGCTGCTGTTGACCTCGTGGAATGAGGTCTTAGACCCATAGAAGGCAAAAGATCTTCAGTAGAGTAGATTTCAATTATAAGATTTATTTAACCATCTGGATAATTACGTTTTTCTTGCCTTCAAGCCTTTTCTCTTGCCCTGGAAATCCATTTTCCTGTAAACATAAAGAAGTGCACGTTCTAAATAAATAGAAATTGCCCTATTCACATCCAAACAATGCCATTTCTTTTGATCTTCATCCTTAGGATTACGAAAAAATACTGCGTGGTGTTAGATGAGACTTTTGGAGGTTTATCATGAAACCCTGTGAGATGAGCATGTCTAGAGTGACTTTTAGGTGCATTGTAAAGATGTCTTCTGACGGGGCTTTCTACAGCGAATCCTCCAGGTAAGGATATACGAAGATCCCTTTCGTGCGTAGTACTGCAGACAGTACCACCACTACCTTCGTAAACACTCGGGGCGCTGATCTTATCCCAAAGGGCAGGCAGGTAAACTGAAGATGTAAAACTTGATGATGAAGAAGAACTGCTACCCAAAGAAATTTCCTGTGTTTCTTCAGGACCGGATTATGAAGGTATGCATCTTGCAGATCGATAGTGGCTTAAAAATGTCCTTCTTGGATAATATTTATGACCGATTGTATAGATTTCATTTTGAACTTTCTCTTTACAAAGAATTGGTTCAGGTATGTCAAATCTATCACTAACTGCCACTTGTCTTCCTTTTTTGGAACGGCAAAGATAGGGGAGTACAATCACTGACCCCGCTGATGATACGGGACTTCTTCCAATGCTCTCTTCATTATGAAGTCTTGAATGAGACTGAGAACCACCGGATTTCTTCCTCTGTTTATACAGAATTTATTTTTTGGAGTGGTGTTTAGTTCCAACGAGTAGCCATTCTGGATGGCGGAACTGACCCAGGCATCTGTGGACGTTTTTAGCCATAGGTGAACAAACTTTCCTAGCCTTCCACCTACTGGACACTCCTCTCTCTTGGCGTCATAAGTTAGGATTTCTTTGAAAGGGGGATTTCTTCCTGAAGGGGGCGTTACCCTCTTGCTTGCTTTTGAACCTACGCTGCCTGTCACTACCACGAAAATATTTTTGAACCTTAGGGGACCTTTTGGAACGGGTTTGAAAGGTTTTGAATGGCGGCCTCTTGGGAGGGCGTGGGAAGGAAATCCCTCTTTCATTATTTATCAACTTAACCCCTTAACGCTCCAGGACATACTATTATGTCATTGTAACTGCATCGTTCGCGCTCCATGACATAATAGTATGTCATGGATGAAACACGGCGCCATTCGCGCGGGGCGTGTTCATGAGCTGTGATAGCCTGCTGTTTCCAACAGCAGTCTATAACAGCTCAGTGTGCAGGGACCGATCGCTGTGTCCCCGCAGATTAACCCCTCTGAAGCCACGTTCAATAGCGATCGCGGCTTCTTAGGGGTTAAACCGCCATCGACGGCCCGCTACATGATAGCGGGCGGCGATGGCTACTATGGCAACCAGAGTCCTAACAATGGACTCTAGCTACGCCATCGATGGAGTCGTAGTGGGTCCTGACAAAGTCAGGACCCACTATGCTTGCTGTCAGCTCTAATACACTGCACTATGCATGTAGTGCAGTCTATTAGAATTGCGATCAGGGCCCCCGGCCTTAAAGTACACTAGTGGGACAAATTAAAAAAGTAAAAAAAAGTAAAAAAAAGCTGTGTAAAAATAAGAAAATAAAAGTTTTAAAAGTAATAAAAAGTAAAAAAATACCCCCTTTTCCCTTATCAGTATTTATTATTAAAAAAAAATAAACAAACCATACATAATTGGTATCGCTGCGTCCGTAACGGCCTGAGCTATAAACTTATTTTGTTATTTATCCTGCACGGTGAACGCCATAAAAGAAATTAATAAACCATACCAGAATCACCATTTTTTGGTCACTTCATCTCCTAAAAAATGGAATAAAAAGAAATCAAAAAGTTGCATGTACCTAAAAATGGTCCTGATCGAAACTACAGTTCGTTACGCAAAAAACAAGTCCTCGCACGGCTTTCTTGATGGAAAAATAAAAAAGTTATGGCTCTTAGAATATGGGGACTCCAAAAGTAGGTGAAATTTTATAAAAAGTATTTTATTGTGCAAACGCCGTAAGACATAAACTATAAACATATGTTATCGCCGTAATCGTATCGCCCCGCAGAATAAAGTGAATGTCATTTACAGCGCACGGTGAACGCTGTAAAAAATAGAATAAAAAACAATAGTAGAATTGCGTTTTTTTAGTCACCACGCCTCTTAAAAAATAGAATAAAAACCGATCAAAAAGTCGCTTGCACCCATGAAAACTACAATGAATTCCTCAAGGGGTCTAGTTTCCAAAAGGGGGTCACTTTTAAGGAGTTTCCCCTGTACTGGTACCTCAGAAGCTCTGCAAATGCGACATGGCGCCCAAAAACCAATCCAGCAAAATCTACACGTCAAATAGCACTCCTGCCTTTCTGAGCTCTGCTATTTGTCCAACCAGCAGTTTATGACCACATATGGGGTATTTCCGTAATCAGAAGAAATTGCTTTACAAATGTTGGGGTGCTTTTTCTTCTTTATTCCTTGTCGAAATTAAAAATTTGTATCTTTTATCTGAAAAATTAGATTTTCAATAGCACAGCCTAATTCCACAAATTGCAGCAAAAAACCAGTGAGATCTAAATGCCCACTATACCCCTCGATAAGTTCCTTGAGGGGTGTAGTTTGCCAAATAGGGTCACTTTTGAGGGGTTTCCACTGTTTTGGCACCACACGACCACTTCAAACCGGACATGGTGCCTAATAAAAAGGAGGCCTCTAAGTCAGTGGTTCCCAACCGGGGTGCCGTGAAAGCCGTCCTAGAGTGCCGCGGCACTCTGCTCATCCACTGCAAAAAATAAAAATAAATAAATAAAAATAAAATGTATTTTTTTTTTTTGCTACAAGCTCCGCCCCCGACGTTGTAGCAGACGTGACGCGCGGACGTCTGTTACGAGTACCGCCCACCGCTTCCCACTAGAAGCCTGATGGAGGGAGAGGAGCCATTAACGCTGGGCAGGGTAAGTGTTTTTTTTTTTTCTTTGTTAGCAGTTGTGTGAGAAATGGAGCCAGGGGAATGCCTGAAGTTGTAGTTCTGTCCTCTTATACCTCCTCTCTGTAATGTCCTCTGATATCCCATAATAACGTCGTGGACATGCTGGTAGTTTTAATTCTCTCCCCTTATTCCTCCTCCCTGTAATGTCCTCTGATATCACATAACAGTCTGGACATGCTGGGAGTTGTAGTCCTCTCCTCTTATACCTCCTCCTGTAATGTCCTCTGATATCCCATAATAACAGTCTGGGCATGCTGGGAGTTGTAGTTCTCTCCTCTTATACCTCCTCCCTGCAATGTCATCTGATATACCATAATAACAGTATGGGCATGCTGGTAGTTGTAGTCCTCTCTAATACCGCCTCCCTGTAATGTCCTCTGATATCACATAACAGTCTGGGCATGCTAGAAGTTGTAGTCCTCTCCTCTTATACCTCCTCCATGTAATGTCCTCTATCTCATAACAGCCTGGACATGCTGGAAGTTGTAGTTCTCTCCTCTTCTACCTCCTCCTCCTGTAAACTTTCTCTGATATCACATAACATCCTGGACATGCTGGGAGTTGTAGTTCTCTCCTCTTATAGGTCCTCCCTGTAATGTCCATTGATATCACATAATAATAGCCTGGACTTGCTGGGAGTTGTTGTTCTTATACTTCCTTATTTATTCCTTCCCCAGGAGTAAGCACACTTTCTCTCTGTGATGGTCACTTTACTAGAGGGGCAGATGATCATTTTATCGGGGGGGGGGGGGGGACGGGGGACGGGGAGGACTGAGGTTGATGGGGGCTTTACTGGAGGGGCTGATGGTCCTTTTACTGCGGGGGTACGGAGGCTGATGGTGACTTTACTGGGGGGGCTGAGGCTGATGGTCACTTTACTGGAGGGGGCTTATGGTCTCTTTACTGAGGGGTCATTATACTGTAAGTGGGGGGCTGATGGTAATTTTACTATGAGTGGGGGGCTGATGGTCATTACTGTGAGTGGGCGGCTGATGGTCATTTTACTGTGAGTGGGGGGCTGATAGTCATTTTATTGTGAGTTGGGGGCTGATGGTCATTTTACTGTGAGTGGGGGGCTGATGGTCATTACTGTGAGTAGGGGGCTGATGATCTCCGAGTTGTTTCGGCCTCTGACCTCCCATTGAAATTAATAGGAGGTAGAAAAAACCTGCGGCGCTAGTTTGGTGCTTTTTTTGTCTGCGGTTTTTGCATACGCTTCAACGGCTTAAAAAAAATATGGGCAAAAAGAAAAGTCAAACAATGCTGTCAATTCAAAATCTGCCTCAAAATTCCTAAATGAATTTGGAGGCAGATTTTTAGTTTCTTCCTTACAAAAAACGTTGTGTGAACATACCCTAAGAGTGTAGTACTTGTTTTTAGCCATTTTTTGTCATTTTGTAAACAATTTTTGGTAGTGGTGCCTGAGAATTTTATTTTTTTCCTGGGGTGCCTCGAGCCTGAAAAGGTTGGGAAACTCTGCTCTAAGTGCTGCTTTGCTTCGGAGGCCAGTGCTTCAGTCCATTACCACACTAGGGCCACATGTGAGATATTTCTAAAAACTGCAGAATCTGGCCAATAAATATTGAGTTGCGTTTTTCTGGTAACCTGTTTTACAGAAAAAAATGAAATAAAATGGATTTTCTGACAAAAAATTCAATTTGGAAATTTCACCTCTACTTTGCTTTAAATTCCTGTGAAACACCTAAAGGGTTAATAAACTTTATAAATGCTGTTTTGAATACTTTGAGGGGTGCAGTTTCTAAAATGGGGTATATTATGGGGGTTTCTAATACATAGAACTGAACTGGTACCTAAAATAAGAGGCTTTTGAAATTTTATTCAAAGTATGTGAAATTGCTGCTTATGTTCTAAGCCGTGTAACGTCCTAGAAAAATAAAAGAATGTTCAAAAAATGATGCCAACATATGGTAGACATATGGGAAATGTGAACTAGTTAATTATTTTGGGTGGTATAACCATCTGCAGATGCATTTGAATTCCGAAAAATGCTATTTTTTCAAATTTTATCCAAATTTTGCAATTTTTCACAAATAAACACTGACTATATTGACCAAATTTTACCACTAACACATAAAGTCCAAGGTCTCTCACGAGAAAAAAAATCTCAGAATCGCTTGGATAGGTATAAGCATTCTGAAGTTATTGCCACATAAAGTGAAATATGTCAGGTTTGAAAAATGGGCTCTGAGCCTTAAGGCCCAAACTAGGCTGCGTTCTTAAGGGGGGATGTCTTCCAGCTGAGGTCCGAAGAGAGATGAAATGGTAGGGAACAGAAATGATTCTTTGATGGCATGTCCCCTGTCCATTGCTTGATACAAAGGGTTCTACGCTCCACATTAGAGAGAGCTAGGGATCTAGAAGAAAACTTCAAAACATCCAGCGGTTCATCACACAAAAACTCCACAGCCGGTTTCATGAGAGGGATATTATGCAAGATCTTCTTTCTCGGTACGCCGTCTTCTAGATCTTGTGACAGCTGAGTAAGTCATGTACGAAGAGCCCTGGCAACCAGGATGGAGGCTGATGCCACTTTACACGCCGCTACCAACGATGAGTAGGCTTTTTTTTTATATTGAATCCACTCTGCGATCCATTGGATCCTTTAAGAGTGAGGATTCCTCTGAAGGAAACACAGATTTCTTTGATAATTTGGCGACAGCCAGATCAACCTTGGACGGAACATCCCAGCTAGAACTAAACTTGGGATCTGTTTTGTAGGTGTGTTTAAACCTCGCCCCTTGATCAATACGTCTCTCTGGCTTATCCCAATCTTTCTGGAACCAATCCGTAATAACAGGATGCAAGGGAAGGACTCTGTCTGTGTTGACCGGAAAATAATAAAGTTGTTCCTTTTTGGGTTTATGAGACACATCTTTATCGGTTTCCAGGGGCGTAGCTAAAGGCTCATGGGCCCCGGTGCAAGAATTCAGCTTGGGCCCCCCTACCCCTCCCCAACACCACAAGACCCCTACCGCACCTATGGCCAGCCGCCTTGCCCAACAGCTCCCCCAGTATAATTCCCCCCATAGCCGCCTCACACAGTATAATGCCCCCCCGTAGCTGCCCCCATACAGTATAATGCTCCCCGTACCTACCCCCACACTGTATAATGCTCCCATAGCTATCCCCCCACAGTATAATGCCCCCCATAGCAGACCCCATACAGTATAATGCCCCTCATAAATTCCCCCATACAGTATAATGCCCCCATAGCAGCCCCATACAGTATAATGCCCCTCATAGCTGCCCCCACACAGTATAATGCCCCCCATAAAGTATAATGCCCCCATACAGTATAATGCCTACATAGCTGCCCCATAGAGTATAATGCCCCCCATAAATGCCCCACGCAGTATAATGTCCCTCATAGCTGACTTCACAAAGTATAATGCCCTCCTTAGCTGCCCCACACAGTATAATGCCCCTCATAGCTGACTTCACACAGTATAATGCCCTCCTTAGCTGCCCCACACAGTATAATGCCCCCATACAGTATAATGCCCCCATAGCAGCCCCAATAAGCTGCCACAATATTAGCCCCCCAGACAGTATAATGCCCCTCAAAGCTGCCACTATATCAGCCCCCCTCCTTATACAGTATAATTCATCCATATGTGCATAATAGAAAAATAATAAAGTTACTTACCTATCCCCCCAGCGGGAGTGCGACCCAGAGTTTGTAATGTATTGTGTCATGCAGTTTGTGTTTGCGGTGGAGAGAGGACAGGGGGGCCTGTAATTTAAAGCCCCCCGCTCCTCTCTCCACCGCAAACACAGACAGTACAATACAACACACATACATTACGGGCCCCCTCTGCCGCTCACCTGCAGTCTTCCATGCTCTTCTGCATCGGCTCTTCCACAGTGGCTGGAACGCCCCCTCACGTGACATCACGATCACATGGTACACTGAGTGTACCATGTGACTGACGTTTAAACAAACCATGCCCTTAACCAGGAAGTGTCGGCATCACGGCACATACAAAATTTGTATTAGCGCGCTGCGTGGCAACGGGGGCCCTGCGGGCCCCCCAGGCTTGTGGGCCCGGTCGCAACTGTGACCGCTGCGACCCCTATAGCTACGCCACTGTCGGTTTCGACTGTCAATTTGACTGCTTTGAGCAAGTACGGGACCATGTCTTTATCTAACAGATAAATATTATCTAGAGGTTCCCCATCAGAGTCCTCTGAATCCAGATCATCCTCCGATATATAATATTCGGAAGGGGAATGCGGAGAGGGTGTCCGCTTTCTACCTTTAGATTTTTTCGGCATAGCAGCCGACTTCATCTCCTGAAAGGTATCCGTAAGCTGATCCTTAAACCAGGACAGAAACCTCTTGGATTCAGTACGGAGGGATTGTTCAGGAGGTCTGCAAGAGGAGCAGAAACTCTGATCCCAATCCCCTAGCAACGGTTGCTGACAACCTTTACACATATTATGCTTGGATTTCCTCTTGCGTTTCCCTTGAGATGCAGCACTTGCCATCTGGGGAAAGAGGCATGCAATTTACAATCTAACCTGTAATTGGCCTCAAGGAAGAAAACCCCTCTAACAAAGACACAATGAAAGTTAGGTACCTTAATTCTCCAGGGTCAAGCTGCTTAACCAGCATCATAGCCCCAGATTCGCGGTCCATTGTTGAATTGCGGGGTTCCCGCGAGACTTCCATTCTCACGCATGTGCAGTACACACCAATGCGCCGGAAGCCAGCGTACAACTCACTTTGGCAGTGGCCATCTTGGAGCACCGGTCCGGAGGTGTATGGGATCCACATCTAGGAGACGAGGGACAGGTAAACCTGTATGCAGCTCCAGAATGGAAGCGTGGCTTTACTTTACCTCCAGGTAAGATTTAGAAGCCAGGCCAAGGGAAACCCCCAGTATACAGCCCCCCATGTCCTCATGGGTCGCAGCTTAGGGACAGAGGAAACCCTCTATATAAAACATTCAGTATAGATGTCTTCACTATCCATGTTCATAGAAGAGAAAAAATACGCTTTCTGAAGGGAATTGGGCTCTATTTAAGGCTACCTGGGACCTCCTAATTGTTTAATTGATCAGATGAAGTATCTTAACCCTTAAAGAGGCTCTGTCACCAGATTTTGCAACCCCTATCTGCTATTGCAGCAGATAGGCGCTGCAATGTAGATTACAGTAACGTTTTTATTTTTAAAAAACTAGCATTTTTGGCCAAGTTATGACCATTTTCGTATTTATGCAAATGAGGCTTGCAAAAGTACAACTGGGCGTGTTGAAAAGTAAAAGTACAACTGGGCGTGTATTATGTGCGTACATCGGGGCGTGTTTACTACTTTTACTAGCTGGGCGTTGTGTATAGAAGTGTCATCCACTTCTCTTCACAACGCCCAGCTTCTGGCAGTGCAGCACTGTGACGTCACTCACAGGTCCTGCATCGTGTCGGCACCAGAGGCTACAGATGATTCTGCAGCAGCATCGGCGTTTGCAGGTAAGTCGATGTAGCTACTTACCTGCAAATGCTGATGCTGCTGCAGAATCAAGTGTAGCCTCTGGTGCCGACACGATGCAGGACCTGTGAGTGACGTCACAGTGCTGCACTGCCAGAAGCTGGGCGTTGTGAAGAGAAGTGGATGATACTTCTATACACAACGCCCAGCTAGTAATAGTAGTAAACACGCCCCGATGTACGCACATAATACACGCCCAGTTGTACTTTTACTTTTCAACACGCCCAGTTGTACTTTTGCAAGCCTCATTTGCATAAATACGAAAATGGTCATAACTTGGCCAAAAATGCTCGTTTTTTAAAAATAAAAACGTTACTGTAATCTACATTGCAGCGCCTATCTGCTGCAATAGCAGATAGGGGCTGCAAAATCTGGTGACAGAGCCTCTTTAAGTGTGCTGCCGTAGGACGATCAGAAAATTTGCGTTTCTGAGGTCTATAATAAGTCTCCACTTTCTTTCGGGCTTGGAATTTGGAAAAACCTTTGAATAAATGCCTTAGAAATATTTTTCTTGTGGTGCAAGTCCTATGGCTTCCTTCTGCAGATTTTCTTGAAGGAGAGAAAAAAAACATGGACTATGGGGCAGATTTAATATTCCCTTTGCGCCTTGATTCCGGCATTTCCTGCGATGATTTTCTTAATGCATTATTATTGCATGCCTAGAGTATGATAGTGGGTTTGTCAAAAAATTTGCCAGATTTATCACTACCTTAGTCAAGTTTTGTCCTGCAAAATATTTGTCTAAACTATACCACCCAATATGTGGTGTAAAGAAGGGAATGAAGTCTAACACGCGCCAAGATGCACCAAATCTAATTGAAAAAATATACGCATCTTCAGTCTAGCACCTCTAGCTTTAGGCTATCTTTAAGCCATTATTAATAAATCTGCACTTGAAATCCAGGCATCTGTTGTTAAGTGTGATCAGACTGCAGAGAATTCCAGTAATTTCTCTCCAACAGCCTGTGTGCGCACTGGGGGGAATTTATTAATGCTGATGTTTCATACGGCATAGAAAGAAAAATTGGAGCAAAGTGTGACACATTTATTAAAAAGCTAAAGCCTCATAATAAATGTGTAACATTTTCGGCCAGACAAGGGGGCAACAATTGTGGTGTAACGACCGCTGCCAGGTGAAATACATTCCTTCCACATTGCCCCCAAAAATTAAATTAAAAAAACAACAAATACTCACCTCACTGCTCCTCTTCTCTCCTCTGGCTCATCACTTCAGCACCGTTCATACAGGGTCCTGATGCAGACAGCGATATGCGATGCAGAACTTCAACATGATCAGGGCTGCATTCCATACAATGTCCTGACGCTGCTTGGTGTCATTACATTGTATGATCAGCGTTGGAGTGATGAGGGAGCCGGACAGGAGAATTATTTATAATTTCATTAAAAAAAAATAACTGCCAATGGGGGTGGATGGGGGGCAAGATAGGGGTTCACGGACCACTACCTTTATATGTCACATAGAATGATTTCGATTTCTAGCTGTCGTAGATTTCCACTATAATCTTCGCCAGTTTTCTGGTTTAAATTATAATAAATTTGTCATGCCCACTTTCCCTGAAGTCACGCTCGAAGGTTGATAAATTACCCCTTTTGGTTTTTTTCCCCTCGTTGGCTTCAAGGATCTTGTCCAGTTGGGTACGAAAGGAATGCCTTGCTCAAGTGGTAAGAAACAAATTTTGTTTTTGTATCTATTATCCCCTACCTAAGGTTTTAACCAGATAGCTCTTCTGGCAACATTGGAAAAAGATAAAATCTTAAAAGAAAGCCTTAACACACTCAATAGAAGGTCGCACAAAAAAAAATCGGCAACTATTTTAAGAATTGGCAAAAATTCGAATCATCCACTTTCCCAAAAACTTCCCAGTTTTTATATTCCACAGGATTTAAACAGAGAGCTAGAATCTATTTTCTTTTTCTGGATGTCTATTCTACCATAATGTGCATATTCTAGCAATTCACCTGTCATAATTGTATCAGCTAGCACACCCACTAGCTGTAATATGCATTAACTATATTTCAACCAAACATAAAATTGGATAACTGTAGGTAATCCTCAAATAAGCCATAAACATAAGCAGACAGTAGGCCACATACACAGTCGGATCCTAGTTTACTGCAGTCAGCAAACAGAAATAGTCTCCAAAGCAAGATGCACAGACGTGTACAGTAACACCAAAGAAGGGAGCATACAGATTATTACCATGTAGACGCAGTGCAGATGGCAATTACACATTGGCAATAAGGCAAATATAACACGGGCGCTAAAATATATATACTAGTCCTTCCTAATGAACTAGAAGATCATCAAAACGTTAATTTCAGTAATTCAATTCAAAAAGTGAAACTCCTATTATATAGATTCATTACACCCAGAGTGATCTATTTCCAGCATTGTTTTCTTTTATTGTTGATGATTATGGCTAACAGATAATGAAAACCCAAAATTTAGTCTCTCAGAAAATTAGAATATTGGGTAAAAGTTGACGATTGTAGACTCACGGTGTCACACTCTAATCAGCGAATCAACACAAAACATCTGCAAAGGTTTCCTAAGCCTTTAAATGGTCCAACAGTCTGGTTCAGTAGCCTACACAATCATGGTGAAGACTGCTGACTTGACAGTTGTCCAGAAGACAGTCATTGACACCCTCCACAAGGAGGGTAAGCCACAAAAGGAAATTTCTAAAGAAGCTGCTGTTCACAGAGTGCTGTATCCAAGCATATTGATGGAAAGTTGAGAGGAAGGAAAAAGTGTGGTAGAAAAAGGTCCACAAGCAACAGGGATAACCGCAGCCTTGAAAGGATTGACAAGAAAAGCCCATTCAAGAATATGGGGGAGATTCACAAGGAGTGGACTGCGGCTGGAGTCAGTGCTTCAAGAGCCACCACACACAGATGTATCCAGGACATGGTCTACAACTGTCGCATTCCTTGAGACAACGTCAGAAGCATCGTACCTGGGTTAAGGGGTAAAAGGATTGTTCTGTTGCTCAGTGGTCTAAAGTCCTGTTTTCAGATGAAAGTAAATTTTGCAATTCATTTGGAAATCAAGGTCCCAGAGTCTGGAGGAAGAGTGGAGAGGCATCAATCCAAGTGACTTGCAGTCCAGTGTGAAGTTTCCACAGTCAGTGATGGTTTGGGGGGGGACATGTCATCTGCTGGTGTTGGTCCACTGTGTTATATCAGGTCCAGAGTCAACGCAGCCATCTAGCAGGAAATTTTGAAGCACTTCATGTTTCCCTCTGCTGATAAGCTTTATGGAAATGCTGATTTCATTTTCCAGCAGGACTTGGCACCTGCCCACACTGCCAAAAGTACCAATACCTGGTTTAATAACCATAGTATCACTGTGCTTGATTGGCCAGCAAACTCGCCTGACCTAAAACCCATAGAGAATCTATGGGGTATTGTCAAGAGGAAGATGAGACACCAGACCCAACAATGCAGACGAGCTGAAGGCTGCTATCAAAGCAACCTGGGCTTCCATAACACCTCAGCAGTGCCACAGGCTGATCACCTCCATGCCACGCCGCATTGATGCAGTAATTCATGCAAAAGGAGCCCTGACCAAGTATTGAGGGCATATACTGTACATACTTTTCAGTAGGTCAACATTTCAGGATTAAAAATTGGCTTATATAATATTCTGATTTTCTAAATTTTGGATTTTCATTAACTGTTAGCCATAATCATCAACATGAAAAGAAAAAATTTCACTTTTTGGATTGAATTACTGAAATAAATTAACTTTTTGATGATATTCTAATTCATTGAGAAGGACAAGTACATACCATGAACCTGTAGAGCAGTGGTACTAAACTGGTGGACCGTGGTCTGTTTGCAGACTGCGGATGCCAGCTGTCTGATTCCCTTCTGACAGCCAGCAGGTAGTCAGGGCAGTGAAGAGGAACGTCCCTCCATTGCTGCAGCACAGGAGGTATGCTTCTCCTCTACGAGCAGGGGTGGGATCCGGCCGATTCTCCCTGCACTCAATTGTATCCGTATCCTTAGGACACAAATACAATTGAAGAGCTTCACTTATGGCTGGAGGGTGCAAGGGTACCATTTGTTCCCTGCCCCACCATTTTGCACTTTTGCTGTGATGCAGGCAGCACGATGATGTAATGGATGAAAAAGTGGGTACGGGGACAGGTGGGTAGGTTTGTGGCACTTTCTACAGGTGACCATGTCTGTGGCACTATCTATAGGGGGAACAAAGTGTGGCAATATCTACAGGGGAACTACATGTGGCACTACCCACAGGTGGCACTGTGTGTGGCACTCTACAGGGGGCACTGTGTGGCACGCTATACAGGAGGCACTGTGTGTGGCTCTTTCTACAGATTGCACTGTTTAGCACTATTTAAAGGGCGCACAGCGTATTTGTGGCGCTTTACTTGCATGGGGCACAGTGTGCAGCACTCTTTTTAGCAGACACTGTGTTTGGTGCTTAGTATACATTAAGCACAGCCTGTGACACTATTTTCAGGGATCACAATTTTTATGGGGCACTGTATGTGTGGCGCTTTATTTTGTGACATGGTTGTATTAAACATTGCATTCAAGTTTGCATGAATATAGAAATCACAGTAGCTGAAGACAGGGTTGGCAAAAATCGGACAGATTTGATGAATGGGGGGGGGGTGTTATGTCAGGGAGGCATTGGTTTTTAGACACCCTCCCTGCAGTGCCGTTGCGATCGCAGTCACAGGTGGTGGGACTTAGACCAAACTTAGAGGGTAAGCGGGTCTGCCCTGGATCTCCTCAGGCTGCCACATCAGACATCTGGAAAGGTCTACCCTGCAGTGCATACCAGGTCCTAACGCCAGGCAATGGCAGGACATTGTATGCGACGCAGCACACAAGAACATGTGCTGCATTGCATATAAGGTCCTCGCGCGGCCCAGAATCAAGACCTTGTATGTGCCATAGCTTAATGTGGCAGCCTGAAGAGATCCGGGACAGGCCCCGTGTGGAGAAGAGGAGTGGTGAGTAAATAATATTTAGTTTTTTGTTTTCTTAGGTCCAATCTGGGTGGGCGGCATGGGGCATAGGTATGGGGCCCTGCTCCTTTTTATATTTTTTTTTTACCCCCCTGCCTGCCAATTTAAAATCATACTGTAGATAGGGCCGCACGTTAACAAGAAAACTTTAGACCCCGTTCACACGTTCCAAAAAAGCCATCAGATTTCTACATGTGGATTAGCCCAATTGAATGGCGCTAATCGGTGTGTGGATCCGCTGCACATCAGACTGCAAATCTGTGGCAGAAATCCGAGCTTAATCTCATATATCTGTTGTGGATTAGTGTGAACAAAGCCTTACTGTTGGTGTTCAGCTCAGATCCTTCATCTAATGGCAGACCCAGGTAAATGGACCTTCTCTAAAAGTAGTTGAATACCCCTGGTGTGGCAGTTTGGGCCATGCACCAATTCACAATAGGCAGAGAGATAAATCGCTGTTGTCTTGTTATACACTCGCACCCAGCGTGTCTATCTTTGTACTGTGCAAGCTGAACCCCAACTGAAGAAAAGGGACCACGACACAACGATGCCGGGAAGTAAGAACACCTGTCTTATCCAGCAGATCCCCCAGTAACTAGAGACACTCTTCTGGTTGGTAACAGATAATTAAAATAAATGCTTAGAACTTCTAAAAATTATATAGAATCCACAGTGCAGGAAAAACGCCCATGCACTCGGATGCAGATTACATAAAAAAAACACGTATTAATGTGGTTAGAAGGGTTTAAGTACGCTGTCCTGTTCTTGCTTCAGACACTGTGGATGTGTGGGAGACCCTCTACATATATGGTGGGGTTGCCCGAGGGTACGCCGGTTTTGGCGACAAATCTTTAATATGCTATATTCTATAACTCAGATTAACTTGAAACTGTCCCCGTCACAGGCATTACTTAATGAGACCGTTCCTGGATTATCTAAAGCTTCTCATAAATTTGTATCCTTTTTCCTGGCAGCCAAAATTGCTATAGCTACATCCTGGAAAAGTCCTTTTGATTCCTATTCATCTAGTTAAGACTAAACTGAATTGGATTATGGTCAATGATCGTTTACACTGTATGGTCTCAGATAAGGAGGAGCTCTTCCTTCAAGTTTGGCAGCCATGGCTCAGACACCTTGGGACAATCTCTTAGGTTCATCTTCCCTAGAGGACACTTCACCCTCATTTTCATGTCTTTCCCCCCTCTTTTCCCTCTTTCCTTCCCTTCCTTCTTTTTTTTTTTTTTTCGACATATGGCAATACTAGGAATATATTTGTCTGTTATGATTCGATTTACGGGGACTGCCCCCAACTGTTATTTGCAATGTCTGATGTACAGTTTACCTTTTATTGTAAACCTTTAATAAAAATTATTGAAACATAAGTAGGCTGTCCTGTTCTTAGATTGGCTGTGTTTATGCTGTAAATTGTGTCTTTGTTTTTGTGCTCATAAGAGTAAGTCCTGGATGTGGATGGGCATGATTTTACTCACCTCCCCTCGCTCATGTGTCGGGTCTCGTGGCCATGTTTACTGCAGGCATCTATGTCAGATTTCTAGGCAACTGGACTCTCTGCCATGCGCTGCGGCCTCTTTCTACTCCCAGCATCAGCTCCGCTTATCTGTCGCAGCTTTCCTGTTGATGGCTGCGAGGTCGTCTAATTTGCACAGCCACCCGCCCCATTCTGGCGTCACTCAGATGGCCAATTTAGAGGGCCATCTCTCCTTTCCTGAAGTTTAATGTACATCCTTGTGTGCCTCTTGATCCGGATTGCTAATCCTGACTTTGATCCTCACCATGGCCTGAGCCTGACGTTTAACTACCATTCCGTCTCATTCCCGGGTTTGTCTTATTCTGCTGCTCCTCCACTGACAACCCCTGACTATGTTCCTTACTCCTCTACAGCGCACCCACCGTCAATTGGCTACTACTTTAGGGACAGCTACCTGGAAATACGACCAGGAAAGTCCATACCTCGTTGCAGAACTTAAAGGGGTTGATCGTAGGGGTCCAACACCCGGATCCCGCACCGATCAGCTAACCGAGCTGCAGTGATGAATAGGAGCAGAGGTGCAGAACGGCCGCTATGCAGTGGTCAGAGCAATCTGCTTCTGGCTCCAACTACTGCACACTGTTCAAAACATCCGGCATCCGGGACCAGCCGAAGCAGCTGATTGGTGTGGGGTCCGGGTGTCGGACCTCCACCGATCATATACTGATGAACTAACTGGTGGATAGGTCATCAGTTGTCCGGTTGTAGACAACCCCTTTAAGGGTGAGGAGTGGGGAGATTCCCTAGACCGCACCCCAGTTTAACCAGTGTCAAAGCAATTGCGGCTTAGAGGGTGAGGAGTGTTACAATAGATATAAAATGTGTGTATGTATATTCATGAAAGTTTATATAAAAATTACTGTGCATCTTGTTGCTTTCAATGAATTCTTCATCATCTTTGTCTACTTCTTCTGGATTCAGGGAATATGTTTTAATATTTTCATCTAGATACCAGGATTCATTTTCATTAAAGACCAAGAAAAGGAGAGAATAGCGCACTACAGGTGTCCTCAGCAAACTAAGTGGAAAATAGTTTCTCTTGCAGATAACAAGCGGCCCAATCAATCCACTGTATGTGTCCTAGGAAAGAATATAATTATGTCAATATAATTTCCATTGTATGGCACAGTAAACAGAAACTACCCCTCAAAGTGAAACCTGGAGCATGAATCTAACATTTTACAAAATTAACCCAACTTGACTCATACCTCCCAACTTTTGAATCTTGAAAAGAGGGACATTTTTAAGCCACGCCCCCTAACCACGCCCGATATCTCGCATAAGCACAGCCCGCATTTTCGGCCCGTTTTCCCACACAAAGCATGGGAGCGCGGCCCGTAAAATACGAAAAATAGGACATGCGTTACGGAAAGGTGTCCGCGGCCAATAGAACTGAATGGGTCGGTAATTGCGGACCGTACTACGGTCCGCAATTATGAAGATTTTTTACGGTTGTTTGCTTGGGGCCTAAAAACACTTTTTTTTCAAAAATTGTTTTTGTGTCTCCATATTTCGAGCCATAACTTTATTTTTCTGCCAATGCAGTTGTATGTGCTGCGTAATATGTTGGCGCTATATAAATAAAGATTATTATTATTATTATTATTATGAGGGCTTTTTTTTTGCTGGACGACTTGTAGTTTCTATCGGTACCATTTTGGAGTAGATAATACTTTTTGATCACTTTTTTTAAGGCAGGATTCACAGAAAACAGCAATTTTTGTATTGTTTTTTTATTTTATTTTTTACGGCATTCACCGTGCGGGTTAAATAGTGTAATAAATGTATAGTTGGGGTTTGGTACGGACGGACGCGGCGATACCAAATATGTGTAACTTTTTTTTTTACTTTCTTTTGTTTTTGTTTTTTTGATAATAAAGCATTTTGTAAGGGGAAAAAGTGGGTTTTTAAAAAAAAATATCACTTATTTTTTTAATTAAACTTTTTCTTAACTTTTTTAATAGTCCCACTAGGGGACTTCACTACGTTATCGTCAGATCGCTTTTATAATACACTGCAATACTTAATTACTTGCTTGTCCGGACAGACATCTGCTATGCCATGCCCCTGGCATAACTAGTGGCAGACCTGGCGGCCTTTATTAGGCCCCCCCGGCTGCCATAGAAGACACCGGCACTCTGTGATCACACGCAGGATGTCGGTGGGGTCAGAGACGGAGCTCCCTTCCTCCCTCCAAAACCACTTAGATGCGGCTCTCGCTATTGAGCGCCGCATCTGAGCGGTTAAACTGGCGAGATCAATACTGATATCTATCTCGCTCGTTCGATGCAGCACCGTGAAAAGGCGTATGCATCGAAATAAAGCCCATTAGTGGCCCCCATGAAAAGGCGTATTGGCGTTCACGAACGGGTTAAATAGTATGTCAATTTCTATACATTCTCTTAAAAGGAAGACAGCCCTCTTTAAAATAGAAGCTGGCCCGGCGAACAGCTGATTGCTGAGGGTCTGGTTTCTCTAACCCACGCTGATGATCTATTGTCTCCAGGGGAAACCGCGTCTGGCTATACATTTTCTCTGCAGAAAGCAGTTTAGAAGCTCCAGCATTTAGGACTTCTTGTTCAGACTTTATGGTTTATCGTGATAGCAACAGGTCTTGTATAAAATCACTTAAAAAATCCCTGGTTTCTAGCTCATAAGGGAAAAAACGGCATAACGAACAATTAAGGAGGAGGTGGAAATTTATACACAGAAACTAGAAAAAAATAAAATAAAGCCTAAAACTTACCTTCACTTGATCAACGTTGGAATAGTAAGCCCAAGTCAGGCAATGTATTTCTTGCCTACTAGGCCCAGATCGTTCCGGAACATTCCAAATATATGTTTGTATCTGCCCTATATGTGATATAGTGGATTAGCCAAAATTCAGCAAAGTACTACTGTATTTCTAAAGTTTTTTTTCATTACTGTAGAGGATATTCTTACCTGGCTCAGTAGGTTTTATATCATTATCCGCTGGTTCAATGCCATGTGCATAGATTGAATAGGGTCTACTTGCCATGTTTTTAAATATGATCTCAATGCTATCGCCAATATTTGCTTTAAGGAGAGGACCTATTATATAGGGAGCAATATGCACATTAATTTGATAAACATTCCATTTTTTATGTAATAAAATATTTTCATGTGATATAATCAGATCCTGTACTGGGGAGGCGAGATAGAGGCCGAGGACATAGCTAACATTCCTGCCCAAAGACACACGTATGATTGACATGAGCCATGACACAAATCGCCTCCTTCTCCATCTGGAACTTGAGTGGCTGTCATAGTTATGAGCCAAACAGATGTAAGAGTAGATTTCTAACGTTAATCTGTTTTCCCTTAGTCCTAGCAGCAGCACAATAATGTGAACTAGTAGGACAGATGGAATTTTTAATTTAATCAAACTAATCAACTAGGGGCTCCACCCTACATAGACATCTAGCCCCTCCTACCATTTCTTTATTATAAATGTAAAGGATCTGCCAGACACAGCTTCTGTGTCGACGCCCGTGGGTAATCAGTCTGCACCTGCTCCTAAGTCTGTGAGAGTGACACGATCTTCTACCAGTCAGGCTGGGAGGCTGAGGAGTGGGAGAGCCTATCACAGCCTGGCCAGACGGAGCTAGCTCCCGCCCTCTGTCTATTTATACCTGCATTTCCTGCTCCTCCTTTGCCTGTGATTCTTTTCTGTTTCCTGGCTCTGCTGCTCCTGCTATGATTATTGACCTTGCTTCATTTTTGACCCTGGCTTTACTGACTACGCTCCTGCTCTGCGATTTGAACCTCGTGCACTCCTGGTTTGACCCGGCTCGTTCACTACTCTTGTTGCTCACTGTGTTGCCGTGGGCAACTGCCCCATTTCCCTTAGCTTCTGTGTACCCTTGTCTGTTTGTCTGTCGTGCACTTATTGAGCATAGGGACCATCGCCCAGTTGTACGCCGTCGCCTAGGACGGGCCATTGCAAGTAGGCAGGGACTGAGTGGCAGGTAGATTAGGGCTCACCTGTCTGTCTCCCTACCCCGTCATTACAATAAAGTAGTAGGCTTTATTAGGGCTGGAATCTCGTGCTGCTGCTAGGACTACTCTTCCCTTACGTCTTGCAGCAGCAGAATAATGGGGAAATAGCAAGAAGAAGCCCTCTTGACTGGTGGAACCCAAGATTGACCGCTCAAGAGACGTCTCTTCAGACAACCAAAATTCAGCCCATAATGGTTGAGAAATATTAAGTGCGAGCTCCAAGCTGCACAGTAAATTTGATCCAGTGGTATCAGACTTTATTCAGCCCAAGAGGTGTCCACTGCTCTAGTAGAGTCGTTTTAGACTAAATGAGGTAACACTGTAAGCCGACTACTGGCCTCGACACTTCATCTACCCAGGGTAGGTTTAGTCGATTTTAAGTCTTTGAGAATTTATTGTCTCCGTAAAGAAACAACCTTCCTAATCTCTTACTCCAAGCCAACTAGATCTCAAGACAACAGCAGAGCAGAGTTTATGTTCCTCATGAGGGGAAGACACGTGCCAGATCATTGGAAGGGAGTTGACCTGATTTCAGGTTGCAAATTTTGGAGTGAAGTTTGGTAGTAACTTCATCAAGACCATGTCCTGGAGGAATCTGATGTATGGATCCACTGATGACAATGCTTGAAGTTCCCCTGTTGTAACAGATATTATGGTTACGGGCGGACACCCCTCATGTGCAAACCGTGCCAATGCACAGCAGCGCAGTATAATATAATTGAGGGACCGAAAACATGCTCACAGTTACTGGTGCACCATTGGAATGAGATAACCTGTCATGTCCGTGGCTGCAGGTCGTCTGGTTCACTCTCCCCCTGACGGCCGCAGCCATGGGTCGGCGAGCGCTGGCCTCAGTCTCCTCCTCAGGAGACGCCAGCGCTCGCTTCCGCAAACCTCGGCCGGATCCCGTAGGGTGCGACCGCACGCTCGTGCCTGCTCTTAAAGGGGAGGCGTGCGCACCGGACTTTAATGAATTATCAGCACATGAGTGCTCTGGACTATAAGAGGGGTTCAGCCCCTTGTTTCTATGCCTGAGCGTTGTTGTCGTACCCTAAGTTTGTCTATGCGATGGTCTCCTAGTGTGTTCCTGTTCCTATTCCTGTTTTAGTTCCTCTATCCTGTGCTATCCTGTTCGTGTGCCGTGCTGAGCCAGAGTCGTGCTGTGCTGTATTCCATGCCTGTCCTGCTACTCCATGCCTGACGTCTACCTGCTGCCTAGTCTACCTGCAGCCTAGTCCCAGCTGAGCCTCCCCTGCTACTGTCCAAGCTGCCACAGGTACCCTATACGAACTATAGACTTTAACATGCGCCCTGTTGGCCAGCTGCCATACCGCCAAGGCGATACGGCCCAATGGGTCCACGAACCCTATGTGACACAACCTAGGGTGCCATGGTAAAACATTGGAGAGTATGGGGTCCCACACTCCCCACCCCCTACACGTGGCTCTCCACCACCTTTGTCTGCCCTTGATTAGGACCAGAAGGAAATAACCTCTTAGGATAGGTAATTATGTGGTACCTCTTCCCGAGGTTCAGAGGTAGTTGATCATAAACTTCTTAAGACTAATGCAAAGTCTCCTTTTGCAATAGGTCTGAGGATAACAGGTCTCATTTAGCAGACCATTTCAGGAACCTTTTCACTAAGGGCTCTTGTGACAAGGATCTTACCCAAAATGCGGCCTGGCCTAAATTTTGGACCTTCCAGGTTCATAGACTCAGTCCTTTCCCGAATCCTTCCTGCTGGAAGTGTAAAATGTTGTTAAGCCGCGGGTTGCAACTATTTAAGTCGTCATCTTACTGTCCGGCAGCAGCTTCCGGTCCACATGAGAATGGCGCCGGATTTCGCTCTGCTAACGAGCTTCGTTTTGGTCCGTGTGGGAGCGGCGCATGCGCCGTTCCCACACAGACAGTGTACGCTGCAGTGAATGGAACGGCTCCCGTTCGCAATCTCTATGGGGAAGCATGTTGCGTATTCCATCTCTGTATGTGTCGTTAATCGATACATACAGAGACGAAAAAAAAATGGCAGCCCCCATAGAGAAGTAAAAGTAAGAAAAAAGTAGAACACAAGAACACAACTAAGGCCCCATGCACACGGCCGTATTTTTGTCCACCCGTAAATACTGACGTAAATACGGGTCCTTGGTCACACGTATTCGACCCGTATTCCACCCGTATTTACGGGCACTTTTTGGCTGCAAAATTGCACTGCACTAATCGGCAGCCCTTCTCTCTATCAGTGCAGGAAAGAGAGAAGGGACAGCCCTTTCCGTAATAAAAGTAAAAGCAATTCATACTTACCCGGCCGTTGTCTTGGTGACGCGTCCCTCTCTTGACATCCAGTCCGACCTCCCTGGATGACGCGGCAGTCCATGTGACCGCTGCAGCCTGTGATTGACCTGTGATTGGATGCAGCGGTCACATGGGCTGTAACGTCATCCCAGGAAGCCGGACTGGAGGAAGAAGCAGTGGGGGGTCTGGGTAGGTATGAACGTCTTTTTTGTTTTTTACAGCTTTATCTATATTTTGATCGGTAGCCACTGTCCAGGGTGCTGAAACAGTTACTGCCAATCGTTTAACTCTTTCAGCACCCTGGACAGTGACTAATTACTGACGTCGCCTAGCAACGCTCCCGTAATTACGGGTGCACACACGTAGTCACCCGTAATTATGGGAGCCCCATAGACTTCTATGGGCTGCCCGTGCCGTAATTACGGCCTGAAATAGGACATGTTCTATCTTTTTCAACGGCACGGGCACCTTCCCGTAAGCATACGGGGAGGTACCCGTGGCCAATAGAAGTCTATAGGCCCGTAATTACGGGAGTTTTTACGGTTGTGTGCATGGGGCCTAAAAGCAATATGATAAAAAATAATAATTTCATGACACCTTCCCTTTAAAAGGTATATAAAGCTGAAACAATCAATTCGCCCCATGTGTAAGTCTCCTTGGTAGTTCCAGACCTGGACTGTAGGCAGGCCTTCATGAATTGATTAGAGAGCCATTTAGCTTCTAAAGGGGCTGGTCAACCCTCAGGCTGTCGGCTTGAATGTCTTCAGGTCTTGGCAGAGTTGAGTTGCCTGACACACCAAGTTCTGCACTGGGGGAAGTCTCCAGTAACACCCTCGACTCATCTGAATGAGGTTAGAATACCATGACCTCTGTGGCCAGAATGGCTTTTGCAGTGGCCTGTTTTTGCCCGATTTTCATTAATAACCTGGGTATCACGGAAACCGGATGGAAAACGTAGGCCAGCCTGAACCTCCTAGGGATGGACACGGCATCCACTTCCAAGGGATTGTCACCCTAACAAAGGGAGAGAATGTTTCCACCTTGGCGCTGAACCTGTTGGCCATGAGATCGATCTCTGGCACTTCCCACATCCTGGTGATCTGCTTGAAGATCTCTAGATTCAGAGACATTGCTCCCGGACTGTTAGCTTTTGACTCAGTCGGAGCCTTGCTTATATACAGCAGAAGATGGGTAGATTCAACTCTGTCCATATCAAGATATTTTCCACCTTCTTGAGAAGGGTTCCTGATCGGGTACCACTCTGCCTCTTTGAGTTCCTTTAGGATCAAGGACATAGTGCTCTAGAGGGGACTCTTTGAGGCCCAGCCTGTCTACCACTCTAGGAGTATTCCCAACTTAGTTGAGATGCATCTGTAATCAACAAGATCCAATTCTCTGGACCAGGCACCTCACGTTCCTAAGATGTTTCCACATCTGATGGATTCATGAGTTTGGAATGACAGGGTGCACCTATTGTTCAACCACTCCGAATTGTATTACCTTTTGGTTTTGGATCTCTCTCTGGAGGGGTTGCCAGTGTCCTAAGGCCCAAAGGACTGCCTCTGCAGATGCTGACATGAACATAAGCCCCTCCGCTGCCAATATTCTCTCCTGCCAAGCAGGCGAAAGGGAGAATATCTTCTGTGAATTTATTTAAAAAAAAGCCTAAGAACGTCCTTGTTCTTGCTGGACCAATGTCTGACTTTCCCAATTTATTAAACAACAGCGTTGGAATTACTGGACAGTAGTTTGAAGGTGGCGCATGAAATGAATCATCCAGGTATGAAACCACAGGTATCCCCTGTGTTCCTACAGGCAGCTATTGCGGTCACCACTTTAGAAAAGGTGTGAGGAACCGAAGAGATCCTGAAGAAAACAGCTGTGAATTGCAGGGAGTTTGACACTGTCTCAGATCTACACAGCTTTACTTTGCCATTTTTTCTGCCTCATAGAAAATCTCTATATGAAGGCATGTATCCTTAAAGACTAGGGAGGCCATGAGATCTAATTTCCAAGGATGTAATTGTCTCCTATTTGACTTTTCTTCTTTCTGAAGAATAGGAGGTTGATACCTTTCCTTCTGCACTAAAATAAAAAATAAAAGGAGACACGGCGCCACATAGTGCAATAAAAGAGATGGAGTAAACGTGAGCAATTATAAACCAAGAAAATTGCTCACCTTGGGTAATGGATACCGTATAGGTATCACAAAAGCAAGACGCTGCTGCCAGGTCCATGCACAAACAAACGATATTTGCTGTCAAGGTATACTGAATGTAGTAGAACAGAAAAAGGGGACCAACGGCGCTGCTATAAATGATGTCAAGTAGAAGAGAATTGATTTGAATGTATTTATTTTCATGAGACAGGGATACGCGTTTCAACGCTGGACTGGCGTCTTCATCAGGCCAATACATTTGGCATTGGCCTGATGAAGACGCCAGTCCGGCGTTGAAACGCGTAGCCCTGTCTCATGAAAATAAATACATTCAAATCAATTCTCTTCTACTTGACATCATTTATAGCAGCGCCGGTGGTCCCCTTTTTCTGTTCTACTACATTCAGTTCACCTTTCCTTCTGGGAATTGTAGAAAGGAGACATCCAGGATGACCTGATGTAAAGGAGCAGTACGGGAAATGCTTCCAGAGGAAGTGCATTGAATAGCCGGACTGCCTGATCTTCAACCAAAGGAAGGGAGATACCTTACCAGCTTCAGAAGAAAGTTGGAGGTGCCCCCTACAGGAAGGGATACGGTGTCAGAGTTTAGTCCTTCTGGTGTCAGAAGTGGAATCAGAATCACCGTCTCCAGGGGGAAATGCGACTTAACGCAGAGCCCTAGACTGCTCGGTCATCCTGATTGACTTTGTTAAGGACTATGAAGCTTCTTAATTCCCTTCTATGGAACCTTGGTCTGCCTCGGTATTGACTTCTGTGATGTCAGAGAGAGTTTCACGTTGAACTACTTGAACTGACTGAGGTAATGATTCTACCTTCTTCTTAGAGAAGCTCCCTAAACCTTTAGTCAGCTCGGACCCTAAGAGTCTATTGACTCATACTTTAACTCACACAGGTTGTACTTTGAAGCATTAAGTGCGACTCAGAGTTTAAGCTAGAGAGAGTGTCTGCCAGTGGTGGATAGGGCCATAGTCCTGTCTGACAACCTTACTTTTTCAGATAGTATCACCCAGGTAGTCAGGGGTCAAATTGATCATATCATCACATGTAACTCCAGCATTTATATTACCTTGAATCTGTTAGAATCCATTTTTGGTGAGCCCTGGAGATTTCCAGCAGTCAATGGAACTAGGCACGGATTCCCATCCAGCTCTCCCACGCTGGTACTTGTGAGGATTCAAGCTGAGCAACTTCTGCGATCTGACGAGAGCAGGCACCTACAGCCCAGCCCGCCACATTTAGCTTAGCTGTAGGATAGGTCTTTTTTACTTTATTAAAAATAAAGCCTTTGGCTGTCCGTCAGAAAATGCTGGGAGTTGTAGTTCCACAACAGCTGGAGTGCAACAGCTTGCTGTGCACTTCTGCGGTCCGTAATGAATTGTGCTAAGGGCCCTGCTCAGTAGAGTAGGCCTTCAGGCACACACTTGGAGATTTGACTTGACTCAACAGGTACAATAGCCTGGATCGTTTTGGCAATAGCCATATAATCTTGGAGGAGGACCTCGCTGCTTAAGTGTAGCTCATCCAAAGGAAACATGGACCGTATTCAAGATGTTTCCTCTTCTGCCATCGTAGCTTTATTCAAAAGCTTCATCCACTTAGAAGGCCCTAGGCCCCCTAGAGGTGGAGACGAGAGCTTCCGCCTGGTCAACATCCTGGTCTCTTGACCGGATGGACTTCCACAATTTCCATTAGAATGATAAATTAACTTGAGGCGTTGTTCCTTGCAACACTTAGAACATTCTGAAGAAAGAAACCCAATTCTTCCATTCCATATGGATCTTTGAACGGTCCTTAAATCACCTGGTCTCCCATATAGGTGCTTGCCACACCCTAAGCTGCATAGTTTCTGCACTTTGACACAGGCGGGCACATTAGTCTAACATAGCCATGGACATCACCTTGCAGATATGGTTCACCAGCAAGGATGCAAGGGTGACAATCCTGGCACCTAAAAGTTGCTAGCTACAGGCAGGGGAATATCACATTCCCTGTAGCTACTGTGCTCTCAATTGGAGGTTGTTTTTCCTTTAAAACCCACATCTGGGACTGCACACAGACCGTTGTTACACCTCAGACATGCTCCAATCTGTCTTAGTACGTTGCTCCTTCTCTAGCAGGCGACTGTTTCTGCTGAGGAGCTTCCTCCAATCTCTGTCTCCAGAACCTGCTGAAGACATCTAAAAAATAGATTAAGTAGCACTTTATACCAAGCAATAGCTGCGCTCAATGAGGCAGTGCAGCACTATGTTCAGACTAAATGCATACGTGAACAAACGGGAGAGGATTGCTCTTCATACTAAACTTTCTCAAAGATTCTTATCTGAGAAATGCTGAACTCTCCGGGCACTTCTGCCCTCAGCTTCCTAGATGGAGGCATCTCCCAGGAATGTCAGAAGTTCAGCATAACAACATGAAAACAGTAACACAATGCAAACAAGCAGTGCAAACCCATCTTGTCCAAGTCCAAAGGACAGAAAAAAACACATGTAGGAGGGCTGGACGTCCTTATGTAGGGAGGAGACTCTAGTTGATTACTTTGATTAAATTAAAAATTCCATCTGTTCTACTAGTTCACAGGGGCAGAGATACCCCATTATTGTGCTGCTGCAGGACGTAAGGGAACAATGTTTTCTCCACTAATTTCCTCTCCTCCTTCCTCATTATAATTCATCAGTCTTAGTAAACAATATTACTTACCCAGAATTGCCAAATGCTTTTGGTTCTGAGTCCTTTCCATTTTTACTGTAAATGTGTCATCGGTATATTCTCGGTACACGGCTTTCTTATATGTTGAACCAATGGATGTTCTCGTTCTGTTTAAAAAAACGTCTCCAGGGCTGAATAAAAAATAAGGGCGTTTATTTGCATTAAAATGTGTATTACGTACCTAAATATACAATGACATAGAACACACATAGACACATATAGAGCCTTTACTGTATAGTGCAGTCTTAAGTGAAGACCATTTAATCGTAGCTCTTTTATTATTTATTTTATTGAATCCTCACAAATATGAACAGTGTTTTTATGCAAAAGTGGAAGATTTTGGTGTCAAACTAATGTTTACTTCACTACTGTGGCAATATTGCAGAATTCTTTTTATTACAGATGAATTTTTATATTCATGCCAATATGAGCCATGATTTTTAAAAATTATTATTCTTTCATCATTTATTTAAATTATTTACCAGTTAAGAGACAAAAACTAACCACCAGGATCTTCTATTTATTAAAAAAAACGAATAAACATATTTCAGTCCTTGTCTGGTATGATGCGCTCCTTGACCATACATAGTTGCATAGGATGAAAAAAGACATAGGTCCATCAAGTCCAACCTTTATCAAAAAATTACCCGTCATTCATTGCTTGATTAATTATAACCTTTAATGCCATTTGTCAGTAAATAATTATCTAGCATTTTTTAAATGCTGACATAGTATCTGCCATCACTACCTCTTGGGGTAGCACATTCCATAGTTTGACCACTCTAACGGTAAAGAACCCTTTGCTATATTGATGTCTGAAACTTATTTCTGTCACCCGCAATGGATGTCGAGTGGTCCTTTGTAGAGTCCTTGTAAAGAACAGATCATGTGCTAGTTCTTTGTATTGACCACACATATATATATACATGTAAATAAGATCCCCTCTAAGTCGTCTTTTTTCAAGCTAAACAAGCCCAATTTTTCTAGCATTTCATTGGGACACCTCCCATCCCATTTAATAATCTAGTTGCCCGCCTTTGAACCCTCTCCAGTTCTCCTATATCCTTTTTACAATGTGGAGCCCAAAACTGAATTCCATATTCAAGATTTGGCCTTACAAGGGACATTCCTGATAGTGAGTAGTTTTACCTTACATTTTGTGGATCCTTTGATTCTAAAAGACTCCAATAACCACAATATATTAACGTGTGCCCAGTGCATTGATTTCATGAGTAGCCCTCCTCCCACTTGTTTCATTTTCACTCCATTCTACATTTAAAAAAAATGTAAAAGCGGTAACCTCCCACCACATAGAGATAAAGTAGTAATGTGGGCCACAGATATATTTATCCCATTATGTGGTGTATAGAGCGACACCTAATTTTTCTCGATTTCTGTTTTTAGCCCCAATGTTTTCTAAAGTGTTTGCCAGCTATAGATGCCTAATAAGTGGCTGAGATGTCCCCACACAGTGCCTCAGCCCTAGATGATCCTAAAGTGCCAAAAACTAAAGCACTGCATGAAGTTGATGGTTGCAGGGTTTAAGAGTGAGGGTCCATGTTGATCTGTGGCGGGGGGGGGGGGGGGGGTGAACGCAAGTCTGACGCTGGCAAAGCGGAGTCCAGCACTTCTGTTGTGGCTGTGGTTCTATTGGTAAAGGGAGAAAACCTCCTCCATAGTAAACAGAGAATTGAGGATGCTGGAAATACCCATGCTGCAGGGGGCCAGTACAAATGTAGTTTGCCTGCAATGGCTCTGGGTTAGACTACCCCAGCTTAGCTTCTTTGCATCCCCATATCATTTTAAAAAACAATGGTGTTGCGCTACTTTTTGCTCAAATTGACTTACTAAAGCTTTTTTAAAGTAGAAACTCCCTTGTAATATTACCTTACCTGTTATTATGGTCTGTGTGCCACAAATGTTCCCAGATGCGGTTGGGAGAATAGTCCCATTCCACTTCTTCAGCTGCAATGTAATATGTGACTTTGCGGGCATACTGGAATGTAGAATTTTTCTTATTACATGACTTAACCGTGTAGTGCTGTCTCATTCCACCTGTGTAGTGGTCCGTGGTCATACATTCCACATTGAAAACACCTGAAATCAAATGATGCTGTTGTTTAATATCTTTTCACTAGTCCCCAACAACTGGTAAATAGGAACAATAGATTACAATTAGTGACATAGCAAATACAATAATATAAGAGCTGGAATATACTTTAGGTTTCGTGTCCCTTAAAGAACCTAAAATAATCATAGTGATTGTTGCAGTGACTTTCTATGTCCCTGATCTAAGGTGCTTTTACTCGGCCTGATTCCTGGCTGGAAAGACGAGTGCTAATCGAAGATAGAGCACATTCATCGTCACTCTTTAGCTACATTTACAAGGAGCAACAATCATAATGTATGGGTATACGAATGAACATTAATAAGTTTGTCACCATGCATTTGCATCATGGGAATGCACAGGGAGATCTGTTTCTGAAATAGCAACCATTTTTTTTTGAGGCATAAAAAAATCTGATAAGCCGATGAACGAGCATTTGCTTGTCGGCCAATCGCTGCGCTATGTAAAAGGGCCTTAAAACACAGGTTATTGTTCTTTTTTTGAATTATTTATTATTCACATATCTTGACTTAAATGCTATGTACACCTTTGAAATTGTTCTTTTTTTTTAAAATAAAAATTGATATCAGTGTTATTGGGGCCACCTTGTTATTACAGTTTGTTAAAATTTATTTTTACTTTTTGAGATACAGCTGCTTTGTATCCTGTTGTATCCTGAATCCGTCAGGTCAGCGGGACTGACAGGTTCAGTGACAGCGGGGACCGAGCTGTTATTGATCACATCTAAAGAGCGAGCTGTTATCAATCAAATCTAAAGACCGAGCTGTCATCGATCACATCTAAATTGATAGCTTAGATGTGATGGATAACAGGTGGATCCAGCGTGTCAGAGGCACGCAGGACCTGCTTTCACTGAACCCATCAGTGCCAATGACCTGATGGATTCAGGTCTCATTGCTAGATACAGTTGCTCTGTATACAAAAAAAGCAGCTGTGTCTCAAAAAGTTAATTTTTTTTTAAATAAAATATAATTACAAAGTTCACACTGATACACTTTAAACAAAACAAAACAACGTTTTCAAAGGAGTACATAGCCTTTAAATATCTAATACGTTATAAAATATTAATAGTTTTATTATTGAATGATTATCTTTTGACTTTCTAAATTATTCTGGGCAACTTACCCACATTGTCAGGCGTCATTATTACTGAGTATGAGATGTGTGGAAATAAGCTTGCTACATCCCTTGTGGTATCGCGGATGCGAATGGTATTTCCTGTAAAATGTATTCCATGCATGTCAACCTCTGTACCGAGTCCCAGCATATGCCAACGGATTGAGTCTCCTTTACACATTTCCAGACCAGGCTGATTTCCATACATGTATCCATTGATTGCTGTAAGCAATATGTAATAAAATAAAACATTATTAGCATTAACTAAAATTAAAAAAATAACAAAAACACTTTCCAGGAACAAAGAGATTATTGTATTTGCACTGTCAATTTCCTGGATTCATTTGTTAGGAGCCTTGCATTTAAGGATGAATTGGACAGTCATGGAACTTGGCAATACCAAGGGCACAGCAGTAACCAAACCTATAGGTCCTCCTTACACCATTTTATAGACTACAGGATCCAATGTTAGGCACCTACCTGAAGCTGTCGATACTTTCCACTGCTGCCTTCACTAGCTTTCATGAAGTAGCACAGCTTTATTCCGGTACTGCTTTCTCCTTCTGATACAGTCCCTGAGAACTCTCCTCTCTCATGCTTCCCCCTCCCCTGCAGATTTGGTGGGTTCTTTCCTCTCTCTACACTGTTATACAGTCTGTATGATCCCCCCTCTCCCTGCCGACACTGTTGTGAGCACTCTCTTTCCTCTCTAAATACAGCTTGCTCTGCTGTGTACAACCTTCGCCCCCCTACCTGCTGGTATCTAACACTGTGCTGCTGTGAGAGGAGGTCAAAGTAGAGCAGATAGAGTCGGCTCTCTGAGCCAACAGCAGCCAGGAGATGTGTGCTGTCGGCAAATGTGAAAGAAACAGCAGAAAATCTAGCTATATGAAGGTGTTACACGGACTCTACAGCAGCAAAATTGTAGAAAACATTTAATGAAGATGATTTAACATGTTGCCTAATTTTGCATCTAGAAAGCAAATGAAAAAAACAAAAAAAAAACAGGGTATTGGTCTTTAAACGCAGCCATGCATGCCCATGCCATCACACTGCCTCCACCATGTTTTACAGAGGATGTGGTGTGCTTCGGATCATGAGCCGTTCCAAGCCTTCTCCATACTTTCTTCCTCCCATCATTTTGGTACAGGTTGATCTTTGTTTCATCTGTCCAAAGAATGCTGTCCCAGAACTGGGCGGCTTCTTTAGATGTTGTTTGGCAAATTCTAATCTGGCCTTTCTATTTTTGAGGCTGATTAATGGTTTGCACCCTGTGGTGAACCCTCTGTATTTTCTCTCACGAAGTCTTCTCTTTATGGTAGACTTAGATACTGATACACCTACTTCCAGTAGAGAGTTCTTCGCATGGGTAGATGTTGTGAAGGTGTTTTTCTTCACCATGGAAAGGATTCTGCGATCATCCACCACTGTTGTCTTCCGTGGACGTCCAGGCCTTTTGGAGTTCACGAGATCACCAGTGCGCTCTTTTTTATCAAGAATGTACCAAACTGTTGATTTGGTCACTTTTAACATTTGTGCTATCTCTCTGATGAATTTCTTAATTTTTTTCAGCGCAACCATGGTCTATTTCACTTGCATTGAGAGCTCCTTTGACCTCATGTTGTTGTTTCACAGCAACAGTTTCCAAATTCAAATGCCCCACCTGGAATCAACTCCAGACCTTTTACCTGCTTAATTGATAAGGAATAACCCATGCAGCCCTTTAAATAGCTTTTGAGATTATTGTCCAATTACCTTTGGACACTTGAAAAAGAGGCAGCTACATATTAAAGAGCTGTAATTCCTAAACCCTTCCTCAAATCAGGATGTGAACACCCTCCAATTAAAGCTGAGAGTCTGCACTTTAAGCCCATATTGATTATATAACTGTATATACAATATGTTTTGGTAAACAGCTACAATTCCAAAACTTGTGTCACTGTCCAAATAATTCTGGACCTAACTGTAAAACCAGGAGTGGAACGTACACAGAGAAATGTATAAAAGTTCTAGACCCATTCTTGGTTTTGGCTTCCAAATACTGATGCAAAATACTGACCTAAATACTGCGGTGTAATAGAGGCCAAAAAAAGAATAGTAGGAAATTACTTACAATGCATCATATTGGACTCCTGAAAATCTGGATCTTCCTTGTCCATAGTTTGCGGGTTGCCCATAAATTGCCTAATATTGTCCTCCAGATACCAGCTCTTATTTTCATCAAATACAGTAGCCATCATGAAGTAGTTGTGATCGACACGCATCTGCAAGCCGAGTGAAAGAGGCAATAATTAAAAGATTTGCAGAAAATGTTGTATGGAGCAGAAATTATGTAGAAGTAAAAGTCTATTTCACAAAGGGCCACTATTATGAGAAAGTGAATTTTTACATTATGTTTTTCTGTATTTCTTTTTTGTTGTGCCTAGCCATTTAAAAATAAATTATCATATATTGCACATTTCAGGTGGCCAGTCCATATTAGGCTTCGTTCATATCAGCGTCATGGCTCTGTTCCGATGTTCCGTTTGAGCTTTCCGTCGAAACTGAGCCCTGACTGACACAAACGGAAACCACAGGTTTCCGTTTTCCATCACCATTGATTTCAATGGTGACGGATCTGGTGCCAATGGTTTCCGTTTGTCTCCGTAGTGCAAGGGTTTCCTTCACTTTGACGGAAAATAAATTACGTAGTCGACTACGCTATTGGTGAAGAAAATGACAAAACCCTTGCACAACTGTGACAAACAGAAACCATTGGCACCGGATCCGTCACCATTGAAATCAATGGTGATGGAAACGGAAACCTACGGTTTCCGTTTGTATCAGTCAGGGCTCTGTTCCGACGGAAATCTCAGACGCAACATCAGAATAAAGCCCTGATGGATATGTGAACAAAACCTTAGCAAAACAGACTACATTGCAGACTACATTAATAACATATCCTGTGAACATGTCATAAATGTCTCTCATGGGAAAACCCCTTTAAGCCTATTATGTGTTCATAAAATGAATAGATCAAACGGACAGCATGGGGTCACTCTCACAGATCATCACCTAGTGCCTTGCGGGGCAACCTGGTGGCTGGTTTTCCCTTAAACAAACTAACCCCACACTGAAATCACTCTGGGCTGTCTATTGCTGGGACTGGTTAAATAATTGGTGGCACACACACGCTGTTCATTTAATTATTTATTTCCTGGTTTATTCTTTAACAGAGCACAATGAAAGGTAAATGTTTTATGCCATCCATAGATTTATTTTTTTGGTGTACCGTAGAATTCTCCTAACATTGGTGATTTCTGAGAATTGCAGGGGAGCCCACCATTAACCCTTACCCTGGGTCCCAAAAAGGCTAAGGACTGCTATGGACAGAATGACCATGCTACTTTTACTCATTGCTCTATTGTAGTCACTTAAAGTGTACCTCCAGTTATACTCCCCCACCAGTACTAACATTGGGCTTGGAAAGACGCTCCTGCACGCTGGGCAGTACAGTTGCCTTTGCGACACTCACGATACTCAGAGAGTATTGTGTAAGGGTCCAATAATAATTAATATGACCTGTGCATTATACGCTTCGTGTCATACGGCTGCTACGTAAAATGTACCACCCAGCGTGCAGAAGTGTCTCTCCATGCCCAATGTCAGTTCACGTAGGAGAGTGCAATTGGAGGTACACTTTAAAGCAATAGAATTTCAGAGCAATTTTTTTTTTGTTTGATACTGTATTGCTGATTCATGAATCGATTCATGAGTTGACCAGCCATTAAGATGCATTAGATTTCGGATTTCCTTTTGGTGAATTTAGGAGAATAAGGAATAGTTCACACTGCAGATTTTGCTTGGCGGGTCCCACCGCAAAATCCGCCGCAGAACTATTCCTCCTGAATGCAGGAAGTTTCCTCCTTCCCGTCGACCTCAATGGGAGGTTCGGCGGAATCCGCCCGAAGATCGTGCAGGATGCTTCTTTTTCCCACCAGCTGAAATAATCAGCTAGCGGGAAAAAGAAACGTCCAACACCCATTTAAATGAATGGGAGGCAGAATTTTGCATTCGAATCTGTGGCAGATTCTGCCGCAAAATTCCTCCATGTGAACATACCCTAAGAGCTATCAATGGGTGTCAGAAGTAGGAAAACAGATTTATCATCTGATGGTAGTATAAACATGACCTAATAGGAAATATAAAAGCAAATGCTATCACTTACCTGTATGTCATTAGTCAAGCTTCTACATACTAACAGAGCACCCACAAGCCCAGAATTAGTATCTCGGACTACATCAACCGATGAGTAGTACAGCCATGGTAAGCAGTTTAGGTCATAAGAAGTTGATCCCACACTATATGGTACATCCCACACATAAGTGAAAGTGTCTCCTGGGGCTACGTGGGAAGCCTGTGACTGTCCATCTGATTCTCTGGCTGCAAGATCAGTTAGAAGATATAAAATAAGTTAATATCCTAATTAATACCCTTTGCATAGCGGCCAATATCTTGTGGAATACTTGAATGTGTATCAATCTTATAATAACATTACCAAACAAAATAACCATTTAAAGAGTTGAAGGACATTTATCACCTCTCCACAGGAGAGGTGATAAATGTCTGATCGCTGGGGTCCCTACTGCTGGGACCCTCACTAATCACTAGAACGGGAGGGTCGAGCCCCCCTTGAATGGAGCGGGTGTCATGATTGCACTCTGCCGCAACATTCAATGTCTGTTGTGCAGCACTTGGTCTCCACCAGAAATATGTGGCAAGCAGTTCACAGGACCAGGTTGTCATTATGGAAATCAAAACAGGGATTCTCTCAGGACAACCCTGGGAGTTTTTGTAAGGCCCAGGGCTGTCCCTTAAAGTCATCATTATCATCAGGGAAGACTATCGGGAGGCTGACTACCCTTGTGATGCATTGATTGCTACAACACAAGGTTTAAAAGGCCACAAAAACAGAAATCAACAGCACAAATCCCAAAAAGGGAAGATAGTTTTAAGTCATAATCCAAAAGTGCACACGCTGTCAGACTTCAGCCCTTACGGGACCAACATCAACAGTAGAAGTAAATAAAATGCAGCACTCATTAAAAGGGTTAGGACTTTTCTCCAATATGTTCAATTGCCGGGGGTGGCGGCTGACAACCACATCCACCCCATGCCATCACAGTGCTAAATGTACAGCACTCTGAGTTAAGTACCACCTCCTAGTCCCTTAGGGTATGTTCACACGACAGCGTCCGTAACGGCTGAAATTACGGGGATGTTTCCGCCTAATTCCCCGTAATTTCAGCCGTAACGGCATGTGCAGGCGCTTGAACGCCGCGTCCATTACGGACGTAATTGGCGCTGCTATTCATTGGAGTCAATGAATAACGGCTCCAATTACGGCCAAAGAAGTGACAGGGCACTTCTTTGATGCGGGCGTCTATTTACGCGCCGTCATTTGACAGCGGTGCGTAAATATACGCCTCGTGTGAACAGACAAACGTCTGCCCATTGCTTTCAATGGGCAGATGTTTGTCAACGCTATTGAGGCGCTATTTTCGGACGTAATTCGGGGAAAAACGCCTGAATTACGTCCGTAATTAGTGCATGTGAACATACCCTTAGGTCGCTTTTCTCGCTGCGTTTTTTAAGTCCGTTTTTGGAGCTGTTTTCATTGGAGTCTATGAGAAAACGGCTCCAAAAACGTCCAAAGAAGTGTCCTGCACTTCTTTGACGAGGCAGTCATTTTAAGCGTCGTCGTTTGACAGCTGTCAAACGACGACGCGTAAATTACAGGTCGTCTGCACAGTACGTCGGCAAACCCATTCAAATGAATGGGCAGATGTTTGTCGACGTATTGTAGCCCTATTTTCAGATGTAAAACGAGGCATAATACGCCTCGTTTACGTCTGAAAATAGGTCGTGTGAACCCAGCCTTACATTTACAGGGCAGTGTAGGAAAGAGTTTAAAAGGGTTATCTGGTGACATAAAATTAATGAACTATCCTCAGGATAGATCAACAATATCTGATCGGTGACGTTCCGACTCTCAGCAACCCCGCCGGTCAGCTGTTTAAAGGGGTTTGCAGCTAACTGACACAACATTCTAAGCAAATCACCATTTAAATGGGCTTTCCGGTTTCAGCAAATAAATATTCTTTAATAAAAAGTAATTCAGAAAATCAGTAAGAGACATATTTTCCCTCTAAGTAGCGGTCGGAGATCAAGACTCCATTCGCATGTATCTACAGGGTTGAATTTGCCCACCAGAGCACCCAGACGCTAATTTTAAAAAAATGATATTTCCATTGCAATGAAAATCTTTGCTGTTATATTGAAATGAGAAAAAAAAATCTTGAAATATTCCTGTTTTCACACTGGCTACTAAACCAGACTCAATAGGCTTGCGCTTCTTGTCTTTTGTAGCTCACTTGTCATCTTTGCAGTATAAACTGGGTGAGGATAAGAAGAGTCATCGTTTTATCATTTAAGGGAGTGCGTTAATGACAACTCTACTGTTGGGGTATGTTTACACAGGGCGGATATGCTATAAAAAAGTATGCAGCGTATTCGACCCAGAACCTGCATGGAATGCCGGCTGAAAGTCTGCACCCAATGTGCAAAGCCCATAAAAAAAAAAAGAAATAAAGTCCATTAAAGGGGTTCTTCAGGCACGGACTGATTTTTTTATACTGGTGGGGATCCGACACCTAGACCCTGCACCGATCAGCTGTTCCGGCTGCCTCCGGCCACCAGATGTTATGCAGTGGCCGGCAGGGCCGCCATCAGGTATTTCAGGGCCCCATACAGCTAAATTTTCTGGGCCCCCCTACCGTGGCACCGCCTGTTAACGGTACTCCGTCCAGCACTATATCATGCTACCCAGGGCCGCCATCAGGGGGTATTAGGGGTACTGATGCGAGGGGCCCGTCCAAACCTAATTGAAAGGGGGGCCCAGCAACTGCCGCGACTTGCCTTTGGTAGAAAAAAACAGGCCCCTGCAATGGGGCCCGTTTTTTTCACCAAAAGAATGTCGTGAGCTGCGGGCCCCCCCTCTCGTCATGGGGGCCGTCAAACACCGCCCACGCGACTGATCACGCGCACCCGCAAACTCCCGCACGTGCGCACTTGCGAGCGTGCGCGACCACCGGCGACCGCCCGCGCACCGGCGACCGCCTGCAAGCGCGCACCGAATTTTGAGGCAGATTTTGACCTGCCCATACTATCTTGCCGCGTTTTTTGCCTGCGGCGATTGAGGACAGCAGACAAAAAACGCAGCGAAAAATGAATTTTCTGCCTCCCATTGATTTCGATGGGAGGTCAGAGGCGGAACAGCGGCAAGAAAGGACGTGCTGCTTTTTCTTTTTTCCGCGACTGGCTCCCATTGATTTCAGATTAAATCAATGGGAGGCGGTTTTGAAAGTTGTTTGGTGCTGATTCTGACGCAGTGTCCGAGTCAATTTCAAGGCCCAAAAACTCTGTGAACTGGGCCTTATTGTTAGGGCTTATTCAGACGAACGTGTAATACATCCGTGCAATGCGCATGATTTTCACGCACCTCGCACGGACCTATGTTACTCTATGGGGCCGTGCAGACTGTCAGTGATTTTCACGCAGTGTGTGTCCGCTGCGTAAAACTCACGACATGTCCTATATTTGTGCATTGTTCGCGCATCACGCACCCATTGAAGTCAATGGGTGCGTGAAAATCACGCCCAGCACTTCCGCAGCAGTATAAACTATGAATGAAAACAGAAAAGCACCACATGCTTTTCTGTTTTTAAAACAGAGTGTCATAATGATGGCGGCTGCGCGAAAATCACACAGCCACGCATCATACGCTGCTGCCACACGGAGCTGTTATGGACCTTTTGGTAGGAAGGTAGGAACACACTAGGCATGAACACTGCGTATTTTATGCAACACATTTTATTGCGGAAAATCCGCAGCGTATTACAGTCGCAGCAGAGTGGATGGGATTTGAACAAATCTCATCCACACGCTGCAAAAAAAATGGACCTGCAGTGTGGCTTTTTAAGCCGCATCTTGTCAATGTATTCTGTGGAATCGCCGCTCCTCTGTTGCGGAAAAGCTGCGGCTCTGCCGCAAAAATCACAAATGAGAAAAAAAAAGGTACTTTTTTAAATTTATAAAAAAGTTTAGACTTGCCCCGGCCGTAGTCCTGGTGACGCGATTCTCTACTCTTAGCGCAGCCCGGCCTCCCATCATGACGTTTCATCCCATGTGACTGCTGCAGCGGTCACATGGTCTACAGTGTCATCCCAGGAGGCGGGGCTACGTCTGCAGGATTCCCGCAGCGGACATGCCTCACGAACCCTGAGCCACTATTTGGTGCAGTTTTGCTGGCAGAATTCCCTGCGGCTACCGGGGCGGGAGTTTGTGGTTGCGCGCGATCGGTCGGCGGTGTTTGACGGCCCCCATGAGAGGGCGGGGGCCCGCAGCTCACGACATTCTTTTGGTGAAAAAACGGGCCCCTTTGCAGGGGCCTGTTTTTTTCTACCAAAGGCAAGTCGCGGCAGTGGCCGGGCCCCCCTTTCAATTAGGTTTGGCCGGGCCCCTCACATCAGTACCCCTAATACCCCCCTGATGGCGGCCCTGGTGGCCGGTGTCAGAAGCAGATGGCTCTGTACGCTGCATAGCGGCCGTACTGCAGAACTGCAACTCTACTCCTATTCATTTGTATAGGAGCAGAGCTGCAGTACTGCATCTCCGCCACTATACTATGACCAGAGCCATCTGCTTCCGGCACAGACATCCGATGCCCGGAGGCAGCTGATCGGTGCGGGGTTGGGGTGTTGGACCCCCACTGATCATGCACTCATGACCTATCCTATGGAATATGGATATGAAATATCAGTATGAAAAATCGGTCTGTGTCCAGGCATCCCTTTAAATCTCCCTGCCCTTGCCATAGCGACATACACCCTCCTATGATGATGCTGCATCCAATGTGACTGCTGCAGCAGTCACATGGGATAGAACGTCCCATATGACCTGCCACTCCCTGGTCTCTGGGGAAGGGGCTGTACTCCATCACTTCCTTGAGATTGTAATAGTCTATCACATTTCTCTGCCTATTGACTCCACACCCTTCTGTAATGTCTATACAGTTAATACAGGAAAGATGGTTGTACTTCCAATATGGCTGCTTTCATGGAAGTTTAAAAAATATATATTATATATATAAAATAGCTATGAAATTAAACACATCATTTATCTTTTACATCTAATTAATGAAACTAAAATACATGATACGTTGTCTTTGAGATGATTAGCTTCTAGTTACGTATTATGCTCTTATTTTATAAAACTTTAAGAAAAAATAGAATACACTAACCTTTAAAGACGTTGCCTGTATTGTAGACAGAACCTTCCATAGCTTTCTTGTAGCTCACTCCATGAGCCTGGATGCTGTATGGGTGTCTTGCATTGTTCTTGAAAATAATTTTAATAGTATCTCCAATCTGTGCTGTAATTATTGGACCTAGTAAAAGAGACATATTGAGGCAAGAATTGAAAATATTGTTTCAGGACAGGCAGACTGGTAGCTTATAACTCACTGTGAGTAGGGTAGGGCCAGGGCTACACAGTGAATTTGGGCGTAAGATTGCACGGCCAAAGATCGCAGTGTCGCCCTGTCTGCATCACAGGTAATGCAAAAGTAAATGTGGCAGAGTTGCGACACGCAGTTTGCCGCGACACGATGGTTGCAAAAATCCTAAAATCTTGACTTTTGTTGACTTAGATGTGACCAGTATTAGGGTTAGATTGTGTATCAGAGGCACAAAGGAGCTGCCCTCAGGTGAGCCGTCAGTACAGCTGACTGACAAGTTCGGCTTAAAGCGGCCAAATGCAGCTTTTATGTAAAGTGGATCCATAGAAGCTGCATCTCTAATATGTTTAATATGCCAAAATACATACATTAAATAATAATAAAAAAAGACATCAAAGGTTTACATTAGAATCAATGTTCAACAGATTGTAAACTGATACAAAAATGAAAAACTATTTCACACAGAAATTTCCATAAAGTTATGGTAGTATAAACAGAACTTTACCCCTGGTGCACTGATCTTGTTTCTATAGCAGTAAATTACTTTTCTATACTCTGCATAAAATGTTGTCTATAAATGATGAAGGTCAATCAGTATGGAAGAGCTTGGGCAAGTCGTACAGGATGTAAAGTATTACCCAGAAGTCCAAGATGTTCTTCCTCCTTGGATCTTTCTTTCTTTGTGGTAAAAGTTGCATCTGTGTATTCAACATAAACTGCTTTCCGATAAGATCCTCCAATCTTCTTTTCATTTTGTTCAAAAAATGTTGCTGATTCACTATAAAAACAGCAAATGTAAGGCTCTGTTCACACCATGTTTATGACCTACCACAAATATCAAACTAAGAAAGGTATACAAATGTTTTAGGCAGCATTCCCATGTCAAAAATGTAAACTTTTGGCAAATGTTTGCTGTTTGGATGTTGAAAATCATAGGCTGATAATTTTTTTAGAGTCGCAAAAAAATGATCCATTAAAGTCTACTTTTTTGTAACTGTACAAATGAAATTAATAGCAGATGCTGATGTATATATATAAAAAAAAGAATAACAGATTCTTCAGTTTGATGCCAACTATATACTTTTTTTGACAAATACATCTAATGAATACATAAAGAATAACCGCTCTGTAAGTTGAACGTCCCCTTTAGCTTTATCGTAATATTGCATCACTAATCAATACGCCACCAAGGTTGTTTTGGGAAAACCCTTTACTCAAATTTTTCTTACATTTTGTCTTAAGTTTTTACCTTATCACTTATTAATCCCGAGAATCAAGGGATATCAGGACTTCAGTTTGTATTTTATGGCACATTAATATGTTTTTTTTAATCAAATTTATGTTTAATGAAACATAGAAATGTGAACATGCATAAGGATATCATAGGCACGTAGGCCAATATTTGCTATAGTTATACATTGTAACGTCCGCGGTCGCAGACCGCAGACTCCGATCATCCTACAGATGTCTTCCTTCCCAGAGATACCAGCACATGTGACTGTCCTGTCCTGCAGTGACCACTAGGGTGCGTGCTCGAGCTCATTCCCGGCCTTAATGGGCAATTACATGTTTTAGATTGACTTATTGCTCCCATGATCGCCCTGGACTATAAAAAGGGCCCCTTCCTTCATTGCCTGAGCGTTGTTTGTGTTACCCGTGTTAGTCTTTGCAAATGGTCCCTTAGTGTCTTCCAGTTCCCAGTGTTCCTGTACCTGCTACCTGTATCCTGTGCTACCTTGTTCCTGTGCCTTAAAGTCATGAAGTCGTGTTGAACCACCGATCTGTCTGCTGTGTTACACCACGCCTGGTGTCTGCTGCCAAGGTCCCATCTGAGCCTAGTCATCGCTACTGTCTGAACCACCACAGGTACCCTTGCTTGAACTATAGACTTTTCTTGGTACTCTGTGTTGGCCAGCTGCTGTACCGCTAAGGCGGTACGCCCCAGTGGGTCCACATACTCACAGATCGTGACATACATGTATAATAAACAAAAGAGTAACATAACAATTGGAGTGACTGAATACAGTGTAATATGTACAATCCATATTTAAGACTTATTATTGCCAAAAATGTAAGAGCAAAATATGTGACAAACAGGGTGGGAAGACAAGTAAAATATGTAGAATCACGTCGACATGAGGACAGGTCTATCTGTGGACTAGCGGTCTAACTTCAGGCTAGTAATCCGGTCAGGTAGCAAAAAGTATATAGCTTGATGATCTCCATTTCAGGGGGATGAGGATTTTAGCAGCAGTTATCAGAACTGTGGGAAGGTTGTGTTTTGAAAGATGTAATTCCAGTGAAGGGAGCCAGAGCAAATTCAGCTCGGTGGATAGAGAAATAGAGGTGGAACATATCTGATTGATATGATGCTGCACCTCATTCCAAACGGTTTAATTAATGTACAATTGAACCATATATGAGAAATCGAGCCCTGTGCAGCGTTGCATCTCCAGCAGTTATCGTCTTGGGTGTAACCCATTATTTTAAGTTGGCATGGGGTTTTATACCATCTTGTCAAAATTTTATAAGAATTCTCCTGAGTTCTAATACATCTCGAGAAACCATGCGAGTTAGATAGGATTTGGGAAATCTCTGTGGGCGTGAACTGGATGTTCCCTCTCCCATACTGCTATAAAGGAAAGTGTAGTCAAATTCGTCTTAGTAAGTAGTTGACTATAGATCGTGGAGAGCAAACCCCTAGGTAGCTGGGGATCTAACAATAAGTTCTCTAGCCAGTTAACCTCTCGCACATTAATATGTTTAATGTGGACAACCCTTTGCATAAAGTATCTCTCTACCTTTACAATAAAAACCAAGTGCAATGTTCAATTATAAGTACTGGAAAAAAGATGATATGGAATTTAAGATAATTGGGCATAGATTTAGACCGAGTAAACGTAAGGTCCTATTACACGGTCGGATAAGGGCTGTGAAAACGAGTGCCGATCAACGAGGCACCTTTCACATGGAGCAATGCTTGGTTATGTACAGTATGGGGACGAGTGCTTGTTGCTATGATTGTACGTCCCCATACATTTTCATCATGTCGGCAGCACATCTCCCTGTTTACACAAGGAGATGTGCTGCTGATGATGATAATATTTATTGCTGCATTACCGAGCAGATCAGCCAATAGACAAGCATTACGCAGGGCAATGATTGGGAACGAGCTATCATATGAACGCTCCTTTGCCCAATCATTGGGCTATTAAAAAGGGTCTAAGGACCAGGCAGTCAGATGATACGCCAAGTTTATCACAGTGGTGCATTGTGTATTATAAATTTGTCAAATCTTGCTAGATATGTTAGACACTTTTCTATTCCCTTTTACACCTGTGATTTGGCTTATATTTTGGCACAATTTTGTGCCAATTTTGGTGCATTTAAAGCCATATCCCCTTTTTCAGTAAACCACACACCCTTTTCGAGACACGTTATAAAAATGTCTAATGAGGCACAAAGATCTATTCTTTATGGCCCATTTGCTTTATAAATAAGTCTAGAACCAGATGAAACATTATATGTCAGAAATGCACCACATTTCGGTGCCCCAATATGTAAAAGGAAAACTGAGAAGTAACTGTAGAGAAGCCTATCCTCATTGACTTCTTATGTTATTCTGAAAAGTTTCCATTACAAACCAAAAATTTTTTTGACATTCTGATAAGGAACTGGTATGGGCCCCAATAATGCTTTCTGTCTGACCAAGACATGAAGCTGCATCTTGTGGCTAGGAATACATACCTCCCAGGATCATCCAATTGTTGTCCTGTGAACTGGTTTGTTGATGTTGGAGCATAATTCCAAATGATCTCCTCAGCAGCAATATAATACTGCCTTGTTTTTGACCCGTTGATACAAGATTTCTTGTTTTGTCCTGTACAGTTTCCTACTTCAAAAATCGCGTACATGCCACCTGTGGAAAAATATATATATATATTGTCGTGGCAGGTGGGCAGACACAATTTTATCAAAATGTGCACTAAGAACCTCCCTATTGTAAGTAGATTTAGCAGTAATGCATATTTATTTATATTTAGCAGTTTAGGTAACATTGGTGTTCGCAGTGTGCTGTTGCCATTTTCTTGTGTGCTATATATATATATATATATATATATATATATATAAAACTGAACTTGCGCCACTTCTCCTCAACCAGTGATATATGGGAAACACCATAAAATATAGTCATGATCTGTAAATTAGGTGACAGGACCACATGGAGCCCTACTCTAGAGTAACCTGTAAATTCAGGTGACTGATGCTAAACATACGTTCCTACTCCTTACTTCTTCAATTCCTACTGAAGAACTAACATGCAGTCAACAATGTGGTCATTGGTGACTTCCTTTCCATAAAAAATAGAGGCTCTATGGAGTGGATTTATCAAAAGTGAATATGTATAACCCCCAAAGCCATCATTTTGTCAGGTGAAATAGGAAATTCACCAATGGACAGTGTTCCTCCATGTTAGACACTGGAACAGTGTAAGAACCATGAAGAACCAGAAAAGCACCCTAGATCTCAGCTTCATTGTCTCTTGTAATTATGACTTAGACAGGAGTGGGAGATTATTCTTAGCTCTAGTTAAACTTGTTGGAGTTAGGCTAAGTTCACAACAGAGTTCAGCATTCTATTAAGGTTTCTGTTACTTTTGACATGCAAGAATAGTGCAGCATGCAGCGTTATTCTTGCCATCAAGATAGCAGACCCTAATTTTAAGTCAAGGGGATCCATCGAGCGCTGTTAGCCATAGAACAAATGGAAACAGAGCCTTATTGAACCCTATGCACTGTATGTCATAGTCAGAACTAACTTCCTGCACCTCGACGTACAGTTACATTGGGGTGATGGTGCGGGCACAGTAGCTGTGCCAAAGACACAGTCTAATAGATTGGCTGTCAGTTTTACACCGACAGGTAATAATGCTTTGGTATACTAAAGACCCATATAGAAAAGATAACACGTTATTAATAACAAACCCAGAAAAAATGATGGTAACATTGCTTCCCCCCCCCCTAATTTTTTTTATAACAGTTAAACAATAATTTTTATCTACCCCAAAATAGTTATTTTAAAAAATTTAACTTGTTAAGCAAAAAACAAGCCTACATACGGCTACATTGACGGGAAAATAAAACACTTATGACTATAGGAATGCGGCGACATGAAAAATGTTTTTTCCATGAACTTTGCTATTATTGTGCAAAAATGTTAAAAATCACAATTTTTTTTTGCATATTTGGTATAGCCGTATTTGTGCCCACCCATATAATAAACGTAACATTTTATTTATGCTGCATGAAAGGCGTAAATTTAAAAGGCAAAAAAACGGCTACATTTGTTTTTTCCATTACCCAATAAAAGCTAATAAAAGTTAATCAACCATCTATATGTACCCCAAAATGGATCAATTGAAAAACATGACTTGTCCTGCAAAAAACAAGGCCACGTACAATTACATTAATGAAAAAAAAAAAGTTATGGCTCTCAGAATGCAATGAGGAAAAAACAAAAAAAAGATTCTTAGTCCTAAGGACCCAAAATAGGCTGTCCTAAAGGGGTTAAAGAGATATTTTATAACTTGCATCTAAAATTATTTACCTTCCAAATGGTCATTAACTTGACAGCTGAGGAGCCATTTCCCAGGGTTCTCAGGTGACATTGTGCTTTGGATCATTGAAGCCGAGAAGAGATTAAGCGTATCCTCACGATAATGCTGATGTGTTAACACCTGACCATGGAAGTACACTGAATGAATATCTACTTCATTCCCTATACCAAACATATACCACGTGACCTGTGAGTTATCACACATGGAGAGGCCGGGGAGGTTTCCATACATGTATCCATTGATAGCTGTAACACAGAGAGAAACTTTGCATTCGTATGCCAAGTAGGGTATATTTTTCAACCTTTTTAAATATTAAGTTAGTCTCATTCATCTCCATTAATTTAGTCTCATTCATCTCCATTTATTCCAAAAAATTTACCATGCAAATTGTGTTAGTATTCCCATCCATATCTCCATCCATCCATACACCCATCAATCTATATTTCCAACCATATACCCATCCAAGCATATATAAATCCATCTATTTACCAACCCACCATTCCTATATCCACCTATTCATATATCAATCCATTCATATATACCCAACCATCCATATACAGATTCCATCCACATATCCATCCATTTACTGATGCATTCATATATCCATATACCCATCCATCATCCATATATCCATCCATCCACCCACCATCTTTGCATCCATATACTGTATCTATCCATATACCCATGCATCTAAATATCCATCCTTTAACAATAGTATTAAACTCACAATGCATTGTATTGCTTTCTTCAAAATCCTCATCTTTATTAACAGAGCCAGGATCAGTGCAATAAGTATTGATATTTTCATCTAGATACCAACTCAAGTTCTCATCCACCACAGAAAACATCAGGGTGAATTCCTTCTGTTGTTGTTTCTTCTTCTCCTTTTTATCCAGGACACCTGTAGGAAAGGACAGTAATACTTATCTAGCATTCTACTGCCCCATTTTATTTACTGTTAGCTTCATTGTTCAAGAAGTTAGGGTGTAACAACATACAGTATACCTGCCCAGCTGATAAGAAAAGGACACTCTTTTGGCATCTGCTATGAGGGTCTATGGATTTGTTCAAATGTGCCTAAATGTAAGTTTCCAAGGTGCTCTGTACACTTAAAACCACCAAAAAAAAAATAATAGCAAAATGGATGCATGTTACTCAGCAGTACAGAAGTTGCCAAAATGACATTCCCTTTCTCTGACATCACTTTCTGCTCTGCAGCTATTGGTTGAAGCTGCACCCCACAGACTTGCACTCTGCAAATATTACTGGTAATAATAGTCTGTGAGGTGCAGTTTCAGCCAATAGCTGCAGAGCACTGAGTGATGGCAGAGAAGGGGGTAGTCATTTTGGCAGTTTCTCCTGTGCATGACTAAGGTATGCTTGACGTGTGCTGTGTAAGTACCTCCCACCAATCCCTCAAGTAATAGACCACAACTTGAAAATGGTGTAAAGGCCACAGCAGTTATTTATTAAAATACACGTTTCTTTGGAAAACTATCATATCAAAATGTCATAAACTTTATCAACAATTATACAAAAACATTTTTTTTTTATAAATAACACCCGGTACTAATCTTCAAATATTGCCCTGTTAAAAGATCCTTGAAGGCACTTTAACAAATATATCTCTCCAATCCATCCTTTTCCTGTCAGGTCTGGAACTTTGCCCTAAGCGGTGCTGCACCTGACCCAAGGGCACCAAACATCTCCAAGATCTTACCCTTCCTGGGGACCCTGCCCATCAGGAATGTATAATTCAAGCTGGGTAACCACACCCAGATCCTAAAATACCACCAAGGGTTAAGTGCCCCGAGTTCTTAGACCAACAACCTTTTTTCTTTTTTGTTGTTCTCCTTCCCATTACGTGCCTTCAAAGACCCCTCCTACTACCGCGACGACGATCATGTGTGACCCCTTACACATGAGCGTCCCTCAACAGCTGCAGGGCTTTTTCGAGGCCCTCTTAAATGCCTAAAGTCCACATATCCAAGCCCATATCGTTAAGATTCACGCCATCAGAGCAAAGGAAACCTCAGTCAGACCCTTCCAAATCCCTATGACGCACAACCATACCGCCGTTGCACGCCATGAATTTTCCCACTACCTTATTAACTTTCACTCTGGCACGATTCAGACTGTGAACCGAATGAGCCTGGCGCCAAACCCGGCGAGCAACGATGTCAGACCATACAATTACCACACCGGGGAAAGAAGCCCACAAGCGAAAGAGATGAAGTTTAACATCTCTCATTAAATCCCTGGACGACCTCACGCCCAAATAGTTTTCACCAAGATGCATGATCAAAACAGCTGGTGCCCTGTCTATTCCCACAAAAAACGAAAGCTCTGGCAAGAGCTTGCACCAGAGCATGCCCTGCAAACCCAACCTTCTGACCTGAATGTCGGACTGGTCGAAGCACAACTGTCAACCGGACGAGCGCACATCCGCCCTCACACCGCCCAGTACACGTACAAGTGCCTTACAATCCACGCCAGACAGGCTCCAACAACTAAAACAAAACAAACACAGGAAGAACATAAGTCATCACAAATCAACTCAAACAACTGACAATCCCCACATGGCCGTCTCCGTGGCTGCACCGATGCGAAGGGAATGCGAACTGTACTCAGTTTCCACACGGCCAGATAACATGATACAGTAACACTTGCACAGATTGAAATTTCAAAAGAGATAAACAATCTGCATGTACTAACAGCGTCTCCGGCCCCTCGGGCCGGACCGTCATGTATTCCTGAAAACAACGAACTGGGCACACCCGAGACCCCGGTAACGCACCAGAAAACCTTGTCCATGACTGGTCCGTCTTTCACCTATGTAACAGACACGCCAACGTGGAACTCCACAGAGAGACAGCTGCAAACAACAACCCCCCCAACAGCCCGTTTACTCGACACCACCAATTCAGAGATCTGGAATGCGCCAAAACACGCTAAAGAAAAAGCCAAACTAAACAACTTCACTTGAAACGGGGAAGTAGATACACCCACCAAATGGTTGCCGAGCGACTCCAGGAACCTAAAAGAGACTGGCTTCCTAGAGTTCCTATTCACCTAACCCCTTAAAAAACCTTTCATGACCTGTCTCACCAAAAACGTCTTTGTCACATTGGCCTCACCCCTAATTTTTAGCCAGAAAGCAATATCTGCCAGCTGGCGACCCATACCTGACAAGGATACCCCATCACTATAAGCCCTTCCGATAAAATACAGGAGGCACGCCTCCCTATCGCCTACCTCATTCCTCACCTGAGAACACCGCAACAACTCCTCTCATACCTGCCAAAATTTGCTGGAAACTGTCTATCTGGCCCCGCTCACGGACCTTTGTACTAACGACATTGCCAAGCCTACACCAACGTCCAAAGAATCCCTTGTTTCTCTGCACTTAGCGCCAGTAGACAAAATCTGTCCAACTGTTGACGAGAAAGAGAATCAGCTACCGAGTTTAGGACCCCCGATACATGTACAGCGACAAAATGCGAATTCAAAACCAAACCTGGCAAAACCAGGTACTGCGACAATTGCACCACCGGAGGGGAATTATCTGTTTGGGCATTCATGGTTCGAACCACACCCAGATAGTCATATAAAAAACGCACCCTCCTGTCCCGTAAGTAATCTCCCCAAATTTCCACAGCCGCGACTATGGGGAAAAGTTCAAGCAAAGCCAAATTCCGAAACAAACCAGCCACCCGTCACGCTGCCGGCCACACCCCCGCGCACCACTGACTTACGCACCAAATCCACACTCCCCTGACAAATCCGTGAACAAATCCACACTGGAAACAGACTTATCCATGAGAACCGCCCGCCCGTTGAAACAGTTCAAAAACTTCTGTCACACTAACAAATCTGCTTTCAATTCACCAGGCAATCGAACAAAGTGAAGAGGACAGCAAATCCCCGCGGTGGCTCTGGCCAGCTGCCGGCAAACTACCTGCCCCATGGGCATTATCTGATGAGCGAAATTCAGCCGACCCTATAATGACTGCAACTCAGGCAATTGTATCCTTTTCAATCTCAACACTCGCGACACTAAATCCTTCAATTTCTCCAACCTATCATCAGGCAACTGACCTTCCATCTTGTCCAAATAAATAATGATCCCGAGAAATTTGACGAGAGGTGCCAGGGGAATGCCAAAGCTGCTCGCCACCCGCTCCATTGTATGCAGCAACACAGCACACACGTACGTATCCAGCGGACCAACAAATAAGAAGTTACCAAGGTTATGCAACACTGATGCTACCTGAGCCTCCTGCCGCACCACCCATTCCAAAAATGTGCTGAACATCTCGAAATAGGTCAACGAAATCGAGCAACCCAGCGGGAGGTTGCAATCAACAAAATAACGTCCCTGCCAACAACAACCTAAAAGACAATAACTATCCGGGTTCACCAGCAATAAGCGAAACATGGCCTCTATGTCAGTTTTCACCAAAAACGCCCACTTCCCATACTTTCCGAACCCATTCCACAGTCGCATCAAAAGAAGTATAACTAACTGTGCAGAACTCAGGATCAATAACATCATTAACCGACGAGCCATCAGGATAAGACTAGTGGTGAATAAAAGAAAATTTATTAAATTCCTTCTTTGCACCTAGGCCCAAAGGGAAGATATGAAACCCATCAACAGGAGGGGAAACAAACAGACCAGCCATGTGGCCCAGCACCACTTCTTTCATCAATTTCTCTGTCACGATTTCAGACCTGGCCAAGGCTAAAGATAAGTTGCGTGCCACACCCGCCGGCCAAAGGGAAACACATGGAATGTTGAAACCCTCCAGGAAACCCTTTGCCAATAACTCCACTATCTGCTTATTTTTATAAGCCTCTAGAAACTGGCGCATCTATTTCTCCCTCACCGGTGTCGCCCCTCTTCTGTTCTGCATCACCGGACTTGCCCTAGGCTTATGGATAAACGGTGTGCCCCTCCCCCCATATCCAGAGCACTCATGCTTGTATCTGCAATCAATGCCGAATTTACAATGGCCCTCGTTGAATTGCAAGCAACATAATTTACCGGATGCAGCCAACCGACCTGTCGCTGACCCTTGACTGCTAGCTGCATCACGAAAGGGCTGAAGCCGCGCTTTTGGCGCTGACATGAGGCACATCCAAAGACTGATGTCTTTATGATTCCAATGCAAGAAAGGTCGCACTGTCTTCCATTGACTAAATTTGTTCGTCGTACCGCAACCACAAATTCCCGCTATACACCCTGTAAGCTTCTCTCACTGAATCCATGTAACAAAAAAGCGCTGAGCAATTTTCCGGTGCTTTTCCCCCACCACACTCGCTAAGATTGTGGAGGCCTATAACCAATTAGAAAATGTGGGAGGAATCAACCTATATAGCCGACGCTCTTCCTCCTCTTTCTTACTCTTGTCCGGGTTAACTCGGTCAAGATTAAACTTCTCCAATGATAATAACGCAAAGATTTCTACATACTCATCCTTTCATATCTTCTCTCTAATTTTAATTTACAAATGTGCCCCTAGCGGGTCCACAAAGCATACGTACATCTCTCCTTTAGCAGCATCCGCCAAACATCTACCACCTTTTTCGAGGCCCCGTTCCCCGTCTCTGCCAACTTATCAATCCCCACTACAACCGCCCCAGATACCTCTGCACTAGTTCCCACTGTCACTGCGGGGGGCTGACCGCCACCCACATAACCAGATGAACCCCACACCATCGCTGGGGACTGTTCAGGCCCTGCCCCACCTTTACTAAAAAAATCCTGCATCCCCTTAAAAAACAGATGCACGTTACCCATAGAAAATATACTCCCACCCTCCACCCCAGCCACACAGAAAAGCTGGTAGACTCACCCGGCCATCACTGAAGAGAAGTTCCAGTGGCCATTCCTAAGGTTCTGGATGACATCACATCCATCCTCGGTGATCCAGGGGGATGGACAGCCATGACCACCTACGACCCGCTGCTGGCAGATCTTCTGGACGACGAGGGACCAGGCCTAGCCAACACTAGCCCGCCAGACGTGGCACCACCTCAGGGGTGGCATAAAGGGGGAGAGGCTGTCCACTCTTCCAGGACTCACGTCCACGCCATCGCTGTGTGCACCCGGACTCCCCTAGCTCACAGCTATGGTCATTGTCCTCCCGCATGGGTTGGCAAGATGGTCACCGACCCCCCCCTTGCAGAGTGGGCCGCGGCGTCAGCCAGTAGTTCAGACAGGGTACCACCGGTTTCAGATGCTGCCCTCTCTGGTCCTGCAGGCGGGAGCGATAGTCCTCTAGAGGAGCCCGCCCGCTGATCCCTGCGGGCCACACGTTCACTCGCCAACTCTGGCCGCCGAGCTCCCCTTGCACCCGGCACATTAGCATTGGGGGTAGCCTCCACTTCCAGTTGTTCCAGTTAAGAAAAGGCGTAGGGAAGATGCCCGTGGCCCCCATGTTCCTCTGGACCAGCGGAGGGAAAAGGAGTCAAAGCTCCACCAAGATGCTGTTTCAACCAGCCGGGACCATGCAGGAGAGCCAGATCACGGACCCTGGCTAGCAAGGAATCTGAGGAATCTAAGTATCGCTTTACTAACCTGCACTACCCTGCACTAAAACGTTCTTCTTGCACTGTCCGGCAGGGAAGAGGGATTGTCTTTATCCCAGCAGGGCTTATATGACCATAACTGCTCCCCTTTCTTAGTATCCAACCCCTTATATTGCTTAACCTTTTAAACCCATTACTATTTTAATCACTATGTCAATACCCTTCACAAACCAACTTGTCCCTCCATTACGTCTGCGCCTACATTCTGTTGGGGTTACGGTCCAGTAACATGCAACCAATTTGATCTTTCCTGTGGTGTTAAAGAGGCTCTGTCACCACATTATAAGTGGCCTATCTTCTACATAATGGGATCGGCGCTGTAATGTAGATTACAGCAGTATTTTTTATTTAGAAAAACTATCTATTTTCATCAAGTTATGACCTATTTTAGCTTTATGCTAATGACTTTCTTAATAGACAACTGGGCGTGTTTTTACTTTTGACCAAGTGGGCATTGTGGAGAAAAGTGTATGACGCTGACTAATCAGCGTCATACACTTCTCTCCATTAATTTACTGTGCACATCATGATCTAGAAAGATCACTATGTGCAATCACATACACACACATTAACATTACTGAAGTTTCTTGACAGTGAATAGACATCACTTCAATCCAGAATGGGATGTCGATTCACAATCCCGACACTTCGGCAACGTGTGGGCCTTACAGCAAGGCAAGCGTAATCTCGCAAGAACACGTTGTAAATGACAGCTTACAGCGAGATCACGCTTGCTGTGCTGTAAGTCCCACACAAACATTAGCGAAGTGTCGGGATTGTGTATAGACACCCCGTCCTGGCTGGAAGTGATGTCTATTCACTGTCAAGACACGTCAGTAACGTTAATGTGTGTGTATGTGACTGCACATAGTAATCTTTCTAGATGCAGAGTAAATGAATGGTGATAAGTGTATGACACTGATTGGTCAGCGTCATACACTTCTCTCCACAATGCCCACTTGGTCAAAAGTAAAGACACGCCCAGTTGTCTATTAAGAAAGTCATTAGCATAAAGCTAACTATTGTCCAGAGTTGTACTTTAAATATATAACTCTCATTGATGGTTCATGAAAAAAACAAAATTGAATGACTTGGGGAAAATAGATAGTTTTTCTAAATAGAAACCACTGCTGTAATCTACATTACAGCACCTATCAGATTATGTAGAAGATAGTGCACTTATAATTATTAAATTATTACTTATTAAAATGTGTCCAGAGTTGTACTTTAAATATATAACTCTCATTGATGGTTCATGAAAAAAACAAAATTGAATGACTTGGGGAAAATAGATCGTTTTTCTAAATAAAAACCACTGCTGTAATCTACATTACAGCACCTATCAGATTATGTGCACTTATAATGTGGTGACAGAGCCACATACAGTGTATAGGGCACCTTGAAAACTTGCATTTGAAGGACCAGAGGGAAAGATAGCCCTGGTATGTTAAAAGATTCTAGTATCTCCATTTGACTAACTATTAAAATTTGTCCAGAGTTGTACTTTAAATATATAACTCTCATTGATGGTCCATGAAAAAAACAAAATTGAATGATGTAACAAAATATAGAGTCATACCTTTCTTGCAGATAATTAAGGGTCCAACAAGTCCGGAGTAAACATCTCTTATTGTTTCCACATGTGAGTGATAAATCCTAGTCACACAGTTATCGTCCATTACAGATGGACCCTGATCTATGACAGCATCCCACAGGTAAGTATTCGATTTACCAGGCAGCACAGAATCATCTTTCTTTTGTGCCCCTGAAGTATTGTCTGGATATAAGGCTCCTGCAATTAAGATTTCATTGCTTATAATGAACATAAATGTAATTTTCATGTAGTAAATTGAATTTATTTTATATCACGTTGAGAAAACAGACCGAATTGTGTAGTCGATTTAGTAATATTTGCAGAATACAGGCTGCATTATGCGTTCTCAATGATTCTGTTTCCCTAAAGTAGTCCTAAAATATCAGGTGATGCTCTGAACACTGAGCATTTTCAGCGGAGCAACATTAGGGCCTTTTCACATCAAAGTGTCTTTCCGTTGAGCAGCTCCGTCTGAGCTTTCGGTCAGGGAACCATTGATCTCAATGGTGACGGATACTTTGCTAATAGTTTCCGCTTATCACTATTGTGAAAGGGTTCAGTTTTTTTGACGGAATCAATACCGCAGTTGAGATCAATGGTTATGCGAACGGAAGCTATGGTTTCAATTTGCCTTTCTGTTGAGGGGTTCCCCCAACGGAAATCTCAGACGGAACCCCTCAACGGAAAGACAACGCTGATGTGGGCCCTAACCCAAATATGCCTTTCTGTATTTTTCTCCATTTGTTTTGTCAGTTGTAGAAAAAAACACATAGACACCAATAATAACAGTGCAATATTAAATAGAACTTATCTTCTCTTCTAGAATATTTGTTTTAAAAAGCACGGACCATGAAGTCAGCTCTGTGACCAGAAAATGAATAAAATATCTCTCTCCTTTTCTCAGGTGAATCTAATCTCTAAAACGACAATCAGCATCTGAAGAATATTCATCTACCTTACACCAAACTCTTGTCTCTGTGGCTGAATCTGAGTTAAATGCAAACCTCAATATAATTTTCCACTGTAAAGAATTGTCAGCATTAACAATGGCATTGAAGGTCAACTATTCAAATGTCATTTTTTGCGGTGCACAAATAGCTAATATTTTCATCTTGCAGGATTGCTGACAAACAACTATATCTCACAGATGCATAACTTGAAGCTCCTGGACACAAATGCCAAATGTGTGCATAAAAGTGCCTCCCACCATGTGTCATTTAGGCTGGGTTCACACTGAGTTTTTTGCAGGCGGAAATTCTGCCTCAAAATTCCGTTTGGAAGTTTGAGGCAGATTTTCCTCTCCCTGCACACCGATTTTCGCGGCGTTTTTCATCCACGGCCATTGAGCACCGCGGGCATAAAACGCCGCGAAATACGCTTTCTCTGCCTCCCATTGATGTCAATGGGAGGTCAGAGGCATAAACGCCCGAAGATAGGGCATGTCCCCTCTTTCTCCCGCCAGACGGTTTTACCGGGCCATGCTTTGCTTACATCCTCAGCACAAGAATGTGTCATACACAACACGTGACTATGGCGGCCACAGCAAAAACAATATGGACAGCCAGTCACTGCTGCTGCCAGCAAGTGGCTGCCGCAATCACCTGTTGTGTACTTCACCTCATCATGGTGAGGATGTAAACGACCGTAGCCATGTGCATGGCCGTGATTTTCGGGTAGGACGGCCGCGAGGTGTCACCTGTGGGCCACCTGCAAATCACAGGCCGTGCACATAATAATAATAATCTTTATTTATATAGCGCCAACATATTACGCAGCACTTTACAATTTAGAGGGAACATGAAACAAACAATATCAGACATTACATAGTGACAAAGTAAATTTACAATTCAAACCTGAGGAGTGAGGACCCTGCTCGAAAGAGCTTACAATCTATGAGGAAATTTGAGACACAAGGTGTAACAGTGTTTGTTCTGTACAATAGTCCGGCCATTTTTATACACATGGAGTGGTAACATAAAGCTGCATGAGCCGGTCACCAGCCAGTATCCGTGTATGACGGACATGAAGAGAAGGAGTGTGAGGGAATCTTATTCTGATCACTAATCTGAAAGGAGGGCCATGGAAAGGAGTCAGATTAGGGAATGTTATAGGCCTGTCTAAATATACTGTATGTGTTTTCAGGGCACGTTAAAAACTGTGGATATTGGGAATTAATCTGATTGTCTGGGGTAGCACATTCCAGAGGACTGGTGCAGCACGAGAAAAATCTTGGAGACGGGAGTGGGAGGTTTGGATTATGGAGGATTTTAATCTAAGGTTGTTAGCAGAACATAGAGCCCGAGTAGGGTTGTAGACAGAGATGAGGGAGGAGATGTAAGGAGGTGCAGCACTGTGGAGAGCTTAGTGGGTGAGAGTAATAAGCTTGAATTTTATTCTGAAGGGGATGGGCAACCAGTGCAATGACAGGCACAGATTAGAGGCGTTGGTGTAGCGGTTGGTCATAAATATGAGCCTGGCTGCTGCATTGAGGATAGATTGGAGAGGGGAGAGTTTGGTGAGGGGAAGACCGACTAGTAATGAGTTACAGTAGTCAAGACGAGAGTGAATCAGAGCAACAATGAGAGTTTTGGCGGTTTCCTCCGTAAGAAAAGGGCGGATTCTGGAGATGTTTTTGAGGTGAAAATGACAGGAGCGTGAAAGTGATTGAATGTGAGGAGTAAAGGTAAGATCTAAGTCAAAAATAACCCCGAGACAGCGGGTGCTGCTTAGGAGTTATGATAGTGCCACACACAGAGATGGAGACATCAGGTTTACGGAGGTTAGTAGATGGTGGGAACACGAGGAGCTCATTTTTAGGGCAGATTCACACGAGCGTTGCGTTTTTGCGCGCGCAAACAACGCGGCGTTTTGCGAGCGCAAAAACCATTTGACAGCTGCGTGTGTCATGCGTGTCTGATGCGCGGCTGCGTGATTTTCGCGCAGCCGGCATCATAGAGATGAGGCTTGTCGACGCCCGTCACTGTCCAAGGTGCTGAAAGAGCTAACTCTTTCAGCACCCTCGACAGTGAATGCCGAACACAACAGCGAAAAACCTGTAAAAAAAAAAGATAAAGTTCCTACTTACCGAGAACTTCCCGGCCGTTGCCTTGGTGACGCGTCCTTGGTGACGCGTCCTTGGTGACGCGCCTCTCTTGACATCGGGCCCCACCTCCCTGGATGACGCGGCAGTCCAAGTGACCGCTGCAGCCTGTGATTGGCTGCAGCCTGTGCTTGGCCTGTGATTGGCTGGAGCTGTCACTTGAACTGAAGTGTCATCCCGGGAGGTCGGACTGCAGGAAGGAGACAGGAGTAATCGGTAAGTTAGAACTTCGTTTTTTTTTACAGGTTCATGTATTTTGGGATCGCAAGTCACTGTCCATGGTGCTGAAACAGTTTAACTCTTTCAGCACCATGCACAGTGAATCTCTCCCGACGTCGCGGACCGGAAATTTTTTTGCCGGGTTCGGCCAAAACGAGTTTGGCTGAACCCGGTGAAGTTTGCCTCGGTTGTCGGGGTTCGCTCCTCGCAAAGACACTCCGTTTGGATGCTTGGAAACAGAAAAGCACGTGGTGCTTTTCTGTTTTCATTCATCCTTTTCACTGCTGTTGCGCGAATCACGCTCGTCCCACGGAAGTGCTTCCGTGTGGTGCGCGTGATTTTCACGCACCCATTGACTTCAATGGGTGCGTGATGCGCGAAATACGCAGAGTTATTGAACCTGTCGCGCTTTTTGCGCAGCAGACAAACGCTGCGCAAAAAGCACGGACTGTCTGTACTGCCCCATAGACTTGTATTGGTCCATGCGTGCCGCGTGAAAACCACGCGGCCCGCACGGACCGAATACACGCTCGTGTGAATCCCCCCTTAGAAAGATTCAGTTTCAGATAAGAGAGGACATGATGTTAGAGACAGCGGACAGACAATCACTGGTGTTCTGTATTAGAGCAGGGGTGATGTCATGGGAAGAGGTATATAATTGGGTGTCATCAGCGTAGAGATGGTACTGGAAGCCAAATCTGCTGATGGTTTGTCCAATAGGGGCTGTGTAGAGAGAAAAGAGGAGCGGACCTAGGACTGATCCCTGAGGAACCCCGATAGCAAGAGGAAGAGGAGAAGAAGTGGAGCCAGCAAATGACACACTGAACGAGCGGTCAGAGAGATAGGAGGAAAACCAAGAGAGAGCCACGTCCTTGAGGCCAATAGAGTGGAGCATGTTAAGTAGGAGTTTGTGGTCTACAGTGTCAAAGGCTGCAGAGAGATCCAGAAGAATCAGGAGAGAGGATTTACCCTCCGATTTAGCCGCCAAGAGATCATTTGAGACTTTAGTAAGGGCACTTTCTGTGGAGTGTAGAGTGCGGAAACCAGATTGTAAGGGGTCAAGAATGGAGTTAGCAGAGAGATAGCGGCAAATGCGAGAGTAGACCAAGCGTTCCAGGAGTTTGGAGATGAAGGGCAGATTAGAGACTGGTCAGTCGTTAGCAGCGCTGGATGGGTCAAGAGTTGTTTTTTTCAGTAATGGGTTTATAATGGCATGTTTAAAAGAGGAGGGAAATATACCAGAGGAAAGAGAGAGGTTAAATATTTTAGTCAGGTGACTAGTGACAGCTGGGGAGAGGGACTGGAGGAGGTGTGAGGGGATAGGATCACTAGGGTAGGTAGTAGGATGAGAAGAAGAGAGGAGCCTAGAGACTTCTTCTTCTGTTATTGGGTCAAATGCTGAAAGTGAAGAAGAGGGAGTGCAGGAGGGAAGGGGAATTATGTTACTAGGGGAATGGGAGATAATATCATGGCGGATGTTGTCAATTTTAACTTTAAAATAAGTGGCCAGGTCTTCAGCACTGAGATCTGTGATTGGCGTCTGCACTTTGGGACTAAGGAGGGAGTAAAAAGTAACAAAGAGCCGTTTTGGATTATTAGATAGTGTGGAGATGAGAGAAGTGAAATAGACTTGTTTGGCTCGGTGAAGGGCAGAGTTGTTAGTTTTGAGCATAAATTTGTAATGGAGGAAATCTGCAGCCAACTGCGATTTTCGTCACAGTCGTTCAGCACATCTCAAGCACCGCTGAAGAAAGCGAGATTGAGGCGTGTGCCAGGGTTGTTGTCGTCTTTGTCGGGTGGTTCGGAGTGTAGGGGGTGCTGCTTCATCCAATGCATTCTTGAGAGTGTTATTGTAAAGTTTGGCAGCCAGATTGGGACAGGAGAGGGAAGTGATAGGGGACAATGAGGACTGTAGACTGTCTATGAGTTTCTGAGTGTTAATGGCATGTAGATTTCTGTATGTCTGATATGTAGGGATGGCCTTAGAAGGCAGAGAATATTTGATAGTAAAGGAGAGAAGGTTGTGGTCAGAAAGCGGGAGAGGAGAGTTAATAAAGTCAGAAACTGAGCAGAGACGGAAGAAGGCCAGGTCAAGTGAATGCCCGTCTTCATGTGTAGGAGAGTTAGTAAGTTGTGACAGACCTAGGGACGAGGTTAAAGATAGAAACTGGGAGGCAGATGGGGAGATTGGGTTATCAATGGGGATGTTGAAGTCACCCATGATGAGAGTGGGTGTTTCAGTGGATAGAAATTGTGGAAGCCAGGCAGCAAAATGATCCAGGAATTGGCTGGGTGAGCCCGGGGGGCGGTAGACAACTGCCAGTCGGAGGGGAAAAGGGTGAAAGAGTCTGAGGGTGTGGACTTCAAAAGAGGGAAATGTGAGTGAGGGGACCAGGGGAATGACCTGGAAAGTGCAGTGTGGGGAAAGAAGTATACCTACTCCTCCACCCTGCCTGTTCTCAGGTCTGGGGGCATGAGAGAACTGGAGACCACCATAAGATAGAGCAGCAGGGGAAGCAGTGTCAGACAGGTGTAGCCATGTTTCTGGAAGAGCCAGAAGGTTGAGAGAGTTAGAAAGGAATAAGTCATGAATAAAGGTGAGTTTGTTGCACACAGACCGAGAATTCCAGAGAGCACAGTTCAAAGAGACAGGAAGACATACAAGGAATGGTAAGAAGATTTGCAGGGTTTCTATGTGTGACAGGTAAGTAGAAAGGGGAGGACCAGGGTTGGGAGAGATGTCCCCTGCAGCTAGTAGCAGGAGAATGGAGTGAGACAGCAGATGGTTCTGTGATATATGAGAGTGTTTTTGATGTTGGGCAGTGGGATGATATGGGTTAAAGAGGCTCTGTCACCAGATTTTGCAACCCCTATCTGCTATTGCAACAGATAGGCGCTGCAATGTAGATTACAGTAACGTTTTTATTTTAAAAAAACGAGCATTTTTGGCCAAGTTATGACCATTTTTGTAGTTATGCAAATGAGGCTTGCAAAAGTCCAAGTGGGTGTGTTTAAAAGTAAAAGTCCAAGTGGGTGTGTATTATGTGCGTACATCGGGGCGTTTTTAATACTTTCACTAGCTGGGCGCTCTGATGAGAAGTAACATCCTCTTCTCTTCAGAACGCCCAGCTTGTGACAGTGCAGATCTGTGACGTCACTCACAGGTCCTGCATCGTGACGGCCACATCGGCACCAGAGGCTACAGTTGATTCTGCAGCAGCAACAGCGTTTGCAGGTAAGTCGATCTTACCTGCAAACGCTGATGCTGCTGCAGAATCAACTGTAGCCTCTGCTGCCGATGTGGCCGTCACGATGCAGGACCTGTGAGTGACGTCACAGATCTGCACTGTCACAAGCTGGGCGTTCTGAAGAGAAGAGGATGTTACTTCTCTTCACAGCGCCCAGCTAGTAAAAGTAGTAAACACGCCCCGATGTACGCACATAATACACGCCCACTTGGACTTTTACTTTTAAACACACCCACTTGGACTTTTGCAAGCCTCATTTGCATAATTACAAAAATGGTCATAACTTGGCCAAAAATGCTCGTTTTTTTAAAAATAAAAACGTTACTGTAATCTACATTGCAGCGCCTATCTGCTGCAATAGCAGATAGGGGTTGCAAAATCTGGTGACAGAGCCTCTTTAAGTTGACTGAGGAAAGTGAATAGTGCATGGGAGCTGTGCATGGGGAAGGCAAGGAGAGAGGGACTGATGTGGACTGTTTTTTGCCAAGGCCTAAATGGGCGATAGGATTGTAAAGCAAGAGCAGCTATAATGATGAGTGCGGTAGTGAACATGTTTGTTTGTATTTTATTTGTAAAAAGGTAAAATATTGAATCTAATAATTAGAATGTGTGGTAGTTTGTTTGAATTGGTAATGCAGCTTACCTGTCACTTTCCCTGTCTAAGTGCCATGTATAACTGCCAGGACACTTTGACAATATGACACTTAGACAGAGATGACTTCTGCCGTCGTGCCCTCCACGAGTGCCTTCCCCATATGCTACATCTAAATTTATAGGGGAGTAGATGCTCAGATCTAGGCCTAATTAAGCTCGTTCAGCTATTAATCAAATCAACTAGACACATGAGGTGAAAAGCTCTGCAGAGATAAACAAACAGACTAGCAGGTCTGGATGATCATAAAACTTAACGACGATCAAACACTTTGACAAAAGTTAGAGATAACATTAGACTATATAGGAAGACAGGAAAGCAGAGTTATATACCATAAAATACAAGTTTCAGCGTTTTGAAATGCAGGTACAGCACAGATGTTGTTAATGCAGGAATGGAAGGGATTATATACCTGTATAAAGAGAAGAGAGGAGATGGTCGTGTGCGTTAATTTATATGAGCCTGGACACGGCCGTAATTAGACATGTCCGTTCTTTTTGCGGTCCAGGCTTCTGGGCCATGCACGGACCGTGGAAACCACGGTCGTGTGCATGAGCCCATTGAAATGAATGGGACCGCAATTGACCTGCAGATTTGTGGGTGAATTGCGGCCGCATAAATATGTTTGTGTGCATGGGGCCTTGAACAGGTCACAAAACCTCCCAAATATGCATGCTTACTGGACTGAGGAAGGTTACCTCTTGCATGTCAGATTTTATTGCAATATTCTACCAAAAGTTACCAATGATATTTTTAGGTTAAATAAATCAATGACTATGAACTATCTGAAATATATATATATATATATATATATATATATATATATATATATATATATATATATATAAATGAGAGAAAAGGGAGATTGTTTTATTTGTGTAGTATATTTATAGGGGCAATTTTTGGTATTCGTTTGCCTTGGTTGTGTCCCCCCCCCTTTCTTGTCTTAATTATATAATGATTCTTACCATGGTGGCGTCCTCTATGTCAGCTATTCAGTTGGCATGAGTTGGTTCCAGATTCTTCTATATCCAGGCAGAAATCTCCCCTGGCAACAGTTGTTTGGTCATTGTGTCTCCAGGTGGGAAAATGAATTATAAAAGGAGCTGATATGGCTGTGGTCAAGCAGTTTGAGAAGAACTGGTCCGACCCTTACCTCCAATTAAATATTTAGTTATTTTATAATCATGATGTTTACTATAGGAGTTTGGTCACCCAGCTAATGCTGGGCGGACTTGATCTATTATTGGTCAATCCTGATATTTTATTGGTTTTCATGATTTTAGTAAGTTTTGATATTTATTGATTCAAGTTTTAAGTTATGGATATATATTTTAATTACTATTGATTATTATTTTCAATGTTACACTTAGGGGGGATTCACACGAGCGTGTATTCGGTCCGTGCGGGCCGCGTGGTTTTCACGCGGCACGCATGGACCAATACAAGTCTATGGGGCAGTACAGACAGTCCGTGCTTTTTGCGCAGCGTTTGTCTGCTGCGCAAAAAGCGCGACAGGTTCAATAACTCTGCGTATTTCGCGCATCACGCACCCATTGAAGTCAATGGGTGCGTGAAAATCACGCGCACCACACGGAAGCACTTCCGTGGGACGAGCGTGATTCGCGCAACAGCAGTGAAAAGGATGAATGAAAACCGAAAAGCACCACGTGCTTTTCTGTTTCCGAACATCCAAACGGAGTGTCTTTGCGATGAGCGAAGCCGGACAAGCGTACCGAACTTCACCGGGTTCGGCCAAACTCGTTTTGGCCGATCCCGGCAAAAAAATTATCGGTACGCGACGTCAGGAGATAGTCACTGTCCATGGTGCTGAAAGAGTTAAACTGTTTCAGCACCATGGACAGTGACTTGCGATCCCAAAATACATTAACCTGTAAAAAAAAAACGAAGTTCTAACTTACCGATTACTCCTGTCTCCTTCCTGCAGTCCGACCTCCCGGGATGACACTTCAGTTCAAGTGACAGCTCCAGCCAATCACAGGCCAAGCACAGGCTGCAGCCAATCACAGGCTGCAGCGGTCACTTGGACTGCTGCGTCATCCAGGGAGGTGGGGCCCGATGTCAAGAGAGGCGCGTCACCAAGGACGCGTCACCAAGGACGCGTCACCAAGGCAACGGCCGGGAAGTTCTCGGTAAGTAGGAACTTTATCTTTTTTTTTTACAGGTTTTTCGCTGTTGTGTTCGGCATTCACTGTCGAGGGTGCTGAAAGATTTAGCTCTTTCAGCACCTTGGACAGTGACGGGCGTTGACAAGCCTCATCTCTATGATGCCGGCTGCGCGAAAATCACGCAGCCGCGCATCAGACACGCATGACACACGCAGCTGTCAAATGGTTTTTGCGCTCGCAAAACGCTGCGTTGTTTGCGCGCGCAAAAACGCAACGTTCGTGTGAATCTCCCCTTAATAAGCATCGTGGCCTTATTCATCCAAATTTTGATGTTTGTGTTTATTTTATTAGCCTTTCATGAGTGGGGTCTGTGCTACCATGCTTATTGGATTAATGAAAACAGCTACTGGCTATAAATTCTAGGAACATGGAAGAGGCCACTACCACCCATCAATTACTATATAGATTCAGTGAAAAATTAGCAAAACAGACCGTATATTACATGCAAATATTCAGTCCATGTATAAATAATAAGTTTGTACATTTATTTTTTATTTATTTATTTTATGGGTTTATTTAAATAAACTAGGGTATTTCAAAAATATAATTAAGTTATTAATTCATTATTATGGAATTAACATTCAGTAATTCCATTAGAACCTTGTTTCACTTGATCTTCCACATCAAGTAATTTATTTCATGTAGTCATAATCCTGTAAGAAAGTTGTTTCGATCATTCATGATGCGTGTAGAACATTAGATATTCTAACTGTTAGGAAACTGAAGCATTGCAGGGTGCCCGTTATAATGAATAGGCATTAAAAGGTTTCCAATCATGCCCGATAGTGAATTTAAAGAATGGCACCTTTACAAGAGTAAGCTTATATCTTTAGATATAATTCTAACATGTTAATGTTTTGCTTGAAATTGTTTATGTAGGTATTTACCTATGTACATGCCTGCACGTGCCTGCCACTACTTTTAATGTCTATGAGAATGATGGAAACAGCTGAGCATTGTACTTGGCTCTTCCGTCATTTCCTTAGATTTTGAATGGAGTAGCACCCCCCAATTCTCGATCGCCACTCCATTCAATGTCCTCCTCACTACACCTCTCACAGTGAGGAGGAGCTTTAATGGAGTGGGGGTCGAGCACGTGCCTAATGCTCCATTTAATGTTTATGAGAATGACGGAAACAGCTGAGCACTGTACTCGGCTGTTCCATCATTCCCTCAGACTTTGACTGGAGCGGCAGCGAGCATGCTCAACCGCCACTCCGTTCAATATCCTCCTCACTGCAGTCGAGTAGTAAGGAGGAACGGGGGACTGTGAAGCCCCTTCTCACGATCGGTGTGGTTTCCATCAGTGAGGCCCCCAGCGATCAGAAAATTATCACCTATCTTATGAATAGGTGATAATTTATGATTCTGGAAAAACTCCTTTAATAAGAACACTTGACAAAATAGAAAAAAAGTTTACCTTCATTTTCCTTTGTATATTGCACTCCATGAGGATGTAAGGAGTATGGTCTGGAAGCAAAGTTGTAAAGGTGAACAATCAATGTGTCACCAACTTCAGCGGTCATGATTGGACCCAAATATCCCAGCCAGTCCGGCTTCTGAATTTCTTCTGTGCATGAGTCATTTGTGTATTGAAAGTAGACAGCTTTCTTATAGACTCTGCCTATTTTGGTGGAGCTACTTTGTAGAAAGATACTGGCATGCCTAGATAGAAAGAAGACCACATTTTATTACAGCATGGTGAAATTGATTAAATACTGCCAGATGAATGAAAAGATGAGCACGGAAGTTAGCAAGCTTTTGAAAGATAATTCACATGCCAAATTTTTTTTTCTTTTTTATATCCGATTCATACCGAAACCGAAAAAAAAACCACCTTCATATGCCTCTGTATGAAATCAGAACCATACGGAGATACAGTAGAGCCTCAGAAGTCTATGAATGGTGTATTACATATCTGTGCAACTTGGAGGTTGTACAGAGCCATTATAGACTTGTGTGCATAAGGCTTTACAGTGTATGCAAGTTTCTTAGTGTAGTGTGGATTGTCAGGGACCTCACGCAAAAACAGCCTGAAATATGTGCCATATTTGTATACATACAACATTTATATTCATGCAGTAACAATTGATCCATAAGCACATAATATGATTCAAAGGCTATGGACACCTTTGCGGACCTAATTTTTATTTTATTGTATAGTACGTGTTTTAGGTAAAAAAAATAATATTAATTCTGTGATCAGATTTCAGCTTAAATAAGTGTTTATGAGCGCTCAGGAGGAGAGTGACAGGCTGAAGATTGAGCCATCAGTGAACTACACTGACGGATTTCACTGTAAACGGGACAGAGCAGCCCTCAATGTATGTGAATACATGCTGCAAAGTAAAAACGGTGTAACATTTTTATTAAAATAAAAGTATTATTTTATTTTCGTTAAGCCAAAACACGCAATAATAAAAAAACAGTCCACAGCCTTTAGGTTTATTGGAAAAAACATCCTTCTCGTTTTCTGCTCCCCTTACCATATAATTCCAACCATAGTATTTTTTGCTGCCTCCCTAACAAAATGATTACCTACACCTTCTGATCCATCCATCCATTAATCCATCCGGGATCAGCACATTCTGCTGCACACCCTACTGAACGCAACCCAAAACATACTTAAAGTTTTTATAAACATTTGGGGAACCTGTCAAGCTATATATGTGGAAATTGATTGTAAATATATTATTAGAATTACTGCCTTCACAAAAAATCTGACAACACCCTCTCAAGCTTTCAAACAATCTCTACCATATTAGTGCAAGTTATACAAAAATAGTACAAATTTAGCAATATTCTACTAGGGCTGCATATAGATAATTAAATGTTTCACTAGTGCACATTCTAAACTTTGGGTTCACCTTTACTATTTCCTATTAACTGAAAACATAATATTTTTATAGTGGATACTTACTCATCGTCGGCAATGGATTTTCCAGAAATTAAATTAACGCCGCTGGGGGCATAATCCCAATTTATTTCTTTAATTCCAATGTAGTATGTTCTGTTTTTGCCCCAAACATTTGCAATATACCAGAGGCAGAGCAGGCATGTGTAAAGGATCTGCCAGGCACTGCTTCAGGGTTAACTCCCAGAATTAATCAGTCAACACCTGAGTGTACATCCCTGAGACAGACACCAGCTTCCTCCACTCAGGCTGGCAGGCTTAGGAGTGGGAGAGCCTATCGCAACCTGGCCAGACTCAGCTAGCTCCCGCCCTCGGTCTATTTAAGCCTGCTCTTCCTGTCCATCTGTGCTTGTGAATTCTTTCCTTGAGGTTTCCTGGCCCAGCAACAGCCCCTGCTACTTTTTGATCCTGCTCCATACAGACCCTGGCTTACCGACTACTCTTCTGCTTTTCGCTTTGTACCTCGCACTCTCCTGGCTTGACTCGGCTCGTTCACTACTCTGTTGCTCACGGTGTTTCCGCGAGCAACTGCCCATTTCCCTTGCTTGTGTTCCCTTGTTTGTTTGTCGTGTTTGTCATGCACTTACTGAGCGCAGGGACCGCCGCCCAGTTGTACCCCGTCGTCTAGGGCGGGTCGTTGCAAGTAGGCAGGGACAGAGTGGCGGGTAGATTAGGGCTCACTTGTCCGTTTCCCAACCCCCCCCCACCATTACAAATTCACAAGCCTCTAGGGCGGGTTCTTGTAGTGTACCTTGATGACATATTGGTGTTTTCCAGGGACTGGTCCTCCCACATAGAGCATGTCAGGAAAGTGCTCCAGGTCCTTCGAGAAAACAAACTGTTTGCCAAAATCGAAAAATGTGTATTTGGGGTACAGGAGATACCATTTTTAGGTCAAATCCTCACTCCTCATGAATTCCGCATGGACCCTGCCAAGGTTCAGGCTGTGGCTGAATGGGTCCAACCTGCCTCCCTGAAAGCGCTACAGTGTTTTTTGGGGTTCGCTAACTATTACAGGAGATTTATTGCTAACTTCTCGGTCGTCGCTAAGCCTCTTACGGACCTCACTCGCAAGGGTGCTGATGTCCTCCATTGGCCCCCTGAGGCCGTCCAGGCTTTTGAGACCCTCAAGAAGTGCTTTATCTCGGCCCCCGTGCTGGTTCAGCCCAACCAAAGGGAGCCATTTATTGTGGAGGTTGACGCGTCCGAGGTGGGAGTGGGGGCCGTCTTGTCCCAGGGTACCAGCTCCCTCACCCATCTCCGCCCCTGTGCTTACTTTTCTAGGAAGTTTTCGCCCACGGAGTGTAACTATGATATTGGCAACTGCGAACTTTTAGCCATTAAATGGGCATTTGAAGAGTGGCGCCACTTCCTGGAGGGGGCTAGGCACCAGGTAACGGTCCTTACCGACCACAAGAATCTGGTTTTCCTAGAATCTGCCCGGAGGCTAAACCCGAGACAAGCTCGATGGGCGTTGTTTTTTACCAGATTCAATTTTTTGGTTACCTATAGGGCCGGGTCTAAAAATATTAAGGCGGATGCACTGTCGCGTAGCTTCATGGCCAGCCCTCCTTCGGAGGAAGATCCTGTTTGTATTTTGCCTCCAGGTATAGTCATTTCCTCTATCGAGTCCGATTTAGTCTCTGAAATTGCTGCTGATCAAGGTTCAGCTCCTGGGAACCTTCCTGAGAACAAGCTGTTTGTTCCCCTGCAATTCCGGCTAAGGGTACTTAGGGAAAATCACGACTCCGCACTATCTGGCCATCCAGGCATCCTGGGTACCAAACACCTCATTACCAGAAATTATTGGTGGCCTGGTTTGCCTAAAGACGTTAAGGCCTACGTCGCCGCCTGTGAGGTTTGTGCCAGGTCCAAGACTCCCAGGTCCCGACCAGCGGGCTTACTGCGTTCGTTGCCCATTCCCCAGAGACCTTGGACACATATCTCCATGGATTTTATCACCGATTTGCCTCCATCCCAAGGCAAGTCGGTGGTGTGGGTGGTGGTAGACCGCTTCAGTAAAATGTGCCACTTTGTGCCCCTCAAGAAACTACCCAACGCCAAGACGTTGGCTACCTTGTTTATCAAACACATCCTGCGTCTCCATGGGGTCCCCGTCAATATTGTTTCTGACAGAGGGGTACAATTTGTTTCATTGTTTTGGAGAGCCTTCTGTAATAAGTTGGGGATTGATCTGTCCTTCTCCTCTGCCTTCCATCCTGAAACCAATGGCCAAACGGAGAGGACTAATCAGTCTCTAGAACAATACTTAAGATGTTTTGTCTCTGACTGTCAATTTGATTGGGTTTCTTTCATTCCCCTCGCCGAATTTTCCCTTAATAACCGGGTCAGTAACTCGTCAGGGGTCTCTCCCTTTTTCTGTAATTTTGGGTTTAATCCACGGTTCTCCTCCGTTTCACCTGGTTGTTCCAACAATCCCGAGGTGGAGGTCGTTCATCGGGATCTGTGCACAGTCTGGGCCCAGGTTCAGAAGAACCTAGAGGCGTCCCAGAGCATACAGAAGGCTCAGGCCGATAGAAGACGTTCTGCTAACCCCCTGTTTGTGGTCGGGGATCTGGTGTGGTTGTCATCCAGGAACTTGCGTCTCAAGGTTCCGTCCAAAAAGTTTGCTCCCCGGTTTATTGGGCCGTATAAGGTCATTGAGGTCCTCAGTCCTGTCTCTTTCCGGCTGGAGTTACCCCCGTCTTTTCGTATACACAACGTGTTTCATGCCTCCCTCCTGAAACGCTGCTCCCCGTCCTTGGCCCCCTCGAGGAAACCTCCTGTTCCCGTCCTCACCCCTGAGGGGGTGGAATTTGAGGTGGCCAGGATCGTGGACAGCAAGATGGTCCAAGGCTCCCTCCAGTACCTGGTCCATTGGAGAGGATACGGGCCCGAGGAGAGGACTTGGGTACCCGCCCGGGATGTTCACGCTGGGGTATTGGTCAGGAGGTTCCACCTGCGTTTCCCCAGTAAGCCAGGTCCACTTAGAAAGGGTCCGGTGGCCCCTCATAAAAGGGGGGGTACTGTAAAGGATCTGCCAGGCACTGCTTCAGGGTTAACTCCCAGAATTAATCAGTCAACACCTGAGTGTACATCCCTGAGACAGACACCAGCTTCCTCCACTCAGGCTGGCAGGCTTAGGAGTGGGAGAGCCTATCGCAACCTGGCCAGACTCAGCTAGCTCCCGCCCTCGGTCTATTTAAGCCTGCTCTTCCTGTCCATCTGTGCTTGTGAATTCTTTCCTTGAGGTTTCCTGGCCCAGCAACAGCCCCTGCTACTTTTTGATCCTGCTCCATACAGACCCTGGCTTACCGACTACTCTTCTGCTTTTCGCTTTGTACCTCGCACTCTCCTGGCTTGACTCGGCTCGTTCACTACTCTGTTGCTCACGGTGTTTCCGCGAGCAACTGCCCATTTCCCTTGCTTGTGTTCCCTTGTTTGTTTGTCGTGTTTGTCATGCACTTACTGAGCGCAGGGACCGCCGCCCAGTTGTACCCCGTCGTCTAGGGCGGGTCGTTGCAAGTAGGCAGGGACAGAGTGGCGGGTAGATTAGGGCTCACTTGTCCGTTTCCCAACCCCCCCCCACCATTACAGCATGTTCCTAAGAACTTCATTATTGTCGGATAGTGTTCACACGTCCGTGTATCACTTTCTAAATGGCTGTTTGTCCTGGTTCATTCCAGTCCCTTAGTACTTCATGAAGCAGAAATTTCAAGACAATGTCTTTTGTTGACCAATAAACTTTCCAGTTATACAAAGTGCCAACTGGCAAGACTGCCCTAATAATTATCTACTTATATATGTTGTTTAGTGTTGACTGATTCATCTGGGTGTGCCAGTAAATTCGAATGGAATATCCTCTTGGCATCCAGCAAGTTCTTGGGATGATCATTACCTTGAGCTAAGAAAATGGAAATGGTTATGATAATAGGGATTAACCACAATTTAAAATCTAATTATTTGCCCATTCAGATATCCAACATTCTCATCAGAGAACATATTAATCGGGCTCCTGGGGGATTTTGATTCTAAAACTCCAAAAAATGTAATACACTGTGGCATGAAACTTTAAATTGGCTTTTGTTTTAAAGAGAACTTTTCACTAGCCCATACATGTGCAGCTGAGTTCACCATGCTATAGGCACTGCTGCATAAACCCTGGGGCACTTTGAACTACCTGTCTAGCGTCCTCTGTTTTTGAGATCTCTGTGCCATTATATTTGGCGCCCGATATGTAAATTATCCCCTGTACTGTCAATGGGGCGTTTCTTTTCATGGTAAGGGCAAGGGGGGGGGGGGGGGCGTGATACTTAGAACTCTGACACTGTCCAATCAGCTAAGGACAATGTCAAAGCAATCTTGGCACCACTGTCTGACAAGAGCTGGAGAGAGAAGGAGAGTGTGTACGCACACTCGCACACTGCTCCGAAGCCGCCACTATGGAACAGATGAGGGGAAGAAGAATTCACATTTACATTCTTCTTCTCCTCTTCTGTTCCATGGCGGAGGCAGAGCTGTGCGTGCGTACATGCTCGCGCATGCTCTCCTCCTCTCTCCAGCTCTTGTCAACCATTGGTAAAAAAGGAAAAGGCAGCCCTCCAAAATTTTATGTAAGTAAAGTGAATCCTTAATTCACCCATAATGTGGGACGTATTAGATCTCTTAGTAGAGCCTTTCTCAAATGAATAGGTGCACAAGTCAGGTATCTAAACCCTCAATGATTAATTAACAATAATAACATACAATAAGTGAAAAAGGAAAGAAATCTCATGATACAATATCTCTTTTTACATCAATGTATAATATTTTATACAGTTTTTATATACACATAATTGTTGTCCCAACGTGATTAATTCATGTATTACAACAGTAGTGGTAAAGTGCATAGTGCTATAATTACTATTAATAGTATTTAATGTGTAGCATAAAACCAATTAACGATTGACTCATCGGCATGAATGAACATCTATTCCACATTGAGTAGTAATTCATGTAAGGACCTAACCAAGGATTAAAAAATATATAACAAATTAACTCATGCTGGTCCAAGTTAAGGTAGTATTTTTTAACCTGTCAGGGTAATTATAGGAACCCACCAAGCATTCAAGTATAAAAAACTCAGTGATGGTGCCAGCAGATAGGTGGGGGAATGTATATTACAAACCACCACCATATCCACAGCACTTGGGAACAAAAGTATCTTAAATACGACAGAAAATGCCCTTTGCAAAAGACATATGAAATGACCTAGGCTCAGCACCAAGAATATATATCAATTATCTACGAGATCACGATTACATCATTGGGCTACATCCATAGAAATCTATATGTAACTTGGAGCATGTTACAAACACCTAATATCTCCTCACTCTCTTGAATTATGACCATACCTTAAAATATACTTTGAATGGTGTTTCACCCATTACTCTTTAAACCTATAGATGCTGTAGATGGCAACCTTGGCATGCAACCGAAGCCCATTGCTTACAAAGATGCTCTAGGTCTGCTGAGCGCCAGTGGAGGAAAACACGCTGATTTCTATCAATAAAAATGTGTTCTGCGATCTTATAATCTTGACCTTTTCCACGCGGAACAGAACAACTTCACTTTCTTCACAAGTACCTCAGAAACTTTTAATGCCCTTCTTCTAATGATTTCAATGCACACAACTTTGCCTCATAATTTAACCCCTTCCCGCTTCTGCCACTTTTGACCTTCCTGACAGAGCCTCATTTTTCAAATCTGACATGTTTCATTTTATGTGGTAATAACTTCGGAATGCTTTTACCTATCCAAGCGATTCTAAAATTGTTTTCTCGTGACACATTGGACTTTATGTTACTGGCAAAATTTGCTCGATACATTCAGTATTTAATTGTGAAAAACACAACATTTTGCGAAAAATTGCAAGAATTTGCATTTTTCTAAATTCAAATGTATCTGCTTGTAAGACAGGAAGTTATACCACACAATTGTTAATTGTTGCTAATTAATTTATCCCATATGTCTACTTTAGTATGCCATCGTTTTTTGAATATCGTTTTAGTTTTCTAGGATATTACAAAGCTTAGAACTTTAGCTGCAATTTCTTACATTTTCAAGAAAATTTCAAAAGGCTATTTTTACAGGGGCCAGTTCAGTTGTGAAGTGGCTTTGAAGGCCTTATATATTAGAAACCCCCAATAAGTCACCCCATTTTAAAAACTTCACCCCTCAAAGTATTCAAAAAGGCATTTAGAATGTTTCTTAACCCTTTAGACGTTTCACAGGAATTAAAGCAATGTAGAGGTGAAATTTACAAATTTCATTTTGTTTTTGCAGAAATTCATTTTTAATCCATTTTTTTTTGTAACACAGAAAGTTTTACCAGAGAAATGCCCCTCAATATTTATTGCCCAGATTCTGCAGTTTTTAGAAATATCCCACATGTGGCCCTAGTGTGCTTATGAACTGAAGGACCGGCCTCCGAAGCAAAGAAGCACCTAGTGGATTTTGGTCCTCCTTTTTATTAGAAAATATTTTAGGCACCATGCCAGGTTTGAAGGGCACTTGCGTTGCCAAAAAAGTGGAAATCCCCCAAAGTGACCCAACTTGGAAAACTAGATCCCTCAAGGAAATTATCTAGGGGTATAGTGAGCATTTTGACCCCACTGGTTTATTGCAGAAATTATTGTAAGTAGGCCATGAAAATTAAAATCTACATTCTTTCAAAGAAAATGTAGGTTTAGCTAATTTTTTCTCTTTACCACAAGGACTAAAGGAGAAAAAGCACCACAACATTTGTAAAGCAATTTCTCCCGAGTACAACGATACCCCACATGTGGTCACAAACGGCTGGTTGGACACACAGCAGGGCTTAGAAGGGAAAGAGCGCCATTTGACTTTTGGAGCTCAAATTTAGCACGAATGGTTTACGGAGGCCATGTCTCATTTGCAAAGCCCCTGAAGGACCACAACAGAGAAAATGCCCAAAAAGTGACTCCATTTAAGAAACTACACCCCTTGAGGAATTCATCTAGTGGTGTAGATGGGTTTCATAGATTTTATTAGAATTTGGAAGTGAAAATAAAAAGAAGCCTTTTTCTTCAATAAGACGTAGCTTTGGCTCAAATTTTTTCATTTTCTCAACAAATAAAGGAAATAACCCCAACATTTGTAGATCAACTTCTCTGGAGTATGGAAATACCCCATATGTGGTGATAAACTGCTGTTTGGGCACACGGCAGGGCTCAGAAGGGAAGGAGCGCCATTTGGCTTTTGGAGTAAAGATTTTGCTGGATTGATTTCTTGGCACCACATCACTTTTACAAAGCCACTAAGGTACCAGTAGAGTGGAAACTCCCCAAAAGTGACTCGATTCACGAAACTACACCCCTTGAAGAATTTATCTACGGGTGTAGTGAGAATTTTGACCCCACAGATGTTTCATAGATTTTATTAGAATTGGGCAGTGAAAATAAAAACAATCCCTTTTCTTCAATAAGACATAGGTTTAGCGCAACATTTTTTATTTTATCAACAAATAAAGGAAAAAAAGAACCCCAAAATTTGTAAAGCAATTTCTCCCGAGTACGGCAATACCCCACATGTGGTCATAAACTGCTGTTTGGGCACAAAGTAGGTCTCAGAAGGAAAGGAGCCCCATATGGTTTTTGGAGTGCAGATTTTGCTGGATTGGTTTCTGGTCGCTATGTCGCATTTGCAAAGCCCCTGTGGAACCAAAACAGTAGAAACCTCACAGAAGTGACCCCATTTTGGAAACTACAGAGTACAGTGTAGTGAGCATGTTAACCCCACAGTTGTTTTGCAAAAATTAGTGTGCACTCGATGTTGCAGAGTGAAAATGAGATTTTTTCCATATATATGCCAATATGTGGTGCCCAGCTTGTGCCACCATTAAAAGACAGCTCTCTAATTATTAAGTTGTGTTTCCCGGTTTTAAAAACACCCTACATGTGGCCCTAATCTTTTGCCTGGACATTCGACCAGGCTCAGTAGTGAAAGAGTACCATGCGAAGTTGAGACCTAATTTGGCAACTTACACAGTATTGGTTCCCAATTGCAGAGGCTCTGATGTGAAATAATAAAAGAAACCCCTGAGAAGTGACCCCATTTTGGAAACTACACCCCTTAAGGCATTTATTAAGGGGTGTAGTGAGCATTATCACCCACAGGATTTTTTCCATAAATGATTGCGCTCTGGATGGTGCAAAGTAAAAATTAACATTTTTCCCTAGATGTGACATGTCAGTGGCAAATATGTTGTGCCCAGCTTATGCCACTGGAGACACACACCCCAATAATTGTTAAAATGGTTCTCCCGGGTATGGCGATGCCATATATGTGGAAGTAAACTGCTGTTTGAGCACACTGTAGTGCTCAGTGGGGAGCTTTTGGAGCGTGGATGTTGCTTGGTAGTAGTTTTGTTTGAGTATTGCTGGTGCTTCTGTTTATAATGTGGTGGTACATGTAAGCTGGGCAGAGTACATCAGGGGCATAGTCAGGTGGTATAATAATGGCGTAAAATAATCCATAGATGTGTGTTACACTGTGAATCAATCCTTTATGCACAGGCCAGTGATAAATTTCCTTCCTTATCCCCCTTCTGGGCCACACTTTGCACCTTTACAGTTTGGGGAATTTTGCTGGGAAGTGTTGTCCTGGTATAATACGGGCACCCTCGCTTCCAGCAGATATGTTTGGGCCCCCCCCTTCCTGGTTCCCTAATTTTAGGGCCTTGATATATCGCCACCTGAAACAGAAGAAGTGTATTTTTCTTTCCTGACTTATGGAAGCCTTAACTTATTTTATTTTTTCATTGACGTAGTGGTATAAGGACTGTTTTTTTTTGTGGGACGAGCTATACTTTTTATTGGTACCATTTTGGGGTACATGCAACTTTTTGATCACTTTTTACCCTTTTTTTTGGGAGGCAAGGTGATCAAAAAACAGCAATTCTGGCATAGTTTTTTTAGTTTTTTTTTATATAGCGTCATAAGTTACATGTTAACTTTATTCTGCGGGTCAGTCCGATTCCGGCGATACCAAATTGATAGCACTTTTTTATGATTTACAACTTTTTGCACAATAAAATTACTTTTGTAAAAAGAATATATTTTTTCTGTCGCCATGTTGTAGGAGCCATAACTTTTTATTTTTTTTCGTTGTGAAGCTGTATGAGGGCTTGTGTTTTGCGAGACGAGCTATAGTTTTTATAGGTACCATTTTTGGATACATGTGATGTTTTGATCACTTTTTATTTCAAATTTTGGAAGACAAAGTGACCAAAAAAACAGCAATTCTGGCAGTATTTTTTAGTTTGTTTTTTTACGGCATTCACTGCGCGGGACAAATAACATAATGTTTTTATAGTTCAGGTCGTTACGGATGTGGCGATACCAAATATGTATGGTTTTATTATTGTTTTTTCAATAATAAATGACTTGACAAGGGAAAAAGGATGATTGTGTTTTATTTTATTACACTTTTTTTTTACACTTTTCTTTAGTCCCACTAGGGGACTTGAAGGTCCAACTGTTTGATTGATGTTCTAATACATTGCACTACCTATGTAATGCAATGTATTAAAACTGTCAGTTGTTCACTGACAGCAATCCGATCAGGCAGGGCCTCATCGGCTTCCGTAATGGCAGACAGGAGGCCATTGTTAGGCCTCTTGTTGCCATAGTAGCAGTCGGCAGGCTTGCAATCGCATGGCAGGGCTGCCGATTTGCTACAAACCACTAAGTTGAAGTGATCGCTTTCGATCGCTGCATCTAAGGGATTAATGACAAGAATGTGAGCTAGATCCGGTTCCTGCCATTACAGCGGGGTATCCGCTGTAACATACAGCGGGCACCCACTGCTGATGACGCCGGCTCAGCTTCTGAGCCGGAAGCTGAGCCGGCTCCATCTTGCCGATGGTACCGGAAGCCTTTTAGGCCCCGCCTCCGAGCAGGGCATAGGATGCTTCAGTTGCTGGCAGACCGGGAGGCCAGTATTAGGCCTCCGGTTGCCATTGCAGCCACCGGCAACCCAGCGAGCATGTTGCTGGGGTGTCGGTGGCTAAAAACCCCTCACATGCTGCGATCTCTATTGAACGCAGAATCTGAGGGGTTAATCAGCCGGATTGGAGGCTAGCTCCAGTCCTGGTCGTTACATCAGGATGCCAGCTGTAACATACAGCCGGCACCTGGCGGTGATGGTGCGGATGTCGGAAAGGGGTTATGAACAAACATGCTAACATTCGTCAAGAGGTTTTATCACTTTCTTCCCATAATGATAACCCATAGCCTCTCTCATGCTCCATCTTACATTTTCTCCATATTTGACCCTGTAATAATAGAAGATATCTATGCACATATCTCCTCTGTCAGCATAGCCATCTCATTCCCTCACATCTTGTTCTTGCTATGTCTCCAGCTGTTATTACTTATTTACTAAAATGTTAAACTTTCCCTCTCAGCTGACATTTTCCCTTCATCTTTTAAAGCAGACCTATAGTTTTATGTGACTTTTTAGAATAAGCTGTCATATGTGTGTACATGAGGAATAACACTATTTCTGGCCATTATATGACTTTTATTCAGCTTATTTTTTTTTTAAGCATTTTTCCCTTTTCCAGGTATTACCTCTTATTCTTTGCTTTCTATGTAGGTGGAGCCTGACTGCTGTTATCTCTTCTATACACTGCACACATATAGAAAAGAACACCCTGCTCTCCTATTTCTATATATCCTTATATAAAAGCAGCAGCAACATGCAGGACATTATACAGCAGTAATGAGCAGTGTAGCTGTGAAGCCAGTACTAGGGTGAGATTTAACACTTACTTTGCGCAGTAGCGTCTCTGTCTGCCGCTCTGTCACTCTGCTCCTTCTGCCCCTGCCCCTCTCCATAGACTTCTATGGCCAGCTGTAACTTGATCCCTTAATCAGCTGATAGTCTGTCTTGTCTTGAGGAGACGAAAAAACCTTTCATTGCCTGAGTTAGGCCCTATCTAACTAAAGTTTAAATTGCTGCATTTGAACTGTGTGTTGTCCCACTAACTCCACCTTATAAGACAGCAGAACAGTCCAATACCTCCACAGTCCTCTTAATGATAGAAGATGTTACTTTTCAGCATGTCCTATAAGATGTAAGTTATGCAAAGGTGAAGTTATTAACAGATTTTATCTGGACATTATACAGTATAAGAAAACCCTGGAAAAACGACAAGGCAGATCTAATGGAAGGTTGAATTTTTCAAATGACCCATAAGAGCAGGTTTCTGGTGCATGACTATGGTTCCTTTTGTACAAAGAACAACAAAAGAACAACAAAACTGGAAATTTCATATTCTGAGTAAGGTTTATGGACTTGAGAACTTTGGATATAATAGAAGGCAGTACAAGTTTGGGAATATATGACACCATCTGAAGTTTTTGATTTGTTGTTGTTGGATTAGGCATAACGAATGCTAATAAGTACCAACAAGTTTTAATATATCATGCAATACCATCTGAAAAATATTTAATTGCAAAGCAAAATCCACATTATCATAGCAAACCCAACCGTAATCCTGTGTAGATCAAAAGCTTCTGGTCTTCTCAGAACTGCTGACTGGCCACAATAAAACTAAACATCATTTAATATATTTCTCATTACTTAGATTGTGAAAAGCAGAAAATGCACAAGAATACACAAAAAACAAAAAAAAGGCTGAACTCGGGAGAATATACCTGCATGTTTATTTGAAAAACTAAAAAGAAAGTCTCCTAAAAAGAAATGTAATATATTTAGTTATTGATGCTTCCATGTAATTTTCAGTTTTTTTTTTCTTGTATTTGATGTTTTCTTGTACTTAATGTGCTGTACAGTGTGTTGTGTAATAATACACTGTGCAATAAATATGCAGAAACTTCATTGCTCTCATGCTGTCTAAGCTTGGGAGCTAGTGACTAGAGGGTATGTCCCCTTAAAAGAATTACCCAGAAGCCTGTGTTCTCGTCATTGGATTGGTGGGCTCTAAATCCGGGGGTGGGCTCTAAATCCAGGGGTGGGTTGTCACCCATATACGTACAGCTTACCAAGGTTCCTCTTCCTCTGTGACTCCCCTCCAGCTTGAAAGAGAACTCCAGCCCCCCCACCCTACATTGGTCTTTGTGATTGCTCTGTTTGAATTGTACTGGTTTTTCATGGTATATGTATTTTTCTTTATTCTGCGGAATAATGTTGTTTCATACTTATGCATCTTTTCCTTGTATTTAGTCACAGCTGGCGGTGTGAAAGGACCTTGTCCGTCCAAGTTAGGATTTAGTAGGAGAACAGTCACCTGACTTATCAACTAAGACGTGCAGTGGCGGAGCATGCGAGGTGACGATTTTTTGAAGAGGAACAATAGAATCTGTGTTTAGCTTCGGACAAGGTTTTCTCCATGCTTATAATAAAGCTGTGGCCTACCCCCACTTTTATACCCATGATATGACTCCGGGTGTTCATTTAATTATAACTAAGAAGACAGGCTTCATCATTTTATCCCGGTAGTCTCATTTAAATAGTGATTACATTGTGTGGGCCCTATTTATAATAAGGCACACATGGGCCGGTACCTAGTGTGGAATAAAGTAGGGGTGGCACCTAACTTAGAGATTGTTTGTTTTTTCTTGTCACATGCTTCCGCTGCCGAATAATTGTTTGAAAATCTGCCAGCAGTGCAGACAGAGTGTTTCACACTTCTATGTCAGTGTCTTACTAAGCAGCCATCCAGTGGTTACCCACTTACACACATTTTCCCCCAGTCCCAGCATTCTCATTTTATGTACCGACCCTGTTATGTAAACACTATCAAATGGTTTGAAAAAATCAACTATATGACATCCAATGACTCATCCCGTCCACTCTAGTGCTTTCCTCCTCATAGAAATTGATCAGATTAGTGTGACAGGACCGATCCCTCACAAACCCATGCTGATATGGAGTTGTACCTTTAGGGTATGTTTACACGCTTAACAAAAAACGGATGCAAATACGGAGCTGTTTTCAAGGGAAAACAGCTCCTGATTTCCAGCCTTTTTTTTTAAATCAAACTAGCATTTCTTGCGGCGTTTTTTACGGCCGTTTTTGGAGCTGTTTTAATATTCAGTCAATGATAAAAAACGGCTCCAAAAATGGCTCAAGTAGGGACATGCACTTCTTTTTATGGGGTGTCTTTTTACGGGAAGTTATTTGAAAATGTGGCGTAACATAACACCCCGTTGGAACAGAACACTGTATTTCCCATTGAAATCAATGGGCAAATGTTTGTAGGCGATCTGCTTCCGATTTTTCAGCCATTTTTCAGGACGTTAACGGCCCAATAAATGGCTGAAAATAACCTGTGTGAACATACCCTTATTCTGATTCAGATACTCCAGGATAGCATCTCTTAGAAAACCTTCAAACATTTTGCCCACAGTAGAGGTATAATTTACAGGCTTATAGTTTCCGGGCTCACTTTTTGATGACTTTTTGAATATTGGCATGACATTTGCACTGCGCCAGTTCTGTGGAACAGACCCTGTCATGATAGAATCCTTAAATAAGTCTGTCTATCACTGTATTGAATTATTTTAGAACTTGGGGGTGTATGCCATTTGGACCCAGTAATTTGTCTATTTCAATCTTTTGAAGGCGGCTCTGCACTTCTTCCTGGGTTAGACAGGTGACATTTAATCTAGAATTTACTTTATTCCTCTGCATTTCACCTGATATTTCATTCTCCTCTGTGAACACAGTGGAGAAAATGTTTTTAATAAATGTGTATTTTTCTTATCACCCTCCAGAATTTCTGTCTCATTACATTTTAAAGGGCCAGCATTTTCTGTTTTAACCTTTTCATTATTTATGTAATTGAAGAACATTTCAGAATTCGTTTCACTCTCTTTGGTAATGAGTCTCTATATCTTCAGCTTTGCTGTCTTTCTCTGTTTTTTTACATATTTTTTTTTCTTTTTAGTGTATTTTCACTGCCTTACTATTTTAGTAGGTTAAATGCTTTCTTTTTTTATCATATACTGCCCCCTTTACACTTTTTTGGAATTCATATTTGTTTTCTCCTGTTCCTAATTGTTTTATTCTCAGAAATTGATCAAACTTCTCCTTCTTGCAGTTCAGTGTTTTTGTGGCTCCTTGACAAAGTGGGAGTTTATTATATTATAGCCACTATTTCCTAGATGCCCCCCAGCCTTTATCCTTGTTATTCTGTCAGGTCTATTGGTTAATATTAAGTCCAAAATGGCCCTTCCTCTAGTTGGGTTTTGTACCAGTTGGGAAAGATTATTATTTTATTATTAATTTATTATTTTTAGTTATTGCCAAAATCCTGTTTCCTTTATAAGATCCACAGGTTTCAGTTTCCCAATTTATATCCCATAACAACCACCTCATAGTGATTTGATGTTTAACAGGTTCCCGACCACTGGCTGTGTTTTTACGGCCAGCGGTCAGGGTCTCTGAAGTCCGCCGTATAGACTAATTACGGCGGCACTTCAGAGACTGTGCATGCGTGATCGCGTGCACACAGCTCTGTGCCCTGGCTGTTGCTAACAGCCATGGGCACTGGGCAGAGTGTCAGGGGCCAATCTTTTGGCCCCTGAACATGTGATCGCTGTGACAACCAATCACAGTGATCACATGCATTTCTATGTATAATACAGTGTGCACGCGATTGCGTGCACACAGCCCTGTGCCCTGGCTGTTGCTAACAGCCATGGGCACTGGGCAGAGTGTCAGCGACCAAACAATTATCATCTATCCGGTTGATAGGTGATAATTGTCGATTCTGATACAACTCCTTTAACCATGAGATGCAGTAACGTACCATGCATCTTGTTGCTTTCAATAAATTCTTCATCGTCTTTCTTCACTTCCTCTGGATGCAGGGAATATGTTTTAATATTTTCTTCTATATACCAGGACTCATTTTCATCAAACACCATAAAAAGAAGAGCAAATCGCAAGAATGTCTCCTTGTGTAACCTCAATAGAAATAATTGCTTCCTGCAAATCACAAGAGGCCCAACCAATCCGCTGTATGTGTCCTGAGAGGGAATACAATGATCTCAACACATTACACTCTACACTGTATATACTTACATAATCTATAAATCAATGTTATAATGACCCCTTTGTTCAATTAAAGCTCTTGTTAGCGATCAGTGGAAAGATTGCAAAGACAGAAAACATTTACACACACCTGGAGCCAACCCCCTTGGTGGGTCAATTGTTTATAATCCATGAAATAGAGGCTGCATTCATATTAGTGTTTGTTTTTGCCAATCTGAGTAAAGATTGGCTTTAGTCCCTATTTTTTGAGTTCTGAGAGACATCTTTTTTTTCCCATCGGCATAGACATGAGGGCTTTTTTTTCAAGGGTTGAGTTGTATTTTTTAATGGCACCATTTTGTTATTGCCTAGCGGGGGGTTGGCAGGGACGTGCGGCCTCCCAGCTTATCGAAGTGAGGGTTGGCATATTTAAAGCGGTAGTACACTGGCCTTATAGGTGTTTGTGCCCTAATTTAGTTTGTGCTAACATGAACTTGTAACTGAACTTGAATATTCTGATCCGGCTTTCCTAACTACTCTTTTGGACCAAATCTTGATCCTGCTTGACTACCGTTACCTGATCCTTGTGTCAGGGACTGTGACAGATTCAGAGTATACAGATAAACGGCAACATGTAGTTACGTGGAATATATATTCTTATATATCAATCCCCATGGTAATGAATCATTTTTTGACACTAATTTCTTCAGTTAAAATACGTTCTAGAAAAAATATTTGGGATCATTATAGTTTTAATCTCAGTGTTAGCATACCATGTACAGTAATCTCAATGGCTAAGAGAATATCTATTATAGAGGGACTATGTACCATGAATGGATACCTGGTGGCTACTTTGGAGTGGTGGAGAGGTGTTTGGTAGTTCAGCATTACAATGTCACAAGGGAGTGGAAACCGGACTGAGATCAATGTCACTCTTCCTTACTATAAGGGTTTGAAACAAGAGAAGCAACAAAGCAATGGGTCCTCTAGTACTTGCATGGAGGGGTCATCGTGGTGCAATAAACCTCACCAGGTGTGGAGGGCATTTTGATTCTGGCTTTAGCCAATTGAGACAATCTTTTTTTTTTTTTATGAAGCAGGGTGTCATCTAGAGTGCTTAATATGTTACACCGATTTTGAGCAGGTGTTAACAGACGGACCATAGACAACAGTTTTAGAGGGATCCATGTTGTGGATGTATTTGTGCATTTGTGTATTTCCTGCTGTGTTTCATGTTCTTGTCCAAGACTTATTGGGATTAACCAATGTGCTATCAAGTAATAGAATTCAGCAATGGCCATTTCAGGTACTAAAGATTTATTTCTTGTAGAATTTTGACTCTATTCAACATAGTGTATGGCTGAATTAAGTGGGTGTGTGTTCTCTGTAGAATATTTAAATGAAATACTCCACCGAGATAGTCCTGGTTAAAATATAGCAATATTAATGCTAGACAAGTTACCTTAATTTGATCAACTGTTGCTAACAGCCATGGGCACTGGGCAGAGTGTCAGGGGCCAATCTTTTGGCCCCTGAACATGTGATCGCTGTGACAACCAATCACAGTGATCACATGCATTTCTATGTATAATACAGTGTGCACGCGATCGCGTGCACACAGCCCTGTGCCCTGGCTGTTGCTAACAGCCATGGGCACTGGGCAGAGTGTCAGGCGCCAATCTTTTGGTCCCTGAACATGTGATCGCTGTGACAACCAATCACAATTGTGTGAATGAAGTCATTTATGGGGTGTTTCTTATGTTTCAGCAGCATTAGGCCCCCCAGAAAACAGTATGCTGCTATAAAATCAAATGCAGAATTCCTGGACCGAAAAGGCCAAAAAGCCTCTTTTATGCCAAGCCCTGGCACATGCCTGCACAGTGAATAAGGCACACATATTTGGTATCCCCATGCAAGGGAGAAGTGGAAGAATGTGAAAGGAGATTAATTCTGTCCGTGGTTCATACTAGGTGTGAAAAATGCTAGCATAAACTGACGCAATTGCTAAATTCTTGCATTTTTTCCCAATTTTGCCCACTTTAGAGAAAAAAATAAAAATCATATATACTGACAAATGCCACTAAAACAAAGCCCTATCTGTCCTTTAAAAAGAGTGTAAAATTCAAAGATTAACTTTATTCACCTGCAGAGTTATAGTCATCTAAAGAAGTGCATAGCAAAATTGTGAAATTTGCTCTGGTCATTTAGCTGTAAAACAGCTATTTGCCTTTCCAGAAGATGTTGTGGATTCTGTTATATTTGGTGGCTTGTAGCAAACCCCTAACAATATTTTGTACATTTTTATGCACACCATTCATGGAATCGCACCATTCAAAAAAAAAAAATTGAGCTCTGATATTTGTGAAAGATGACTATGTTCTGTTTGTGAAGTATTCACTATAATTTTTTTATTTTGTACAATTCGTTCTTTACGGGTACAGATACTTGATGTGATGATCATGTATTTGGCTTCCAAATTTGCTCAAGCTGCATCTTCTTTCGCAAACTTAGAAAGTCCAGGCAGACGTTTAATAAACGTATGAACCAAATTTTCTTTTGCTGTATAGGAATATAAAAATATTGCATATTAATAAGGCAAAGTGCGCATCAAAGAAATACGTTATGTACATGGTCAAACTGGATTTGATCGTGGCGGCTGCCTCGCAAGTAATAAAGTTATGGTCTTAGAGCCAACTATAACATCATGTTCTGGTCGGAGCCAAAATCTGTATTCTTCCCTGCTTCTAGGGAAGAACATCTACATAATATGGAATGCGACGAAACAATATATGAATTAAATGTAAAAAAACACCTCTGTGTGCCTCCATATAAAATCACCTTCACATGGCATTACAGTGTTAGCCCATAGTAAGCTATGGGTGCCATATTACGATTTCGCACAACATGGATCTGTAATTTGTCCATGTGCATGAGGCCTAACTCTGTTTACCAGGCAGCACTGAAAAATGCTCAGGTTTTTGACTAGAAGCTGATGCTCAACTTCTGCACATTGCACCAAAGTCTTTCCATATTTAACTATTGAAAGAGGACAGAGGGAGATCTGTGTCATTGTGAATAGAGCATCATTAACAGTGGTCTCTAAATGTCCATCTACCTCCAATTCTTAACTCATTATGACACTGCAATCCTTTATGTAATTTGAAAAATGTTTTAGAGCATACTGTACCCTGAAAGTGACTCACGGCTGTCAGAAGATCAGGGGACCAAGCTGAGCAAGTGCAACCAATATGATGATCACTTACTTTCCAATACTGTATACAAAGTCTCCATTCCAGCATGTATATGGTCAGCCACATGACAATGTAGCAACCATGTTCCTGGGGTCTTTGCAATCATATGAACTGTCTGAAATGTTCCCGGGAAAAGATCAAATACATCTGATTGATAAACTACGCCCATCTAAAAGTCAGACGAGAAGTGCAAGGTTAGTTGTTACTAAGTAATATATTTTTACTTCATGTAACTAAACAAAAAATGGCTAATAGATCCCATTGACATCCATTATTTGAAATACATACTGTATCTTCCTGTTTTATTTCCATATGCTCTCATTGAGACAAACAAACAGTATAAGGCTGTGTTAATTGAGGCCTCCTTAGCTTGGGCGGTGTAGAGGTTGTGTTTGCATCCGAGCCATGGAGTCTGAGGGGGTCCAAAAGGTTTCTGCCCCATACAACGAGACCAGTACTACAGTTGGCAGGCCCAGGTAAAAAGTTTATATTAGATTTGAGGATCTTTAAGTTATGCCTCACAGATGTACTTACGTAGTAGAAACAAGGTTAGGATACGACTGCCTTTTGCCCCCTTCATGGGACGGTTGACAGTACTACGCTAATGTGGAATTATGTCACCTAATGTGAATTGCTTAATGTGTCATTGGAGAAGAAAGTAATCCGCTCCACTGACAGCTCCAGGAAAAAATCCACCACAGGGGCTCAATGTTTAGTGGCACTACCGAGTTTTTCAGCTGCAAATGTCTGCCCCTGGGTAGAGATAATTTTTAGGCTTACTTCTGTTGAGTTAATAATAGTGTAGGAATCATGTACATTAAAAAGATTACCGTATATTGGAAGCTGTGGGCATGAAAATGTACTGTGTGTACATCCACTTCATTCCCCAGGCCAATGAGATGCCAGTTTACCTGGTCACCAGCATGCATAGTAAGGCCGTGTAAGTTGGAGTAGAGTTTGCCATTGATACCTGAAATACAAGTCATCACATTTCTCATTAAAGCAACCTGGACTGTACATACAATATAAGCAACTGTTATGTCAGTTAATAGTGACATCATTGAGGAAGAAGCAAGGCACAAATTGATTTTCAATAACCTTCCACTATTGATAGGGGGTCTGTAGTCTACATCTTTATGATATAAAATATTAGAGATGAAATGCCTCCCGATTTGATTCAGTCCGAATAAATTTGCCGCATATCGCAAGTGCCCTGATTGCCCCCCTGAAAATACATGTCTTACTCTCTGACGCCTTCTAAGACTGTATCCATCCCCAAGCTCTTTAAGCCAATATTAGTAATGTAAAAGTGACAGCAACATGTATGGGTAGAGGGAGGGATAACCACAGTGCATTTTGGGAAGGCTGCCTGCACGGCATTACGGGGTACGCCACCAGAGGTGATGTGAGTTTTTTTTATCTAATCTCGCTGGCGGCCGCCATTTTACCACTATTCAAAATCTGAAAATTTGGGTAAATCTGAATTTGATGCGTTTAGAATCGATTCGCTCATGTCTATATATTATATATGTTACAAAACTTTCTTTTGTGTCAGCCACTTTAACTTTTTTGGACTGACTGGCTACTTAGCAGTCATGTTCATTTTTTTCAATTTTGGTGGCAAAAGGATTAGAAGCGTCTCGAACCCCCCCGTTCCTCCTCACTGCAAGCCCCCCCCCGCAATGAGGGGGAGCGTGAATGAAGCAGCGGTCAAACATGTGCCCGCCACTCCATTCACTGCCTACTGGACTGATGAAAACAGCCGATCGCTGTACTTGGCTATTTCCGTCATTCTTATAAACTTTGAATGGCGCAACAATCCGCATCCGCTCCATTTACTATCCTCTCAACTTCAGTCTAGCATTAAGGAAGAACGGCGGTTTGGGACCCCATTTCTTGAAATCAACGTGTGTCCCAGTGGATGGGACCCCCAGCGACCAAACAATTATCATCTATCCGGTTGATAGGTGATAATTGTCGATTCTGATACAACTCCTTTAACCATGAGATGCAGTAACGTACCATGCATCTTGTTGCTTTCAATAAATTCTTCATCGTCTTTCTTCACTTCCTCTGGATGCAGGGAATATGTTTTAATATTTTCTTCTATATACCAGGACTCATTTTCATCAAACACCATAAAAAGAAGAGCAAATCGCAAGAATGTCTCCTTGTGTAACCTCAATAGAAATAATTGCTTCCTGCAAATCACAAGAGGCCCAACCAATCCGCTGTATGTGTCCTGAGAGGGAATACAATGATCTCAACACATTACACTCTACACTGTATATACTTACATAATCTATAAATCAATGTTATAATGACCCCTTTGTTCAATTAAAGCTCTTGTTAGCGATCAGTGGAAAGATTGCAAAGACAGGAAACATTTACACACACCTGGAGCCAATCCCCTTGGTGGGTCAATTGTTTATAATCCATGAAATAGAGGCTGCATTCATATTAGTGTTTGTTTTTGCCAATCGGAGTAAAGATTGGCTTTAGTCCCTCTATTTTGAGTTCTGAGAGACATCTTTTTTTCCCATCGGCTTAGACATATGAGGGCTTTTTTTTCAAGGGATGAGTTGTATTTTTGAATGGCACCATTTTGTTATTGCCTAGCGGGGGGTTGGCAGGGACGTGCGGCCTCCCAGCTTATCGAAGTGAGGGGTGGCATATTTAAAGCGGTAGTACACTGGCCTTATAGGTGTTTGTTCCCTAATTTAGTTTGTGCTAACATGAACTTGTAACTGAACTTGAATGTTCTGATCCGGCTTTCCTAACTACTCTTTTGGACCAAATATTGATCCTGCTTGACTACCGTTACCTGATCCTTGTGTCAGGGACTGTGACAGATTCAGAGTATACAGATAAACGGCAAGAGGTAGTTATGTGGAATATATATTGTTATATCAATCCCCATGGTAATGGATCATTTTTTGACACTAATTTCTTCAGTTAAAATACGTTCTAGAAAAAATAATTGGGATCATTATAGTTTTAATCTCAGTATTAGCATACCATGTACAGTAATCTCAATGGCTAAGAGAATATCTATTATAGAGGGACTATGTACCATGAATGGATCCCTGGTGGCTACTTTGGAGTGGTGGAGAGGTGTTTGGTAGTTCAGCATTACAATGTCACAAGGGAGTGGAAACCGGACTGAGATCAATGTCACTCTTCCTTACTATAAGGGTTTGAAACGAGAAGCAACAAAGCAACAGGTCCTCTAGTACTTGCATGGAGGGGTCATCGTGGTGCAATAAACCTCACCAGGTGTGGAGGGCATTTTGATTCTGGATTTAGCCAATTGAGACAATCTTTTTTTTTTTTATGAAGCAGGGTGTGATCTAGAGTGCTTAATATGTTACACCGATTTTAAGCAGGTTAACAGACGGACCATAGACAACAGTTTTAGAGGGATCCATGTTGTGGATGTATTTGTGCATTTGTGTATTTCCTGCTGTGTTTCATGTTCGTGTCCAAGACTTATTGGGATTAACCAATGTGCTATCAAGTAATAGAATTCAGCAATGGCCATTTCAGGTACTAAAGATTTATTTCTTGTAGAATTTGGATTCTATTCACTATAGTGTATGGCTGAATTAAGTGGGTGTGTGTTCTCTGTAGAATATTTAAATGGAATACTCCACCGAGATAGTCCTGGTTAAAATATAGCAATATTAATGCTAGACAAGTTACCTTAATTTGATCAACTGTTGAGTAATAAGCCCAAGTCAAACAGTTGCTTTCCTGTCTTTGAGGTCCAGATCTTTCAGGAACATTCCATATGTAAGTTTCTGTATTTCCTGTATGAAAAGGAATAAGTTCAATTATAATTTACACACAACAGTAAGTACATACAGTAATTGTATGTATGTGGCTTAACTATTGTATAGCTAAATTGTTTCATTTATATTGTCGCAGATTTTTCTTTTACGCATGAATGAGAGAGAGTAGCTTTAAAATAATACATTTAAATATTTTTCCCTAGCAAAAATTCCTTGCCAATTTATTAATACATGAATAGTTGGTAAACTTACCAGGTTCTGTTTCTTTTACTTCATTATTTTCAGGTTTAACTCCATGTGCATAAATTGAATATGATCTACTTGCCTTGTTCTTAAATATTATCTTAATTTTATCACCAACATTTGCGGTTATTAATGGACCTGTCAAATAAAAGATAATTTTGTAGATCTGTCACTAAATTGTTAAACCGTCATTAAACAGTCTTTAGTATAGTGGTTATTTGTTGTAGTCAGTTTATAACTATATAGCAGTCTAATAGGGTTTTCTAAGCCAGACAATCCCTTAAAGGTTTCTTGTTCAGATTATGGATGATGGTTATGAACTTTGATTTACACACCATAGTATGTGTATAATACTTTTGCCCAAAGCTCACATTATTAAAGGGAACCTGTCACATTGAAAATGCCATTTGATCTGCAGGCAGCATGTAAAAGTGCAGGAGGAGCTGAGCAGATTTATATATATAGTTATGTGGGAAAATATTCAGTATAACTTGTATTTTATTAATTTAAACTTCTGCTTATTTAAAGAGACTCTGTCACCACATTATAAGTGCCCTGTCTCCTATATAAGGAGATCGGCGCTGTAATGTAGGTGACAGTAATGCTTTTTATTTTAAAAAACGATCTTTTTTCACAAAGTTAGGAGCGATTTAAGTTTATGCTAATGAGCTTTCTTAATGCCCAAGTGGGCGTACTTTTACTTTCGACCAAGTGGGCGTTGTACAGAGGAGTGCATGACGCTGACCAATCGGCATCATGCACTCCTCTCCATTCATTTACACTGCACTAGCGATATAGTTATATCACTATGTGCAGCCTCATACACAAGCCCTAACATTACTACAGTGTCCTGATAATGAATACACATGAAATCCAGCCTGGACGTCATGTGTACTCAGAATCCTGACACTTCTGAATCTTTTTTTGTGAGATTCCGGCAAGTGAAACCAAATCTCGTTTCGCTCCGAGATCTCGCGAGATTTCGTATCCGTTGCTGGAATCTCACAAAAAAGAGTCCGAAGTGTCAGGATTCTGAGTACACATGACGTCCAGGCTGGATTTCATGTGTATTCATTATCAGGACACTGTAGTAATGTTAGGGTTTGTGTATGAGGCTGCACATAGTGATATAACTATATCACTAGTGCAGTGTAAATGAATGGAGAGGAGTGCATGATGCCGATTGGTCAGCGTCATGAACTCCTCTGTACAACGCCCACTTGGTCGAAAGTAAAAGTACGCCCACTTGGGCATTAAGAAAGCTCATTAGCATAAACCAAAATCGCTCCTAACTTTGTGAAAAAAGATAGTTTTTTTAAATAAAAAGCATTACTGTCACCTACATTACAGCGCCGATCTCCTTATATAGGAGACAGGGCACTTATAATGTGGTGACAGAGTCTCTTTAAGGTTTAGTAATCCAGTGAGCGGTCCTGTGACAGCAATCTCTGTATTCACACTCTCACAAATTTATGCAGCTCCCACTTCAATCTGCTATAATTTAGGCTAGCGCTAAACTAATAATCTTAGCTTTCAAATAAGCCAGGATTGCAGCTCTAGCTATGATCCAGCCTGAGTTATAGCCGTAAGAAACATGGGTGGAAGTGAGAGCTTCATGTATATTCAGCTCTCACTTCAAACTGCTCTAGCTTCGAACGAGATACATCCTTAGCAGGAAAAGGGTTAATATGCCACTGAGGGCTACTACTATCCCTATATTCAACTGTATCTTTGGGTCCTTATCTGCTGCCCAACTGGTGGCAATGCGTGTCACATAAAGCATGTGTATTTTTTGGTATAGAAGTCACTATATTTTAAAAAAATTTTTTGCCCATATCTTGTTGTGGTGCACATTCTGGTGAACTTAATATATGGAATATGCTAAACAAAGGAAAAATCCTACTGCAAAACAGGTATGTACAGTGCCCATCTTGTCCTCATCCTATACATATAGTACCACCTATAATTCTGTGATATAATGAAACTGATAGTATTGATTTGCATGTGAACGTCCGTATTATAACCTAGTATAATTATGAGGCATAAATCCCTAGGGGGAGTTTCCAAACTGAGAGGTGGCCACAAAATGTGTTTTTGCAACCAGGGTACAGCACCAATCAAATTTACTGGATCATTTTGTTGCCATAATTTGTATATATGTCAACATGGTATCACTGGGATAGAGATGTTAATAAAGTGAATGAGGCTAGATATATTTCTATGAAAACCCAAGACATGTTGCTTACCTAGAACACCCAAATGCTCTTGGTTTCCTGTTCTTTCCTTTTGAACTGTAAAGGTTTTGTCAGTGTATTCCCGGTATACAGCCTTTTTATATTTTGAACCAATGGAGGTTCGGGTTTTGTTTAAAAATACATCTCCTGGGCTTTGAGGAAACAGAAAAATTAGGTCATATAAAATATTTAACTTTTGATTGTCAAAATTGACCAACAAAGCACTAGAACCCTCAATTTCTCTGCAGTACAGATATTATATTTAAATTTAAAGAGGTAACACAGTTTCAGCAAATAAGGGTCATTTATTGTATAATGAAAAGTTATACCATTTTCCAGTATACTTTCTGTATCAATTCTTCACAGTTTTCAGGACCTTTGCTTGCAGTTACTCATTGGGAGCCTTCATCTCCGAACAATCAATAAATAAGCTTTAGTTGCTGACACCATAAAACCCCTTTAAGACTACCATGGCCCTGGGTGTTACTCAACAAATATAATTGATCCCACTAAACTTTTGCAATACGTGACGCATTTCTCTGTAGGTCATCCGTGCAGGTTATACCAGTTACACATGATGTTCATGCAACTACAATCCAGAATGCTCTGCTGGTGACACTTCTGAGAATAGATTACAGAACAAGTCATAAGCATTTAAAAGGACACGGGAATAGTTTATTTGTCTATGATTTATTTGTTTCACTCTAAGGCATGCTTATATAAATTACAAATAATCACCTTTCTTCATGGTTTGCGTGCCTCTCGTGTTCCCAGGTCCGATTTGGAGAATAGTCCCATTCAACCTCTTCTGCTGCAATGTAATATGTTTGTGTAAGGAAAAACTCTTCTCGAGGACTCGGCATGCCACATGAGTTTACCCTGTAGCGCTGTCTCATTCCTCCTGTGTAATGGTCTGTGGTCATACATTCAACATCAAAAACACCTGAGAAGACAAAAAAATCCACAACTGTATTCCTTGCAAGGGGTTTGTGAAGTTGGGTGATGGGAAACTGGGAATAAAGAGAAAGGAAGGAAGGGAACAACCTTGCTTCTTCCATTCATGCAGTATTTAAGCTAAATTTATTTATATGCAAGTTACAGCTGACCAAATGACATTCTAAAATGAAATTCCGAGTGGTGCGCTTTCCGTATATATGCCAGAAAAATTGGCCGCCTTATATGCCGACGTGTCCATAGACTTTAATGCCAACTGTATTCCAAAAGAGTATCCCATGTGGAAAATAAAGGATGAAGCTAAAGCTATTTTGAACGAAAATAATTCCTTATAAAATAGTTGTTTTCCAGTAAAAGATCCTGAGAAGCAAATGTTTATTTATAACCTAAAAATTCATGTTTGAGTCCAGTTAAGCACAATATTTATGGACTATGCATCAGGGCAAGGACATATTGAAAATCTGTGCAAGTCATCCACGCTTCCCTTTAGCCATACAGAGTTCCGTGACAGGCTTATATCTCACCATCCCTCATTGTCTACCCATTTATTTCCATGCTTAAACTAGCAGTACATATCAGAAATTTTTCGTCGGATCCAGCTGAGATATATATGGTATAGCCATCTTTATTTAGAAACACCTTGATTAAACTTCCACTGTATGCAAGGTATATGTAGTTTATAGGATTATTACTTTTTGAATATCTGTTATGTTATCGGATATTTCTCCTCCTGTCATGTTATGTCCAGGTATGATCCTTCTTTTAAGATTACCGTATTTTTCGGACTATAAGACGCAGTTTTTAGCAAGAACAAATCTTGCTAAAAAGTCCCTGCGTCTTATAGTCCGCAGTCAAGGGACCCGGCATCGCCGGGCCCTATGACCGCGTCATTACTTAACCCCTTTCCGACCCATGATCGCCGGCATATCATGGAGCTGGAGGGGGATGATGTATGGAGCGGGCTCATGCACTGAGCCCGCTCCATACACTGCAGGTGTTAGCTTCTGACATGCTGCTATAACGGCCAGGAACAGCAATTTCGCTGTTCTTGACAGTTTAAAGGGCTTGTGCCATAAAACACATGTATCCCCTATCCACAGGATAGGGGATACATGTGTGATCGATAAGGAGAACAGGGACCGAAAGTTACCAAGAGCGCTGCATGAGAAGCTGTGACTTCCGCGTTCTGTGTCCGGCAGCTTCATAGAGATCAATGGGATTCTTCTGCGCATGCGCGAGCAGCTCTCCATTGGTCTCTATGGAGCTGCGGAACAGATAAGCCGGTCACAGAACCCGGAAGTCCAGGCTTCTCATTTAGCGCTCTGAGTGACTTTCACTCCCGTTCTCCTTATTGCTGGGGGTCCCAGAAGTCGGACCCCCAGCGATCTCACATGTTGCCCCTATCCTGTGGATAGGGGATAAATGTGTTTTATGGCAAACCCCTTTAACTAGTTAAATGCCGAGGTCATTATTGACCTCGGCATTTATAGGGGTTTTTCTATGAAGGACATTCATGACCTATCCACAGGTTATGTCATAAATGTCAGATAGATGCAGGTCCCATCTCTGGAACGGGGCCCCGTAAACCCCGTTCCAGCTTTCTGTGCTCTCCCGGCCACTTGATTACATGTGGAGTTACTGAAACAGCGTAACTCGCTGAGCTACGCTGTTTCCGTAACTCCCATAGAACTGAACAGTAGTTCCGGAAACCGCGTAGCTCGCATGCTACGTTGCTTCCGTAACTGCCATTCACTACTATGGGAGTTAGGGAAACAATGTAGTTATGCTGTTTCAGTAACTCCACATGTAACCAAGTGGCCGCTGGTTCAAGTCCCCTAGGGGAACTAATAAAATGTGTAAAAAAAAATAAAAAATGTTAGATATATTTTCAGGAGTGTAAAAAAAAAATAAGATTAAAAGTTCAAAAAAAATATTTTCCCATTTTTCCCCAAGCACAATGTACAAAATAAAATAATTTTGTATCGATGTGTCCGTAAAAGTCTGATCTATTACAATATACCATTATTTAACTCGCACGGTGAGTTTAAAAATGTAAAACATCAAAATAGTTTTTTGGTCACCTTCGTGCTTAAAATATGAAATTCAAAATATGAAATTCAAATAAAAAATCATATGTACCAAAAAATGGTGCCAATAAAACTACAGCTCGTCCCGCAAAAAGTAAGCCCTCACACCACTCAATCGATGAAAAAAATATAAAACAATTTTGGCGCTCAGAATGTGGTGAAACAGAATTAATTATTTTGAACAAATAATTTTTTTCCTATTTTCTGTTGTCTAAAACCTGGGTGCGTCTTATGGTCAAGTGCGTCTTATAGTCCGAAAAATACGGTATATTAAATAATATAAAAAAATATAATATTATAAATAATTTATACAATTTGTAGCAGGGAGGCTCATATGCAAGCATTAGCTAGTACAATTATTTTCTGTAATTTACATAGTTAGTAGGAAAAAAATACCTAAATCCGTCAAGCTCCATCTTTTACACTTATTAACCCCAGTTTAACCAGAGGAAGGCAAAAACCATCTCTAAATTGAAAAACCCAATTTGTCATAAAGCTGAAAAAATTCCTTCCTGATCCCAACTGCCAAACGGACAGATCCCCGATCAACATTCTACATTAATACCAGAAAACCAATATTTTGTGTCTACAAGAAAGATGTTTCATTCTTTCTAAATCTATTCACATTTATAGCCATTACCAAATCCTGCAGGAGCATGCTCCATAACTTTATGGCTCGGACAGTAAGTAATGCTTTAGAACTGTGTGATGACATTTCACTTTAACTGCAAGCAGTGACCCTGTGTCTTCTGTGGGGTACACAAAAAGAATAACATCACATTGGTTTTTATAGGGGACATTTACATATAACTTACCCACATTGTCAGGGGTCATTATTACTGAGTATGAGATGTGTGGAAATAAGCTTGCTACATCCCTTGTGGTATCGCGGATCTGAATGGTATTTCCTGAAAAATGTATTCCATGCATGTCAACCTCTGTACCGAGTCCCAGCATATGCCAACGGATTGAGTCTCCTTTACACATTTCCAGACCAGGCTGATTTCCATACATGTATCCATTGATTGCTGTTTACAGGGCACAATATACAGAAAACTATTAGAAGAATACAGTAGACGTTGGTTATTCTGGACAAAGTATTATTTTTCCAACAGTAGACTTTATTAAAGAACAAAGCCAGAAATTAAGACTATATATGCGCACGATTCACTGGCACTGCCATGTATGTATTTCAATTGCTTGACTGGAATTCAGAATGTTGAATCTGCTAGTAAAAATATGATGGAAAATTGTCAAAGTAAGAAAGCAGAACATTCGTGGGTAAGCTGAGATTGCGCTTTTCTAGGACCGGGGAAGTCATCATTTCTTAACTGACACCCAGTCGGACAGATTGGTTAAATATGAAAATAAATGATAGTAATAGAAATAATTCTGCTCCACCAATAGCCTGAGGAAGAATTTCGATGCCAAACCTCAACATATGCATTGGGCTGAAAGGAGACAACCTAAGCTGTTCTCTGAGATTCCCAGATTGTGTGATTGCTCAGTCTAGTGAAGAATATGGATTTCCAATATAATAAAGAACACTTGCAAGAGTTGTACAAGTGATGAAAGGAAGATAAAATAAGGTTTATGGCATGCAAGAAAGTAGGCATATACTTATACAGCCATGTGGACTAGAGAATACTGAGAATACTAGCAGTCCTATGTAAATTAATAATGAAACAGTGTTTACAGTAGAGCAAATCTTCACGTAACGGCAAATGGAAACCTATGAAAAGTGACTTAAATTGTGGGTCCAGTTGAGTTGATGTATATTGTAAATCGCTAATAGTATAATCTATGAGAAACAAATGATCCATAGAAAAAAATATAATGTTTTAAAGGAATACTGCAGGAAAAACTGATACACTGTGTGATGTCTAGTGCAGGGCCTGAAGGGGCGGTGGATGTCTTCTATCTATGGCGTTCTTTGATCCGATTTTCTTGGAGTATTCCTTCAGGCTGGAGTGACACATGCAGTTTGTGATGCCAGTGTTTGGTGCATTTTTTCCCATAGACAAACACAACAGTGGATCCAAAAAAGAGGAGAAGTGTAAGTCTTTCCCAAAGGCCCCATGCACACGAACGTGCTTTTGCGGCCGCAATTCCCCCGAAAATCCATGGGAGAATTGCGGCCCCATTCATTTCTAAGGGGCCATGCACACGACTGTAGTTTTTACGGTCTGTGCATGGTCCGGGCTCATTGAAAATAATGGCCGCGGCCAAGTGCATGTCCCGCGATTTGCGGGCGGCTCGAGGCTGACAGTCCGCAGCCGGCCGACCCGAAAATCATGGCTATGCACATGGCTACAGTCGTGTGCATGAGGCCTTATACTTTTCATTCCTTTTGGATTCATTACTGTGTTTGGCTCAAAACCTGCATGAAAAACCGCAACAATAACTGCATGAAAACTGAATGTTTCAATCCAACCTTAAGGCTTTGTTTACACGTTGTGGTCAATTTGCATTTTCTGTTGCTTTTTTCACAAAATTGTGGCGAAAGGGCGCACTTTTCTCGATTCTCCCAAAAATCTTGCAAAATGCACATTAATCACGACAGGGGAACACAGCCTAACTGTTTAACTTGCTGCATGTTATTATACCAGATTTAGGCCTCATGCCCACTTCCATTTTTTCCTTCAGGGTGCTATCCATTGTTGTCTTTGATAGCACCCTGAACCCATTCATTTCAATGCGGCCATGCACACTTCCGCTGTTTTAACGGAACCGTGCGGCCGTTCCGTCAAAAGTAGGGCATGTCCTACTCCTGCCTGTTTTTGACGGAACAGTCTCAAGTTTCTAATTGAATTTGGTCCATGAAACAACGGGCTGCACACGGAAGCCATCTGTGTGCAGCCCATGTGTGACGGGACCGTCAATAATGGCCGTTCAACGACCGACGGAAGTGTGCATGAGGCCTTAAGCTATTACAAATGTTAAAATAAATCAGCAAAATGCGCATTGGACCTAAAAATTTTTACTTTTGGATCGCATATTATCAACTACAAATGACTTGATATGAAGCAGGAGACATGCTGAATGGTAAATTTTAGTAAATGCTCACAGTGCATCATATTGGATTCTTGAAAATCTGGGTCTTCCTGGTTCACAGTATGGGGGCTGCTTGTAAAAAGCTCAATGTTCTCTTCCAGATACCAGCTCTTATTTTCATCAAAAACATTAGGCATTATGAAATAATTGTGAGCGATTCCTCTCTGCAACCACATAAACATATCTTTACAATCACATCTAAATAAAGTATAAACTTATTTTACATAATATTAAGTATCAGGGGTGTACAAAGACATTATATGGCCCCATACAAAAACTCAGAATAGGACTTACTCCCTTCCCCACTGTGTGCTCAGACAAATGTACAGCTTGTTTGAGGCCCACCATAATTCATAATTCATAATTTCCTCACATTTTCTTCACAAATCTTCCCTTTACACTGAAAATGATAACACTCTGGATGCCTGCAGCCTCCAACAGGGGAGAGATCAGTGGATCATATGGATATATAGAGCTCTGTTGATCTCAATGGGAGCTGTACAAATCTGTATACAGTGAGCTCCTCCTAGTGGCAGCTGCAGGCAAATCATATGGTTATGTATCTGAAAGCCGGAGAAGCGGTCCAGTATCGGGTACACCACTTAGGCTTCGTTCACATCTGCGTCGAGACTCCATTCATGGGTTCCGTCTGACCTTTCCATCAGGAGAACCCATGAACAGAATCTAAATACATAGGTTTCCGTTTGCATTACGATTGATTTCAGTGGTGATGCACCGGTGCAAATGGTTTCCGTTTGTCACCGTTGTGTAGGGGTTCCGTCATTTTGACAGAATCAATACCATAGTCGACTGCGCTATTCATTCAGTCAAAATGACGGAACACTTACACAATGGTGACAAACAGAAACCATTTGCACCCGATCAGTCACCATTGAAATCAAAAACCTATGGTTTCCGTTTGTTTCAGTTTGGATTTCGTCCATGGGTTCCCCTGACGGAAAGATCCAACGGAAACCATGAACGGTGTCCCAAACGCAGATGTGAACAAAGCCTTAAAGGTAGAAAATGGTGAGTGGTGAGGTTTCTTTTTATAATGCTTCCTACTTCGTTGCCCAACTTGAGGATATGCAAGAGTACTTTTTATTTTAGAATGCATAGAAAAGTAGTCCCCTGCTAGAATGTACAGAATATATGACTGGTAAGAGACATTTGATATTATTTATGTGTTGGCCAAAATTGTAACCAATGAGCAGACTTGATCTTCCATATTACTTAAAAGGGTTGTACCTAGTGAAATGTTCCAACTCAAAAGGAAGCTGTACCTGTAATAATCTTGTGGGTCTGACATTATCTATCCCCTAAAGATCAGCTAATATGTAGGAAAATGTAAGTGTACCAGAGCGGGAGCTGCCTTTTATAGTGGCTCCCAGCTCAGGCTGTTATGAGCTTAACCCCTTGAAGACATGGCCAATTTAAGTTTTTTCATTTTCGTTTTTTTCCTCCCCGCCTTCCAAAAGCCATAACTTTTGTTTTCTTGTCGACATAGCCATATGAGGGCTTGTTTTTTGCGGGACAATTTGTAGTTTGTCATGGCACGATTATTGTATCGCATAATGTACTGGGAAGCTGCGATTACGCCATTTTTTTGGGGATTTGTTTTTACGGCGTCCATCAGGCGGTAAAAACTACATGTGCACCTTATTCTACAGGTTGTTATGATTACGGCGATACCAAATTTATATGTTTTGCTTTATGTTTTACCACTTTTAAAAAAAACGATTTGCTAAAAAGAAAAAATGTTTTGTGTCGCCATGTTTTGAGAGCCATAACTTTATATTTTTCCGTCAATTTAGAGATGTGAGGGCTTAATTTTTGCGAGGCGAGCTGTAGTTTTGACCGATACCACTTTGGAGTAAATGCAGCTTTTTGATCACTTTTTAGTATTTTTTTTTTTTAGAGCCAAGATGACCAAAAAACAGCAAATTGCGTGTTTTATCATTTATTTATTTTTACGGCGTTCACCGAGCAGGTTAAACAACGCTATATTGTGATAGACTTTTACGGACGCGGCGATACCAGTTATGTTAACTTTTTTTTAACATTACTTTAGGGGAAAAATGGGAAAAGGAGGGTTTTTTGTACTTTTAATACTTTTTTTTTGTTGAAACATAAAAAAAACTTTATTTAGCAGTTTTTTACTTTATTTATGAGTCCCCCTAAGAGACTTAAACCAGTGATCGTTGGATCGCTTGCATGATATACTGAAATACTAATGTATTGCAGTATATCGTGATTCTGACAGGCTCCTTTGAAGCCCTGCCAGATGCAGAGCTTCAAAGGAGTACAAAGTTGGCAGACCTGGGGGCCTTTATCAGGCCCCCTGGCTGCCATAAGAACCATTGTATATGGCAGATCACGTCGCGGGGGGGGCACGATGGCGTGTTTAAGGGCGCGCCTCCACTGATTCTAACAATTTAAATGCTGTGGTCACAATTAACCGCGGCATTTAAGGTGTCAAACGGGCGGAATCAAAGTGAACTTTGATTCCGCCCGCTGGAGTGAGGTGTCGGCTGCCGTAACACAGCCGTCACCCGCTGAGTATGGAGCGTGCTCCATACTTCCCCATGGTGACATTTCAGTAATAGTACGTCGTATGTCGCCAAGACAGGGATTGTCTAGTAGGTAGAGCCCCTTTAAATAACCTAGGCTTGTAACATGACAAAATATTTTCTATATTGTGCATCTGCACTTTTTGATGACAAATGATACTTTCTACTATTCTGAAGCAGACCACAGCCGCACACATTGTATAGTCAATAGAGCTAAGCATTACACTATAATAAAAAATATATATAAAAAAACGCAAAGAAAACCAGTACTGACCTGTTTGTCATTAATTAAACTCTTGCACACCAGCAAAGGTCCCACTAATCCAGAATTTGTGTCCCTGACTACATCAACCGATGAGTAGTACAGCCATGGTAAGCAGTTTAAATCATGGATAGTTGACCCGACACTATCTGGTACATCCCATTCATATGTGAATGTGTCTCCAGGGGCTACGTGGGAAGCCTGCGATTCTGTATTTGGAACCATAGTGTTAATAATTGTTGGAAAGAAAAAGTCTGGAGCTTTGACTTCTAACTTGACCCTAACTTATTTTTCCTTTACTATTAATGAATGGTACTAGTGTACGAGGATGGATATTATGTTAAGTTTTGGGATCATACTAATTCCTTGAACAGATATGTACACCTGTCTCCTGCGGCTCTCACGTCATTGGAGGTACGGATGTAGCCATCTTTAACTTGATTCTGATAACTTGCTGCAGCGCGATATCACACAACAAAAGCCATTGAAAAGTCATTGAAAAAGTCAAGATAAAGGATCTAGCCATTGTTTATTTAATGCTTAAAAGTCAAGGTAAAGACGGCTACATCTGTACACTAAACCAAAGCATTTTAACTAACACTATTCTAAAATACAAAAAAGAGACACATAAAAAAGAATATTCCAATGTTCTCGCAGTCACAGTGACTAAGTGGGCAAAAAATATGGAAGAATATTTAAAATTTAAGAAAATAAACCATTATGTTTTACAAAAATGCTGATTAATGGGATGGCCTAAAAGGGGTTGGGCACTTTAGGTATTTTAATTCCAAATGAGTGTTAAAGACTAAAATAAGCAACTCACTAATAATTTTTTTTAAAGTTCTTCAGCGTGTCCGCTATCTTTGAATCCTCGCACCCTGGTTCACATATTCTACTCCCCCCGACAGCACGCTGTTCCGTCCAAACTATGGCCACAACCTCCAATGAAACCCACTGCACATGCGATAGTTTGCTCTGTGCTTGCGCAGGTACTGGACAGTCAGGAAACTAGCACATGCGCAGTGGGCTTCATCGGAGGTTGCGGATGGACGTCTCTTGTCATGTGTTCCTCCACCATCTGTAATCATATCATGGATGGAATAGCGCGCCGCCTGGGGGAGAAAGATATGCGAACCATGGGGTGTAGCTTCACAGATAGCGAAAATGTCCCAGAACTTCTACAAATAATTTATTAGTAAGTTGTCATTTTTAATGTTTAGCACACATTTGGAAATAGAATACCTAAAGTAGCCAACTCCTTTTAATTTTGCATAGCCTTGGGAAAAGAAATGAGAGGAGGGACATGATCGGAACCTTTAAATATGTTAAAGGTTTAAATGAAGTTCAGGTGGGAGGAAACTAAAGACAAGAATAAAACCTCATGCACACGACTGTAAGGGTATGTTCACACGGCCTATTTTCAGCCCGTAAATGGCCGAAAAGCGGCCGAAAAATCAGAAGCAGAACGCCTCCAAACATCTGCCCATTGATTTCAATGGGAAAAACGGCCGCGTAAAAAAACAGTCGCAAAAAAGAAGTGTAGGTCACTTCTTGGGACGTTTTTGGAGCCGTTTTTCATAGACTCTATTGAAAACAGCTCCAAAAACGGGCGTAAGAAACTCAGCGAAAATCGAGAGTGGCTTAAAAAACGTCTGAAAATCAGAAGCTGTTTTCCCCTGAAAACAGCTCCGTATTTTCAGACGTTTTTGAGTTTGCGTGTGAACATACCCTTAGGGTTTTTACTGTTCGCAAATATGGATCTGTGGTCATCTGCAAGTCATCCGCAAATACAGGACAGTATCCGGAATTACGGTCCATAGTGCATCCGTATTTACGGATCTGCAAAAAAAAAACACGGAGGAATCTTGGGGTATCCCCTGGCATCGAATAGCAACACTTCCGCCATTATGGACAGCTACGGATCCACCTCCGTAGCCGTCCGCAATTGCGGAAGCGCCCATACACTTCTATGGGGAGTCCGTGCCGTGGACAAAAATAGGACATGTTCTATATTTTGCAGATAATTTTTACGGCACGGACACACATCTGTAAATATACTGTTAGGTGTCTGTGACCAATAGAAATGAATGGGTCCGCAATTTCATCCGTAATTACGGATGAAAACTACGGTCGTGTGCATGGGGCCTAAGGGGACACAACCATAACTAAGTCAAGGATGAGCTCAGAAGCAACGTCAGAAAATATTATTTTACTCAAAGTGTAGTAGATGTTTGAAACAAACCTCCAGCAATGTGGTTGGAAAAATCAACAATAAGGCCTTGTTCACACAGTGCGGATTTTCTGCAAATTTTGCATGCATTTTTTAATCCAAAACCAGAGTTGGATCCAGGAGAGCAGACCTATACGGCCTTGCTTTATATATTTCTTATGTTTGAGTTCCGTTCCTGGGTGTGGTTTCAAAAATACATGCAAAATCTGCAGAAAATCTTCACTGTGTGAACAAGGCCGTGTGGTAACACGCAGCAAATTTTGGTGAAGAAAAGTATGCAACTAAAAATCAATTCCACTAACAACATTGGACTCGCTGGTGGGGTGGGCTGTATTGTGCTAAGGGGTTGTTAAACGTGGACAAACATTTTGAGTTTATATACCAACCTGAATATAAGTAATTATGGGTGACCCTAACTAATCTGTCATACCGTAAATGTAACGGAAGTAACAAGTCTTAAACAATTGCAATATATATCACAGCTTAGTTCACAGTAAAAATAAATGTTACAGGCTTTTAAATGTTTACTATAGACCATAGCTGACAGAAGCTGAGAAAAGTGGAAGAGACACGGCAATGCGTTCTATTTACCTTCAGCAATGTCGCCCGTGTTGTAGAGAGCGCCTTCCATGTGTTTTTCATAGCTCACCCCATGAGCCTGGATGCTGTATGGACGGCTTGCATTATTTTTAAATGTGACCTTGATGCTATCTCCTACTTTCGCCAAAATTACTGGCCCTGATAAATAAGACATGCAAATGAAGAGATTTTCATGTAATGATGTAGAATTTAATACACAATTTCTAATTAGTGGCATTTCTATTGTATGCCGCACCGTAGGTACAGGGTCTGTGGAAGATGGGTTCTGGTGCCTGTTGACCCCTTACCCCAGGCACTGCTAAAGCTGAGATTTAGAATTAAATACCACTAAGGCCTCCTTCACACAAAGATTTTTTTCTGGCAATTTAAACTGCATCAAAACATGTTTCTAAAAACGCCAGTTATAGAAATGTAATCTGCGTGTTTTACTGTGTTTTTAGTGGCGTTTTTCAATTAGTGTCATTTTGTACCTGCTTTTTTTTAATGGTGTTTTTGAAGTTCTATTGAGAAGCCTATGGCAAAAACGCCCGAAAAAAGGCCATACCCAGAGCATGCTGGTTTGGAATAAAAACTCCACTGACCACAAAATTGCCTCAAAAACACCACAAGCCAAAACGAGGTGTGTAGTGTATTTTATATTTTACTGTATATTTTAAAGTAACATTTGGCCTCACTAAAAAACGCCACAAAAACACAGCAAAACGCTGTGTGTGAATCTAACCTTAAGCACAGTCTGGACTGACAGCATTGTGGGGCTGTATTAAATAGCACTGCTACCCATATATACACAAATGAGGTAGAATAGGATAATGGAAGGAATGCAGGAATGAGGAATTAACTTGTTAACCCCTTAAGGACGCAGCCTAGTTTTGGCCTTAAGGCTCAGAGCCCATTTTTCAAATCTGACATATTTCTCTTTATGTGGTAATAACGTCGGAATGCTTAAACCTATCCAAGGGATTCTGAGATTGTTTTCTCGTGACACATTGGGCTTCATGTTCGTGGTAAAATTTGGTCGATATATTCAGTGTTTATTGGTGAAAAATAAAATTTAGAGAAAATTTTGAAAAAATAGCATTTGTCAGAATTTAAATGCATCTGCTTGTAAAACAGACGGTTATACCACCCAAAATAGTTACTAGTTCACATTTCCCATATGTCTACTTTAGATTGGCATCGTTTTTTGAACATTCTTTTATTTTTCTTGGACGTTACAAGGTTTAGAACATAAACAGCAATTTCTCATATTTTTAAGAAAATTTCAAAAGCCTTTTTTTAAGGTACCTGTTCAGTTCTGAAGTGGCTTTGAGGGGCCTATGTATTAGAACTCCTGATAAAACACCCCATTTTAAAAACTAAACCCCTCAAAGTATTCAAAACAGCATTTAGAAAGTTTTTTTTAACCCTTCAGGCATTTCACAAGAATTAAAGCAAAGTGGAGGTGAAATTTGCAAATTTCATTTTTCTTGCTGAATTTCAATTTTATTCAATTTTTTTTCTGTAACACAGAAGGTTTTACCAGAGAAATACTACTAAATGTGTATTGTCCAGATTCTGCCGTTTTTAGAAATGTCCCACATGTGGCTCTAGTGCGCTCGTGGACTAAAACTCAAGCCCTAGAAGCAAAGAAGCACCTAGTGCACTTTGAGGCCTCTTTTTTATTAGAATATATTTTAGGCAGCATGCCAGGTTTGAAGAGGTTTTGAGGTGCCAAAACAGTAGGAATCACCATTTTGAAAACTGCACCCCTCAAGGAATTCATTTATGGTTGTTGTTACCATTTTGACCCCACAGTTTTTTCACAGCACCTATTTGAATTGGGCTGTGAAATTTAAAAAATTTCATTTTTTCCAATAAGATGTAATTTGTGATCAAAATTTCTTATTTTCACAGGGAACAAAATACCCCATTTTGTTGCCCAATTTGTCCAATACCCCATTTGTGGTGATAAACTGCCGTTTGGTCCCAGAGGTATCAAAGCAATGGAAACCCACCAGAAGTGACCCCATTTTGGAAACTACACCCCTCAAGGAATTGAAATATGGTTGTTGTTACAATTTTGACCGCACAGTTTTTTCACAGCACCTATTTGAATTGGGCTGTGAAATGAAAAAAATGAATTTTTTTCCAATAAGATATCATTTTTTATCAACATTTGCAGAACACCAGAGGTATCAAAGCAATAGAAACCCACCACAAGTGACCCCATTTTGGAAACTGCACCCCTCAAGGAATTCATTTATGGGTAATGTGACCATTTAGACACCATAGTTTCTTCACAGAACTTCTTCCAATAATATGTCGTTTTAGCTCAAAAATTCTTATTTTCACAAGAAATAAAATACTACATTTTGTTGCCCAATTTGTCCGGAGTGCGGCAATATCCCATTTGTGTTGATAAACTGCCGTTTGGGCCCATGGAAGGGCTCAGAAGGAAAGGAGCGCTATGTGTTTGTTGGAGTCCAGATTTTGCTGGATTGGTTTTCGGGTGCCATGTCGCATTTGCAGAGCCCCAGAGGTATCAAAGCAATGGAAACCCACCGGAAGTGACCCCATTTTGGAAACTACACCCCTCAAGGAATTCATTTATGGGTGTTGTGACCATTTTGACCCCATAGTTTTTTCACAGAACTTATTTGAATTGGGCTGGGAATTAAAACAAAATTCATTTTTTCCAATAATATGTAGTTTTGGCTGAAAATTTCTTATTCTCACAAAAAATAAAATACCCTATTCTGTTGCGCAATTTGTCCTGAGTGCAGCAATACCCCATTTGTGGTGATAAACTGCCGTTTTGGCCCATGGGAGGGCTCAGAACGAAAGGACCACCATTTGGCCTACTGGGGATTTTCTGGTGCGAAGTCATGCAAGCAGAAGCCCCTGAGGTACCAGTACAGTTGAAACGCGAAAGAAGTGACCCCGTTTTAAAAACGACACCCTTAAGGCATTCATCTAGAGGTGTAGTGAGCATTTTGACTGGAGACATACACCCCATAAACTGTAATGTGGGTTCTCACGGGTATGGCAATACCCTCAATGTGGCTGTTATCAGCTGCCTGGGCACACAGCAGGGCTCAGAAGGGAAAGATGAGGGGGATAAGCTGTGCGGAGTACATCAGGGTAAGTAAAATTGGGGTAAATTATAAACCAAGGGATGTATGATAAATTTTAAAACACTCTTTCATACAGAGCTCTGGTTATTCGGGACACGTGTCACATTGATATATTGTGTCATCCCTTATTGCCCTCTTATAGCAGACTTTGCACCTCTTTTGACGTTTTCCCTTCTTCCCAGTTTGGGGAACTACTCCTGGAAAGTGTTTCCCTGGTACGATGCGTGTGGCCCCGCTTCCAGAAGTACTGGGTGTCCCCCTTCTTGGTCCCTAAAGATTAGTTTCTTGATAATCACCTCTTGAAATTCCAGGAAAGTTCCTGTCTGGCCTGTACATCGATGTAGCACGTACATATTGTACAAAGCCATCGGTATGATGTGCACGGCCAGCTTCTTATACCACACCGCATGGCGCTGTAGGGCTTCAGGACTTGAGCTGACAAGTCCACCCCTCCCATGTACCTATTGTAGTCCAGGATGCAGTCTGGTTTGGGTGTCTCTGTACTGGTACCTCGTACTGGTACATGGGTACTGGTGTGACATCTCTCTTGTTTTGTACACACAATATGTTGCTGCTAGAATGTGCCCTGCTCTCACCCCTTCTTGTTTGCCCAAGCAGAGTCTTAGGGAGGCCTCTCAGATTTCTTCTAGCAGCGCCGCATGACTTCTGGAAGCGAGGCAATTGAAGAGTGGGACGCTGGTATAAAAATTATCCAGGTAGAGGTGGTAACCCTGGTCCAGCAGTGGGTGCACCAAATCCCACACAATTTTTGCATTAACTCCCAGTAAGCGGGGGGGGGGGGCATTCTGGGGGCTGAATACTGGTGTCCTTCCCTTTATATATCCTAAATTTGTGGGTATACCCTGATGCACTCTCGCACAGCTCATACATCTTCACGCCATACCTTGCCCTCTTACCTGGCAGGTACTCGCGGTATTGAACCCTCCCTTTAAAATCTACCAAGGACTCATCAATAGAAATACACTTCTCGGGGTGTATGATTGGGAAAACCAGGCACTGAAACGGTCTAATAGGGATCTCCGTTTATACAAACGGTCAAAACTGGGGTCATCTCGGGGTGGGCACGGCTCATCATCAGTATAATGTAAGAAGCAAAGTATTGCCTAATTTTTTTTTTTTTAGGTTCCAGTTCAGTTCTGAAGTTGCTTTGAGGGGTCTATATATTAGAAACCCCTATGAAACACCCCATTTTAGAAACTAGACCCCTCAAAGTATTCACAACAGCATATAGAAAGTTTATGAACCCTTTAGGTGTTTCACAGAAATTTAGAGCAAAGTAGAGGTGAAATTGACATTTTTTTTTTTTGTCAGAAAATCCGCTTTATACCATTTTTTTTATAACACAAAAGGTTTTATCAGAGAAACGCAACTCAATACTTATTGCCCAGATTCTGCAGTTTTGAGAAATATCCCACATGTGGCCCTAGTGCGGTAATGGACTGAAGCAGCGGCCTCAGAAGCAAAGGAGCCCCTAGTGGATTTTGAGCCCTCCTTTTTATTAGGCACCATGTCCGGTTTGAAGAGGTCTTGTGGGGCCAAAACAGTGGAAAATCCCCAAAAGTTACCCCATTTTGGAAACTAGACCCCTTGAGGAATTCATTGTAGTTTTCTTGGGGTGCATTCGGCTTTTTGATCAGTTTTTATTCTATTTTTAAGTGGCGTGGTGACTAAAAGAACCGCAATTCTACTATTGTTTTTTTATTCTATTTTTTTACAGCGTTCCCCGTGCGCTATAAATGACATATTAACTTTATTCTGCGGGGCGATACGATTACGGCGATACCAGATGTTTATAGTTTTTGTATGTCTTATGACGTTTGCACAATAAAATACGTTTTGTAAAAAATCATTTACTTTTTGTGTTACCTTATTCTTAGAGCCATAACTTTTTTACTTTTCCATCAATAAAGCCGTGCGAGGACTTATTTTTTGCGTAACGAACTGTAGTTTCGATCAGTACCATTTTTAGGTACATGCGACTTTTTGATCTCTTTTTATTCAATTTTTTGGGAGGTGAAGTGACCAAACAATTGTGATTCTGGTACGGTTTATTATTATTTCCTTTTACGGCGTTCACCGTGCGGGATAAATAACAAAATAATTTTGTAGTTCAGGCCGTTACGGACGCGGCGATACTAATTATGTATAGTTTATTTGTTTGTTTATATATTTTTATTAATAATAAAGGACTGATAAGGGAAAAAGGGGGATTTTTACTTTTAATACCTTTTAAACTTTTATTTTCTTATTTTTACACATCTTTTTTTAACTTTTTTTTAACTTTATTACTTTGTCCCACTAGGGGACTTGAGGGCAGGAGGCCCTGATCGCTATTCTAATACACTGCACTATATGCGTAGTGCAGTGTATTAGAGCTGTCAGCTACTCACTGACAGCAAGCATAGTGGGTCCTGACTTTGTCAGGACCCACTAGGCTTCCGTCGATGGCATAGCCGGACACCATTGTTTGGTGTCCGGTTGCCATCGTTACCATCGCTAGCCGCTATCGTGTAGCAGGCTGGCGATTGTAGCTAAACCCCTAAAAAGCTGTGATCACTATTGAACACGGCTTTTAAGGGGTTAATCAGCGGGGACACAGCGATCGGTCCCCGCTGTAGGAGCTGCGGCAGCTGCTGTACGAGACAGCAGCTGTCACAGCTCCTGCATGTGTCGGGAGGACGGCCGAAATGGCCGTTACTCCCGCGACGTGATAGTCCGTCGCTAAGCGCTAACGATACAGTTAGCGCGACGGATTATTACGCCGCTGAGCGCGAAGGGGTTAAAGATCGTGTACCGCATGTGATCCTGGGCTTTAAACCATTGTAAATTTACATCGCAAGTTTAAGGCCTCATGCACACGACCGTACCTCATGCCCGTGGAGTGTCATCCGCGGGCTGCCCGCAAATCATGGACCACGCACACATTGATTTCAATGAGCCTGGACCCGTAATAAGACATGTCCTATATTTTTGCGGTCCAGGCTCCCAGCCAGTGCACAGACCGTGGAAACCACGGTCGTGTGCATGGGCCCATAGTAATTAATGGGTCTGCAATTCACCCGCAGATTTTCTGCGAGTGAATTGCAGATGCAAAAACCACGTTCGTGTGCATGAGGCCTTAAACTCCTGCAATCTAGCAGCAGCATGTCAGGTGCTCAGCTGTCAGAAACAGCAGAACACCCTGAAGAAAAGACAGAAGTAGTTTACAAACTCTTTTGTCTTTTCTATTGTAGTGTTCACATTGCTCAATGAGCAATGCCACTGCCTCTATTGAACCCATCGATAACATTATCACCGGGTCCCCCCCTCCTTAGCAAACCTAGATTAGCTCTGCCAGTGACTAATGTCACCACAGGGGGCTGTTTTCCACTGTAACTGGGGCTCTACCTATCGATGCACCAGTTACAGTGGAAAATTGCATAATATATAAAAAAATATACAATGAGTGAATGTCCCCCAGAGGCCATTTATAACTTCTGAGTAGACATATTAATTAAATATATACAGTACTGTGCAAAAGTTTTAGGCAGTTGTGGAAAAATTATGCAAAGTAAAAATGTTGAAAATATATAAATGTTTTTTTTTAATGAATTAACAAAATGCAAAGTGAATGAACAAAAGAGAAAACTAAATCAAATCAATATTTGGTGTGACCATCACTTGCCTTCAAAACAGCATAAATTCCTCTAGGTATACTTGAACAAAGTCATGGTAGTCAGATGCATGATTAACCAATTATACCAAACAGGTAATAATGATCATCATTTTCATATGTAGGTTGAAACACAGTCAATAACTGTAACAGAAGCAGCTGTGTAGGAGGCTTAAAACTGTGTGAGGAACAGCCAAACTCTGCTACAAATGTGAGGTTGTGCAAGACAGTTTAATGCCACAGGTCCACCATGGCAAGACTGAGCACAGCAACAAGACACAAGGTAGTCATCATCAAGGTTCCTCCCATGCAAAGATTTCAAAGCAGACTGGAGTTTCAAGATGTGATGTTCAAGCTCATTTAACTGGTTCCCGACCGCTGGCTATGTTTTTACGGCCAGGGTCCTTAAAACCCGAGCCATAGACTTTTTACGGCTCAGGTTTTAACTTGCTGCCCGCGCGATCGGGCAGCTGAATGTCGGGTCTCCGGCTGTCAGTGACTGCTGGGGACCCTGAGGAGAGGATAGAAGCAGCTTTCGCTGCTTCTGTCTTCTCTGATGACTTGTACACAGCGCTCAATGAACGCTGTGTATAGGAATAGAGACAGCAGCAGCGGCGATGTCTCTATTCCTCCCGGTGATCATGTGACTGGTCACATGATCGCCGGGTGCCGTTACTGACAGACTGCTGCTGGGTCTTACAAGACCCAGCACAGCCCTATTAGTGACAATCGTCACTATGAGAGGGCTGATTTCCCCTGTAACTGGGGCTGCTGTGCAGCCCCAGTTACAATGGAAAAACATGGTGTAAAAGAAAGAAAAAAAATATATAAAGTTCCCCAATGGTCTTTTTTTACCTTTGAGGGACAGACCATAGTAATAAAAAAATAGTAAAGTCAAGTGAATTTTTTTTAAAATAATAAATACACATAAAATACCCACCCCAAAAAAAAACAGTTCCCCCCGCCAATCATATTTGTAACGCTAGCGCTGACCCAATTACCCTAATATAGACATGTAATATATTAACATTTACGGTAGACAATGACGATCACAAATAAAAGGTCTATTTTAGGGTAAAACTATGTTATTACCAAAAAAAATAGCTGAAACGTAAAAAAGCTTATTTTTTTACTATTATTTTCAAACTTTATGAATACAAATTCTAAAATAGCAAAAAAGGTGTGTAGAAAAACGATAAAAAAAGAAACCTGCATTGTCTATGGAAAAATTGTCGCAAAAATCACGTAGTTAGCCCAACAAATTAAAAAGTTATAGCCATTTAACTAACACGTGCTAAAAAGGGCTAAATGGTGTCTGGTCCTGAACTGGTTAAAGAAGCACAAAGTAAGGGACCACGTTGAGGACCATAGATGCAGTAGTTGGCTAAGGTTGCAGCAGGTCAAAGACACATCATGCAAATTGAATGAACAAAAGAGAAATTTAAATCACATCAATATTTGGTGTGACCACCCTTTGCCTTCAAAACAGCATCAATTCTTCTAGGTACACTTGCACACAGTCTTTGAAGGAACTCGGCAGGGAGGTTGTTCCAAACATCTTGGAGAACTAACCACAGAACTTCTGTGGATATTGGCTTCCTCAAATTCTTCTGTCTATTCATGTAATCCCAGACAGACTCGATGATGTTGAGATCAGGGCACCTTGTTCTTCTTTACGCTGAAGATAGTTCTTATTGGCATTGGCTGTATGTTTGGGGTCGTTGTCCTGCTGCAGAATAAATTTGGAGCCAATCAGACGCCTCCCTAATGGTACTGCATGATGGATAAATATCTCCCTGTATTTCTCAGCATTTAGGGCACCATTAATCCTTACCAAATTCCCAACTCCATTTGTTGTAAAGGAAACTTGCAAGGAACCTCCACCATGCCGACCACTGTGTCTACAGTCCTCAACGTTGTCCATATCTTTGTGCTTATTCAAAAGAGCTTGAACAGCACATCTTGAAATCCAAGTCTGCTTTGAAATCTCTTTGGGAGAGACATTGCTGATGCAGTATAACCATAATCATACACCTGAATATAACCCTACAAAATCCATGACTGTGTGCAAGTGGATCCAGAAGAATTGATTCTGTTTTGAAGGCAAAGAGTAGTCACACCAAATATTGATGTGATTTAGATCTCTCTTCCGTTCATTCATTTATTATGTTGAATTTGTTACTACTGCTGTAATATAATCAGGGCCGGCCTTAGGATAGATGGCGCCCCGTGCAAAATTATCTTTCGGCGACCCACCCCATCATATAAAAATGCCCCATAAAAAAAGTATAATGCCTCTGTAATGATGGGGGTAAGGAAACAGACAAGTGAGCCCTAATCTACCCGCCACTCAGTCCCTGCCTACTTGCAACGACCCGCCCTAGGCGACGGGGTACAACTGGGCGACGGTCCCTACGCTCAATAAGTGCACGACAGACAAACAGACAAGGGTACACAGAAGCAAGGGAAAAGGGGCAGTTGCCCATGGCATCATCGTGAGCAACAAGAGTGGTGAACGAGCCGAGTCAAACCAGGAGTGTACGAGGTACCAAACGCAGAGCAGGAGAGTAGTGAACAAGCCGAGTCAAACCAGGAGTGTACGAGGTACCAAACGCAGAGCAGGAGAGTAGACAGTAAGCCAGGGTCAATATGAAGCAGGGTCGAATAGTTCAAGAAGCTGCAGCAGGGCCAGGAAACCAAACGAGAAGAATCACAAGCAAGGAGGAACAGGAAAGGCAGGTATAAATAGACATAGGGCGGGAGCTAGCTCCGTCTGGCCAGGCTGTGATAGGCTCTCCCACTCCTAAGCCTGCCATCCTGAGTGGTGGAAGATGGAGTCAGTCTCACAGACATAGAGGCAGGTGCAGACTGATTACCTATGGGCGTAGATACAGAAGCTGTGCCTGGCAGATCCTTAACAGCCTCCACAGTATAATGCCCTATATAGTGCCCCAAACAATTTAATGCACCTTTAGTACCCCCCATACAGTATAATAATAATATTTAATAATATAATATATTATAACCCCTTCAAGGACACAGTATTTTGTCCTCTAATTGTGCCCACACAGTATTATGCTCCCTAAATGCCACACACAGTATATTGCCCATTGTAGTGCCCCTACAAAGTATAATGTCCGCTTAGTGGCCTCCACACAGTATATTGCCCACTCCTCTGGCTGCCACACACAGTCCCCCTTGTAGATAGTTCCCCCCTGTAGATCCCTTGGTTGAACTTGATGGACATGTGTATTTATTCAACCGTACAAACTATGTAACTATGTAACCTCCCTGTAGACAGTGCCATAATCCCCCACCTCCTACTTTTAGACAGTGCCATACAGCCCCCCACCTCCCCATGTAGACAGAGCCATATAGCCCTCCACCTCCCCCAAGTAGACAGTGCCCCTAAACAAAAAATATTGTACTCACCTAGGCCCCGTTCCCACCACGAACAGAGCTGATCCATAATGCGGACGACAGTATCCTTGCATAGGCCGGTGTGATCCTGTGGCCTAGTACAGACTTTCCCAACCTTTTCAGACTCGAGGCACCCCTGGAAAAAAAAATCAGCCCCCCACTCACAGTAAAATGACCATCAGCCCGCCACTCACAGTAAAGTTACCATCTGCCCGCCAATCTCACTAAAATGACCATCAGCCCGCCACTCACAGATGCTCCCTGTAGATAGTGCCACACAGCCCCTTGTAGGTAGTGTCACACAGCCCCCTTGTAGGTAGTGCCACACAGAACCCTGGCAGGTAGTGCCACACAGCCCCCTGGCAGGTAGTGCCACGCAGCTCCCTGGCAGGTAGTGCCACACAGCCCCCTTGTAGGTAGTGCCACATAGCCCCCTTGTAGGTTGTGCCGCGCAGTCCCCCTTGTAGGTAGTGCCACTCAGCTCTCTTGTAGGTAGTGCCACACAGCTTCCTTGAAGATAGCACTCCCCTTTTCTGTAGATAGCGACACTGTTGCTCCCTGAAAGAGCTGAATCCCCCTGTGGCCGTGGATTCCGCTACTGGATGGAGCGCTTGATGTCTCTGTCCATACAGTGAAGGAAATAAGTATTTGATCCCTTGCTGATTTTGTAAGTTTGCCCACTGTCAAAGACATGAACAGTCTAGAATTTTTAGGCTAGGTTAATTTTACCAGTGAGAGATAGATTATATTAAAAAAAAAGAAAAGAAAATCACATAGTCAAAATTATATATATTTATTTGCATTGTGCACAGAGAAATAAGTATTTCATCCCCTACCAACCATTAAGATTTCAGCCTCCTCCAGACCAGTTACACGCTCCAAATCAACTTGGTGCCTGCATTAAAGACAGCTGTCTTAAATGGTCACCTGTATAAAAGACTCCTGTCCACAGACTCAATTAATCAGTCTGACTCTAGCCTCTACAACATGGGCAAGACCAAAAAGCTTTCTAAGGATGTCAGGGACAAGATCATATACCTGCACAAGGCTGGAATGGGCTACAAAACCATAAGTAAGACGCTGGGTGAGAAGGAGACAACTGTTGGTGCAATAGTAAGAAAATGGAAGACATACAAAATGACTGTCAATCGACATCGATCTGGGGCTCCATGCAAAATCTCACCTCGTGGGGTATCCTTGATCCTGAGGAAGGTGAGAGCTCAGCCGAAAACTACACGGGGGGGAACTTGTTAATGATCTCAAGGCAGCTGGGACCACAGTCACCAAGAAAACCATTGGTAACACATTACACCGTAATGGATTAAAATCCTGCAGTGCCCGCAAGGTCCCCCTGCTCAAGAAGGCACATGTACAGGCCCGTCTGAAGTTTGCAAATGAACATCTGGATGATTCTGAGAGTGATTGGGAGAAGGTGCTGTGGTCAGATGAGACTAAAATTGAGCTCTTTGGCATTAACTCAACTCGCCGTGTTTGGAGGAAGAGAAATGCTGCCTATGACCTAAAGAACACCGTCCCCACTGTCAAGCATGGAGGTGGAAACATTATGTTTTGGGGGTGTTTCTCTGCTAAGGGCACAGGACTACTTCACCGCATCAATGGGAGAATGGATGGAGCCATGTACCGTCAAATCCTGAGTGACAACCTCCTTCCCTCCACCAAGACATTAAAAATGGCTCGTGGCTGGGTCTTACAGCACGACAATGACCCGAAACATACAGCCAAGGCAACAAAGGAGTGGCTCAAAAAGAAGCACATTAAGGTCATGGAGTGGCCTAGCCAGTCTCCAGACCTTAATCCCATCGAAAACTTATGGAGGGAGCTGAAGATCCGAGTTGCCAAACGACAGCCTCGAAATCTTAATGATTTACAGATGATCTGCAAAGAGGAGTGGGCCAAAATTCCATCTAACATGTGTGCAAATCTCATCATCAACTACAAAAAACGTCTGACGGCTGTGCTTGCCAACAAGGGTTTTGCCACCAAGTATTAAGTCTTGTTTGCCAAAGGGATCAAATACTTATTTCTCTGTGCACAATGCAAATAAATATATATAATTTTGACAATGTGATTTTCTGTTTTTTTTTTTAAATATAATCTATCTCTCACTGGTAAAATTAACCTAGCCTAAAAATTCTAGACTGTTCATGTCTTTGACAGTGGGCAAACTTACAAAATCAGCAAGGGATCAAATACTTATTTCCTTCACTGTATATGGACAGTGACATCAGGGGCAACTCCTGAAGCAGAATCCCTGTCCACAGCGTTGCCGACTCTAGGAGAAGCCCCTGACATCACTGCCCATATATGGACAGAGACAAAGAGTGTGGAATCTCTGGTCACAGCGTCGGCAATGCTGTGGATGGGGATTCCGCTTCAGGAGTTGCTAGCGGAACCGCCAGCCATGGGGGGCCTGTCCAGACGGCATTGAGAGAAGAAACACTTCTGAAACACAAGCAGGGGAAGGGAGCCAGCGCAGCGCCCCCTTCCACCTGCTGGTGTGATGCGCCCTGTGCAATGGCACAGGTCCCACACCCCTAAAGCCGGCCCTGAATATAATAATGTCACAAGTATTTCCTATATACTTTTCTAATTGGGGCTCTTGCAAACGACTGTTTCAGTTACGCGGTCCGCAAAATATGGCCCATAGTGCTTCCGTTGTGTTTCCGCGTCTGTTCCATACATCCGTGTTTTATGGCCGCATGGTGTTCGTGTGTCATTTGTTTTTCATGGATCCGCAAGAACAACGGATGTGTGCATGACTCCATAGAAATGAATGGTTCAGTGTTCTACCCGCAAAAAAAACCTGGCTGGACACTGAAGAAACCAACTGTCATGTGCATGAGCCCTTAAGGCATCATGCACACAACGGTTTCCGTTTTGCTGACCGCAAAACACGGATCCTTGTGGCTTCCGTCTGCTGTCCGGTTTTTTTGCGGACCCATTCCCTAGAATGAGAGAGACTGACAGCAAATATGTACAAGAATGGGATCTGTTCTGTAATTTGAAGAACGAACACACGGATCCGCAAAAAAAACAGATGTGTGCATGGCCCCATAGAAATTAATGGTCCAGTAAGCTATCCAGGAAAAAAAAAACAATAGGACCCTGAAGAAAACAACGGTCATGTGCATGAGCCCTTCGTGAATGATCTTATTAAATTACCCAGCATTCCAAGATGTTCTTCGTCCTTGGATCTTTCCTTCCTCCTTGTGAACGTTGAATCCGTATATTCCACATAAACTGCTTTTTTATAAGAGCCTCCAATTCTGTTTTCATTTTGCTCAAAAAATGTTGCTGATTCACTATAAATGAGGATGCAATGTTTTCAATTTATGTGGCATTAGAATAATTTTCTGATTTTATACAAAACATCTATTGACTTTATAACAGAACTGGTTACCGGAGGACAGTAATTGGGCTTATTATTATCCCTCAGTACAATTTATTAACATAGAAATGTCCTGGATGTGGTGTATGGTTGATAGAATACTAAAATTACTTGCATGGGTGGAAAGATGTTCACTTTAAAACTTTTGCACAGATTTCCATGCAATTCCTCCAACTCCATAATGCTCTTTGGGCTTTTGGTTTTCTGATCTAGTAGGAAGGGAGGTTAAGAATTGTAGTCGGCACACCTTGATTGTGCCCATGAAGAGCGGTAAGCCGCCGAATACGATTCATAGCAGCGCTACAACCTATTATAGATTCAGAACGATCCAGTCCCCAGTACGGCTCAGTGCCCGACGAAGGTCCTACGACCGAAACGTTAACGTTGCACATATAGCCTCTGGCATTTATCAAATAAATATAATTTTTGAAACACAATCAAGGTGTGCCGACTACAATTCTTAACCTACATCCGGGTTGGGACCCTACCTCGAGCACCCAAAGATACCGGTGCTATCTGAACACAACCATAGACCACTAGTAGGAAGGGAGGCGGCAAATTTTAACGTTTGGCACTGGCTTTGTATAATTTTTTTTACATAATATGGAGCTGCTTTGTCCCTGTGATTGTTTGTGATGAGACATAGTACTATTTTAACACATTGTATCCCTGTTATGTGTTCACTGTATGTCACTACTATGTAGGTACTCTATGGCATCATTATGTGGACACTCTAAAGTATTTGTCACTATATAATGGTATTATTTAAGCACACAATTATTGTGTTACTCTGACTATATTTTGGCAGTATTACACCTAATTTCCAAGTATATGTCAGGGAGGCCCCACATATTTGCCTAGGGGACTCCACAGATCATGATTTAGTCCTATGTACTATGTGATAGCTACTCATCCAGATAACCACAAGTTTTTATTTGAGAAACTTACATTTCTAAAAGTTGTGGTGTTTAAAATAAAAAGAAAATTCTGAATGGTTTTATAATAAATGACTGCCAATATGAAAGCTGATAAAGGCTGATCCAGACATTCACATTCAAGAAACACCCGGCCTAAAACGTAACTTGCCTGTCTTTGTGATTATTTACTTTTATAAATGTGTGAAGGCTTCTATGAAGACCATAAGAAACCATTTATTCAGTCCTAATATTGCCCTTTAGGAGTGTACCTAGCCAGTGGAGTTACCGGGGAGCCACCATGTTTCATCAAGATACTGGACAGAGGAAATTGTCTAGTGGCATAGTGGGCCACCATATGGACTGTAATGGCATATAATGTGGCCAAACTGCTGACTAATGCCTCATGCAGACGTCCGTGTGTGCCAGCTGGGTCCCATCTGTGATCTGTGTAAAGATAGGACATGTCCTATCTTTCCACAGATCTGAAAGTCCCAATTCACCTGCTAAAATGAATAGGTGTGGCACTCGGTCGTGTGCAACGGGCATAAGGCCGGGTTCTCACAGGTCAGATACGCTGTGTGAAAATCACGCATTGTGGTGCGGTTTCTCAAACTGAATTTCCGCTGCGGAAAGCAGCACTGTGAAAAAAAAGCCATTCATACTTACCCTTTCCCTCTTCTCTGAGCGTAGTCCGGCCTCCCACGATGACGTTGCAGGCCATGTGACGCTGCAGCCTATGATTGGCTGTAGCGGTCACATGGGATGAAATGTCATCCCAGGAGGCCGGACTGCAGGAAGAAGGAGAGAGTTCTTGGGTAAGTATGATTTTTTTTTGTTTTCCGGATTTGTGATTTTTGCGGCGTATTCGCTGCTATTCCGCCGCAAATGTCGCAACACTTGGCTTTCTTTTGAGGGTTTTGCATCCCCATTATATTCAACAGGGAAAACCTGCAACATAAAATCAACAAAAATACAGCATAAATTGACATGCTGTGGAATTAAATTCCACACCGCAGGTCAATTTATTAACGTTTCTGCTGTGGGGTTTTTTTTTTTCAGCGTGGGCATGAGATTTTAAAAATCTCATCTACTTTGCTGCTACTGTAAATGTTGTGGAATTTCCATACAGAATTCCATTACGGAAATTCCGCAGCATTTACGCTATGTGGGAACCCGGCCTTAAACAGCCCTTCTTTAAAGAGGCTCTGTCACCACATTATAAGCGCCCTATCTTCTACATAATGTGATCGGTGCTGTAATGTAGATTACAGCAGTGTTTTTTTATTTAGAAAATTGATCCATTTTGTCCAAGTTATGACCTATTTTAGATTTATGCTAATGACTTTCTTAATAGTCAACTGGGCGTGTTTTAGCCCTTGACCAAGTGGGCGTTGTAAAGATAAGTGTATGATGCTGACCAATAAGTGTCATACACTTCTCTCCAGTTGGGCATTAAGAAAGTCATTAGCATAAATCTAAAATAGGTCATAACTTGGTCAAAATTGATCGTTTTTCTAAATAAAAAACACTGTTGTTATCTACATTACAGCATCGATCAGATTAGGTAGAAGATAGGGCACTTATAATGTGGTGACAGAGCCTCTTTAAAGCCTAAAACCCTCCCCACATTCTTCCTCTTAGGCAGAATGTCAATCCCTGTGGATAATTTGGGAAACGTAATACTTCTGCAACTTCTGATTGCACCAAAGTTGCAGCTGACTACAACTTCGGTGTGATGACATGTGACAGTCATGGACCATTAATTCTAACAGGAGATATGTGTGAATTTTCTGTAACACGACTTACCAATAGAAATGACAATACTGATGCGCAACCAAAATAATCACATGGCCCTGGCCTAACAGCACTAAATGCCATTACTACCCATATGGTGGTATACCATTTCCCTTGGTTATTTTGTCTTCTTTGTTCACTACACTCATGATATTGGGCACAAAAGGCTATTGATATACATATATTGATTCATATGATGTCATTCCTATGTTATTCCTCGTTGCATGAATAATTGACTACTCAGTGTAACTATTCCTCTTGTCGATAGGGTCTGTCCGTACAAAGGCTGACAATGGTAATACCTAGTTATCAATTTATTAATTTATTTATGCCAAGAAAATGTTATTCCATGTGGAATGGAAATATTTACTAAAGCAGACATGTCAGGAGAGGGCCACACCTCAAAATGTATTCGTAGGTAGGAAACATGTTATATGCTTAATTTTTTTTTTGTTTTTGCCAGATCTGTGCTTTAACAAGATAATTACCTTTCAGGATTATCTAACTTTTGTCCAGTGAACTGATTGACGGATGTTGGACCATAGTTCCAGATGATTTCTTCAGCAGCAATATAATAATGTCTTATGGTTGACCAAAACTTGCATGGTGTCTTTGAATTTTTTGTGCAATTCTTTACTTCATAAATTGCCTGCATGCCACCTACGAAACAAGATATTACTGGATATACCGGTAAACTACACAATTATTATTTCATAGGTAAGTCAAATAAACAGAGGTTTGTCCAGTAGTTTAGCCTCTAAAATGACTGACCTTCTAAGTGGTCATTAACTTGACAGCTCAGCAGCCATTTCCCACGGTTTTTGGTTTCCATTGTGCTTTGGACCATTGTTGCTGGGAAAAGACTAACAGTATCCACACGATATCGCTGATGTGTTAACACCTGACCATGGAAGTACGCTGAATGAATATCTACCTCATTCCCCATTCCGAACATATACCACTTGACCTGTGTCTTATCACACATGGAGAGGCCAGGGAGGTTCCCGTACATGTATCCATTGATAGCTGTAATACAGAGAGAGAAATGGACAGTAGAAACCACAACTTTATCTATAATAATCACAAAGTCTTGTATTATAATAAAATAATTGAACCAATACTACTCCTGATGGATTGATGGGCCTTATGACCATCCTTTATCTGTATTTTTATGTATGCTAAGTATTCTCATTAACACTATTTCATACATTAGGTACACCTTTGCAACTACAGGCCCTTTTACATGGGCCAATGAAAGGGCAAACAAGTGTTTGTACAGTATGAACGCTTGTTCCTGATCATTGTCCTGTGGAAACAGGGCAGTAATAAGCCAATGAACGAGCAAATGCTTGTTCATCGGCTGAACGCATCTTTCATGCGGCCAATAAAATTATCCCTAATCGGCAGCACAACTCCTTGTGTTGTGATGCCAACTAGATGCAAAGGTATGAGAACAACCGATTGTATTAACCATTTTTTGCCTCTATACACTTCGAACAATTGCTCCATGTAAATTAAGCTAAATGAGCGCTAATCATGGGGCATAATCGTCGATCGTCGCTCGTTACTGGCTGTGTAAAATTACCTTAAAGAGGACCTATCACCTCTCCTGACATGTCTGTTTAAGTAATTCATTGTATTTCCCAAGAAATACCAATTCTGGAACATATTTTCTTAGAACTATACATTGTGCTGTTCCTCTGTTATCACTGCTAAAAATGTATGAATAATTTGACCACTGGGAGTTACCAGTTGGGGGGAGGTCCCTTCACAGACTGGCAATCTCAAATCAGTTCTGACAGAGTGAGACTGTGTACGGACATGCCTGGTTGACAAGGGGAATGGTAACAACCAGTTGTCAACGTATTCATAAATTTCTTGGAGGAATAATAGAGGAACGGTACAATGCAGTGTTCTAAGAAAAGATGCTACAGAATTGGCATTTCATGGGGAGCACCAGTATTTATGAAAAGACATTTCATGAGAGGCAAAATGTCCCCTTTAAGCTTCTGTTCACATCTGCATTGGGATCTCATTCATAACAGAACCCACGACGCAGTGCCGGATACATCGTACAATACCACCAGAACTCATTAACTTATAATGGGGTCCAGTGGGTTCTATCCTGGTATCTGTTTTTTTTGACAGAAAGAATAGCACTTCTTACAGCACTATTCTTACCATCAAATCTGACAGCATCTATGAAGGAGGTTCCGAGCTGCTAATGCAGATGTGAACAGAGCAAGTTTTTTGGTGCTGATATTGATCGGCGCCAAAAAACGTCCAAATTCACCCCCCATTCAATGGGAGGCAGAGGCGTTTTTTTCCTTGGACGGCTTTTGGCCGGACGCGGGAAAAAAAAGTGGCATGTCCTTTTTTGCCGCGATTCTGCCTCTAACCTTCCATTGAAATCAATGGGAGGCAAAAAAGACACGCGGCGCTCGTTTCCGAGCGTTTTCGCTGCGTTTTTTGTTAACGCAGCGAAATCCGGGGCAAAAAGCGCAGGCTGGTCAAAATGTGTCTCAAAATTCCTGATGGAATTTTGAGGGTGATTTTTTTATGCCTGCAAAAACTGTGTGAACTAGGCCTAATTGTTTAATGCTCTAATGCATCTAAAGTAAAATATGAGGTAACTGCAAATGGACTTGATCAATATATCCTACCATTTGTGTATACAGCTTCTGTGCAGACCTATCTACTTAGTTACAGACTACAAACAAACCTTGTGTGTGGTTTGATCCTGCAGCCATGTGTCACTCCCTTCCATCTGCTCCCTCTTCTACTGTAGAAGAGCTGTTTATTAGCTGTATACATGCTTGCTCAGCTGTTTCCAGAACTTCCATAGGATTGAATGGAGGGAACTGCGCACAGACGCGGCCACCTCTTTATTCCTTCTCTCCCTGGATGTGGTGTCTGGCATTGAAATAAGAGTCTGTGGAGGTTGGTTGACTCTTTCATTAAATGTCCTATGTGTGAGTATGTCTTTTTGAATGCCTTCTTAGCAATTGTTAAAAGAAAATGCAGATGTTCTCCTATATACTTCTATATAGTCCTACAATGATAAGTCTGATACGGTATATCTTAATGATAATATAACAGAATACATAAAGTATGGTATACTTACAATGCATTTTATTGCTTTCTTGAAAGTCTTCATCTTCTTTATCAACAGGATCAGTGCAATAAGTATTGATATTTTCATCCAGATACCAGCTAAGATTTTCATCTGTCACAGAGAACATCAGGATAAACTCCTCATACTGTTTCTTCTCTATCTCTTCTATTTTACCTGTAATAAAAAGTTTACATTATTGAAAGACTGGTAGAGATTTTAGATAGATAGATGGATAGATAGATAGATAGATAGATAGATAGATAGATAGATAGATAGATAGATAGATAGATAGATAGATAGATAGATAGATAGATAGATAGATAGATAGATAGATAGAAAGATAGAAAGATAGATAGAAAGATAGATAGATAGATAGATAGATAGATAGATAGATAGATAGATAGATAGATAGATAGATAGATAGATATGAGATAGATATGAGATAGATAGATAGATAGATAGATAGATGGATAGATATGAGATAGATAGATAGACAGATAGAAAAACATTAACATAAACATTAAATGTGGCTTTATTTTATCTGAAATTTAATACAGCTATAGATGGATAAAGTAAGATGGTAATGCTTGAATTAAGCAGTAAGAACTATCTTTTGCCCACCTTTTTTACAGATAATTAAAGGCCCAACAAGTCCAGAGTAGACATCTCTTGGACCATCAATATGAGAGTGATAAACCCTGGTCACACAGTCTTCATCTCTTGCAGATGGACCTTGATCTTCAACAACGTCCCATTTGTAAGTGTATGATTCTCCAGGTTTTACAGCATCGTCTTTTTTCTGAGCCTCAGAGGTATTATCTGGGTATAATGCTCCTGTAGATAAACATAGTTACTGATGTGAACCTTGAATGCATTGTCATTTAGAATGCTAGTGCTTTAATTCTGGAAAAAGCTTTTTAAATTTGGAAAAGTGCAATTATATTTTGTATAATGTAAAATGTATACATTGTATAAGAGTAAAATGTCATTGCATAAGGTCGGCGAGCATGGTCGCCTGTAACTGAAGTAGCCACGTGTTTCAGAGGTATTACTTGTGTATGTCACATGGTCTGATCCCGAGTTCACTTATGCCATACAGAATTTGGCATAAACCACATGAATCCAACCTGCCTTGTGTCAATAGTTCGGGCTGGTGGTAGTGTTGTTATGGTGCATGGAATGCTTACTAGACCCCTTATACTAACTTAATGGTGTTAAAATATAGGTACCGCAAAATGAAGTACCTATATGTCATTAGCATGATGTAGTTCCTGCACATTGCCGTATGTGTACGTCATCGTTGTTGGATAATAACAGCTGGGATTGACAATCGCACACCCGCAGTAATGGCCGAGATAGGCAAAATCTCTGATCCTGGTTATTTAACCCCTTATGAACCGTGATTAGTATTGATCGTGGTGCAGACAAAGAGAGGGGACTCCTTTTGTTCTGTACCAGTGAGCTCTGGGATCACGATCACCGGGGTTGACTAGGCTTCCAGGGCTGTCTAGTATTAGTGGCTGTTAGGGCATACCTTGCATTTTACATGCACAGCCAGTAATGTGCTGTCATATAAATATATAAAATGTAATACAGTTTTAAAAATCAATTAAAGAAAGGATAAAATAATATTAAATAAGCATAATAATAATAAAAAATAAAGTTGCGAAAGTTGTTAAAAAAAACCCACTGTATACATATTAGGTTTCCTCACACTCTTAATGACCTGTGAAATAAAGTTATAATATCTATTCATTTTAAAGGTTTCTTCTGCCATTATAAAAAGTTTATATAAATTAAATGCTACTATATATGTACCCGAAAATGATTCCTTAAACATATACTACTTGTCCAACAACAAACAAGGCCCAAAATAGCTACTTTGCCTTAAAAATAAAAAAAATTACTTTAATTCTGACCGAAAGCGAGGAGGCAAAAATGTATAAAATCTCTTGGTCCTTAGAGCAAAAATTGGCTTAAGAGATCAAATACAACATCCTAAGATTAAGTCCCTTTAGGCTATCGTCTACCCATATTCTGATGTCAACTTGCAGCACCAAGGATCTGTCCTTTCTTTCTCACAATCCATTACCAAATCCTGTAACCTTCACCTAAAAAATATATCCCATATCAGTCCCATCCTCACCACTGGCCCTGCTAAACCACTAATCCAGGCCCTAGTCATTCCAAGCCTCGTTTATAGTAAGGGTATGTTCAGATGCGGCTAGTACTATCCACTGCAGATTTTGCATAGAATTCGAAGCGGCTCTGCCTATAAATCCGCATAAGAAACATAAAGATTTTGTTGTGGATTTAGCAGATTCTCTGCGACACACTGAGCATGCTGCAGAATCGAAAATCCTCAGCATGCTTTGCTTATACTGCAGGTTTGTTTTTTCCGCTACATGTGAATCCACTTGTATTGTACTGTAAATTGCTGCCGATTAGCAATGCGGAATCCGCAGCCGTAAACCCGGAGCAAATCCGCCACGTGTTAACATGCCCTTACTCATTACTAATTGGCATTCCGCTAAACAAACTGGCTGTGCTTCAATCCATAATCAATGCAGCAATCAGCTTCATCTTACTGTCTAGCGCCTCTGCTCTCTGTCGTTTACCACACTGGTTACCTCGTTAAGATTGTAAGCTCTTATAGGCAGGGAGCTCCCCATTTTTTGTCTCATTGTTTGCTCATATTTTTTGATAATGTGTCATTTACTTATATAATGTTATGTTCCATTACACATCTTCAAAAAAAATTAATCATGATCATGAACCATTATACAGAGAGCAAAAATTCAACAGGGGGGAGTGGAGTAGTGAGAATGGGGAACAAAAGTACGGAAATAATATAATTCTAAATTTTCTCTCTCTGAAAGGATATATTAGTGGTAGTCCAAAATATAGCCAAAGATCAGTTACATAAACTATGTGACTATGAAGAGACCCCTATGGTCCTTCATCCACTTAATCCTGCGAGACCCTATAGACATCCCAATAATACCAACGTTGCTGAAAAGCATCAAACACATCACTGTCAGTGGCTACTATCACCTCTACTATGTGTATGCAAATTAAGGTTTCCACAAATTCAGTCTTAGCATTTTTAATTGTTAAGATAAAGTATTGTCACTCTTACGTTTTATATGTGCACATTACTGTATTACGGTTACAGTAGTTTACCTTCATTTTCCTTTGTATATTGCACTCCATGGGGATGTAAGGAGTATGGTCTGGAAGCAAAATTCTTTAGATGAATAGTCATCGTGTCACCAACCTCAGCGGTCATGATTGGGCCCAAATATCCCAGCCAGTCCGGCTTCTGGATTTCTTCTGAGTATGAGTCATTTGTGCATTGTAAGTAGACAGCTTTTTTGTAGACTCTGCCTATTCTATTGGAGCTACTTTGTAGAAAGATACTGGCATGCCTAGATAGAAAGAAGACCACATTTTACAGCCGTATGCTGGAATTGATTATTTACACATACACATATATAATATATTTAAGGGTTAACTTTACATTCAACAAACTTCTGACATGTCATAGTGAATTGTCAGGAGTTTTGAATGGTGGGGGTCTCAGTGCTCGGACCCCCAAAAAATCAAAACTTCTGACCTGTCAGAAGTTTGATGAATGTTTATTAGTTACCCTTTAATGATGTTATTGTTAATTCTTGATATTGTTTATTGCCACGCATTGGAGCTTACAGAAACAATGATGAAATAAAAGTAAAAAATATGATAAAAATTAGTGTTCACAGTGAAAATGCATTTAATAACTTTGTACACTTACTTTCAACCATTATCATCGTAAGATACCAAAATTATGGTATGATGCAATCTTATCCTCTTGCATGAAGCCGTATAGCCTCTGTACAATGGCGTTTAGGTATTGTTGCACTACGTGTATACGGAGATAATATCCTCTAGTAGCAATGCTTCTAGGGGAGAATAGCTTGGTATATACGGAGTGCGATGGGGCATGTATGGAATCCAACATTTAAAACTTCCATATGAAATCAGAGGCATACGGAGGTACAGTAGAGGGCTCATTCACCATTAAGTATGGCTCTTTACAAAATGGATTCACAATATAGCCGTGTGCATGAGCCCTTAAGATGTATATTTTTAGTTTGTATGTCTTTATGTGCGGTAAGGATGGGAAAACAATTGCTTGTTTTGTATAAATTGTCCAATATGTTCTCCATTGGTTATAATTAAAATAAAATGTAAGGTAAAGCATATATCTATATTTACATAACATTCTGAGAAACTTCATAAATACATTACATTACTTTTCTAATGATCCTAAGTTACAGCCAGGGCTGCATTCATAATTCTGCTGGTTCACTGAAAATAGTAGACAAGCTTGTCTTTAGGCACATCTTTTTTATTTTTTTACAGTTTTGATCAGCTCCTTTAATGTACTAAGACAGTACAACTGGTCATACACGTGAAATAGCCGAATGCTCAACTGGCCGACAGTTATTACTCATGACTCCCTCATAAATAGACACACTCAAATCGACTGAGCCTGAATATTTATTTCAGTAGAGAAAACCACTGCCGCTCACCACTGACACTGCTTCTCTCCTAATGGAACAAAGGATTGAGCATGTTGAAATCCACGCGTTGGGGTTCAGTCGCGTTCTTCTTTACATATTAGAATGTTGGATGATTTTTGCAGTTTCGGCAACATTCATCTACTGCGTATGGTCAATTATTTATTTTTCTATATCATATTTCTATATAGAGCCTGGTGTAAACACTACCGTTCCCAGACATACGGAGGTACCTCAGAGGCCCAATATACCACTACGGAAGCCGTATTACAGCTCCGTACAAAATGGAGTGTTGCCATGGTATGAAAAAAGTCTTCACGAACACTTCATGTTATTGTATGATCACCATAACAAGATAAGAAAAGTCTGTAAGAAATACGACTTTGTCTGCAAGATCAGAATCCAAAATATAGAAAAATAGACAAAAGGAGAATATGTAAAAGAAACATAAAACAATGGAAATGCATAATGTTTGGAGAACTTGAGATGGGAGAATGGGCTGAAGGTTGGCATCTACCGTATGTTCAGCAATGACACATGCACATATATTGGCGTACATCTGGAAATCCTTGAGGTATAGAATAACAGGTATAAACATTTCCTTCACACAAAGCTGTCAGTGGAAAAAGACACTTAGTCCACTTATTTGGCACAGAGATGAGGTGAATTGACAACTATTTGATCTAGAGAATGTTGCAGGTGATTTACATATAAAACACACTTTTGGACCATTCTTAGATATTTCTGCATAAGGAAAACTGTCAACCAAAAGTGAAAAAAAGAGACGGCAATACCTATTCTAAATACGGAGGATTTGTAACACTTCTACGTCAAAATATTGTTACTTACTCATCTTCAGCAATTGATTTTCCAGAAATGATATTCACCCCACTCGGGGCATAATCCCAATTTACTTCTCTAATTGCTATGTAGTACGTCCTCTCTTTCCCCTCCACATATGCCCAATCCAAGATGGTGAGCAGGCATAGTGCTAAGAGCTTCATTATCCTGGGACTGGAGGTCAGTCTTTGTGACAAGAATATCCCCGTTCCCTGGAGTCTCTGGCAATTTGTATTGCAAGAGTTTCATAACCAAGTTCTGTTTGTTTACAAGGTAAACAGATATTCCAGTAAAATCAGATACCACAAATCCTGCAATGTTCTCAGTGATATCATGTACGTATGTATGATGCATGAAATAGAAGTGTATTCAGCTGCTATGCGCTAAAATAAAATTAAGATGCATTGACATTTTATTATATATTGTATGCAAATTAATCACATACCAAAAATTAATAAGAACACCATTGCTCATGTGGGGCAGAAGATGACTTCTAATGACTTATCTAGGCCTATTATTGTGGACATCTAAATGCATCAGTGAGGTTACCAAGGTTTGAGATATTCATTGATATGTATGGCATAAGTGCATCATGTACTGTATGTCCCGGTTTCTTTAAAATCTTGCAGATGGGAGTGAGAGATTTTGGTACAGAACAGTCAATGTGGTTCAATGGAAAATCAGAGATGAAGGGTAGGGGAGAAAAGATGCAGGTAGGTGCATGCATGGGCACCGTAAGTGCCCATCAGTCAAAAAAATCACCATGCAAACCAGTTGAGTATTTGTGTATTTACCAACAACTATGTAAGTAACAAAGTCCAATCCAAGCAATCATTGTGTACTAAAGCCAAATTCATGAGGATTTAAGAACGGCTGTATATGCCATTTTACGCTACCCCGACACTTTTGGACGGGCTTTGTGTAAGGGGACAGGGCTATCCGCAGCCAGAAAAATTCACTATAATTTATGCTAGAAACTAGTATAAATTGTATCAGAAATCTACGCCAGCTTGTATCTGGCGGAGTCTTCACTTTCTAGGTCGATGGCATTTGCATTGTCAGCACAGGAAGACGTGGTGCCGACTAGCGACTATATTTTTGGCTGCATAAAAGATGCAATCAGCCAATGAACAAGCGTTTCCCCTTTCATCAGTTGATCTTTGCCCTGTCTACACATGGTAATGAAAAATAGATATTGGGATGCACTCCTCAATCAATTGGCGTGGTGCTAGTAAGGTAGGGACGAGAATCCCACAATATTGGAAATATATAACCCCAGCACACACAGAGGTACGCAAAAGATCCAGATGCAAACAAATTTAAGTTTTATTGCAACAAAAGATGGTAAAGTTGAGGTGGAAAGCGTCTTGGTAAGACGTTTCGGCCGAACCTCGGCCTTTGTCACGGTCGCTGTAAGACGATATCACTGGTATGGGTTGTCCGCCGGATATTCCCTGTGTGTCCGGCGGACAACCCATACCAGTGATATCGTCTTACAGCGACCGTGACAAAGGCCGAGGTTCGGCCGAAACGTCTTACCAAGTCGCTTTCCACCTCAACTTTACCATCTTTTGTTGCAATTAAACTTAAATTTGTTTGCATCTGGATCTTTTGCGTACCTCTGTGTGTGCTGGGGTTATATATTTCCTACACATGGTAATGATCGGGAAGTTCACATGAACGCTTATTCAACGAATGATTGGCCCATGTAAGAGGGCCTTTACTCCTGTAGACTTTAGACATATAAAACACCAGTCTTAGTAAATCTGTAGACAGTCGTACACATCAAACAAAATGTTCTGGTCTTTAAATTAAGGGCATGCCCAGACGTGGCGGATTTCTTCTGCAACTGTCCGCATCAATGCCGCACAGAATCTGCGTTGCAAATTCTGTTGGAGATCTGCCCAAAATGGGCATTAAATTGATGCGGACTAGCCGCTGCGTATTGAGCTGAAAGTACTTCCCTTCTCTCTATCAGTGCGGGATAGAGAGAAGGGACAGCACTTTCCCTAGTGAAAGTAAAAGAATTTCATACTTACCGGCCGTTGTCTTGGTGACGCGTCCCTCTTTCGGCATCCAGCCCGACCTCCCTGGATGACGCGGCAGTCCATGTGACCGCTGCAGCCTGTGATTGGCTGCAGCCGTCACTTAGACTGAAACGTCATCCTGGGAAACCGGACTGGAGGAAGAAGCAGGGAGTTCTCGGTAAGTATGAACTTCTATTTTTTTTACAGGTTGATGTATATTGTGATCGGAAGTCACTGTCCAGGGTGCAGAAACAGTTACTGCCGATCGCTTAACTCTTTCAGCACCCTGGACAGTGACTATTTACTGATGTCGCCTAGCAACGCTCCCCTAATTACGTGTGCACACATGTAGTCACCCGTAATTATGGGTGCACACACGTAGTCACCCGTATTTACGGAAGCCCCATTGACTTCCTCAGTCTGGCTGTAGACCTAGAAATACACATAGGTCCAGCCAGAATGAAGAAATGTCATGTTAAAAAACCAATACGCTCCGCAGCACACATAACATCTACATTACATCTGCGGACTTCATTGCGGAATTTTGAATCTCCATTGAAGTCAATGGAGAAATTCCGCAATGAGTCCGCAACCAGTCCGCCACACGTCCGCAACAACCATTGTATGCTGCGGACACCAAATTCCGCACCGCAGCCTATGCTCCGCAGCGGAATTGTCCGCAACGTGCAAACGAACCCAACCACAAAGCTGTGGAGGGCAATGGAGAAACGGGTCCGCTGCGGATTTCCGCTGCGGAGTGTCCGCAGCGGAATTCCAGAGCAAATCCGCTACGTCTGGCCATGCCCTAACAGACGCTTGCCATACATTTAGAACAAACAGCGAATCATTGTAATTTGGTTAATGAGTGTTAATTTGATGGTAACAAATCATACTAATATATCAAGAAACCAAATGCCTAACACAGGAGCAAATAAATATCTCAGCCCATACATGTCCTGTTAACAACCTCATATAAGGTTTTATATATTCATAAGGTTTATATGGGACTGCTTTACTAAGCAAATATGGAGCATGTCGGTTTTGTAATCCTTGTCTTTACCTGATCCCAGATCTGATATTAGTGTCGTGGAAATCCATCGCTCAAAATATATTAGACTGAAATTGATATGAGTCCCAACAGACTCTCAAGGCCAGACTCCATTAGTCAGTATCCTAATTAGGATATTTCACCGATATATATCGAGAGAGGAGAAGAAAACACACAGACACGCTGAAATGTTAAAAATGCTCCTCTGAAGGATTTATTACCAAACTTAAACTGTTAAACTGAAATTCAGAAGGGGTGTATGCTTGAGGTAAACCAATCAGAGACAATGTAACAATATTTGTTATTCAGTAAAAAGCATACAATAAAATACATCATTATAATTCTTCACACGTTATGTTTACAAGTGTCTTATCTCTCTCTTGGACAGAATATTCTCGTGGAGATGGGGGAGACCTTCCCTCACGCATACTTGTCATCCTCCCATCTCACTCCCTGTCCATCTTCGCATGGGAGCCTAGGTCAAAGATAAAACATACGAAATCAACATTACTTGTATTAAAGGAACAATGACTTTCCTATTCACTACAAAAGAACCAAGATGGGAACTCCAGACAAGATGGCTGCTGCACGAAACTAAATCATTTAAAACATTATCATCACTTTCACATATTACATATCTTAGTAATTCGGCATCCTGCTTGATAATTCACAATGTAATTTCATACAGAGAATATAAGCAAATAAATCATCCTTCACATTAGTAATCAACTTGGTTCAATATCATTGGGTTTTGGGAGTGCTAAGCTCTATAACATCATTAGTATTACCTATTATAAACATACATCTCTGGATGCTTATTACTTAAACGTAGATTTAAAAAGAGATTCTCATATTAAACTTGTCTTAACATTAGTACCAAGTAACATATTTTAGGGTAAAAGGTTTACAACACATGTGAACAGTGAGTCTGTATCTTAATTTGCACTATATTACTGTCACGATCCATGGGTATGTGGACCCACTAGGCCGCACCGCCGTAGCGGGGTAGCAGTTGGCCAAACAAAAGAGTACCCAATCAATAAAAGTCCAGCACAGGGGTACCTGAAATAGTCCAGGCAGTCGCATTGGCTAGGCACAAATGGAACTTTGACGGCAGTGGATGCCACACGTGGCGGAGGATATCAGGCGTGGCAGATGACACCAGACATGGTGTACGACAGCAGACATGGCCAATGGCAGAACACGACTCCAACACTCAATAGGGCTCAGGAGCCAACAGAGCACAGGATACAGGAACAGGTAGCAGGGCATGGGAACACTTGGGAACAGGATAACACTAAGAGAACATTTGTAAGAGTAACATGGGAAACACAACAACCCTCAGGCAAGGGGTGAAGGGGCAGAGCCCTATTTATAGTCCAGGGTGATCATGTGCTAATTATTAATAACTTACATGTGCACGTGCTGGCCCTTTAAGGCCGTGCACGAGTATACTCGCGCACCCTATGGGACACAGCAGAGCAGAGGTGAGTGCTGGCGTCTCCTAGGAAGGAGATGCCGGCCAGCACTCACAGATCTATGGCCGCGGCCATCGAGGGGTGAGTAGGAGCGGCCGTGGACACTACAATGACTAGTCCTGTAATCACCATAAAGTGGCAAAACATTGGGGTGCTGCTCTGCAAAGGATATCACAATGCAGGAACCTGGCCCTATTATGCTTGGCCCTAAAAAGGCACTTATTGCACACAATAGACATAAATGAGGTCAAATATGTTACTTTGTGACTTAAACATAATAAATAGACCCTAGTGACAAGTGATTGTCTCAGGATATGTTCACACGGCTTATGTTCTGGCTCATTTTAGAGCGTATTACACTCCAAAATATACTTGAAATAAGCCTGCAAACAGCTTCCCATTGATTTAAATGGGAAATACACTGTGCTATTCACATGAGGTGTATTTTTACGCTGCTGAATTAAAAAACAGTCTCGTAGAAAAAAGCCTCGTAAGAAAAAAGTAGCATGTCACTTCTTGAGCCGTTTTTGTAGCTGATTTTCCATTGAACTGCAAAAAAAGCCTCAAAAAATAGCTCAAAAAAGCCTCAAAATAAGCTTCAAATTAAAAAAGCTTAATTTTCAGCTTCAAATACTCCTTGAAATCAGAGGCTGTTTTCCCTTGAAAACAGCCTCCTAATTTTCAGTCATTTTTTTTTGTATGTGTGAACATACCCTTAAAGTCACCTACAAATTTTGTCTACTGCCTGACCTTTGGGATCCATTAATGTGTTAGAGCCTTTGCCCACCAAAAAATCCTCTGGTACTGTGGTGGGCCAGTACCTAACTTTCAAAGCCTACAAATGGCTGCATCATAAAAAATAAAAAAAAGGTAAATGAAAATAAAGTCTCCCACAGGAAAAATCACACTTCTGACTTTTTCTGGGGTATTAGAGACGTATTTACATTTCTCTATTATTTTCTCACTTTTACAAATAGACAAGGAACCAGCGTCTGGACATAAGCAACAATTTTCTGCTTGAAAAATATTGAAATGAAGAAACTATCAGTCAAAAATAGTTTTTAATCATATACTAATAAGAAATACATTTTATAATCTATATGTCTTTGTAAAAAGTAAAAAAGTATTTATCAGGTAGCTGATATTATCAGCAAACCTAACCTGACCTCAAGGTTAAACGTGTTAATCATTCTAATGTTTTGCAAGAGAGATTCCATTATTTAGCAATACCTTAAAAGAGTCAAAAAATCAGAACTATAAACTACAGAAATCTCTGCCTTGGTCAAGTAAGGTCAATGTTTGTATAGCCAGGAAAAAAGAATATTGGAGGCAAGAAAAGATGTATGAGTTTCAGTCAGGGGCGTAGCTAAAGGCTCATGGGCCCCGATGCAAAGGTTCTTCTTGGCCCCACCCCCCAAACTTCTCAGGGCCGATGACCCGCAGCTTTCAGTTGCATCGCTGGGTCTCCTAAGTGATCCAACAATGCAGCACTAGCAGCCGAGGCGTCACTAAGGACTTAAAACATCAGGGGGAATAGCCCCAATACATATGTGCCCCCCCTCAAAAAAAAATATGTGTACGTGTATGAATATGTGAATATATATATATATATATATATATATATATATATGAGATAGCATATCTATAGCACTACGACCCTAAAGCTATGGATAAGATTAGATACAGTGGCTTAACAGACAGTAGCACACATTATAGGAAGACCCGGTTATGATCTAGTACCCGACCATCTGTAGTGACAGAGGAGCACTGTCACCCTCCCCACCCTGGTAATGCTAGGCTGCTGCTGCTATGTTGTATCTGGTTATAAAAATGGGGGAACCCCACATCGTGCTGTCCAATTATTTATTTTTAAAAAATGACGTGGGGCCCCCCCATTTTTCATAACCAGCCAAATACAACACAGCAGCAGCAGGCTAGCATTACCAGGGTGGGAAGGGACACTGTTTTTGGCCTTTCCCAGCCTGATAATACCAGCCTGCGGTCACCCCAGTGCCCGACCATCACTAGAGATGATCGGGTACTGGATCGTACCCGGCTCTTCCTGGCACCCCTGGTGGCGGTGGGTACCGGGGTAATAATGGGGGTTAGTGTTTGCCTTTTCACCGGCTAACACTAAGCCCCGTCTTAGTAATGGACGCTGTCAATCTGTCAGTTTTTCCATTGTCGCATTCCAAGAACCATAATTTTTATATCTTTCTGTTAACATAGCCATATAAGTGCTTATCTTGTCGTTTTTAGTGGCACCATTTAAGGTACCATAACATTTACTGCGAAATGAAAAAAAATTATTTGTGGGACGGAATGGGAAAAGATAGGTATTTATCCACTGTTTCATGGGTTTTGTTTTTATGGCTTTCACCGCATTGTAAAATCGACACATTAACATTATTCTGTGGGCCAATACAATTACAGTGATACCAAATGTATATACTTTTTTTTATCGTTTACCACTTTTACAAAGAAACATAACTTTTTTATTTATCTGTTAATTGAGTGGTGTTAGGGCTTGTTATTTGCGGGGCGAGATGTAGCTTTTATTGGAACCGTTTTAGGGTACATGCAACTTTTTATTCTATCTGGTTGTTTTTTTTAAGCTAGGTAACCAAAAAAACAGCAATGCTTGCATTGTTATTATTTTTTTTCTTATGCCTTTTAACGAGCGAGTTAAATAACGTAATATTTTAATAGCTCGGACAATTACAGACATGGTGATACTAATTATGTTAACTTTTTTTATTACTTACATAATTTTGTAAAAACATTTAACGTTTAGTTCATTCTTTGGATTTTTTTTTAAAATTTGTAAAAGTTTTTTTACTTTCCCTTAGGGAACTTAAGCATGCGATCTATGGATAGCGCATGCAGTCCACTGCAATACTTATGTATTGCAGTGTATTTCCTTTATCTGTACTTTACTATTAAGCCCTGCCAGATCACAGAGGGCAGACCTGGAGGCCTTCAATAGACCTCCAGCTGCCATGGCAACCAATCAGCACCCTGCGATTTAGATGTGAGGGCAATTAGGGGACAGAGGGAGCCCCATCCATCTGTCTAACTGCTCAGATGCCACAGTCTCTATTGACTGCAGCATCTGAGGGACAAAATGGCCAGGATCGGAGTCACCTCCGATCCCGGTGGTTGCAGGTAGGCAGCAGTTTGGCACCGGCATTATATGCATCATATTATGAAAGCGTACATACGATTCATGATGTTTCTTTAACTGGTATTTTTCTTTGTCTACAACATATGTCTCAGGCGTAAGGTAAAAGCATCCTGTGAACCTACCCTATGATGCAACTGGATCTATCTATCTATCTATCTATCTATCTATCTATCTATCTATCTATCTATCTATCTATCTATCTATCTATCTATCATCTATCTATCTATCTATCTATCTATCTATCTATCTATCTATCTATCTATCTATCTATCTATCTATCTATCTATCTATCTATCTATCTATCTATCTATCTATCCCATATCTATCTATCTATCTATCTATCTATCTATCTATCTATCTATCTATCTATCTATCTATCTATCTATCTATCTATCTATCTATCTATCTATCTATCTATCTATCTATCTATCGATATATATGTATAAACATATATGATGAGATCATATAAAACAAGGTCATATACTGTTTAGGCATCCTGTAGCATCTTCTATGACCTAAAAAAGCATGTCTTAATTTTCTTAGTTCACATTGATAAGTTCTATGTAGCCTATCCTAGGTAGATCATAACATTTGGCCATTTATTCTCGCTGTATGAAAAAAAGTGGACTTCCATTGTTACTGTGCGCAATACCATTATATTTCAAAGGATACTGCGTAAAGCTGCATATCAATCATATGGGCAGAGGTGGTTCTTGGTGACAGCCAATCAGCTTGCTATAATTTCACAGCTTCTTTATTTTACTGGCAATATTGATTTTAGCACCTATAGATTTGGCACAGTGCCAGTCATTAAATTAATTTTTTACTGTTCCTTAATGACTGTTAGGGGCAGTTCAGACAGAGTATTTTGCCACTGTTTTTGATTTGGAAACCGCATCGAAACAGCGCCAAAAAAAGCTCGCAATTGCCTTTCATTGATTTCAATGGGAAGCAGAGGCGTTTTTTCCCGCGAGCGGTAAAAACTGCTCGTGGGAAAAAGAAGCGACATGCCCTTTCTTCAGGCGTTTCTGTCTCTGACCTCCCTTTGACATCAATGGGAGGCAGAGAAAGCTGTTTTCGCAGCGTTTTTTTTGCCCACGGCGCTCAATAGATGCAGCAGAAAAACACTACGAAAAACGCTGCAAAAAAACGCCGCAAAGAGCGTCCAGGCAGGTAGAAATCTTCCTCAAAATTTCTGAAGGAATTTTGAGGCAGATTTTTCCGCCTGCAAAAAAACTCAGTGTGAACAAGGCCTTAGAATGCTTACATGTCTGTGTACATGATACAAACATATAAACTGTAAGGGAGAAAAAGAAAAAGAAAAAAAAGAAAAAATGCAAGACATCAGTTCGATGTCGTAACGCGTAGCCTACCTACCAATAAAACATTTATTATTTATTTATATACCTTGATTTTAAAACTTCATTATAGCAGCGCCGTTAGAAGTCCTTATTTGGTCTTTTTCTCACAAACATATAAACTGTCTGAAATAAATCTGATCCACAGAAAATATATTTGACAATAATTGTTCAATTTGAAATTTAAATATGTTTTTTGTACGACATTCCATGAATGTGTGACTTCAATATTTTGTACAGTAATCGGGGGACTCAAACTGACCATCTCCTGTGAGTGCAATGGGTTTGCCCATCAATTCTTCAAGGACATACTTTTTTTTAAAGATTCTATTGATGATTTAGCGTAAGAAATAATAATTATTTTGGGTTTTGGTAATATGTGCTCTTAGAGATTTACTCAAGACCCGAAATATTAAAGAAACTGTCCAATTGCTGGATCCTACGGTACAGAAGTTGTGCGTCTACACTAAACTTTATAGGTTAATCTAGTCCTCTTTTAATTAAAAAATTTGGCAAGCTGAAGAAGTAAGATAGATAAATAGATAGATATGAATTAGATATGAGATAGATAGCTATATAGATAGATCTATCCATTTATGCCAAAAGACATAAATGGCAAAGGGATGCCAAGGATTATGGAAAAGGCTATGTCTATAACTGGCAAGCTGAGACTAGGAGGGTTGATCAACGTGATGACTGGACTAGGAGAAAGACTAAGCCAAGTATTAACCCGTTAGTGACCGGCCCATAGTGTTTTTACGTCGGTCACTAACGGGCCTTAGACTTTTTACGTTGCGGCGTTGGAATAAGTAAACAGAGCAGGGAGCTGTCAAATCTCCCTGCTCTCAGCTGCCAGAGGCAGGGGGCGTCCCTGCTCTGCCGTGTGAGATCGATATTAGTATCGATCTCACCCGTTTAACCCCTCAGATGCGGTGCTCAATAGCGTGCACCGCATCTGAGTGGTTTTGGAGAGAGGGAGGGAGCTCCCTCTCATCCAACTGACACCCGGCGATAAGATCGCCGAGTGTTAGTGTCTCCGAAGGCAGCCGGGGGCCTAATAAAGGCCCCCAGGTCTGCCTGTAATGAATGCCTGCTAGATCAGGCCGCAGGCATGACCTAGCAAATGCCTGTCCGTTTTAAACGGACAGGCAGTAATACACTGCAATACAGAAGTATTGCAGTGTATTATAATAGCTATCGCAGAATCGCATATTATAGTCCCCTAGTGGGACTAGTTAAAAAGTTTAAAAAAAAGTTTAATAAAGAATGAATAAAGAAATGTGAAAAAAAAAATGAAAAACCCACTTTTTCCCCTTAGAAAATGCTTTACTATTGAAAATACAAAATAAAGTTAAAAAGTTACACATATTTGGTATTGCCGCGTCCGGAACAACCCCGACTATAAAGCTATTACATTACTTAACCCGCACGGTGAAAAACGTTGGAAAAATTGCTGTTTTCTGTGAATCCTGACATTAAGAAAATGTGATTAAAAAGTGATCAAAAGTCGCATCTACTCCAAAATGGTACCAATAAAAACTACAAGTCGTCCCGCAAAAAAAAAAAGCCCTCATACAACTGCATCCGCGAAAAAATAAAAACATTACGGCTCTTCAAAAATGGAGACACAAAAACAAATCATTTTGAAAAAAAAAGCGTTTTTACTGTGTAAAAGTAGTAAAACATACAAAAACGATACAAATTTGGTATCGTTGCAATCGTAACAACCCGCAGAATAAAGTTATTGTGTTATTTATACCACACGGTAAATGGCGTAGATTTAGGACACAAAAAAGAGTGGCGGAATTTCAGATTTTTTTCTATTCCCCCCCCAAAAAAAGTTAATAAAAGTTAATCAATAAATAATATGTACCTCAAAATGGTGCTATTAAAACATACAACTTGTCCCACAAAAAACAAGACCTTATACAGCTATGTCGACGCAAAAATAAAAAAGTTAGAGCTCTTGGAATGCGACAATGGAAAAACTTAAAAAATAGCTTGGTCATTAAGGTTTAAAATAGGCTGGTCATTAAGGGGTTAACCAACCGTGTGTCCTTTATACTGGTTCTACATACCGTAGCTCAAAATTTTCTTTCAAAAACGATTTGCCACGTGTACATACAAACCACGCACCCAGAAGAGGTGGCAGAAGACAACACCACGCCAGTGAAGTCCAAACCACCGAAGTTACAATGAGTATTGACCCCCTGCCAGGCGACACTGAGGACCAAGGACGTCAGTCAACCCCAAACTTAGTGGTAAATATTTCATCACCACAAGTCTTGACATTAGAACAGGAGAGGCTTTTGAATAAGGGCCTCTCGTTTTGCCCTAGTACAAAGGCTAATTGGTTTGACCTAGAGGTTGATTTGCATAAATTTTTGCGTTCCATCAAACTGAAAACTTTCTTTTCAGAGGGACAATTTAGTAAAGATTGTACTACTGTGAGTAACCATGCTGAATTAACCCTTAAGAATTGTGGCCTATCTTTGAAGAGTGATTTTGTTCCCTTTAGCTGTCCACCAGCTATTGACACGTTCATCACTGCAGTCAAGCTAGATATAGTGAGACTGAGAGATGAGAGTAAGACAGCACGTCTACAACACTCAAATATGACTAGTAGTGAGATTGTGACTTTATCTGAATTGGTTAAAAATAAGGATATAATTATCAAGCCAGCCGACAAACGGGGAGCCATAGTTCTCCTAAATACCTGCGACTATGTAACTGAAATTATGAGGCAGTTACAGGATAATATTATCTACAAGAAGGTCGATAACGACCCTACAATTGAGATCCTTAAAAAATTTGAAATAGTGATCGGAAATGCTATCTCTGAAGGCTTGATTGATGAATTAATTAAGAAATTTTTGATCATAGAACACCCTGTGACCCCCACTCTTTACATTCTACCTAAAATACATAAAACCCTTGTGCATCCACCTGGACGTCCTATAGTCTCGGGCATTGGTTCCATCTTTCCAATGTGGCTATCTTACTGTACAGATATCTCGGAGTGTCTATTTCAAAAGCTCTGTCATACATTAGAGACATAAGTGACTTCCTGCTTAAAATACAACAGGTGAGTGTCCCCACAGTCTTTATACATCCATTGAGCATCAGAGGGGCTTCAATGCCATCGATCAATGTTTACAGAACAGCATTTTTTCAGAGAAATGCAGAGGATTCATGCTCTCTCTCCTTAACATTATTTTGCGGTACAACTACTTCATTTTCAGGATGTTTTCTACAACAGCAGGGGACAGCCATGGGTTCGAATATAGCACCCACATGAAGAAAAATCATTTATTTACCATTCTCCACATTTTTCCAAAGTCTTACACTGGTGACGTTACATTGACGACATTTTTCTGATTTGGACAGGTTCCACTGAGAAGTTATCAATTTTCCACATGTTTCTCAAAACAGTAGACCCAAGTGTAAGATTTACATTGGTACACTAATCCACTTCCATTACCTTCCTTGACACTAAGGTTTCCATATTGGACAATCACTTGTTCACGGACCTGTTTGTTAAGACCACAGACGTCAATAATTTTCTAAGATTTGACAGCAGTTACCCACGGGGTATGATACGTTCCCTACCCTATAGCCAACCCTTCAGGGTGAAGAGAATAGTCACTGACCATTCAACTGCAACATGCAGACTCATTGAGATGGGTAGTAAAGTCAGGCAAAGTGGTTACCCTAAATCCGTTGTGGAAACTAACATGAACAGAACCACTGCTATCCCCAGGTAAACACTTCTCTCTGACAACACAACTACTGATGCAACAAAAAAAGTAGCCAGTGTTCCGTTTATATCTACATATACGGAACAGAGCAACAAGGTCACCAACATCATTAGGAGACATTGGCCCATTCTCCACAGCAGTCTCAGACACGTACCTGAATTTGACATCCCTCCACTGTTTTCCTATAGACGCTCAGCCAATCTCAAAGACAAATTAGTACGGGCAGCCTTTGAACCGACAGACAAAAAGACAGGAAAACGGTTCCTAACAGGCAACATGGGTTTCTATCCCTGCTTATCCTGTGTGAACTGTCACTATATGATTAAGGGCCGTTCCTTTAAACATCCCATTACTGATCAGACAACTCAAATTAAACACTATCTCACCTGTAACTCCTCCTATGTGATTTATTTACTTGAGTGCCCTTGTGGACTATGGTATATTGGAGAGACCATTTTGGAACTAAAAGTGCAACTAAACAATCATCGCTTCACTATCAGAAATAAAAGATTAGACTTACCCATTTCCAAACATTTCACAGAAATGAATCATACTGAGAAACAGCTCAAGTTCAGGATCATTGACCACATCCCACCCTTGCGTCGAGGTGGGGACAGAGTGGCATTACTAAAGAGAAGGGAGCTCGAATGGATATTTAGGTTAAATACCCTTAGACCCTATGGCCTCAATATAGATTTTAAGGTGGGTGGTGCAGTTTTACGTTGAGGTCTCCCCGTTGGTCCACTTGGTGTGCATTCCTCCTTATGCTCTCTTTAGATTTAGACAAGTACTGCCATTTTTTTCATTGTTTTTAATTATTGTCATTTTCTACTGAATCATATTTTCTGTTTATCTAGGGATCCAATTTCCCTATCTGTATCCGGAAGACTGACCTTCACCTCCGTTGGACACATGTCAAAATTATGTTTTCCTTTCAGTTTGGCAACTGTACTCTATACTTTATACCAATTTATGCTATACCAGGACCGTCATTTTGTGTTGCAATTATGTTTGTAATAATATTCATATTTATGGCGACTCATTAATAAATATATATTATATACACTTGATGTCTCTGTGCTTTTACATCTTGTATTGGAAGTGCCTCCACAACATTGCCGTTACCATCACTCTAGAATTCCAGGGCTTTGTGATGCCCGCTTGTGTACACACGGGCGAGTAATCCCTCTTTCACTTTATACTCCAAGGAGAGTAACCCATCACGTGGGATCCCTGCGACGGGTTGTGTTCTGCGACATTGGACTTTGGTTTCAAACAAACTATTTGGACTTCCTTTGGGTTTCCCCCACTTGCTTTTTCTACAGGACTCAAGCGATCTAGTTGTATATGTATTAGCCCTATCCCCTTTTTCACCACTAGATGTCGCCATTGTCCTCTATTGCAACATAAGTACTATTACATATTCATTTACTTTATTATTTATTATTCCAATATTCATCATATTTATAATTACTTACATGGTCCTGTTATCAGCTGCTATTTGGTTCTATTGTTCCTTTACTTCACCTTGCCGTACTGAATCATCATGCGAATGGTGCGAATGCGCAGTACGCTTGTACTGTCAGCGCCCATCTCCTCCCCTTATGCATCACGTGCGTGCATGCGTATACGTGAGCCGGGGACGCGATGTAGCGAGTCTTTTTCTTAATAGTGTTGTCCAGCGGTGAGTATTGTCTTCCCCCCACTGTGTGTTTTTATGTACATCTATCACATTACCAATGAGTATAACATGTTTTCTCCACATCACCAATGCACATATTGTTTATTAAAGGGCTCTCTGCGTAGACGCCCTCCATGCACTTTAGATGTTAAACTAAAGTTTTGATTACTTTATTTGTATCACCTGTTCACTTATCCTGAGCTTATGCTAATTCACTAATTATACCACTATACTGGGCTATATAAACCCAGCTTAGATTGTCAGTCATTGCTTGACAAAGATCCCATTGAGACGGATCCAAACGTTGCCTGCCGGTGGGGTGAATAAAGCACATCAACTTTTCTCAACAATTTCCTTGGAGTGCTGTCTCTGCATTTGAATTTTTGTATTGACAAGGGTTCTTAGCCTCAACCCAGGAGGTTTGCACCCACCGCTGTAGCTGTGCTGCTTTCTCTGTTTTTCATTGTAGATAGATAGATAGATAGATATTTTACACTACCTTTCATTCCTGTATTACTTATTGTAAAGGGAAATGTCCCCTATTAATATATATAATAAAACAAAAAATGTCAGCCGCACAGCCCAGAAGTCGTAATGATGAGGTTGCAAGCCCGCCAGGAACACGACCAAAATCACCCAAATGTATAGTTCCAAAAATCAGGCAGCGTTCCAGGGATGTAGCAAAATAGAAAAAGCGCTTTAATCCATCAGTCAAATGCAACGTTTCAGCTCTACAATAGAGCCTTTCTCAAGCTGCCCACAACCCCCCTGGAGAGACCTTTGATCGTTGTCTCGGGGAATGCACTGCCTCTGCCAGACCAGAGAAAGGCTCTATTCTAGAGCTGAAACGTTGCATTTGACTGATGGATTAAAGCACTTTTTCTACTTTGCTACATCCCTGGAGTGCTGCCTGATTTTTGGAACTATTAATATATATATATGTCACATGAGCCAGGGCTGTAGAGACACAGTCCTGGTCACGAATAGACATTAGACAAACAGCAGGATAATTCGATAATTGGATAAAACCGATGGAGACAGGAGACACTGCTTTGATCTCCTATCTCATATCACCGCGCAGACCCATCTTAGCCGGGGATGAGCGTCACTCGCCCCCTCTACAAGCGTACCAGCAGGGTCTAAATAGCTCTGCGCCGGTATGCTCAGGAGCTGGGCCCTGCCTCCCTCCACCAACGCCGGCTCATTGCTCACCACCAAGACCGGCTCTACTGCTCCTGTCTCCTGCTCCTGCCTCCGGCTCCTCATCACTCCTGCTCCCCGACTCCACCAACGCTAAGTATCTAAGTCATGCCACAGCTACACTTAACCCTCTCTTTCCCTGTCACCTCTTTCCCTGAGTTAACCCTTACCTCCCCCTACACAACAAGCATTTTCCCCTGGTTTAACCCTTACCTCCCCCTACACAACGAGCATACACCTTACCTACACTGCCCCTGAGTTAACCCTTTTCCACCTGCCTGTACAACACTAGGTATATCCCCTGGAATACCCCTTTACCTACATGCACTTGCCCTCGTTAACCGTTTACCTACCTGCACATCCCTGGTTAACCCTTGCTGACCTGCATTTACATCCCTAGCCACATCTCTAGTTAACCATTAGTGTACAGGAACAGTTATATTTAGGAGGGAGTGGGTCAGAAAGAGTGAGTGTGTATGTATTATAACGCAACGTATATATGTATGTTTAGGTAAGTGAGTGGTGGTATAAATTGTGATACCTTGTTTATACTGTACCACGTATAGTGTTAGTGTATTCAATACATATTAAGTTATTATGTGTATTGGGATACACTGATACTATACTGTGATTATTTACAGTGTTTGGTGTATTTTATATCTAAGTGTCATTACTGTTTGTAATAATAAATATTACCTTTTATTTACTATACAGTTGTATTCCCTTACTTAGTAGCAAAGCAATTGGATTGACGTCAGTATAAGAAAAAGGTAGGGGAACTAGGCATAACCCTAGTGACCCTGATATAAAGGAGGCAATAATAGTGGGCGACACTAGCCGGTGAAACCCGCTATTACACTAGCCAATAGGGAAGAACGCCATTACATCAGCCCCTTTTACACTTATGTATGCGCATAGGTATAGAATTAGAAAATAGAACGTAAATATAGATTTAGGTAATAGAAGGTAACTGAAAAGTTGGGGACGTGCCAAAAAACATTTTTGGCACATTAAAGAAACTTTTTGGAGTCGGATGATGCCACTACTATTTTCTTTTGTGATAAAAACATTGTCCTTATAAGACACATAATTAATTTATGCGCTAAATACAAAGGCACCAAGAGGGTTAAACCTGGAACTGGATCTCAATTGCTGTATTTTAAAATATTTTAAATTATGTATTTATTTGCTGGATTTTTACATATTGTAACATTTGATTTTCAATCCCAGTTCTTATTGGAAAGCTGTGCCACCAGAATTATGCTTCTGCTAAAGTCGTAATGGACAAAACTGGTCAGACATTCTCCTAAGCATTGTAAGCTTGTTGTATCAAGCTAATACGCTATTAAAAAAAAATTCTCGTTTTTACAATAAATTTTGGTTTACTTCTGTGAAGGATGATTTATTTGCTTATATTCTCTGTATGAAATTACATTGTGAATTATCAAGCAGGATGCCGAATTACTAAGATATGTATTATGTGAAAGTGATGATAATGTTTAAATGATTTAGTTTCGTGCAGCAGCCATCTTGTCTGGAGTTCCCATCTTGGTTCTTTTGTAGTGAATAGGAAAGTCATTGTTCCTTTAATACAAGTAATGTTGATTTCGTATGTTTTATCTTTGACCTTGGTTCCCATGCGAAGATGGACAGGGAGTGAGATGGGAGGATGACAAGTATGCGTGAGGGAAGGTCTCCCCCCATCTCCACGAGGACATTCTGTCCAAAAGAGAGATAAGAAACCTGTAAACATAATGTGTGAAGAATTATAATGATGTATTTTAT